>NC_136921.1:87757300-88357300 GCF_949752795.1 Hyperoodon ampullatus | reverse complement strand
AGAGCACTACTAGAGCCATCTTATGGAAAAAAACCAAACAAACATTCTGGCCCACCCAATAAGTGATCACACATTACATGATGCAGCACCATCTTTTAATGGGGCTGGAATATACTTTCATTTATTTTTCTAGGGCTGTAAATAAGGAAAAGTTGTGTTTTTGCCACAGACATTTCATATACCCCTCATTTTCTTCCTCCCTGTTTTCCTTCACTGTGAGAAGTTTCTTTCTCCTCTAATTGCTACCAATTTCATAGCAGTGGAGAGATGTAATTGTATGGTACGGATTAAACAGAATTTACTCATAAAATATGTATTTTTTTAAAATTAAGCATCCTATATTTGAAAACAATATCAGTACTCTGACACTTTCCCTTTGTCCTGCTTCATTCATTCATTCATTCACCAAAACTGGATACAAGTGCACACTGGCCACTATGCTCAATATACCTGGCTACCCAAATAAAAATGTCAGAGCTGTTGACTCCTGATTTTCTCCATACTCTAATAATCCTATTGAGACTTAAAAATTAATATCTGTATTAATTTGGACTCTTTTAACTGTAAGTGTCAGAATCTATTGACTTATGTAGCTTGGAAAACTAGAATGGCACAGCTGGGTCCAGGAAACCAAACGAGGTCTTTAGGTTGTCAGGTTTCTCCTCACTCCCTCATCTCTGGACTCTGCCTCGGCCTGTGGGTTGGCCTCATCCCCACCTGCCGCAGAGAGAGTTCCCAGGTGCTGAAGACGGCGGTCAACATCTGACAGCTCTGTGCCTCCATTCCTCCCACTCCAAACTAAAGTTTTGATTGGCTCTGTTTATGTCCTATGCCTGTCATCCTGGAGCCAATTCCTGTGGCCAGTGGAATGAGGTTGGAACAGTCTATAAAGTGAGGAAGTGTGGGTCATGGAGAACTGTAAAATGCCCACCCCAGTGATGCTCAGGCCACTTCTTTCTTTCTATTCCAGTTACTACAGCCTTGATGCCTGGCTAGCCTTCCAGCATCTGGTGCTCTTAACTCCAGCATACTATACCCCATCAGTAGATCCATCTCCTCATTCTAGGACTCGACACACTGCCCAAATCCATCCATCTGCACAAGCTCCTCTCTCACTTCTTCCTTCACAAAATCTCTACTCCGGGGCCGTGGGTCCACTCCCTCCACACAAAACCACAGCATTCCAGCCCCCACGCACTTGCTCCCACTGTTTCCCTTACATAGAAGGCCCAGTTTGCCTCCATTTCTGATTCCTACCCTTCATTCAGACACCCTCCTAAGCCCTGCTTCTCCAGGAAGCCTCACTGACCAGCATGGCCCTTCAGATTTTTACCCTTTCTTCAGGATAAAGCCTATAATTCCCTAGACACTTTCTCATAGGACCTATTTCTGCCTCTCTTATCATCTTGTTTGCTCTTTCCTTATTCGTATCAATTTTATTACTGTTATATATTAAAAGTCTAACAAAGGATCTGTGAAAGTGGCAGGAAAGGCACACAGTATTAGGCCCTAATAAGAGTTATATGGACTCTGAACAGAACAAGCTCACACCAGAGTCCATTACGGATTCAGTAATAATATGAATGGATTCATGGGGGCCTTAAACTTACCTGCTGCCCCTGGAAATTTTATGGCAGGCTCCCTGTGGAAAGAAGATCTGAATTGTATAGACAGCTTCAGCTCAGGGCAAACCCAAGGTATAGAACTAAATAGATTTTGGATCCAGAGGAGGGTAGCTCAGACAATTTTACCATAATTTCTTTTCAAAATGTGAAACTATAAAAGGTCAAGAAGGACATTTAACAAATGAAAGAGAATACATTGTTAACAGTTCTTCATTTAAGTTAGCAACCTTGGCTAAGGGATGCTTTGATGGATTTAAGCACTCCTTTGGAACATTTTCTTCTGCTATAATAATTCATTCCATTGTGTTATAGAGTAATTATAATCACCAGTCAGTGTCCCAAGTCAGAGCAGAAGAAAAGAAGTATTAAGAGCAAGAATTATCTGGAAATATCTCACATGCTGGCTTTCTGCATTTTAAGAACTAAAAAGCAACATCTCTTTATAATGTGATCACTGGGGCAAATGTTTACAATACTTGTAATATGATTGTACTAGAAACATGTACCATAGAGGTAATCCAAGTGATGTACCTTTGCTGAGAAGCAATGGGCTCAGGGAGGACCCATTTGGAAAAGGAAAGTGTCTCTCTGCTCAAGAGAGAATTAGCAATGAGTAGAACAGAGACACAAGCTGGAGCCTCCACTGAAAGTTCCAGTTCTCCTCTCTTGGGCAACACTGGAGAGGTGACCTGGAACTCTCACTCTTACTATGCTCCTGTCTTTGGGAGAGAGTAGGTGAAACAACATAAAGCTATGGCCAGGTCAGTGGCTTTCACAGACATAGATGGATAAGGGACCGTGGTTTGATGTAACCAGAGAGCAAATTCTTGCTTGAGTCCACATTCGAGTGTATGCAAGAAGTTCGAGGAAATGCTGGAGAAGAAACACAGAAGCTCGTGCACTCCAATCTTCCACATCCATTTATGAAAACAGGCAAATTATCTGTGGCTGAGGAATAATGGAATGTGCTTTGCAGGCTGAGATTGCCCAGAATTTGCCAGTCCTATATTACAGTTTTCACAGAGGGTATTTAGTCTAGGTGTTTTCTCTTGCATAAACTTCTTGCATAAATTTTCCACAAGTATATTTGTCCCATGTTATGATGTTTAATAAAACTAATAATTGGGAGAATTCATGAAAGATGGCATGGAAAATGGAGCACAACAGCAATCCATTGTAAAACAGAAATGATAAAACTAATACAACATTGCAGATCAATTATACACCAATTAAAAAAAAACTAGAAATGGTACTTTCAGGATCTAACCCAGGCACAAGTAAATTGCATGGAAACATGGCCCAGATTCCCATATTACTTACCTTGTTGCATCAAAACACCAACCTCAACTCACACATGTGTGCTCTTGGGAACCACTTTGGCCAAATGAAGGAAGAGGAAAGAACTCAAGCCAGATTCCTGATGAGTTGACATTATATGTTTGTGCGGCTCAGAATAGACTTCTCCTGCATCGCAGCCTCACTCAGAGGCGGTTCTGAAGGGCAGTGGTGAAGGAATGCCCTCCCAGCGTCCAGAGCTTCGAGTAGTACATATGGCTGATCACTTCCTATGAGACGTTAGAAAGGGACTCCTGGCCAGTGGCCTGTAATGAATAAGACTGCAATATCAGAGACAGGGAGTACTGGGGAAGGGGTATGTGGATGTATCTATGGGCTCTTTGTATTCACCAAAAAGCACCCATCACAGAGGAGGCGTTCAACAACCAAGCGGACAGTGTGACTCTTCCGTGAACATCAGTCAGTTCTGTTCTCAACCACGCTGGTGCCAGGGAGCACTAAGGGTTCCAGGAACCTTGGAGTTGTGATTACCACTGGGTTACTTTGGGCTTCTCAGGCAAGCCAAGCAGCAGGCAAAGAAAGGAACTACTGCATCGGAGGGGTGTTCATCCCTGACCAGCACACCGGCCTCATCTTCATCCCTACACAGCCCTCAGCCACTGGCCAGACCTGAGCTGAGAGAAGGGAGACATTTTAACCCAGATTTGATTGACACGCACAAGTAGGTCTAGACTGACTTCCCCAGAAAATTATGATGTCTAAATTATAATTACGCACTAGGGGATATGCCTGAGATGGCATTAAGGCTGGGAAAGAGCAAAGGCTTTGGTTGGAGAAAAATAAAGCCATTTTCTGTTTGTATGTCATCTAGTTGAGCCTTTTCAGTAAACCAGTCATAAGCATATTATTCAGAAACATGGAGAAAATCCCAGAAGAAACAAAGGAAAGACAGGAAAGAGGTTGCCTCTGGGAAGCATGATTTGAAGTTGGAGAAGAATTTTTTTTCATTACGAGTTTTGCTCATATGGTTTTTAAAACTGTGTGCATGTAAGTTTGATAAAAATAAAATTTTATTTAAATAAAGCGAATGTTGTGTGGAAAGGCACAGTGTGGGGAAAGGTTGACATGGAAAGTTTAGAAGCACAGAATGGCTCTGTACTTAAAATTTTAGACATAATTTTGAACTAAAAGCCCTTGGAATCTTCGAGTCCAGGTTTCTTAATCTGGAATGCATGGGTAGGGAATCCATGGATGAGATTCAAGGGGTCCATGAATATCCTTGATGATCTTCTATTCAAAATGTTTACGCGTGGGTTTCCCTGGTGGCGCAGTGGTTGAGAGTCCCCCTGCTGATGCAGGGGACACGGGTTCATGCCCCAGTCCAGGAAGATCCCACATGCCGCGGAGAGGCTGGGCCCATGAGCCGTGGCCGCTGAGCCTGCGCGTCCGGAGCCTGTGCTCCTCAATGGGAGAGGCCACAACAGTGAGAGACCCACGTATCTCAAAAAAAAAAAAAAAAAAAAGTGTACGTGTACATTTTAGGGGAGGGGAGAAGATATTTAGCTTTCGCTGGGTTCTTAAAATCTAAAAAGAAATGAATAAGAACTACTGATCGGATGTCACTTATGTAAAACAGCAACAAAAGAATCTATACACTTACAAAGGAATGTGCATGTTTGGTGGAAGTGAGTGGAATCATATGCCATATTGCACCATATTGTTTACAGTAGTTCCACTCAAGGGATCAGTGGGATTGGGTGGGAGTCAATGGGGGCTTTTACTTTATCCACATTGTTTGGATTTTTTTAAATTACAGGAATATATTAGGCATTATTTTTTATGTTTAAAAACTTTTAAACAATTGCTTTAATTGGTTCTTCTCATTTTACAGTTGAGAAAATGAGTTCCAGAGATGTGGCCTAATAGTCCAAGTCACACACACACGTGCAGAGGTGAGACAGGAAGCAAATCTCCTGCATCCCACCCTCACGATCATCTCAGTGCCCTGGTGGCATTCTGAGCTGGCTTCAAGAGATCTCTACTACCCTTTGGGTTGATCCCTCAGCCAGGCACACTGTAGACTGTTGTCATATTATATTTGCACATGCACGTACAGTTACACAAACCAAACAGTTTTATAAATATTATGACAATACCATCAGTATTCCTTATATATGGTTAGAAGGAGGTAGTAAAAGAAATTGATTTATGCAAGATTTCTGTGTCAGAGGCATTCCAGAGGTTTTTTATATACATGTATATTTTTATTTATTTATTTTTGGCTACATTGGGTCTTCGTTGCAGTGCGTGGGCTTCTCATTGCAGTGGCTTCTCTCGTTGTGGAGCACGGGTTCTAGGCGCACCGGCTTCAGTAGTTGTGGCTCTCGGGCTCTAGAGCGCAGGCTCAGTAGTTGTGGCACATGGGCTTCACTGCTCCCAGGCATGTGGGATCTTCCCGGACCAGGGATTGAAACTGTGTCCCTTGCACTGGCAGGCGGATTCTTTTTTTTTCCACTTTTTTCCAGCTTTATTGAAATATAATTGACATAATATTGTGTAGGTTTAAAATGTACAATGTGATCGTCTGATACACATATATATTGTGAAATATGTACCACAATAAGATTAAAACATTCCTCATCTCACATAATTACCTTTGTTGCTGTTGTTGTTAGCGTGAGAATGTTAAAACTCTACTCTCATAGCAACTTCCTAGTGTACAATACAATAATGTTAACTAGAGTCACCATGCAGTACCTTAGATCCCCAGAATTTGTTCATCTTCTAACTGAAAGCTTGTACTGTGTGACCAACATCTCCCATATTCCCCATCCCTCAGCCCCTGGCAACCACCACAGTACTTTCTGTTTCTATGAGTTTGATATTCTTAGATTCCACATGTGAGTTCATAAAGCATTTGTCTTTCTCTCTCTGGTTTATTTCATTTAGCAAAATGTCTTCAAGGTCCATCCGTGTTGTCACAAATGGCAGGATTTCCTTCTTTTATATGGATGAATAGTATTCCATTCTATAAATATACCTCATTTTCTTTATCCATTCATCTGTCAATGGACACTTAGGTTATTTCCATGTCTTGATTGTTGTGAAGAATGCTATAGTAAACACGGAGGTGCAGATATATCTTTGAGATAGTGATTTCATTTCCTTTCAATATATATACATCAGTAGGATTACTGAATCATATTATAGTTTTTTTGTTTTGTTTTGTTTTATTTTTTCCAGACGGGCAGGCTCAGTGGCCATGGCTCACGGGCCCAGCCTCTCTGCAGCATGTGGGATCTTCCCGGATCGGGGCACGAACCTGTGTCCCCTGCATCGGCAGGCGGACTCTCAACCACTGAATCACCAGGGAAGCCCTATGGTTGTATTTTTAATTTTTTGAGAACCCTCTATACTTTTCCAACAGTGGCAATACCAATTTACATTCCCATCAACAGTGCACCAGATTTCCTTTTCTACACATCCTTGTCAGCATTTGTTATCTTTTGTCTTTTTGAGAATAGTCATGCTAACAGATGTGAGATAGTATCTCGTTGTGATTTTGATTTGCATATCCCTGATGGTTAGTGATATAGAGCTCCTTTTCATGTACTTCTTGGCCATTTGTCTGTCTTCTTTGGAAAAAATGTCTATTCACGTCTTTTGCCCATTTTTTAATCAGATTGTTTGGGTTTTTGCTGTTGAGTTCCTTATGTATTTTGGGCATTAACCCCCTATCAGATATATGGTTTACAAATATTTTTACCCATTCCATAGATTGGGCAGGCGGATTCTTTTTTTTTTTTTTTTTTTTTTGCGGTATGCGGGCCTCTCCCGTGTGCTTCGGATGCGCAGGCTCAGCGGCCATGGCTCACGGGCCCAGCCACTCCGGGGCATGTGGGATCTTCCCAGACCGGGGCACGAACCTGCGTCCCCTGCATCGGCAGGCTGACTCTCAACCACTGCGCCACCAGGGAAGCCCGGCAGGCGGATTCTTAACCACTGCGCCACCAGAGAAGTCCTGGCATTCCAGAGTTTTCTTGATTTTTGAACTCTTCCTGCTCTACTAGATCACGCTGCCTTATCAGCATGAGGAACAGTTCTAAGATGTACCTGGTGAGGATCAGAAACTACTTGTGGGCAACACGCCCTGAGTAATGAGGGGTAGGGACTCAAGTCAGACTACCAGGTTTGAATCCTTTTTGTCACTTACCTGCTCTGTGACATGTGCCAAGTTGCTCAACCTCCCCGAGTCTCCATTTTCTCTTCTGTAAAATGGGAATAATAACAATACCATCTCCTAGGATTGTTGTAATAATATGTGTAAAAGTACCTAGCACTACATCTGGTATAATTCAGTGTTAGCTGTTATTCTTACAGGATGATTCTCAAAAGGGGGTCTCCTTTTCAGGTGCGAAACAGCTTAGATAAATACAGGAGTGTCAGGAAACACCTACTCAGACAGGTGTCAGGCTGTGTGTTCCCAATTGAGGGCAAGACATCAAAGAGGGACATCTCAGGGAGAAGTCCCTCACTGCTCTCCTTTTCCCATTGTTCCCCTTGTGGACAGATTACTTGTCCCTCACTCACTTTATTATTTCATGGGGTGGGAGCAGGTAAAACAGATGCTAAGAGTAGGTGTGTGGAAGAGGAAAACTTTGAATTCTCTTCCAATCACCACCAACAATTCAACAGTTTTGGAGGATGCATTCCAAAATATTCTTCCAACACCGTCAGCCTCTTCTTGGCAATAACATGGCATAGGGGTGCTCCCTAGCACAGGGAGAACTTCTACTTCAGGGGGCCTGAGAATAAGCAGGTGTGCCTGTAAAAATGGAGGTTCCTGGGCCATGTCCCTTGATACTTTGATTCAGTAATCCAGCATGGCTTTTGCGAGCTGAGTTTCCCAGTGCGCCTTCTGACCATCTGCTTCAGAATCACCTGTAAGTCTGTTGAAAAGTGTAGCTTCCTGGTTGATTCTGATAAACATTAAAGTATAGAAACCATCAGAAAGGACCTTTGCCAACTTGGCCTCTTCTACACAGATCAAAAAGGCAATGGAGGGCTTCATAGTGTTATAACAACCTAGGTGCAGAGTGATCATAGTGATTTGTCCATGCCCTTGACCAGTAGGGACCTACTCTCAGAAGGCTAACCTACCTGATTATTTTTCACTGTTGGAATCTAACTTAATAACTCAGAGTTGGAATCTTCCTTCTCTCCTTAAATGATCAGGCCGTTGGGCCAAGAGCTTCTTTATGGGGTTGGTTCATCAAATAAGTCACATCAATCTAGAATTAGCCCTGTCAAGAATTGTGTGTTGGGCTTCCCTGGTGGCGCAGTGGTTGAGAGTCCGCCTGCCAATGCAGGGGACACGGGTTCGTGCCCTGGTCCGCGAAGATCCCACATGCCGCGGAGCGGCTGGGCCCGTGAGCCATGGCCACTGAGCCTGTGCTCCGCAATGGGAGAGGCCACAACAGTGAGAGGCCCGCGTACCGCAAAAAAAAAAAAAAAAAGAATTGTGTGTTATTTGTTGATAACTTTAGTTAGGAAGAACTCATAAAAATGTCAATAATTGCTTAACACAAGTGAAGGGTAGACTTTTATGATGCAATAAACTCTCATTCCCCAGCACAGTAGATCAGGTTGCATGAGTGCTAACAGATCCTTGCAGGGATCAAATTTGTACTGTGAACATTCTGAATAAAATTACCGTAGTGGAAACCTTTCTGCACTGGCTAATGAGACTTTAAGTGAGATCAACCAGGAGGCAGATCCAGTCGCTCTCAGAAAAGATTTCTGGTTGAAAAAACAGACTGCTCAATGAGAAAAAGACCAACAACCCCATAGGAAAATGGGCGTGGTGCTTGAAAAATGCCCAGTTTCACTCACTGTAAAAGAAATTTAAACTCCAAGAGACCATTTTTCACCTCTTGGATTGGTTAAGATTGAGAAGTGTCACAAGCAAGAGCCCTGGACATTGTTTCTGAGAATATAAGTTAAAAGAAAGTTTTTGGGGCTCCCCTGGTGGCGCAGTGGTTGAGAGTCCGCCTGCCGATGCAGGGGACACGGGTTTGTTCCCCGATCTGGGAAGATCCCACATACCGCGGAGCGGCTGGGTCCGTGCGCCATGGCCGCTGAGCCTGTGCGTCCAGAGCCTGTGCTCCGCAACGGGAGAGGCCACAGCAATGAGAGGCCCGCGTACCGCCAAAAAAAAAAAAAAAAAAGAAAGTTTTTGAAGGTCAGCTTGTGCAAAATAGACTCAGCAATTATACTTTTAGGAATTCTTTTTCCTTTTAGGATGTAGGTACAGTGATTAATTGTTGTAGCACTGTTTATAATAGCAAATGACTGGAAACAATCTAAATGACCATTAGGAGTTAAATATTGTTCAAATATTAGTTACATATTAAATAAAATGTAAATAAAAATTGAGTAAATTTAAATAAATAGTAAATAAAAGTTAAATAAAAATTAATTAAATACTAGTTAAATACATTTTTGTATTTTCATACGATAGAACACTATTCAGCCACTAGAAACAAAGAGCCACATCTAAACAAATATAGAAGAAGTTCTAAGATCAGTAGTTAAGTGATAAACCAAAAAAAAGTTACTATTTATGTTGCAGGCACTGTTCTAAATCCTCCACCTCTATTAATTAATTAATTTAATCATTAAATCATATGTAGTAGGCACTATTAATATCCCAGTTTCAGTGATGAGGAAACTGAGACTTGGAGAGATTAAGTAACTTGCCCAAAGTCATACAGCAGAGCCAGGATTCAGACACCAACTCCAGAGTCCAGAGCATGTGCTCTTTACCATTATGCTGAAGTGTGTAGAGTATGCTTCCATTAGTGTAAAACATTTATCTCTTGTGCATATACATACATCATACACTTAAACATGCAGAGACTCTCTCCCAAAGGACCAATGTGAAAACTGGGCTTGCCTTTGCCATGATGAACTAGTGCCTGAGGGTCACTGGGAGGGAGACACTTGAATTGTGTTTCAGTCTTCAAAATTTTTATTTGGACATATACGATCTTCCTCTACCCACCAGCCCTTCACTAAGAAACAAACAGACAAACCATCAGATAACAACAGTAAAAACAGATCACAACCTGTGCTATGTAGGTCATGGAAATTGGGGTCCCTCTGAGGCAGGCTGGAGAGAACAAGGGACTCTCTTCAGAGACTGAAGATTTGGGTATCCACCACTTGAAGTACTGCTTTTTTAAAATAACAAATTTTATAGAAAGAATTAAAATTGTGTTTGCCATAGATCATGGAGAGTTGGAGAACCCAGATTTTATCTGCTTGGTTTTTCCCCAGTGAGGGATTAAATCTTCCTTGAGACGTTAATTTCTAAACATAGAACATTTTCCCACTAGTCTTCCTCAGGTGGAGACAGATTCAGTATGGAAATCCCAGAGGGTAATCTACTGCGGGTCCAAGGACCTTCATGGGGAGTGTGAGAGGCCAGTGTACGGTGGTCTTGAAAGCTCTGATTCTGCCTAATGTCTGTTTCACCCATTTGAAGCTTGGGTATTTATATAAACAGAAATGCTGGACGGCCAAGATGTAGGATGAAATAAGACATTTACCTAAGCAAATGCAACCCAGTATGGAGTTTGCACAACTATTTACAGGGAAGTGTAGGGTAAACTAGATGATTCAATAGTCGTTGGGAAAGAAGAGCTGCTTATTTCAAACCCGTGGAGCAGTGAGGAGTAAACACTCTCTTTGGCCTCAGACACCAACACCGAGGCTGTCAGCTTCTTCCAGGGTGTGCGAGCAGCAATCTTGTGTGTTTTCACAACGGCTGCAGGCCAGGAAGAGGCATTGCCTTAGGCGCTCTCTCCGGCATCAGCAAGTGTGGCCTCTACCCTCCTCCTGAAACTTGAGACTGTATCTGAAGACTTTGGGTCCCTAAGGAGAAGGAAATCCAGGACGATTTCCTTAAGATCTTCCCTAAGGAGAAGATCCACAGGAAACCTGAACTGGTTCTAAGTTTGTCTGATTCCAACAAAGAAAGAATGAAGCATTCTGGAAACTTCACATCTCTGCAAGATGCTCTACAAGACCTTTTCAGAGCAAACTCTCAAAGATAAGTAGAAACTTCATAGTGACCCAAGGGAGTCCCCCAGTGAGACAAGTCTATTGGATATGCCCTATTGGAACCCACTCTGGGGAACATGGACTATAAATACCCAAGACACTGCCTTGCTCATTGGAACCTGCTCACCACCGGCCCACCTGTAAGCAAGTCTGTGTCTATTTGCATGGGCACTGTGCCAGCCATTGCTCCAGCATCTACCATCAGCCAATTGCTCACCTTACTTTATTCCAACTTCTACCTCTCATTTCTGGCTGGGTTCCATTTCTCTGAAGCTTCCTTAGTGCATTCTCAGTAACTCCATACCTGCAGTTGACCATATCTGAAATTGCCAGGTAGCAACTTGTAGTGGTGAAGTGAACCACCATAGACTTGGGAGTCAGATGCATGGATTTAAATCTTGGGTCTACCATGCTGGGTGACCTCCTCCCAGTTTTTTTTTTTTTTTTTTTTTTTGCAGTACACGGGCCTCTCACTGTTGTGGCCTCTCCCGTTGCGGAGCACAGGCTCTGGTCGCGCAGGCTCAGCGGCCATGGCTCACGGGCCTAGCCACTCCGCGGCATGTGGGATTTTCCCATACCGGGGCACAAACCCGTGTCCCCTGCATCGGCAGGCAAACTCTCAACCACTGTGCCACCAGGGAAACCCTCCTCCCAGTTTCTTCACGTCTCTCTGCCTCAGTTTCTTTATCTGTAAAATGGGGATGTAATAGTACCCATGTCATACGGTTGACTTAAGAATGTAAGTAAGATAACCTATGTGGCTGACAGCACTTTTTCATTTGGGGTTTACCTGAAGAGGAAGTAAAGCATAAGTAAAATATTTAAAGCAGAGGAAGACTTTCATGGTCCTAAGACCTAACACTAGCTTGGATGAAAGCATCCAAGAGAAAGCATGGAATTAACTTAGAACAGAATTCTTGTCTTGAGATAATTTAGGTGTTCTCACTTGGTGAAGGTCAATGGAGTGAATGACCTCTCACCATCCCTTCTAGATTCGCTTCTAACTCTTGACTCCGAGGCCGTACCCTGGGGTTAGAGGAAACCCGAAGTTCTGCTCTCTGGGCACTGGGAGGCCAGAAGTTCTAAGAGCTAAAGTGCCATTTAACTGTTGGCTGAAGGGTAGGTCCAAGAAGACAGCTTGAGAACCGCATCCCTCTTCTGCTCCATCCTTATGTTTCTGTTGCACAAATGCAGCAAAATGAGTAGCAATATTTTCATTGAAAATATGCCTCATGCAAATCAGTTTGGTAAATATGGAATTTAGCCTTTATAAAAGAGCACCTGTTCCCCTCCTCCCATTTCTCCATTTAATCTTTGCATTCACATGTGCTCGGCTCTTCGTAAGCCTAGTCCCATACACTGGTATAAGAACAGACTTGCTGGTTTTGAATCCAACCAAGCATACACACCTCTTTTCCAAGAAAAAAATCTCTAAAAATTAGAGGCACCTGCATGATGGTTTTCTAGGAGGCCCTGAAGAATATTTCCATGGCGGTGAAATATATTGACATCTGGAAAACAAGAGAGCTATTCAGGGTTGATACGGACTCCTGTGGGTGAGGAGAGGTTCGTGGGGCAGATATGAGGGTCGTTCCTGGTCTGCCCAAGCCCTCAGAGGGAGCAGCAGCTCCAGTCCCCCTCCAGGGTGTGGTGACGCTTGGGTTAACTGCTCTTCTCTACTGAGGAGCTGGGATTTTTAACTCAGTTGTGGTTTGGTCCTGGTGGTTTCCTTTTTACCTCACCATCAGAGGGATTTTTTAAAAATCACAAACAGAACCTGGGGAGAGGAGGCCCAATTTGACACCTTTGAACCTCGATGGGGCCACTTTATAGATTCAGAATTAGAGGGATTGTTGGGTGGGGATTTGCAACACAGGAGAGCTTTTCAGTGCCTTTCGTAGAGGGACACAGAATCAGAGTTTCCTGAAATGGTGTTTTTTTGTGTGAGCCTTGTCAATAGGAATATCAAACTGTGAATATACAATTGGACTTTATTATCCCTTTTGATTTTGTAACTACATAGGTATGACAGACAGAGGCCAATTTGAAAAGAAACTCACAATTGCCAGCGTGTCCCTGGTATGAATCCCACGGCTGGAAGTTTTTCTGTAAATGGGCATCTTCAGGTAGGGGCGGTGCAGGTGCCTCCCGCTGACTCTTGAGGCATGTGTTACTTAAGGAACATGAGATCTCTTGACTGTCCGTTGCAGAGTGGGAGTGCCCTTGTGGTCTGAATTGCGGCTCTAGAGATGGCATTGTGGCCTTCACCTTTACTCTCTGCACAACTTTCATTTCAAAGACTCTTACTTTGTGAGCCAGAGGGGTTTTTTCCCTTTTCTTTCTGTTCTTTTTCTTTCTTTCTTTCTTTCTTTCTTTCTGCTTATCTCTGCAATGGACTAAACCTGGAATTCAAGAGTCAAGCTGTGCTCTTTCTGCCTCTGACATCATTAGAAAACCAAAAGGTGGGAGCTGATCTTCAAACGGTTGGCCTCAAATGAAAATC
Organism: Hyperoodon ampullatus; assembly: GCF_949752795.1. NCBI lineage: Eukaryota > Metazoa > Chordata > Mammalia > Artiodactyla > Ziphiidae > Hyperoodon > Hyperoodon ampullatus. The sequence goes on along the minus strand of NC_136921.1, from coordinate 88,343,752 downwards.
TTGCCCCACTGAGGGATTCAGAGAGTTGGGGCCAAGGTCTCCCTTCACCCACAGTATCAGAAGTCAAACTAACGGGCCATACACTTCCCGATGCCCTCAGCTGCTTAAGTCACAGGAAGCACAGCTCCTGACATAGCTCAGACTTGACATTGGTGGTCTCATTCTTTCCTCCCCAAAGCCTACATCTTGGTAAAAGAGAGAATTTCACAGACTCCTTGCAAATGAAGTTGCCACTAAGGATGTTTTCAATTTAAACAGTAAGCGTGGAAATTGCTAGAAGTAACACGAACTGGTAAAGTGAGGAGCACACTGGCTAAGGGTCATAAAAACCAAGGCAGAGGGAATTAGTGAGACCTAAGGCCAGGCATTTGATCCATTATTATTTCTATATCTATACAATGAAAGGCAAGACCAGATAATCTGTAAAATGTCCTTTTGGTTCTAAGACTCTACAACTGCAACGATTTCAGTTAGATGTTGAGGAATTAAGGGAGATACAGAGAAGGTATAAAACACAACCATTGTCAAGGATGCCCTCCAAAGTGATGACAGGATTTACCTCTAGAATGGAGAAGAGGGGAGCAGGACTGAGGAGACGGGCAAAGAAAAATGTAGCTTTATCTGCAACTTCTTTCTTTTTAAAAAATTTATTTATAAGGAGACTGCACTGTCGTATTAACTGTGCACGTAAAAATTAATTGGAATAAAGACGCAGACGTAGAGAACAGACTTGAGGACATGGGGGCGGGGGGTGGAGGGGAGGGTAGGCTGGGATGAAGTGAGAGAGTGGCATGGACATATATACACTACCAAATGTAAAATAGATAGCTAGTGGGAAGCAGCCGCATAGCACAGGGAGATCAGCTGGGTGCTTTGTGACCACCTACAGGGGTGGGATAGGGAGGGTGGGAGGGAGACACAAAAGGGAGGAGACATGGGGATATATGTATACCTATAGCTGATTCACTTTGTTATAAAGCAGAAACTAACACACCATTGTAAGGCAATTATACTCCAATAAAGATGCAAAAAATAAAATTAATTTGAAATCCAAAAAACGCTAAAATAAGTTAGAAAACAAGTTGCAAAACAGTGTGCCCACACTACAACTATTCTGTATACTTTATACAGGCATATGTGTGGATGTAAGTGTACAGAAAAAGTTCTGCTAGTATATAAATATATACCTAGTTGATAGCAATGGTCACTTCAGGGGGTGGGAGGTATATGTTGGGTAATTATAGCTAAAGATAATTTTAGACTTATCTGCAATGCTTTAAGGTTTTATAGGAGAAATGTATTCATGTATTTCTTATCTAATGAAGTCATACAATTTATACATATGAGATATTAAGGCAAAGCAAATGTATTCATGTGTATACATATATGGGAATATGCACACACGTACACACACAGCCTTTGCCCAAAATAAGAATTTGCAGTGCTGGAGAAATTTCAAATGTGCGAACTCTTAACAACTGGAGAATAATCCTTAGGCAAACTGTCGGCCAGCTCGGCTCACCTCCTCCAGGAAGCCTTCCTGCACTATTACCTCACATTGACCTTGCCCTTCTTGCATGCCGACCTTCAACATCACCCCTTTTCTCACCACACCTCTTCTCCCTCCCAGCATCTCTTTGGGTCCAGACTTACAGAACCCTGAAACTAACACTATCTCAATATTTCGTTCAAAGTTTCTGCCTCAGAGGCACAAGCCTAAGTGCCTTGCACCATTTGCTATTCCTCCCCACACTCCACTCACTCCACCTCTCAGGGAGCATCTCTCCTGTGTCCCTGCTGTAAGTATGCCCCAAGGAGCCCGCTAACGTGCAGAATCTGAGTCCAATCTCTAGGCGAGGGCACCAGACATCCATATCGGTAACCAACACCCTGGAGGATGCTTACGCCAGGTATGGCTGGCAAAGGCTGCTCTGAGGTCTGACGTGGCCCGTATATCACACTGAGAAGAGAAAGAAGGCACATTTCTCTCCCACATGGGATGTACTAAAAATGGCTTGGACTCTCCTACACTCATAGACCCAGAAAGGAAAGCAGCTTGGCATAATGCATCAGAAACCTTTTAAAAACATATAGCCTTTCACCCAGCGATGCCACTTCTAGGCATCCTGATGAAAAGAATGAGATGAAGATAAAGATTTGTATATAGAGAGTCATCATGCAATTGTTCACAGTTAAGTATGAAAATAGTTAAATGGAGTGTGATTCTTCCATGCAGCAGTACAACACAGCCATCCAGAAAAGGAAGGGGAATATTTAAGTGCATCGTTACAGTAACTTATTGCTACTTATTAAGGAAATAATCAGGAATCAAAACTGTATCATGAACATGATCTTTCTATAACTCATAAAAAAAAAAAGGCAGAGAAAAAAGGCTAAAAGAATATGAGGGGAGGGAAAGATTAGCGAAAAGAGAGGTCCCAAAGAGAGGACCTGAGAAACACAGAGTTAATGGACACAAGTCAGCCCTCAGCCCTTGGCATTCTATCCCATCAGTACCAGTAATAAAGAAAAACTGAGCAATTTGGTTGACAATGTGGAAGGCAGAATATCACACAGCTGCTTTACCCACAGCTGTATGGCTTTGCAGTGTTGACAGTTTGAAAAAAGAGAAAGACAAATAGGAAATAAAATCTTGTCTTGGGCTGGAAAATAAGCAGATGGGATGTGACCCTCATAGGGAACCTTGGTTGGATTAGTAGAAGTTACTGATTTAACTTGAATTTCAGACTTATAATTTCTATCTTCTAATGAAGTTTCCATTATTTGGAGTTTTTCTCCGCCTCAGGGCTTCTGAGTGCTTTTTTTTTTTAACCAATATTTATTTCTATATGTTTTGTTTCATGCTTTAAAAAATCTCAATAAACAAAATCACTATAATATACATTTTCCTTTGAAGATTCCACACCCTCTGCCCAAACTATCATCTTCTCACCCCAAATGGTAAATGTAAATGGTAAGTAAATTCTTCGTATTGTTGAAAATCTAAGCCGATATACAAAGGAAAAGTGAAGTGGTGGATTAAGTAATTATTTAGTGAACTTCAGCTGGGTAGACAATCTGTCTGATACCATAAGATGTTTTTTCCTCAATAGCCATGCTTTTCTTCTTTTTTTGTGGCCAAAAAATATGTGAATGACGGCCTCAACTGTCCCTTTCACTTTGGCCGAAATCATCTTGTTACCGCTACTTAGGTCAGATGTCAAGTAATTAAGAGAATGATATTAACACAACAATTCTGAGAATTCTGTTTTGTGAAAGCATCTATTTTAGAACTCTTGCAGGTGGCTGCAGCTCACAAAGCCTGTCATGTACTGGATGCAAAAATGTTCAAGGGCTGCTTGTGGTTTTCAAATGTTATCTAAGGAATCTTTTCACAAATCCCTGCTATCGTTCGACATAATTTTTGTGGCTCTTGAGGACTTAAATGTAACTGAACAAATTTGAAGAAACCAAAATATGACAAAGGAAATGATAGCCCCCTATTATAAAGTATTTTCTTTTTCTTTCCCTCCCTCCTCCACCTCTCAGCCACTGCCCTAGGCTGGCTGATGCAACTGATATCTGAGAATGCTTGAAACTTTAGGGTTTTGACTTCACTGGTTTAATAGAATATCTGAAGCACCATGCACATATTAAATTACCATAAATTAGGGGGCTTTTTTTAAGAACATGAAGATACTGAAAATCAATGTCTGGCTGCTGGGTCAGGCTCATTTGCTTGGTTTAATACCAACTTGATAGTAATTATAATCTTCACAGAGTAAGATGCCCAGTGAATGTGACAGCACTCTATGCTGGGCCAGAGGAAAATACTTTAAATAATTTCAATCTTTGAAATTATTTGTGAACTTCGGAAACCAAATAGAAATACATCTATTTCTTCCATTTTACTCTGATGTTTTCCTCTTCTTCATCTCCCAAAACCTTCCCATTACTTTAAAAAAACTCTTCCAGAGTTTCTCTATATTCTTTTTCATCCCATATGTAATAATAATGATGGTGATAGTTGATATTTATTAAGTAATTACTATATGCAGGGCATAGAACCAAGCACTTTATATATTAATTCATTTAAAACTCATAACAGCCCTGCGAGGTCAGTACTGCTACTATTTCCATTTTCCAGTTGGGGACATGTGCCCAAGGCCCATGGCTAATAAGTGGCAGAGCCAGGTTCAGAACCCAGGGTTTCAACTCCTGACACCATGCTCTTAAATACTATAATGAATCATAAATATACCTTTTCCACCCTGGGAGATACTGATCTATTTTCATACTTATACAAACAGCGATTCATAAAAAAAGGAGAATTTCCTGCCAATACCTATTAAATTCAACTATGTTTTTGATTTATAATATTTGACAAAACAGACACATAATATCATATATATATTTAATTTAATTGTACCTTTAATAGCATAACATTTCTGTACTTAGTACAAAGTGTTTTTTTCACTGGTTTATTCATTTATTTCTTTAGAATTCCTTGACTTGATTTGCCTCTAACCTTCACTCATTTCATAGTAGAGCCAATGAAAACTCATTTTTAAATGAAACCAAAGTATAGCAGACTTATGAGAGCTTTATAGGGTAAAAAAAGGAATTTCTCCCAGCAATTAAAGCTCATCTAAGAAGTGTGTTCCAGGGAGAATGAGTCCAGGAAACCAAACACAATGTTTTCCTCCAATATTCCCTACTGCCACTAACACCATTATCCATGATTTGAGAAGGAAAGGCTATCAGTAGAGAGAAAAATGGAAACTCTCTCCATCTCTAGTTCTAGCAATTAGAATATCACAGAACAGGCAAGAACTGAGTGAAACCCAAACTAGTAAGAAGCCAGTCCTGGAGGCTGGTGGAGCTGAGGGCTTGATGCTAAAGCAGTGTCCAGACTTTAAAAAAAATAAAAAAAGGTGGGGTTCGGAGCAGTCAGGGCAAAACCCCAGGTCAGCTTAGCTGCAGGACAAGAAGTCAACACTGAGCAAGTGCAAGAAAAAGAGTTTGTGGACGAGTCCCGGAACAAAGGCTGCAGGGGGTTGACAGGGAGTCTAGGTCAGGAGGTGATGGTGAGGAAGCTGTGATCCTCCATCGCCCCTCACAGACAGACCACAGTGCCTGCAACTTCGCCTCTTCTAGATGCCCTATGGTCTTTGTCTTTCTGGTGTCTCCTTCCAATCATGGAGCTCAATCTGCTAATCCTAGTGGATGGTCCAGATCTTATTTTTACAAAAAGAAGAAAAAGAAAGAAAGAGAAATGTTTGGGAATGTAAAAAACAAATATCAAATGGGGATAATTTCTTCATTGAGTACGGCTTTTAATCTGTACAGTGTAATAAGTACTAACATTCAAGACCACTTTTGAAAATTAACTCATGTGTGTTATAAACCACTGTGCACCAGATCATTGCATACTTTAAATCTTGATTTTATTTTTTTTTAAAAAAAGAACTTAAATAGAAAAATTGAACGTTTGCCAATTATTTTTTCCACGAGAAAAGCCATTAGAGAAGGATAATAAACTTCACATTTATACACTTCTATGTCTAGTGTTTGCAAGGACTGTAAAGATGATCATTCTGTCAGCTCTGGGTGCACTGGTTCAGCCTTGTTGGAAACCACAGCTGGGTCAAGGTGTGGTTATGCACATGCAGAAAGAGACAAAGTCACAGCTTCCAAATAAATCAGGAGTCTTCCAGTTCAAAAAGCCATGACCTCAGGGCAAAACCGCATCCCAAACTGAGACAAATGGTCAAGGCTCATGACATACTGCCCGAAGTGTTATTTGTCGGCCAGGGACAAAGATGGGCACCTTAGAAGTACCAATTCAACCTCTGACAAAGCTCCTTCACACCTCCAGCCCATTTCCTTCTTTTTTTGACCATAAAAGTGATAGTTATTAATTGGCCGATTACACAAATCAGCCTTCCATTCCAGACCTGTTCCTTCGCCCCCACCATGGCACATCAGATGAATGGTCTATAAAGTTCGTTATTAGGTTTCCCAAAGAGACCAACAGAATCCCTAATGCTGCTGGTATTTGACCAAAATCACTACCATCACCTCACTTCCTGTGGAAATTACTTAATGGTTTCCTATTCTCCTGACTTAAGAAAGCATAATAATAAATATAAATATCATCTGCATAAAATATTACTCATAAGTTTAAGTTTATAGGGTTGGTTCACAGTTTTTCATTATTTGGTCCTATAGAGCTACACAAATTACAGACAAAATACCACAAACTGAACTTGGGTAATATCTGGATTTTTCCATGAAATAGAGCACAAAGTTTCAGAACTCTCAGCACACAATCCTATCAAGTATGCCTTTTATCTTAAAGAAGAGTTTAATAAAGAAGCAGCATAGATATTCATGTCCAATTTCAATGGCATAATATGCCATTTAGAGTAAGACTTAAATGAATACAAATACCTGGGGTCAGTGTGACACATTTAAATATTAGGCTCTTCAAAATAGACCAGTCTCCCTTGAGGACTTATAATTTAACCTCTTCAATTTAAAGTTAAGAAAATAGAGACTTTGAATGAGTAGGTGGCTTGCCCAAGTTTACAGAACTACTTAGAAAGAAAACTGGGTAAAGAGACTTCCCTGGTGGTTCAGTGGTTAAGAATCCGCCTGCCAATGCAGGGGACACGGGTTCAAGTCCTGGTCCGGGAAGATCCCACATGCTGCGGAGCAACTAAGCCTGCGGACCACAACTACTAAGCCTGCGCTCTAGAGCCTGGGCTCCACAAGAGAATCCACCACAATGAGAAGCCCGCGCAGTACAACGAAGAGGAGCCCCCGCTGGCCGCAACTAGAGAAAGCCTGCACGCAGCAACAAAGACCCAACACAGCCAAAAATAAAAATAAATAAATTTATTTATTTTTTTAAAAAAAGAAAGAAAACTAGGTAGAACTTTGGTTTCCTCCACATTAAACTCAGAGTCATGGTTTCCCAGTGTATAAGAGAAAAAGCTGGGCTAGGTAATCCCCAGGGAGACCCCTCCCAGCCCACAGTGCTCTGGTTTTCCTAGGCCTGAGCAAGCCTTCACACCAGCATCAGATGCTGTCCAAACTTCCGATCAGCTCTGACTTGGGGAGACATATCAGCTTCAGCATCAAAACCTTAACCTTGCAGCCTAGGCTGGTCATCCACAAGTCTTCAAGAGCACAAATCCCTTACCATGGTCATTTTTGGCCCTGGGTAAATATCTTTGAATCTCCATCCCATTCACTCTATCAAGTTCTCTGTCTTGTTCAAATCCTTTCTCTTGGTGAGGAAGACTTGCCCTTTTAGCAGGGGTCTGTGCCTACTTCCCTCTGACCCCAATTCAGAGTGCCCTGGCATGCCAGCCTGTCCCCCAAATACCAGTACTCACATCCCTCCCAACCCAGTGGGGTGCCTTGGAGGGACCCTAGGGTCAGAGATGGCTACATAATTTGCAGGTCACAGTGCAAATGAAAATGCAGGGTTCCTTGTCCATAATTTGTGCAGTCCAGTTCAAAATTAAAATGCTGTTAAGAATGGTTAAATATAAAGATTTTTCCTTTCTTCTATGGCCTCTTCTCTTGATTTGTTATGGTGTTTTTGTCACTCTAAGGAAAGAAAAATTAAAATTCCAAATTATTGGCATGAATTTTACTGTTCATCTTTATATTGTAAAGATATTCCACTTTTAAATGCAAATATAAGAACGTTTAACTTGCATGTGGAATCATTAAAATGGCACAATTTGTATTTCCTAGCTCATACATGCATATGTATTTCATTCTTATCAGAGCAGTGGAAATGCTGCAAAAAATGACCTCAACGCTTTTTATTTTGCTTCTTTCTTGATACACGCACATTCTACCAATACTTTCTATCTTCAGCTTTCAGAACAAAAGGAAAAAGAATTACGTGTTGCCCTATCTTTCTCTTTCCTTCAACGTCATTTTCAGCGTAAGTGGTTATCTAATGCAGGGAAGTAGCATGGGTAAGATAGAATACCACTTGTGTTTCTTAGGATACCATTTCCTTCTTTCTCTGTTGGAAGCAAGCTCTGATTCAAATAGAAAGTGTAGTGTCTTAGGGATGTCAGCACCTCCATTTTACTCAGTCACAGATGTAACTCTCTTACTTTGTACTCTTCTTCTGAGTCTCATGCCCCATGGGTCTTTGAAATTCCGTGCTCGTGGAACATCGTGGGTGCTACATGTGAACTGGGCATCAATGAACAGTGGACGTGCATATTGAGATATCTTCTCTGCTCCCACACTTGCTGCCTGGCCCACTGGACTTCACTTATAGAACACAAGCCCAAAGATAAAACTATTAAGAATATCAAGGTGGTGACAGCAGGGCATTACACCAAGTATGGGACCCTTCTAAGCTGTGGGTCCTGTACAAGTGGTACATTCATGAAGCTGGCCCTGCCCGGGGTACTTGCTATTGTGCAAGTAGGAAATTTCCCAGTGGGATCTTGAAATGTAGGGACCTATAGCCTTGTGACTAGAAGGATAGTAGACAAAGACCCTCCAGTAAAGGGACAGCAAGAATCCTACTCACACAATGGGACAGAATTCCTGGTGAGCGCTCCTGGGCTTCAGTGCTGGGATGGTTCCACTTGTCTGACCAGTGCCCCTGGGACATTTGCCTGATGTCCTCTCAGAAATCCTTTCCTGGTCCATGAGCCCCAGCACATCCTAGGCCATGTAACAACCCTGGAAATCATTCCCATATGACTTAGCCAGCAGACTGAGAGCCCACTCTCTTTTCTTTCCCCATCCTCCTTTTCCCCCTTCTTATGTTCTGAACCAAACCCATGTTTTGCGGACCCTTTCTACAATAATAGAAGAGAGCTCAATGGCTTACAGGAAGGGCTTCAACATTAGAAACAAAAAGTCCTGTTTACCCTTCCTACTTGAAGAGGGGAGGGGAAGATACTGGGAAATACCTTCCATTCTTCCCTGTGAGTTTGTAGTCCAAAGGCTGAGCAGGAGGTAATTTCTGGTATCTTCTTGCAAAATGGGAAATAGTAAATCACAAGTTTAGTGTTCAGCAGGTTACCCCATCCATTAAGTGTTTGCTGGATCACCTGGCTACATGTAGGATCAGAGGTAAGGAAGGGGTGTCTCATCAGAGGGAAGAGGGACACCAAAAAAAAAGAGAGGACACTGAGACCGAGCTGAATGTGAAGGAAGGAGAAGATACTTCGGTGTCACTTTCTCCACCACCTTGTACCTAGGGAGATATTTTTATCCTTATTTAGCAGAACAGAAGATTTGAAGTAGAGGAATTGTGACTTACCCAAGTTAAAATCACACTGATTCTCTGGAACAAGTTTTATGATAATATACCCATTTTTGTATAAATCAAACCAAAGCACAATCAGTGATCTGAGGTACTTGGGCCACTTTTTTTTTTTTTTTTAATGATACACGGTCCTCTCACTGTTGTGGCCTCTCCCGTTGCGGAGCACAGGTTCTGGACACGCAGGCTCAGCAGCCATGGCTCACGGGCCCAGCCGCTCCGCGGCACGTGGGATCTTCCCGGACCGGGGCACGAACCCGTGTTCCCTGCATCGGCAGGCGGACTCTCAACCACTGAGCCACCAGGGAAGCCCACTTGGGCCACTTTTGACCAATGCCTTTTACAGATCATTGTATAAAGAATTAACCCCATATTCTGATTACTAAGTACCAGAACTTGCATATAAAATAATTTATTGTACATATCTATACTTTGATATATAATATTATCTACATGAAAATGGCCTTATAGATATTACACATCTGTTTATCTATATATTTATACATAGCTATAAAAAATGGCCTTATAGTCTTATGAACAATTTTGGCAGCTCAAAGAGCTTCTCTGATTGGCTAAGAAATCTCATGCAACCTGATTTAAGTTGCCATTTTCAATCAGACTTTCCCTCTGTGAAAGAGGCAGCCATGTAAACTCATCTAGTTTGGCTGCTAGTAACAGTTTCAGAAATCCAGCACAGAGTGTTTCTTAATAAAAATATATACAGGATTAAAATGTTGATAAGACATTTGCAATGTATGTAGAAATATGATAATGTATACTATTTTGCGATAAGACTCCTGGTTGGCATTAGTGATGTGTCATATGATTGCATTAATTGCAAAGAAGAAACTCAAAATGGCATAATTGTGCCTGATGTTCAAGTAATAGAAATGGAATTTAAAGTGTTGTTAGAAAATGGAAAATGTTCCTGAGGTGAAAGGGCTTTAAAAACACGAGTGTAAAACCGAAACATTAACATGTGTAATCCTTTCAAGGTAATATGAAGTGAGATGCAGAGCTCCCACTAACAGCCATTGACACGGACAAGGATAAAAATCAAGTGGGAGGTGGGCATCAGCCTCCAGTGTGTCACCTCTGCATATGCTGAAGAGGATGGTCACACATTGTAATACCCTCAAGTCATTAGGTCATAAGTAAATATCCTGGCATCTTTGGTCTGAGAGGCAGCCTCTCAAAGCGTTTGTTGGCTGCCTTAGTGTGAGCTGCAGCATCATATCGTGGTCTGGAGTGTGGACTCTACACACCAAACTGCCTGAGTTCAAATCTTGGCTCTGCTGCCAACTAGCTGTGTGTCCTTGGGCAAATCACTCCACTTCTCTGTGCCTTTAATAACATTTGTAAAATTTGTAAAATTCAGCCGGTTATAAGATTGAATGAGTTAATATTTGTAGAACTCTTGCAATAGTCCCTGGCACATAGTAAATGATAAATGTTGGGATTTTTTGCGGTACGCGGGCCTCTCACTGTTGTGGTTTCTCCCGTTGTGGAGCACAGGCTCTGGATGCGCAGGCTCAGCGGCCATGGCTCACGGGCCCAGCTGCTCCGCGGCATGTGGGATCTTCCCGGACCGGGGCACGAACCCGCGTCCCCTGCATCGGCAGGCGGACTCTCAACCACTGCGCCACCAGGGAAGCCCGTGATAAATGTTTTTTAAGTAGAAAATTTTAATTGATTATAAAATGTATACATGATGTTTTTTCGTAGTATGAGCTTAGAAGGCTCACCCTCTGAGTGGTCTCCTTAGTTATAGAATGAAGAATGAATCCCATTCAATCACAGTGATTGTGCGGGCGATGAGAGTTCTATTCCGGCCGAGCACACCCTTCACTACAGCAATTTTCTCTCCCCCGCAGTCTTGCGTTGAGGTAGGCCCAGCTGGCAGGTTTACAACTCTGACCAAGTTTGCTTGGAGTAGAGACAAAATCCTGACTAAATCTGAACAAGAAGATTCTCCGTCCACGAAATTTGAAATGGGAGAACTGAAACATTGACCAGGCTAGCTTTGGGGCACTGAAGTGCAAAGTCATGCAGAATCCGAGCGGGAGTGAGCATCCTCATAAGACAGGGTCGCATATACCAACCAGCATCTGTTACCAGCGGGGGCAAAGTGGGGCTGGGGGCCGGGGTGTTTACAAACCAAGAGCCGCTCGCAGTAAACCAGTGCGTGGGATTCTCCTGGGTTCTTACCATAAACCCCCTTTTCACTCAAGCTAGTTGGAATGGATTATTGTGCCCGGCAACCCTGAGACAGGGCTAGAACTCATGCTAGAAAGTAATTACTGAGCACCTTCTGTTGTGCCCACCAGATGCTGGGTGTGCGGAAGGGTTGGAAAGAACGTGTGTTTATTGAGGTGCTCAAGCTGGCAGGCAGTGCTAGGCACTGAGATATATCCCCTCACTTAAGCTTCCCAGTAATTCTGTTACCTCAATCTCATTATCCCATGTTTCTGCATAAAGACACTGAGGCTCAAAGAGCTTAGCAGGTCTTTCTGGGGATTGGAAGAGTTCGAATTTTATTTCACATCTGTCCAACTCTAAGTCCCAAACTCCTTCCCCTCCCCCGCCAAAATGAAGTATGTTCAAGAGTATGCACACAAAAAGACACACCCTGTAGCTCTAATTCTTTATATTATCCCAAATGCATGCAGAGGCTGCAGTGAGCAACACTCTAACAACAGAGCCAGAGAGAGCCAGCCCTGCCCTCTTCCATTCCAACCAGCAAACTAAGGCCGATAAGTGTCAGTTCTTAGTCAGTGCAGAAGTGTGTTCTAGGGGTAGGGGAAAGAATAAGTACAGAACTGGGTTGAACTTCAGGAAGGAAGTTGAGGAATTTCCTTTCTATACTGGTCAGAGGGAGTGGAAGCTGGCAGTTCAGCAGGGCTCAATCTGGCAACTTTCCTAACGGAGCGCGGAGGAGTCTCCTTGTGGAAGTCACCTCCCCCTCTTCTCCATTCCCATCGCGCTTGGTTTCTAACGTGTTTCTTGCATCTAATAGCAGATATCTGGATCGATGCATTTTGGAAACCCTTTCGCAAGCCAGATCAGCACTCTGAAATAACATTTTTAATAGATGTCCACGTTAACGGTTTATTGAGAAATTTCAACTCTTTGGCTTATGAACATTAAAGAATTTTATTTTATAAGAATTGACAAAAACTGTACTATGTTCACTGTACCCCCCTCCCTTTTACTGTTGGGTAAGGATTCCCCTAATGACTACTGGGCTAGATCGCATATACTTTTAGCCTTTTTTTTTGGTTATTAAAACAAAAACAGGGCTTCCCTGGTGGCGCAAGTGGTTGAGAGTACGCCTGCCGATGCAGGGGACATGAGTTCGTGCACCGGTCCGGGAAGATCCCACCTGCCGCAGAGCGGCTGGGCCCGTGAGCCATGGCCACTGAGCCTGCGCGTCCAGAGCCTGTGCCCCGCAACGGGAGAGGCCACAACAGTGAGAGGCCCGCGTACCGCAAAAAACAAACAAACAAACAAACAAAAATCTTCTTCCAGTCCCGTTCTTATGCAACTTCAACTCCAAATTTGATTTTAAATCATCTCTTTCTCTTTCCTAAGCACAGGGTAAAACTGTATGGGGTGGGGCGGGGGGAGTGCCTGACTCTCAGCCCCTCTTCCTCTTTCTTTTAGATGCCAGTCCCTCAGGTGTGTTTGTGGGGGGAGGTGAGGCAGGCATGAAAATCAGAGATGTCTCCTTCTTTAATTGGCCTGCCTCCATCCTCAACTTGGTTGGCCACAACTGCTGTTCCAGTCCATTGTCTTGGGTTTAGGGTGGACAGGTGGTAGCTTGCATGTGGCCCCTGGCAAGGGCTCATGTAGCTAACTAGCCCGAGTAGCACCCTTGCCATATTTAGTCGGATCCACAAGCTGACTCCGAAAAGGGGGTCTCAAGCTGCATTTCCTGATGTGTGCAACCCCCTGCCCTCTATGAGGCAGTGATCCCAACAACACCGTAGCTCCCAAGATCAGCTACAATGTGTGGCAAACTCTCAGGCCCCCAGGCAAGTGAGGCACCCATCTTTTATGCTCATCCATAAGCATGCATACAGTTCTTGCTGATAGGAATAAACAAGTGAGTGAATATATAAACGAGGGAAGAGGGAAAATGGAAATCACTTTGTTTCAGTAGAAAGCCAACTAATGAAGGTAGAAGTAATGATGAAATTAGAAAAATCATAGTTTGGCAGCTATCAAACTGGAGCATGGCCAACATTTACAGATTCTATCTCCCTCTGCTCTGGTATGATGGGGAAGATCAGCAAATCTGGTAGCTAAGCAGTCAGCCAATCAAGGGGTGAAGTGCCAGTCTCGTCTTCTCGTAGATACCCCTGATCTTTACGAGATGTGAGTGAGGCCCTGTTTCTTTGGCTTTGGGTAAGGAAGGAAGGAAGGGGCCCTTCTCCCATTGCTATACAAAGACTGTAATCTCCAAACATCTCTCTCTCCAGATGGTGTGACTCATTCTCTCTCCCAGCCTTGCTGGGAGGTGGCCAGCCCCACCCAGGAGCAGTCCCCGTCCTTAGGATGAACGAAAGAAAACTGGACATCTTGTGACAATGAATCAGTCCCTAACATATCCAATACACACTCATGCTTATTTCAAACAATAATAATATGTTTTTTTGGACAATTTTAACATCTTTCTGAAATTTTCATAAATTTTATTTTCATCAGATATTATTATTTTTCTTTGCTCAGAGACAACTCTCTATGATTTCTCCTGGATAAAGCCAGCCCATTGAAAATATACTGGAAAGGGAAAGGAGTGGGGAAGCAGTGACTGAATATCTATTATTTCATGATGGTACGTGGATACATGGTCATTCTGCCATGTTATCCCTTGACTAACCCTAGTGTGCTTGTGGCGTGCATACACACACACACGCATATACACACCTCCTGACTCAGGGGTGGAGGAGGCAATACTCCTCGTCATCACTTCTTTTACTCAAAACACACAAGACATGGGTCCTGACACCAGTCATTAGGAAAGAACCAGGAAAACAAATCAGGATGAGAAAGAAGAAAAATGTGAATTTCCTATAGGCAAGACTTTTTAATGAGAAAAATACAGGTGTTATTTTAAGGTATTATATACATTATTTGCTTTGAATTTGAATTCAAAAATATTTTATAATACTTACTATTAAAATAGTACAATCATTCTCTGGGTTTTAAAATATTAAACATTAAATCTCCAAACAATGAAATCTAATAATTGAGTCTATGGATAAAAGAGGAATTGATAGAGTGTGGAATAAATTTTGGACAATTATTTTTCCTATTAAGACTATTGTCTTAGTCCATTCAGGCAGCTATAACTAAAATACTATAGACTGTTTGACTTATAAACAACAAACGCTTATTTTTCACAGTTCTGGAGGCTGAAAGTCCAAGATCATGGTGCCCGCAGGTCTGATGCCTGGCAAAGGCCCACTTTCTGGTTCACAGTGCCTTCTCACTGTGTCCTCACATGATGGAAGGGGAAGTGGGCCTGGGATCTTTTTCCTCTTTTTTCCCTTGCTGTGCCACGTGGGATCTTAGTTCCCTGACCAGGGAACTGCCACATCCTCGGCAGTGAAAGCATGGAGTCCAAACCACTGGACTGCCAGGGAATTCCCCCGGGATCTTTCTTCTAAGAACACTAATCGCATTCATGAGGCTACACTCACATGACCTAATCACCTCCCAAAGGCCATACCTCCTAACACCACATTCGGCATTAGAGTGGAAACATATGAATCTGGGGGGGACACAAACATTCAGACCAGAGCAACTGTGATTCCTCTTCCTCTTCTCTGCCCTTCCTTTTTTCCTTTTCTGGAAAAAGTATTTATTAGTTCCCTTCCCTTACCTTGGAGTGACAGGACCACTGGGGCTGGAACTGAGGAAGTAGTCAGAGCCTAGGAGGCCGGTGAGATTCAGAGGGTCTGCAGAGGCAGAGCAGAGTAGATGGGTCCAGAGATTGCTGTCATAAGCAGATGAATATATGAATAGATAATGGGAGCAGGCTTTTTCCCTCAAGAGGGGGTTATAAACATGGAAAGAGTAAAAACTAAAATGGGCCCTGTGGTGTTGGATTGGAATAGAAATTATTGGTGTGAATTCATGACTTTTAATATATTTACATAGATGCAGACATATATACAGATGTGTGTATACATATGCATAAGGATGCATACATTTCTTAGATCTGTCCACTGAGAAGGCTTAGGTTCAATGAGCATACCTAGTGCCCAGATCTGGGTTTCTAAATACCGTTCTCCACTCAGGGCAACCAGAGCTCTTTGGAGAAATGACGGAGGCAGGCAAAGTTCAAGATCAGTCTGGAACACTTTGTTGTTCAAGAAAGTAAGGAAGTCTCAAAAAGATAAGGGGACCTGTAAAAAAATCACACAGCAACCAGCTTAAAGGTGCTCTCACTAGCCAAATATGGGACGGTTTGAGCAACAATATAAGTAATGATGGAAGGATTATGATCCATTGAATGAAATGGAAATCCATGGACCTTGCTGCTAGGAATAAACAAGTGAGTGAATATATAAACGAGGGAAAAGGGAAAGCACTTCGTTTCAGTAGAAAGCCAACTAATGAAGGTAGAAGTAATGATGAAATTAGAAAAATCATAGTTTGGCAGCTATCAAGTAATATTTTATTCAGGCAAGAATCATCCAAGGATGATAAAATAAGCTGAGAGTTTGTGGAGGAATAGGATATTAACATGATTTCAAAGCAGTACCCCATAAGATATTTATTAATTACAAAGTAAAAAATAATAACTTTGCAGTGGAGAAACCTGGCAAACACCACCATAACCAAACGATCAGAGTTCACATGACCAGTGATCAGACACAGTGATATCGTATCCTTTCTACCATGATATAATGAGGACCCATGTCACTTGGTGATATTCCTGCCAAAAATGCATAACATGAATCTAATCAGGAAGAAGCAACAAACTCACATTGAGGAACATGCTACAAAATAACTGCCCAGTATGCTTCAAAAACACCAAGGTCACAAAAGACAAGAAAAGACTGAGGAAGTGTTCCAGAATTAGGAAACTGAACAAGATAGATTAAAAAAACATGACAACCGAATGTAATGTGCTATCCTGGATTGGATAATGGACCAGAAAATGAATTCTTTTCCTGCTATAAAGACCACTTATTGAGACAATTGGTTAAATTTAAATGAGGTCCTAGAGATTAGATAGAACTATTACATCGATATTAATTTCCTGATTTTGATGGTTGTTCTGTGATCAGGTAGGAGAGTGTTCTTCTCTTTTAGGAAATACACAGTGAACTATTTAAGTTTTCAACTTATCCTCAATTGATTTATGCGGGAAAGAAGAAAAAACATATATATGTTATATATATATATATAACACATAAATATTAAAATTACATAAATAAAAATTAAAATTGTATATGTACATATACATAAATAACAGGACAAGAATGATAAAGCAACTATTTCCAATCTTAAGAATTGGAAATCTGGGTAAAGAGCACACAGGTTGTACTCTTTTTCCATCTTTTCTCTGAGTTCCAAATTATTTCAAAATAAAGAGTTTAAAACGATGAAAGGAATCCCTATGGCTCATACCTTACTTTCATTCTTTGAGGGCAGAGACTTGGCTTGATGCACCTGCTTTCCCTAGTCTGGCCCATTTCCAGGTACATAAGACAAAACCAATGACTGTTGGTTTGAATAATTGGTGATTATACTTGTCTTGGGTTCTGTACTAAATTGTAAGCTACTAGAGGGCTTGAACCACGTCTTGTTTCTCTGAATTCCCTCAAGACCCAGCTCCATGTCCTGTGCATAACTGACACCATTGGTTATTTGCAGAACTGAACGGAATTACGTGGCCACTCAAATGTTATGGTAATAATTAGGCTCTGACAAAGATCCCCTCTATGGGTCTGTGAAAACAATCACAGTACTTGAAAATCAAATTCCCCTCCTGGGCCCATGAAAGCCAGGGTCCAGGTTAAGCAGCCCTTTGTGAAACTGCATTCTCTCGGAGCAGCATCTCACTCTCCACTGAGTCACCTTTGGCAGGCAGCCTTCCTCTTGGTCTGCAGTCATTACCCTAATGAAGTGCAGCTGGGGTTTTGAACAATGAACTTGCACTCAAGTGGCAGCCACCCTTAAAAGAACAAGTACCCTCTCGCTCTGGAACAGGCCTCCCAGGCCAGAAATTGGCCCGGTAGTTTTACGTCTGGATGAGATGTGGACCCACTGGGAGCTAGAAAATGGCAGCTGCAAAGCATGCTATTGATAGAGAAAATTTCAGTTTCCAGTTAAGTGGAAACCCTGCCCAGAGTGAGAAGCAAGACTTGCTGTGTATTTCAAAAACCACTGCCGTATCTTTTTGGAAAAACTGTTTCTGCAAAGGAATCTGACACAGATTTCACCTCTGAACAGCTGTCCTGTTCATGCTGCCCTGGTCAGCTGTGGGGTGAGCTGGAAGTCAGTCTTTAGGGCTATGAATACAGGGCGGCACCCAACAAGCAACAGGATCTCCACAAGGAAACCTCCATGTGATGCACTTTTTCCAAGGCTTTTTCCCTTCTGAAAAACAATTTTTTTTCTACGTAAGCCTGTGTAAGTCACTCGTCTGATACAGAAATCAATGTTTCCTCAGAAGACAGAAGAATCACAGCTGGTAATGACCCACATCACGGAGTGCTGCCCCGACAAACACTGCTCTCAGAGCTTGATATGATCATCTCATATAATCCTCCCCGGTTGGGGTCATCTACTCAGCGACCAGTGATCAGACAGTGATTCTTCAGAAGACGCTGAGAAGCTTGACCAAGGCCACGGAGCCAGTAAGCGGTGGAGCCACAATTCAGGTCCAGATACCCTGACTGCAAAGTTAACTATTTAACTCAGATATTTCAAAGTTGCATGTTTTCCCAAGGAACCCTTGAGCTGGCCCTTGAACACAGAGATGATACTAGGTTACGTGTATTGAAACTTATTTTAGTCACACTGACACACACACACACATACGCAGAGTGCTTTGAACATTGAGCGTAACCAAGCAATATTAATGATTATACATAATAGGAGGAGAATAATACAAGAACATCAGAAATGCTTATTTTGGCTGTTAGGGACACTGGCAGGATTCTGAAACCAGTGTTAAAAGTCCAGAATGTGATGAAGCTGAAGTTATGCTAGCTTGAAGGGTTAAAAAGTTTCCTAGGTAGCTCAGCTAGGAACATGTCCTCTGTCTCAAATGCTGCCTCACTGCACGAGGAGAGTAAACCCCAGAGGCTACTCCATGGCGGTTAGGCACGGCACAGGGGCCCACAGGGTAGTAAGCGTGGTTGTCGGCCTCACAGCACTTAGAAATGCAGACTGGACACTGGCAAGAACACGGCTCGTGGAACAGAGACACGCGTCCCCACTGGCAGGCGCAGTGAGGAAGGGTAGGACCACCGATATTCAGCTGAAGAGAATGGGCGAGCATATGAAAGAAACAGGGGATGACATTTCCAACCAACGTGAAAGAGTTACACAAAGAGTCAGGGAGGAAAGTGATCCATGTTTCTCAGGCAATAACACTGCCTCATTATATAAAGTCCTCTGTTCTGTCAGTCATTAAATATGCAAGCGAAGAAGGCCAAGCACCCATGTTTTCATGAATCAAGCAATCATTAGCTTCTATGAAGCACCCTTTCATAACCAGACTAAGGGAAGAAGCTGTTCAGAAAAGGCCAATTATGCAAATAAAAATGACAATGGGATGGCAGAGAATGCATGAGGCAGTGTTCTGGGGTGCCTTGCCCAGCAGCACCCTACTAACAGCTTTATCCAGGCTCCAGGAACCATCCACAACTATTGAGACAATCTTGCAGATAAGAGCAATGGGCTCATTTTGATGTAGCACTTATTGATTCTTCACAGATATGTCTTGCGGACTCACTTCTCCCCATTAAAAGAACAGGCAGTAAAGAAGATTCTAAGACTGCATGTGAGTTGCATCACAGTCGGCTGGACCGTTGCCGGCCCAGGTGTTAGACTTGTGTCTAGTTTAGGGGTCTTCAACTTGGAAGGTGGGAAGTGGAAAGTAGGGAGAGAGTTTCAGTGAAACAGGTAGAGATTTGTTTTAAATAAAAAGAATGGAACCCTAAAGAAGATTATGGGATACGATGTATCTTACCTGACAAACCTGAGGAAACCTAATTATTATCTTAGAACACATGAATAGTTTACTAACTAGAGGATGAAAACTGTACTTATTCAAAGGAAAGACATTGCAATATGAGGATTCAAAGGCCAACTCCAGACTGTAAGAATACTTTCACTTCAGAATGGGTTACCTAGATATTCTTGTGATGCTTCCAGGGGGAAAAAATAAGGATAATGCTAAGAATCAATCTATCCACCTGGAATAGTTGTTTTTTGTTTGTTTGTTTGTTTGTTTTTTTAGCGGTACGCGGGCCTCTCACTGTTGTGGCCTCTCCCATTGCGGAGCACAGGCTCCGGACGCGCAGGCTCAGCGGCCATGGCTCACGGGCCCAGCTGCTCTATGGCATGTGGGATCTTCCCAGACCGGGGCACGAACCTGTGTCCCCTGCATTGGCAGGCGGACTCTCTACCACTGCGCCACCAAGGAAGCCCTGGAATAGTTTAAATCAGTCTTTAACAAGCTGAAGTCTATAGGGTCTAGAAATTCTGAAAGAACTTAAAAATTTTATGTTTTCACTTTGATGATCATCTAAAAATTATTTTGTACAAGTCTGAACATAACTGAAGTTTGGGAAACAATGGTTGGAGTTCTGAAATTCTCCTTTCTTGCCCTGGTTCTATTTTATATTGTTCTGGTATAAACTTTTCTTAGAATAACCAATCGCCACATAACAGTAGTACAATAGAGCACATATTCAGTGCTACCTTTTTGCTAAAGATGTAATCAAATGTTAAATTTGCAAAAGAGAAAGGGAACATATTTACTTCCTTTGAATAGGGCCAGAGGGTACTGATCACTGAAAATGTTAGGGCGCAGGCTTCATTAAAGAAAGCACCATGATTCTTCAGAGGGAATATTATATCCCCTCAGATACTTTACTTTTTTTTTTTTAAAGATAGATGAAATTTTATATTTTATTTATTTTGAGATATTTTATGTATTTATTCTCAATATACAAGAGAAAAAAAGTTGGTTCAAAGGAAAAATTAACTATACATGCAAAATCTTAAATAAAGGGTTAAAGAGTTTGATTTACTGTTTGCTTACCTCATATGTTATTACTTTCAGGTACTGATGCGCATGTGTTTATCTACAAACCACTAATTTGCCACCACTTTGCCCATGATGCCTCATTTCTTTTCAGTATCTGATTGGGAGAGGCTGACCCAAATTCTAAGAGATGCACTGGAGCACGGCGATGAGTTTGATGCTGTGGAAACCTTAGTCTCTCTAAGAATACTATGCACATGTAAATGTCCCATACAGCAAGTGTGTTGTGCAGCCCAACAAAGATCATCATTCAAGTACACATTCATTTGAAAGCAACTGACAAGTATAAGTTTTGAAAATTCTCTCCACTTCAGATATAAGTGCAAAGGATACACAGTATAATTTAAATAACAAATGAGCATATCTTCCTTTGTTTTGGGCTCTCTTGAAAGCTACATTTTTGGGTCCTGCCTCTCCCAGATATAATGACCTAATTTAGAGGGATGTCATATGATATCACTTATGAAAAGCATTTCAAGTCAACAATACTCATCTTCAAAAAAAATTAAAAAGAGGTTCTCCACTCAGTGGGTCCATTCAAAGATTGTTTTCTTAAAAAAGTAGAGGTTTTAAAACTTTTCCACATCATTTTCCTTATAATGAGGGGGAAATGGGTACAAAATATGTTTCTGAAATCTGGAATGATTTTAAATGTTGTAGGCATTTCTTAATCCCAAAAGGCAAGTTCCGATAGCAGCAGAATGGGGTACTTTGCAGGAGAAGCTCCAAAAAAAGGGACACATTGCTTCTTTTGTACAAAGATTCTAGAGAAATGTATAGAATTACAAGCAGATTTGAGAACCATAAGAGATCTACATTCTCCAGTATCATACCAAGTAGTAGTACGGTAAACTTCTGAAGCTGTGTCCATTTGATTTGATAGATGATGATGATGATGATAGATTGATAGATCGATAGATTGATAGATATCATTGTTTTGTTCAAAATCTTAATTTGTGATTTTAGAAAAATGATAGAGCCACGTTTTCACCATTAAGGTGAGTGATTGTTCAGATACATTTGGCACTTGTTTAAGACCATTCCCAGAGTAAGGGCCAATTTGGCATGGTTATGAATCTTTCAGGATATAAACTATAAGAATGATAAACTACAGCAGTTGAAAATGTGCCTTCAGATACTCACTTACAACTCCCATTTATGTCTCTAAGAATAGAGAAATGAGAAACTAGGGACCAAATCTGGCCCAGTCAGTAACGGTGTGGGTAACACATAAATATTAATGTTCATTGCAGCTAGTGGGGTATGCAGAAATATCAGAATATAATTGTTAATTGCCAATACATTTCATTCATGTTACAGAGGAAAAAGTGAAAGTCATTTTACTGTAATTTTTAAATGATTCCATCATAATAATTATAAAATACTCATTCTCTTCCTTGGATGGTTAAAACTGAATTTTCTGAAAATAAATCACCTATACCTCACTTTTATTGCCATTTGCTTTCTATATAGATGTGTCTATGTATCTGTTATTCAGTTTAGTCAGTGAAATAGTCTCTGGTTGTTTGAATTTACTGGTGCCTCTGTACTTAGCATTCTTTATACAAAATACAATGTTCCAATAATTAAAGGCATTCATCACAGATTTCATGGTATTTTAGGGGTCGTCATGGTATCGGGGGAGAAGGAGGTCTCTACTTTGCCCTGCCGAGCCACTTGTTGAATCCTTTTCTCTTTTGATTTATTTTTCTCCTTGGATTATTCATATTCCTTCTCAACTCACTTCTGTTCCATTCCAACAACAACAAATATTCATCAAGAACCTACTGTGCCAGATATTGTGCTAAGCATTTAAAATTTATTGTATATTTTAATCCTAAAAAAGTGCCTATGAAGTACTATTTTTTTATTCCTGTAGTAAATCTTGATTTTGCCTTCTCCTTTCTTCAAAACAGCACTCCAATTTTTCTTTGAGTAACTCCCCCTGCACCATTCCATACGGTTCTGGATGAACTGTCAGTCAAGGTCCCCACCCCTCCTCTCTACCCAGGTGTGGCCACATGACTCAAGCCTGCCCTGAATGACACCAGCATGGAAAATGGCTAGGGTGGAGTCATTCTAATATCAGAGTGCTGACAAGAATGTCTGTTTCTTCTGCCATTAAGACCTGTAGAGTTTCTAATCTTTGCAAGGCCTGATCCCTCAACTTTCCCTTTGATTCTGCAAGAGAACTAAGATCATTTAGTCAATTTCCCTTTTTGGCATAAGTGAGTCTGTTTCTGTCGCTTGCAACCAAGGAACCCAACTGATGTGTTCCCATTTTGCATATGAGGAAAAGGAAACTAAAGCTTGGAGAAGTTAGTATCTTGCCCAAAGTTGGTGCTAGATTCAGGACACACACCCACACCAGCCAGACTCCAAAACATAGAATCTTAACCATATGCTCTGCTGACCTTTACAACAAAGTGAGCCAAGGAAGAAGTTCACAGAGCAGGAGAGAAAGCATACACCTATTCTTTTTCTCTTGCAGCTTTCTGAAACCCTGTATGTTTCTCTTGGACCAGGTGCTACCTATTCCAGATTTACTCATTTTAAGTAATGGGCCAAAACTGGGATACAGCAGAGCAAAATGATACAGTGACTTACTCTTAGGAATATAACTATATCACTGGTAACTAAGCCCATTTGCATCACTCATTAAGCCAATGATTTTATATATTTTCTTAAGGTAGTGTGATCCTTTTAGGTTTTTAGGTCCCAGAACTCTGATGTGCAGTGTGTGGACAGGTTTGGACAGTTATCTTGCAGGCAACGTGGCATGGCATGATGGAAAGCAAATAAGATTTGGAGTCAGAAGACAGGCTTCCGGTTGCAGCTCTGCCACCTGCTAGGTATGTGACATTGAGAAAACTGGCCTCTGTTGGTCTCAGGTCCCTCATCTTTAGAATGAGAATAGTGATGATTCTTCCCGTATAGGCTGATAGTGAAGATTTAGTAAGATCATGCACCTCTTGAATGAACTCTGTAGTGAACCATAAAGTTCTACAAACAGTTTTTTACTTTCAGGATCTAAAGAATGGCAGAATTCAACAACAATTTCAAAGGCACATTCTTTGTTGTATAGTCTCTTTCACTGATGTTCAAGCCATAGACTTCTTTCTCTTTCTCCCTTTTTTATACGATGAATGGCAGAGGTGGTTTTTTAATATATAATAAAATACACGTTTCATGTTTCCAATCAGTAGGTATAAGGGCTTTTGTGATTCTGCCCTGAATTTGTACTCCTTGTGACAACTCTGATTTCACTGAAGGAAATCTGATCTGAAGGGTTACAAATGGGACGGAGAGGACAAATCCCGTGGGTCAAAGGAGCAGTTCTAGTTCTCATTGGTAATGGTCATAAATTGTTACCATTCAACCGTAGGTCAGCAGCATCTTTGAAAAGAATCAGTGCCGCATACTCATTCCCCAGGGAACAGGGACAGCACAAAGCCTGCATGGACCCCGGCCCAGCGTTCACCTGCTTACCAGGGTCAAGATGAGCTCCATCCAGAGGGACTCTCTGGGGCCCGTGTTGCTCTCTTCTGGTGGTGACTGAAACCTATTAATACCCCAGCATGGAAACCTAGTGCTTCTGTTCCTTCCCTCTGCTTTTTCTGGAGTCAGTCAGTCAGTCACTCCCCCACTCATTCATTCAACACTTGAGGGTCTACTGCATGCAGAGCATTGGGTTTACACTCTGGAGAAATTTCTTAAAATATGGATCAGAAATAAACAATGCCGTGAAGGAGCATATAACCCAGTAGGGGCTGTAAGACATAATCATAAATAGCTTTAGTTAACGTAACAGGGAGAAAAAAATATTTTTTTTTTCAAATATATTCAAAGAGGAAATTCTCTTTAGAAAAAAATCTGATATGCTCTTCCAGGGGTGAAGGTGAGGCCCTAAAGCTGAAGTTTAGAAGGAGACAAAGTACTGGCTAAAGGAATTTGGGGGTGAGAAAAGGAGAATCAAGAAGAGAGGGAGATGGGCTTCCCTGGTGGCGCAGTGGTTGGGAGTCTGCCTGCCGACGCAGGGGACGTGGGTTCGTGCCCCGGTCCGGGAGGATCCCACGTGCCGCGGAGCGGCTGGGCCCGTGAGCCACGGCCGCTGAGCCTGCGCGTCCGGAGCCTGTGCTCCGCAACGGGAGAGACCACAACGGTGAGAGGCCTGCGTACCGCAAAAAAAAAAAAAAAAAAAGAGAGAGAGGGAATGGGGAAGAAAGAGGGAGAGAGCGGGCAGGCCAAATGGCAGTGGCTTTCCCTGCGGAGGAAAGTAGCCCATGAGATATTCTTACAGCAGGGTAACCAAAGAACTTTTAAGAGTAAGGCTGTGTACGATTTATTATTATAGCGTAGAGTTTGTGGGCATATAAACCTCCCCCTTTTGTCCCAATTCCCTAGTAAACATGACACCAAATGCCTCCTCCTCTGAGTGCTTTGTGTGTTGGGAATTATAAAAAAGGAGGGTGAGGTGAGTCCCATATCTACTGGGAGAAGAAAGAGCCACAGAAGGTGAGACAGAGAATTTTATAATTCAGGGAGAGCAGGAACTTGGAGCCAGGGGTGTCCAGGAGTTTGTAACTCGCCAGGAAGTTGTAGATGGACAGGAGGACATGGCACTTCCCACGGGATTGGCTTGAGTCAGTTTTATTGAAATCTCCAGGATGGGTGACTTCTGCTGTAATCTGGGGCACCCAAGCAGCATAAGAGGATGTCATAGGAGACTGTATGAAGGAGTTAGAGTGAGTGACAGACCTCGGGAAGGATTTCATGGGACCAGGACAGGGAAGAGAACAATCAAGCAGAGGCAAACGCAGAGCCTGGCTGTGGGCAAGCATAGGACCTGTGCCGGCCACGGCTGGAGTAGCGGGAGAATAAACTAGAAGCAATTTGCATCACTGGGGCCCAGGAAACCTTGAAAGCTGAGCTGAGCACTTTTGTAGGTTGTTTGGTTATTTGGTTGGAAATGGGGAACATACCTTTTTCAAAGTATTTTAGCATTTACGGTCTCTTTTGATTTTTATAATTTGCTTATTTACAAGGGAAATGAAACAGATGTTATTATTATTCCCATTTTACAGATAAAGAAACTAAGAAATAGGTCGTTAATGTTGTTCACAATCAGGGACTTCCCTGGCGGTCCAGTGGCTAAGACTCCGCACTCCCAATGCAGGGGGCTGGGGTTCGATCCCAGGTCAGGGAACTAGATCCCACATGCCTCAGCTAAAGATCCTGCATGCCACAACTAAGACCCCACGCAGCCAAATAAATAAATATTAAAAGAAAAAAAACGTTGTTCACAATCAGTATAGCATCTGGAAAAAAAAAACCACCCACAGTTCCTGAATTCTAATTCAACAGCCTTGCTGCGCCTCTAGTGCCCATAAATATCCTCTTTGAATAAACATGTCTGGGAGTTCCATGAGATTCCCCAGGGAGTGGGGGAAGGGAGGAAGAATCACGGGGCATGCTCTGACTGATTTTCTTGGGAGCAATTCTGGAGGAGAATTTCTGGTGAATAAAATTCTCCACCTCATTACCCAAGTAACTAATCTAATCAACCAGTCCAGCAAGTGGGCTAATTTCTGGTGTGTGAGCTTCTGCCTCAGCCCACCCACTCTCCCCGATGCCCTTTCCTTCTTCCCAAGTAACAAATGATTGCTAGCAGTTCATTCATTCAACTGATACTCCAAGCCAGGCACTCGGATTATCAGGGAAATGGGCTTTTGGGGACAGTGATCTATCTCCTTGTCTGAAACCAAAACCTTTATCTTTCTCAGAAACAAGAATAAGTGTATCATTCTGCCAGTCGGACTGCCTGGACCCTAAGGATGCCCTGGAGGGTAAATATCCGAGGAGTAGTCATTAAAACTTCTGTTTCAGGCTTCCCTGGTGGTGCAGTGGTTGAGAGTCCGCCTGCCGATGCGGGGGACATGGGTTCGTGCCCCGGTCCGGGAAGATACCACATGCCGCGGAGTGGCTGGGCCCGTGAGCCATGGCCTCTGAGCCTGCGCGTCCGGAGCCTGTGCTCCGCAACGGGAGAGGCCACAGCAGTGTGAGGCCCGCGTACCACACACACAAAAAACAACAACAACAACAACAAAAAAAACTTGTTTCCACCGTCCACACATGCCCATTCATTCTCCAAGGTGCTCTATATTCTGACTCTCTTAATGAAGGATGTCATCCATTCTGCTTTTCCTAACTTCCAGCCCTAATTCTTCCTCCCTGCTGCTGCTGCATTTATTTTCTTAAAGTTCACTTCTTGTGGGATCACATTCTTGCACTAAAAAAATCGTTAGCTCCCTAATCTACAATCCCACTCCTAGGTATTTACCCTCCCCACCAAAAGATGAAAGCATATAGCCCTCCAAAGAGAAATTT
Organism: Hyperoodon ampullatus; assembly: GCF_949752795.1. Classification (NCBI taxonomy): domain Eukaryota; kingdom Metazoa; phylum Chordata; class Mammalia; order Artiodactyla; family Ziphiidae; genus Hyperoodon; species Hyperoodon ampullatus. The sequence continues at coordinate 88,316,753 of NC_136921.1, read as the reverse complement.
TTTCCTCTTTTTTTAACGAACAATTTGTTCACAGTTGTTTATAAACTGGATACAACTCATATGTCCGTCGACAGAAGCATGGATAAACAAAATGTGGTATAGTCATGATTTTTAGCATTAAAAAACAATGAACTACTGACACACCAACAACAGGAATGAATTTCAAAATATTATTTTGAGCAGAAGAAGCCAGACACAAAAGAGTGGCCATACTGTGTGGTTCCATTTACATAAAGTTTAAGAAAACTAAGTTATGATGATAGAAATCAGTACCATGGTTGCTTATGGAGTAGGGCTTAGCTAGAACTAAGAGAACTTTCTAGGGTGATGAACACATCTGTATTTGGAGGAATTAGTAAGATAAGTATATACATTTGTCAGAACTCACTGAATTGTACACTTAAGATCTGTGCATTTCACTCTATGCAAATTGTACCTCAATTAAAATAATTAGTAGCTCCCTACTCTCTATTTAATTATGTACAAATTCATCTGCCCAGTCCATACAGACGGAAAGTAGATTAGTGGCTGCCGGGGGCTGGAGGAGGGGAGGATGGGGCGTGGCTGCTAGTAGGTGTGGGAGCTCTTTTTGGGGTGATGAAAATGTTCTGAAATTAGATAATGTTCATGGTTGCACCACTCTGTGAATATACTAAAACCCTTGGATTGCACACTTTAAAAGGATGAATTTTATAACTTGAATTATTTCAATAAAAAAATTTATCTACCCAGGATTCCAGACAGTCATGAAATGGTTCTAAACTAGCTTTCTAGGTCAAACCCACTCATGGGTGGTCCCTGAGCATCCCGCCCCTCCACCTTTCCTCACATTGTTCCCTCTTCCCAGAATCCCAACACACCCAACATCTCCACTTGTGAAATTCTACCCATCACTCACGGCCCATCTCAAAAACCCTGGCCTTCCTAGTTCTCCCTGCAGGACATGGCTACTCTCTCCTCTGAACTGCTGGTACTTGGTAGAGCTGTCTCGTGGGAAGAACTCACCATTTTCTGCCTTGCCTTATATCTATTTGTGCATTTGTCTGATCCTTCTGACTCCATTACAAGATGAGTGAGGGGCTTCCCTGGTGGCGCAGTGGTTGAGAGTCCACCTGCCAACGCAGGGGACACGGGTTCGTGCCCCGGTCCAGGAGGATCCCACATGCCGCAGAGCGGCTGGGCCCGTGAGCCATGGCCGCTGAGCCTGCGCGTCCGGAGCCTGTGCTCCGCAGCGGGAGAGGCCACAACAGTGAGAGGCTCGCGTACCAAAAAAAAAGAAAAAGAAAAAAAAAAAGATGAGTGAGGACAAGAACTGGGCCCTGCTCTTCCTTGTATCCCTGACAGCACATCGATGTGGCACAATAAATGCTTGATGAATGGAATTAACTAAGATGAGTGACTCTAACTTTATCCATGTCAAGTCAGGAAGAAAATAACATCAACCCAGTGGCAGGTTTTGTGAGGCTGTGAGGTGATTACTTCCTCTGGGGGCTCTCAGCCTTTGTGATATCCCAGGATTATCTGAGGGCGCTATTACCTGCCATACTCCAGACTCACCTCCAAGGTTCTGCTTTCCAACTGGAGTGAGACCCAGAAGAATCCCAGGTGATTCTGCTGCAGGTGACCCACAGACCACATTTGGGGAAACCCTGATTTTGATTTGTACATCTGCAAAGGAATAAAAAGAATGATTTTACTTAATTTATTTTCTCTAGCTGTTTTATCAGCTAAATTCTTAAGTTTCTTATGGGAACATCCTCCTACTGGGAATGGAAGGGGCTACATTTTTTGGAAGTCTTTCAAATAGCCCTTAAAAAGGTGGCATTATTTGTGACTTGTGGGTAATAGGCTGTGGTGACTTCTTGGCCATGCTGGCACTACCTGCAGCCAAATCACACTGGTACCGCAAACGCTGGGGCAAGTGGTAACCTCCAATTTCCCTGGTTTCACAGTCCCACCTTGCCTGCAGCTTGGCTTTGGGCACTTTGTTATTCCACAGGAAAACTCCCTGGATGGGGTGGGATGGGTTGTGGACGGGGTGTGTGTTGGCTGTTTCTCCACACTGAGTTCTGAATGTAGGCTCTGAAGAGTAGAAAATCTTCATATAACATAGGCAAAAAGGATAATTCCCCCAGAAACCACTCCAATACTCATCTTGAAATTTTAAAATGCGTTTCCCAAAGCCAACACAATCTAAGGATCTAAGAAATATAATGACTCACTTGGATTTTAAACCTAAAAATCACAGACACAAGGGTCCCCTCTCACAGTAGTCATATTTGCAAGAGGAGATAAAATGTGTGTTCAACAAACCCTTGACCTAGACGGAAGGCCTAGCACACCTCCTGCCACAGTAGAGAGCTCTGAGAGTTGCAGACACTCCAGCTGAAGTACAAAGAGCTGAAAGAGCAGAGAGCCGTGTCTGTCCTGTGCTCATTTTCCTTTCATTGTGTCCCTCACTTGATCCATCAGTGGCTCCATCAGTGCCTACAGGACTCTCAAGAGCAGAGCAAAGGCTGATGTTCCAGCGATGAATCACCTGGCTCCTGAGCGAGCCTCTGGTTTTCTTCAGATCCCATTGGCTGTAGTTCTCCGATTTTCCCCTCCCCTTTTACCAGTTTCCCCTCCCCTTTTACCAGTACCTCCGGGCAGGGATTCACATATAAAGCCCCGGCCAGGGAGCACTTTGAATTGGGTGCTTGGTGGGGAGTGAACTGGGTTCAGGGTGCAGCACCAATTGCTTTGGTTCTGAGATTAGCGTTGCATCCCTCCACCCACCCACCCAAGTGTCACTGCAACAGTAGCACTAAGGGTGTGGGAGCAGACCTCACTTAATTGTACATCTTCCCACCTCACGTCACAGATTGCATTTGATTGTGCCCAAGGAGGGCACACTTGCTGGCTGTGCGTTGATGCCTGGGTAGTGTTTATTTGCCCTGCAATCTGGAATGGCCCCTGTGCTAACCATTCAGAGCTGACCAGTCTCCCAGGAGGACTAGGCTGGTGGGTCCTGGATATTTTGTTGCACCAGAGTTAAGGGCAATGAGAGAGGTCAACAGAAAAGAAGGGAAAGGCGATTAAGAAGCAATTCCTTACCTGGCCTGGCTGTTTCTCCCCCTACCTCTCCCACACTCTCACCCCTAATCAGCCCTAGATGTACATCCCCAGGGTAAAGAGGATGTGGGAAACACCGTCTGAGAGGATTGCTGAGGTGAACTTGGGAGAGCTCTGCAGCCATGAGTTTCAGACATTCTGTGGCCTGGGAAGCCCAGAGATCAGAACAAGAAAACCTCAGGGCTCAGGAAGTTTGGGCCCAGTCTGGGGTAACCTTGGACATACCGAGTGCCTAGAACCCCTGACCTAGAGCCGCTGCTATTCTAGAAAAGACCTAACTAGAACAAGCCCATGGGCACAATGGCTTCATTCTCTGGGTTCACCCTAGTGGCGTTCATCGTTCAGCAGCTGCAGCTCCTGGTAGAGGCCAGGGGCCTTTAGGTAGGCTGAGAGTTATCTCTCCAGCCACGAACAGCTGTGGGTCCTTAGGCCGTTACTTAAACTTTCTGTGCTTGATCTGGAAAATGGAATATCTCCCTGATGAAATAATGCATGTCAAAGGTTCAGTACTGTGCCTAGTGCTAAGCAAGCATTCAATTAGTAGCTGCTATTTCTCTTGTTATTATTCCTACTTCACAATATTAATATTATTAAAAACAGTCTGACAGTCATTTTAAATCCATCTCCGCTTGTCCCCATGTCCCTCAGGCACTGATGCCGGCGTGAATGGAGTAGCCTTAGCCAAGGAGCCGGCAACTCAGGAACTCGTGGCCCCTCTAGTGGTGTGACGTCGGAATCTTCGGCCGTGGGAGGAAAGGTTTCCTCTCCAGGCTAACTTTGCATAGAAAAGAAGGGAGAAGTGAAGAACAAAATTGTTTACTTTTGCTTTGCTGTGCAGAAAATGAGGTTTACTGAGCCAGGAGGAGGTTGTTTTCAGAACTTTGGTGGGTTTTCCAGGTCTGGAGGGTTATGAATGTAGGCAGTGATATGACCTGTTGGCACTCTTTCTGCCCACACGCAGCCCTAGACTTTACGAAGACAAGCCTTTCCGAGCCCCCCAGACCCTCAGGAGGGACGCATGTCGCCTGTGCCTGCCCCACGTCTTCGCTGGCAGGCCAAGGCTGGCCGGCAGGCCAAGGACACAGTCACAGGACTCAGCTCCAGGAAATCAGGAAATAACTCAAACCAGCCTCTGACCCAGATTCGGCAATTCCAAGTTAAATTCCCTAAACATTTGTAAAGACTTAAGGAAGGAAAGCAGCGAACAACCTTATTTTTTCCTGAAATATTGGGATGAAAATTGGAGGAATGTATAAACAAAGAACAGTGTTTGTAGACCTTCCCTTGGGATCACAGAAGTTATAACACCGAGAGATGAGAGACTGGTGCAAGCTCTCAGTGATACCCATTCACCTCCCAAGATAGAGCTCAAGCTCCTTAGCCTATGGCTCATCAAGCATGGCCTCCCTCCACTCCAGCCTTGGGGAGAGACTGGATAGTGAGCTAGGACGTCAGGACGGGAGACCTGACAGTATTCATCAGACTCTAGTTTTCAAGCAAAACTCAGGCCTGGAAAAGCTTTAGCCCAAGAGAAGGGATGGCCGCTGATAGATCACTGCAGGCTGATCCACGATGAGGCCTGTGGAAGAGCTGGAATCTTAGGACTTGGGAATTACTAATTGCTTGTTTACATCTTATCAAAAGAGAGCCAGGGGCTTCCCTAGTGGTGCAGTGGTTGAGAGTCCGCCTGCCAATGCAGGGGACACGGGTTCGTGCCCCGGTCCAGGAGGATCCCAGGTGCCGCGGAGCGGCTGGGCCCGTGAGCCATGGCCACTGAGCCTGCGCGTCCGGAGCCTGTGCTCCGCAATGGGAGAGGCCACAACAGTGGCAGGCCCGTGTACCGCAAAAAAAAAAAAAAAAAAAGAGAGAGAGCCAGATCATAAGTTTTGTTTTTAATACTACCACTTATTATCAATGTGAACTTGGGTGAGTTACTTACGACGCCCAAACCCTATTTTCTTCACCTGTAGCAATACCTACCTTACCTACCTCATGGTTTTGTGAGATTAAATGCGTTTTGTAAATGTGAAGCACTACACAAATATAAGTGGATCGTGATGATTATCTCCATAATTCTGGATCCTTGGAAGAAACAATGACAAGGTGATTGTTCATTTTCAAGATCCTTAGAAAAAGGAGGAAAAATCCAAAATAGCTTTAAAAAATAGGTGAACTTGGTCATATAGAAGAAAAAAATTAGCATACTCAGGCTAGGAAAGGTTCACTGAAGTGGGAGTTTCAGACATCATGTGTATTAATCAGGGTTCTCCAGAGAAACAAAACAAGGTGTACATGTATGTATGTATATCTCCTAGCCTCAGAGAGAGAGAGAGAGTTTAAGGCACTGGCTCATGTGATTATGGGGGGCTAGCAAGTCTGAAATCTTCAGGGCAGGCTGGAGACCCAGGGAAGAGTTGATGTTGCAGCTCAAGTTCAAGGCAATCTGAAAGCAGACTGCCCTCCTCCTGGGAGACCTCAGGCTTTTCTTTGAAGGCCTTCAACTGATTGGATGAGGCCCACCCACATTATGGAGGATAATCTGCCTTATTCAAAGTCTACTGATTTAAATGTTAATCACACCTTAAAGAATACCTTCACAGCAACATGTAGACTGGCGTTTGACCAAATATCTGGGCAACATGGCCCAGACAAGCTGACACATAAAATTTACTATCACACCAAGTAATCCAGCACTGCCATTCAAATAGTTAGGCAGGTTCTAAAAAACCATAGCAGTTGTAGAGACCAGACAAATAACAAGGAAACAAATTGGGTAATCTCAGGACTTCATCAAGAGTTGAAGGGAAAGTGAAAAAGCATTAAAAACTAGAAGAAATTAGGCCAGATCACTCAAGATGTTTATAAAGAAATAGCACAAGTGTGTAAGAATGGAAATGAGGACTACTACACCTGAAAGGAGGACGAAACCAGCAAGGAATGCAGAAGGTACCACAACAAACAAAGACACCCACCAAACCCAGGCCATAACATTCTGCGCCCAAATCCTTTGCCCAGCTCCCCAGGCCTCTTGCTTGGGGTCCAAGTATTACAGAAACATGTTTCCATAGCAGCAGAGCCAGGCCACGACCAAGAGCTGTTGGAGGGGAGGCCTAAGCCGGTCTCCACTAGGGGAAGGAATGTTGGAGAGGACCATGAAAGGCAGAGGTGGTCATTAGTCTCTTGGGTCTAACGTTTTAAAAATAGCAGGTGTGATCTGTAGACCAATGAAGACTCAACTGTATTAGAAAAATTGAAACTGGATGAGACCAGGGGCCTAAAAAGTTTCCTGAGAATCTGTAAACACTGGCTGGATGCAAGGGAGCCACCTCTAATGACAAGCAGATAGAGCCTTTGAGCTCCCAGATTTTTTTTTTTAAACTATGGAGGACAAAAATTCCTTTTGAGTGGAAATATGAGCAAATGTTGTACTCATCTTTAAACAGGTGGGGGCTGGGAGGTGGAGATGAATTAATATAGTAATTATAGACCAGATAGCACAGATAACTAGGGAAATTTGATTGAATCATTCATTAATCTCTGCATCAAAGAGCATAAAACACCTGGAAGCAACCAATAGCACTTTTTGAAATGCCTAAGGAAAAGAAGGTTCAAGTGCAACTTACTTTTTAAATTTGGGCACACCCACCCACCACAGTCACACCATCCCTTAGCCCAGAACCCCTGGATTTATGTTTTCCTCCAGCCTGATCCTCCAGAGGGCTAGGACCACAGAATCCAAGAATACAAGTAGGACATGGTTTCTGCCCGCCAAGAGCACTAAGTGAGGGAGACCAAAGCACATATTAATCAAAGAAAAAGTTGATTGTAGTTAAAACACAAGGGAGAATTCAGACTTAAGCAATAACTCTTAACCAGCAGGATGACAACATTGGAATTTCCTCTGAGGGAGAACGGAAGAGTTTCTGCCTTTAGATGTAAAGATGAGACTAAATATAAATAGCCAGTCCTCTTGGGTGGTTAGACCTTCACCTGCCCCGGAATAGAGTCTGGGGCAGGTAAAATGGCGAGGACCCTTCCACTGTATAATTCTAAGACACCCTCATTTCAAAGTTGCTAAAAATAGAAGCATAGCGTCTGGTATGTAACAATATACAATATTGCAGCTGTGTCTTTATGATGAATAATAATGCTTTGGAGTTATATGATGAGGCAATCACTTTGCAAGCGCAATCTCATTAACCCTCACAGTATTCTGATTAGGTAGGCAGGTGGCAAGTGATCTGAACTCAGTTTGCAATTGAAGCAACCAAGACACAGAGAAGCTCAGAAACTTCCCAGGGAACACATGGTTTTTGTGTCAGAGTTGGGAACATCGCCCAGATCTCCCTTCCCCAAACCTGGGGCTCAGAGCAGTGGTCCAGAATGCTTCTAAATCTCAGGAGCAGACCAAACACAAAACTGGCGCTGCCCTGGATGTAGTCTCTAGGAAAACACTGCTGATTTCTCATCAATGGATGCCAGTGCCACCCCGAGATAAAAAGTTTAGTGGTTGTTTGTCTATCCTTTCTCTCTGGCAGTTAATTAACCTCTTCCTCCCTCCAAAATCCAACCCGTCTTGAAACAAACCAAAGAAATTCTAAAACCACACCAAAACCTCTTTATGACTTCTTTCCTGGTGCTGTTAACTGTCTTCTGAGCTTCTGTTTTCATTCATGGGTCCAATTTAATCACAGGTCGATTGTTTAAGAAAAAGTCACTGTTTATAAGTCTTTAAACACTCAGACAGGCACCCCTTCTCAATGGCTTGGTCCTCTGAGTCCTGATTTTATTCGTTTCTTTGTTAATAGAGAAAAAAAAAAGATTCCTTTGCTTTTCTAAACAAGCTGAGTCTTTCCCTCAGACTAGAGGAACAGGTTTGGTGATGCTGATATAAAAATCACAGGAAAATGACACCATTAGTCAGGAAACATTTGCCAGCCAAGAGTAAAGGAGCTTTCCCAGCCTCTGGGGAAAAGCCTATGTTTGTTTATACGGGAATCCTGAGATTATAGGGGAACTCGGGTTTTGTGTTTTTTGGGGTAAGTTTGCCTGGCTCCCTTTGAGACATGACACACGGCCACATCTTCAAATTGTTAATTATGTACTGCCCCCTAGGGATTTTCATTTTGCTGGTGGCAACCTGCTTCAAATCCTACAGGAAATATTTATCAGCCGGCTTCAGCCAGTATTTGCCTCATAGAAAGCTGTACCTTTTTGTGACCTTGTTGTACTGAGTCCAACCTTTTCCCTAGCAAATTGCATTCATACACTTTACTTTTTGGATCGTCAATTTCCCCCTCCCTCTTTTGTCTTTATTTTATTTCCCTGGGATGGCTTCATTTGCATAATCTGGGGTAGAAAGATCTTCTCTCTCTTTCAAAGCTCTGCTTTTCCCACCTCCTCTACATTTCCCCTGTGGTTTTGTAAACATCTCTGAATGTGGGGAAAAGAGGAAGAGCAAACTGTGAATTAGAGACACTTACACATATGCACTTACATATTTATCTGTACCTACTGATGGAGTTCTCCATACTCTGAAATGTGCTCTATGAAATCCCATTTAAATAAAAAACTTTTATCAGAAAAATGAAATAGCTTTATGATTGAATAGCACTTTGCTTCTAATTATCAGCCATCGAGGGTGATGAAATGCCCAAGATGACATTCTTCCCCAGGAAGACATCCTTGCCCTTTATTTTAAAGTTGGAGGAAAAAATTTCAGCACCGTATTCCTTCACAGAGGTTCTCTCAGACTGGAGAATGGTCTTTACCTGTAATTAATGACATTTTGGTATCTGATAAGAATGTTGCAAATATGCATGTTTTTAGTGTTTGTGTAGTTTTGTTTTGTTTTGTTTTTAATAATGGATGAGACAGCCCTGGTAGGAATCTTTCTTCATGCATTATATATTTTTTAAAACACACACACACACACACGAATCATGAACCCAACTTTAGCAGATATATGCATGATCAAAACAGTTCAGAAATATAAGATCTGAAAATGAGAAAGGGCAGCAGGTTTTTGAATAGGCTTCATCAGTGGAGGGGAGAGGTCAGCTGTGGAGATTAGTTATAGGAGCTATTAAGTCTCCTCTGACACCCACAGTACAAGCCGCTTAACATAATCAGCTGCAATCAGCAAAACTGCTGTTTATTACAAAACGTTTTTCCCTTTTAATATTTCATATTGTTATGTAAAATGGTGCAGTGTAGGGACACACACATTTCACCAGGGACAAATTGTACAAATTGTCAGCAATAATAATTTGTGGCTCTTCTCATGACATCTTTTGAAGTTAAAAACTGTGGAGCGATACCTCTCCAGAGCTATTTTCTCTAATGTGGTTAATGGTTTGCACTGGAGTTGACCAGTCACTCTCTGTACGATGTTGTCACCATTTACCAGTGTGAGAAAACGTTTGTGTGTGACCATACATCAATCAGACAAGTCTGTACTTCGGGGCCGTGAAGCTTCGTTCTGCTCACCCTTCCCCAGCTGATCCGAGCCCTCCATTATAGGTGTGTCTCCTACGGACTTCCTGGTCTGTCTTAACCAGCAAAGTCATTCTTTTTTCGAAACATTTTCATTTAAATAGGGCTTACCTGGTGGCGCAGTGGTTGAGAGTCCGCCTGCCGATGCAGGGGACACGGGTTCCTGCCTCGGTCCGGGAAGATCCCACATGCTGCGGAGCAGCTGGGCCCGTGAGCCATGGCTGCTGAGCCTGCGCGTCCGGAGCCTGTGCTCCTCAACGGGAGAGGCCGCAACAGTGAGAGGCCCGCGTACCGCAAAAAGAAAACCAAAACATTTTCATTTAAATAGAACCGATTATGAGGTGCACAGTAGGCATCCATGTAGAATTCCTTTGTGAACACACTGGGTTTTGGGATAAGAGAAATGTCCTAACTGTCCAATAGGACAGATTACGGTGGCCTAGATGAGAGGACACTTGGATATCATCCCTACACTTCTCTAAGGAGAATGAGCAGGTACAGAGACAGTCATTGCTGCTTCCCATTCCAGCCCGCTAAGGATCCCATACAAGATGCTCCCAGTCCCTGGAAGCTGTCTCCTCAAGCTCATCCCTGGCCACGCCTCCCACCTACCCAGGCCTAGCTGTTCACAGGAATGCTGGACTGAGAGGAAGCACTGGGAGCCAGACACATGTAGGACTTTTTTTTTTTTTTTTTTTTTTTGCAGTACGTGGGCCTCTCACTGTTGTGGCCTCTCCCGTTGCGGAGCACAGGCTCCAGACGCGCAGGCTCAGCGGCCATGGCTCACGGGTCCAGCCGCTCCGCAGCATGTGGGATCTTCCTGGACCAGGGCACGAACCCGTGTCCCCTGCATCGGCAGGCGGACTCTCAACCACTGCGCCACGAGGGAAGGCCCAGGATTTTATTTTTACTAGCATGCTGATACATAAAAGATAAAAGAAACGTTGTCCCTTTCCAAGTGGTCACGTTAGCAGGCTAAATGATAACACTTGTTCAAACGAACAATGATGCTACTTCTTACATTTTTGGTCCACCTTGTTTATAAACCACTCAAAGCGATGTTTCACTACTTTGTATTCATGTTTTCTTTTGAACCCCAGCTTAATCATCTATCTTCTTCATCATGGCTCCAAGTAAATGGACATTCCTCAACTTTGTACACCTTTCCATTAAAACCATTCTTTTGGATGTTTATTTATGGATCTATTTCTCCAATGTAATAAACTCCCTGAGGTCAGGAAATTTTCATTTTCACCTCTACATGCATCACTGTCTGGATGTGTCAGCACATAGTAAGCACTCCATGGATGCTTGCTGAATAAATGAGTGAAAGCTTTCTAGAAATTAAATTCATTCTTAGAGGACAAAGATGTGCCTCCATCAGGGCTCTGGACTCTGAAGACTATTTTAATACAGTTCAATTTCTTGAACATTTCTTGAACAATGGAAACTTCTCAGGAATTAGTCTTCATGGGGACAGGATATGATTAAAATGTAAAACCTCTGTTGGATTCTCAAAACCCCAGTCATCAGACTTTCCAGACCACTGCTGTCCAATGGAAATACAATGCAAGCCACTTATGTAATTTAAATTTTCTAAGAGCCAAATTTTAAAAAGATGAAACAGGTGAAATTAACTTTGATTGAATAGTAATAATATACTAACCTAATATATCCCAAATTTTTATTTCAACATATAATCAACCTAAAAATTATTAATAAAATATTTCACATGCTTTTTTTTTTCTTGTTGTCCCAAGTCTTTCAAATGTGGCTGTATTTTACACTTACAGCACGTCTCCATTGGCACTGGCCACGTTGCAAGTGCTCCATACCCACAGGTGGTAGTAGCTACCATATTGGATAGTGCAGTCTTAGACCTGCCTCGTACTCCTTTTGACCTGCGCCTTCTTGGGACTGAAGGGGGCAGCAACAGGCAATGACTGGATGTACCCTGCATGGTCACTTCAACACTTGCCCTTTTCTCCCCAGTTGAAACAAAGGTTAGCAATGGGATTTTGTTCAAATTAGAAGCTCAAAAGCTCATGAAACACATCAGCTTTCACATTATCCATGCTAATCACATTTTTATTCCTTGGGCTAGTTGTTCTCTTGCTGTTTTTCCTTATTTTCACCCCAATCCAGCTCGTGGAGATACATGTGGTTTCAACTAGAATGGTAGCAGTAGACTTGATGGGACTTAGTGAGCTGGATATGAGAAAAAGAGAGGCGTCGAGGATGCTTCCTGGGTGTTTTCCTTGCTCAGCCACGTTAGATGGTGAGATGGGCATAATCACCCAGGTCAGAGTGTGGATAGAGAAGCAGGCATTGTTCATTTCAGAGCCTGGGGGCATTCTAACACTACAGGCTGGAAGAGCAGGGGGGCCAACAAGAGGGGCTGAGAGGAAGGAGCTGCCTGAGAGTCAGAGGCCAACAAAGGGGAGGGGTAATGGGGGATCCCAGAAGCCTAGAGTGGACAGGAGTGGTCAGCTCCTAGAGATCAGACCTGTGGATGCAAAAACGTGAAACGCACGAAGTGGATCGAGAAGATAGGCTTCGGCAGTGAGCAGAGAATCAGGATAGTCTGAGGACAGGTGGCAGGCCACACTGAACCAACCGGCCTGCACACGTGCAAGGGCTGGGTCAAAAGAGACCTGGGGTCAAAACCCAGGGAAGGGCTTCCCTGGTGGCGCAGTGGTTGAGAGCCCGCCTGCCGATGCGGGGGACACGGGTTCGAGCCCCGGTCCGGGAAGATCCCACATGCCGTGGAGCGGCTGGGCCCGTGAGCCATGGCCGCTGAGCCTGCGCGTCCGGAGCCTGTGCTCCGCAACGGGAGAGGCCACAACGGTGAGAGGTCCGCGTACCGCAAAAAAAAAAAAAAAACACCCAATGAAGTCAGCACTGGAACATAGACAAAACAAGGCTCCATGTAGGCCTTGAGAGCCTCTGTGCTCCTCATTAGCCCGGAAAAAGCTACACTTCCACCATGTTTTCCTTCTGCGCAGAGAAGGACCAGTGACACCCCCTGAAAACCAAGGGTCTTGCAGAGTTGAAGTGTGTAGAGGATTAGCCAACTGAAATTTAGCATAACCAAGACCTTGACTTCTCAGCATGAGCCTTGCCTAGGAAATTTGATGATAGAAATGCTCGTTAATATAATTGACCTAATTGACCTAAATATTAGGTCAATTATATTAAGCAATTCTCTTCCATAGAGAGTTGGTCAAATAAAGTATGAAACATTCAAATAATGCAATCGTAAGCACCCATTAAAAAGAATAAGAGCTGTACATAGACATAGAGGTATATGCACGGCTCATTTTTAAGTGGATAAAGCAAGGTTCATAACAGTGTATAAAGTATGCTTACTTTTATGAGGGTAAGAGGGGGCTATATAGATATGCATACTATGTACCCACATAAATGCACCTTGTATATGCACAAGAATTTTCTGGAAGGATTAAAAAAAATGCCATTAACAGTAGTTCCTCTGGAGGAGAAACTAGAAAGGAATTTAGGATGAGGTAGACATTGGCCTTTGGCATGTAATTTTTAGTGTTGTTTGATTTCTTTTGACCAGGTGCAGGAATTTTTTTTTAATTAAAAAAGTATTTTAACCAACATTTTACTTATACTGTCTATATTAAGCACTATTAAATCTTGTGGAGAAAGGACTACATACATTTGTGACCAGTGTGATACATTCTTTCATTCAATCATTTTTCCAAATTTCAAATTTGAGGACATCGGAAGACTGCATTGATTAGGGGTCCACTTTTCTCAATAGTAAATCTTTTCCTTTCAGTAATTCTACTCAGTGTCCAGAAATCAAGTTCATAAGGCTGGCTGACAGTGAGGCACGGCTGTGGCTCTGAACTTTAAAACATCTAAAGTCCAAAAAGCAGAGCAACTGTGAAAGGCAAGACTTGGGCCAGTCACAGACTCACCTCTAAGGTTTCCGGTTGGCTTTATCACCATCACCTGCATATTATACCACCAGGTGAGACACAGGATTACCGCCAGGGAGATGCCAGGAGGCTGTCTATCAGGAAGGAGACGATGCTTACTGCTCTGTAACTCCTAATTAAACTGACTGCATCAGGCAGGATGAAGGATAATAGGATTACAGTCTTCTTTGGAGAGATGAGAGAAATGGCTGCAGGCGAGGCTCTCCAGGCCCTGTATGAGGGTTACACACTATAGGAGTTTAGAGGTGGTAGAAATCACTTTTAATCGGTGTGATTAGTGAAGATGGAATTTGAACTGGGTCTTAATGCATATGAAGTAAAATATTATTTTAAAGTGTAACCCCAGGTAATCTTCACTCCCCCCCAATTCTTGCAGCTTTGCGATCCTCCATGCATTGGAGCTGAAGTAATCTTTCTTTTAGAGGAGGGCAGAACCCAGCTTTGTAGGAAGGACAATATTTCTTCCTTCCTGTTTCAGACACAAAAGTTGTGAAAGCCCCGGCTTTCGTTTGTGAGAGCCAACCTTTGCTGAAGGAAAAAAGGACTGGTGGATTTCAAGGACCCGAAGTTGGAGGACCAGAGTTTCTATAATAACCCACGAGGGGAGCGGGGTGGAGGTGGGGGGGGAAGTGCCTAAAATCCTGGAAGGAGAAAAGCCCTTTCAAGAAGGACGGGGCTGGGCTTCCCTGGTGGCGCAGTGGTTGAGAGTCCGCCTGCTGATGCAGGGGACACGGGTTCGTGCCCCGGTCCGGGAGGATCCCACATGCCGCGGAGTGGCTGGGCCTGTGAGCCATGGCCGCTGGGCCTGCGCGTCCGGAGCCTGTGCTCCGCAGCGGGAGAGGCCACGGCAGTGAGAGGCCCGCGTACCGCAAAAAACAAACAAACAAAAAAAAAGAAGGACGGGGCTGGTGGAGGGGGGGTGGCTGTGGAGAGAAGAGAGACATTTGGAGGAGACAGGCCTAGTGTTAAAGCACTAATTAGACCAGTGAGGAAGGACCCAGAGTCTCTTCGTCTTGGCCCCTTGGCTTGAGAGAGTGCAAATGATAGAAACCCAAGATACAGTAGAGGGGGCGTGGGGTTTGCTTTCTGTTGACATTCAGGGAAGAGACCATCTTGCTGGTCCCTAAACCAACAAGATTTGCTGCAGGAGAATATGGCAGTACCATGTGTTTAGCCAGAGAGAGTCCCAGATGGAGTCCGCCCCCCACCAATCCTCACAGGCTGCCTGCGGTGATGCAAAAGTCCCCCCATGATCCCACGAGGGGCATGGAAGCCTTGAGAAATTGGAGGGACCAGAGAATTCCTGGAGTTAGAATGAAAAGTTGGCAGATCTTGTCCACAAAGCCTTCAGCAGCAACTTCAAATGTCAGCTGTGGATGTCACTGAAAATTTCGGAGCAGTGAGTAACATGGGGAATGTGGTACTTTAGGGACATTGGTCTTGTAGTTGACTTGTCTCGTTGTACACACTTATGAGGCAGGGACTCGAAAAGTTCAGCCCTTGCACAGAATGACAGTAACTGCAACCAGAAGGCAGTCTTTCACAGAATTACAAGGTTGCGCTATTCCAAAGGAAGTCAGAATTTTTCTTGTGGAATACTGTATTTTAAGTGGTGTTTGTTTGCTTGTTTTTTAAACTAGAGCTGAGAGAAGAGAAGAGCGATGGTTTTCCCCCTCCAGCAGCTGTTCTGTGATCACTGCAGGTCTCCGTCCTGCCCGCTTGGGGGCAGTCACCTCTGGTGATATTTACCTGGTTTCATAGAGTTGATCAGAGCCTAGAGTCACTCATTCCTAACGAGCATGTACATCTTCATCTTCAACTGCATGTAACGTTTTTCACCCTATAATACATGCCTTTGTCATTCTGTACTGTCCAATATGGCCAGGATGGAAAACAAGACAGAAACACACTAATAAGCTCGAGGAAATGGTCATTGCCCTCTGTTCTTAAATTTGTTGACCTGGAAATTCAGTGTGAACTGAGTTATTCTAGTAAGTGATGAATCCAGTTTGCTATGGAGGGGGACAAATTCTTTCAAGTAGACTCTGCTGTTGAACTTCTTTTAACTCATCTTGAGTATCCTTTCCTTTGACCTACATTTCTAAACCCTGGCTAAAATTCCTTCTTAGTGGAGAGTCTCATGGACTCATCTCCATTATTTTTTATGAGATGAATATGTTTAAATGGTGGTTTTGACCAGCCCAGCTGAGAAAATAGAACTGAGTGTTTCATTCCTCCTTCCTCCAACATTATGGTGGCATTATTCTCCATCTAGAAAGATCAGCCAACCATAAAGATGCAGATGAAAAACACAGCATATGCCTATCCAGATGCTTTTTCAACTCTATATTAAGTGTTCCACCAACACACGTGCATCCCATGCTTCTTTTAAATTTTATTTATAGAAAAAAAAACACCCCATTATACATTATGCATTGTATCTCTGATGGACATTAAAGAAGATTACAGTAATTTACTGCCCTTGGTGTATTTTTTTTTCCCCCTTATTGGCTAGGAGATAAGATAGCCATATAGGGCCAGCAAGAGCCTGACACATCAGCTCATATGGTTTTAAAAGCATATTTGCCTGAATAGGAAGTCAAAATCCCCTCCTAATGAATTTCCATCCTGAAAATTATCTTCCACGTCAGGAAAGAGACCACAAGGAACAAGCATCTTTCTCTGATTTGCATTGTGGAAAGAAAAGGAAAATAGCACAGATGCATTCGGTATTGTACAAAGAGCATATATGGGCATTTCAGTCCTTAATATCACACTAGTTTCTGATGCTAATGTAAAATATGTTCTTTTTGCATTTATAATCATGATGAGCAGATGGCAAAGACAGTTTAAAGTAGCACTGTATGTCTATTAAAGTAATGTATGCTGTTAGTGAGTCCTCCCTAAAACTGGAGTTTAATTGCTTATAAACACATACATTAGAAAGAATCATGATTCTAAGGGCCATTTGCTTTGCCAGGACAATAGTTAGACAGAGTTCCCTCTAACAGGCTTTGGCTGCAAGACTTTTTGTGGCAGCAGATGCTTCACTACGTTCTCTCTCTCTCTCTCTTCAAGAGGCTTAATTGACAAGAATGTTGGGATTGGCACAAAAGAACTCTGCTTTCTTAAAACAAAGGAATCCTTCTCAAAATGAAACTCAAATAGAGAAATTAAGGGAAATGTGGACTGGGGGAGAACCGATAAGGGAAGAGTTGAGTATATAAGCTGCTCCATTCTTTCTTTTTTCTTTTTTTTTTTTTACCACCCTGTCTCCAGCAAACCATCAACAAAGGCATTTTGTAATTTTCCATGATTAATATTGATTGCACAGTCACCGTGCTTTCTAAAAGTAAAACCTGCCCGAGAGGAGAGTTTCCACTGCTTAATTCCAAGGGGCTTCGCTGCTCAGTCACGGGGGAGAGGGAGATGAAGGCTTCTGCAGCACCTGCGCGGCCCTCTCGGAAAGGGAGTGCTCAGGAGGAAGGATGCTTGATCGTTGAAGCAGGCGACACGGTCAGGAGGATCAGAATCTACTCGGAACACCACAAAAGGAAACGGATACTGTTTGCAAACAGGAGGAGGAGAAAGGGAGGAGGCGGCAGTGGAGAAAGGCAGGCTGAGAGCCAAGGGCCCTAAAAAGGCAGCAAGTTTTAGAAAACACTCATTTGACTAATTTGCCCAATATAATAAAGAAAGGATGGTTTTACTTTCAAATGCAGAAGTGGTGATTGATTAGGTGGACATTATATTTGTAGCATGTGGAGTGAATAATGGTTGTGAATGGATATGGAAAATATCTCACCAAGAAGGAAACAAAAATCCGTAAGTCTTACAAGGCAGAGCACAAAAATACCAACATACCAACATTCAGAGAGAGTTTAAATAGTAACAGACTGGATCTTGGAAGCGCTCCAAAGAAACAGGGAACAGAAAGAGAGCTACGCGCAAGATAATGGTTTCTAGACAATAGGCAATGAGAGAGGGTCTGCACAGGCTTGCGAATGTGGTATTAGCTCTTTAATTATTATAATTACCTAAGTTTAAGGTCAAATCACCTGTGCATTGCTGATAAAATGAATGATTTCTTTTAAAATAGTAGAAGTAGTGCTTAAATTACCTAGGATGTTACAGGAATGGTTAATCCATGTGGGTGAGGTATAACAAAATTATCCCCATCTTGTACAGCAACGACCCTGAGAAAGAATGGCCTGGAATCCTACTACATCTGCAGTCTTCTAACATTAAACATGGACATACATTCCAGTTCTGAAAGAGGGATCTCTCTTCTTGAAGGCAGCCTTTCCCACTACTGAAGACATACACTCTTCTGGCAGTTAAAAGAAGTTGCCTTGGGCTTCCCTGGTGGCACAGTGGTTAAGAATCCACCTGCCAATGCAGGGGACAGGGGTTCGAGCCCTGGTCCGGGAAGATCCCACATGCCGCGGAGCAACTAAGCCCGTGCGCCACAACTACTGAGCCTGCGCTCTAGAGCCCGCAAGCCACAACTACTGAGCCTGTGTGCCACAACTACTGAAGCCCATGCACCTAGAGCCCGTGCTCCGCAACAAGAGAAGCCACCACAATGGGAAGCCCGCGCACCACAACGAAGAGTAGCCCCTGCTCACTGCAACTAGAGAAAGCCCACGTGCAGCAATGAAGACCCAACGCAGCCAAGAATAAATAAATTAAATAAATAAATTTTTTTAAAAAGAAGAAGAAGTTGCCTTGTAATAGGATTTACCCCAGGTAAGATGCAGTCAGATTTGGAAACTAGAACTCAAATTTTGCAATCTTTGATTAGTCATCAAATTGCAGCCTGAATCCAGAAACAAAGAGACTGGATGTAGAGGGTTTGCAAAATACGTGCACTTTGAACACTCCTGAATGGTGAAATTCCATAAAATGTTAAATGGTGAGATGAAAGACTTTACTCTTTGACCAGAAATAACTCAAAGATTTCATGATTTAATTTTTCATCAGCATGAATTCCAAATACTTGAGAACAAATCCTTAGAGTGTCTGATCCAAAAACTCTAGGAAAAATTTACTCGGTTGTCCTTCAGGTAGGACCTAGCTAGATCTCAGAATCAATGAGGGAGTAGCCCAGACATCTGCATTTTTCAAATGCTTCACAGGTGATTGTGATGTGCATCAGGCTTGAGAGTCGTTGCTATATGCAGGATCAGTCTTGAAATGGTTTTAAGACTTGGTTGGTCTATATTTTTTCAGTAGATCACTAGTTAAAACCTAGTATTGGGAATTCCCTGGTGGTCCAGTGGTTAGGATTCCACGCTTTCACTGCTGAGGGCATGGGTTCGATCCCTGGTCGGGGAACTAAGATCCCACAAGCTGTGCGGCAAAAAAAAAAAAAAAAAAAATTTGAGATGGGGCAAGACTGGTGTTAAGGAGGATCATTGGGGTGCTACTATCACGGTCCATGTGAATGTTTTGTTGAGGGTCTAAACCAGGGCAGTGGAAGCTGGAGAGGGAGATGGAGGCTCATGGGTAGGGAGTCAGAGGCAAGGCATATTCAGCATCACTCAGTGATTTAATGTGGAGTATGGACTAGAAAACAAGTCTAAAATAACCATCAGATTTCTACCTTGTGTGACTGGTTGGATGGTGAAGCCTGTGACTAAGCAGGTTCTAACACAAATTCTCTGACACCAACTGGAGGTTCTACAGTTCAATGCAATTCTGACACCAGCTATCCAGAGTTAGAGCAGACCCGGCAAGTTAAAGGCTAAGTCTCCCAAGACTGCTTGGCTCGGACACCAGCCACAAGTGGAGTCCCCAGGTGACCCACACTTCTGTCTAACTTGGCTACAAATGTGAGAGTTCCCAAAACCCCCCATTCGTGTTCAGTAATCTGCTAAAATGACTCACAGAACTCACCGAAAATACGGTACTTAACAACTGTTTTAAGCAATACAAATGAACAGTCCGATGAAGTGGCACATAGGGTATATGTGGAAAGATCCTGAGCGTAGGAGCCTCTGCCCCCGTGGAGCTGGGGTGCACCATCCTCCTGGTACAGCGGTATGTTCACCAACCAGGAAGCTGCCCCCAGTCTCCTCATTTCAGAGTTTTTCTGAGTTTCTGGGGTTTCATTAGGTAGGCATGATTGGTTAAATGATTGGCCACTCAATCTCCAGCACCTCTTCTTTCCCTGGAGGTGGCGGGGTGAGGAGTCCTGAAAGTTCCAGCCCTCTAATCATGTGCTTGGTCTTTCTGGTGTAGCCAGCCCTTCTTTTGAAACTACCCCAGGGCCCACCAGGACTCACCTTGTTAGCATAAACTCAGGCGTGGTTGAAAGGGGCTCATTAGGTATAAAAAAAGATGCTCCCAGGGGCTTCCCTGGTGGCGCAGTGGTTGAGAGTCCGCCTGCCGATGCAGGGGATACGGGTTCGTGCCCTGGTCCGGGAGGATTCCACATGCTGCGGAGCGGCTGGGCCCGTGAGCCATGGCCACTGAGCCTGCGCATCCGGAGCCTGTGCTCCGCAACGGGAGAGGCCACAACAGTGAGAGGCCTGCGTACCGCAAAAAAAAAAAAAAAAAAAAAAGATGCTCCCATCACTCAGGAAATTCCAAGAGTTTTTGAAGCTGTGTCAGGAAGGGGAGGAAAACCAAATATGTATTTTTGTTCTATCACACTAAGGAATGATAACGTAAAATAAGTTCTCAGAGGAAGGTTGCTAGCTCCATTTTGTACATGATGAGCTTAAGGACGACTCAGATGGATACATCTAGTGGGCAGTTGGATGTGCTGGAAGAAACTCGGGGAGAGGTCAGGAGGCAGAAGTTCAGAAGTCACTGTTTGAATGAAATGGTCCTATGAGGACTCCAAGCGTATGTGTCAGATACGGTGACAAAAACACATTATATATACATGGACTTCAAGTTAAGCTGTGTCCAAGACAATCCAGGATGAAGACAGATAAGGTTGTGTCATGCCAGTCCTCACACATGGTAATGAGATTTTGTACTCTAAATTGGGGGCCAGAAAACGTTTTCTGTAAAGGGACAGGGAGTAAATACCCTAGGCTTTGCAGGTCATACAGTCTCTGTCCCATGTGCTCATCTTGGCCTTTGTAATGGAAAAGCAGTCAGAAAATAATAGCCATCAAATGAGCATGGCTTGTTTTAATAAAAACTTTACTTATAGACACTGACTTATGAATTATAATTTTCACATGCCACAAAATATTCTTCCTCTGATTCTTTTCCAACTATTAAAAAATGTAAAAACCACTCTTAGCTTGCGGGCTGTATAAAAACAAATGGGTCCAAGGGCTGTACTTGGCCATCCCTTGCTCTGAACCGATATGCTGTGTGACTCCCAAAGAAGAGCACTAAATGTGAGGACCCAAGGGCGAGGCTTTGGTTCCGGAAGAGATGCATGTTCGTCCCTTGGTTGAAGAATCAGAACTGACCTGGGAAAGTGGGAGCCTGCTGTTTGAAGGGGTGTTTCATCCGCATTGGTGTTTGTACCTCTCCCTGCAGTGCGTGAAGAAGTCTTCCCTCGGCTTTCTGCCATCACAGGCTTCTGGATTTCTCCCACCTCCTGGAGGCTCCCTCTCAGCTTCCTTTGTCACTTCCTGTCTGAGCTCCCTTCTGGTGCTGAACTGCTCAGCAGTTAGTGTTTGCTCCCTCCTTAGGTACACTCACTTCCTAGTTGAGTTTATCCAGTCCTGTGAGGTTGGACATCTTCCAGATTCTGACAACAACCAGATCTCCATCTTCATCCTGACCTCACCCCAGAACTCCAAAATTGTACATCCAACCGCCCACACACCCACCTGCATGGGTGCGTCTGGCAGGTCTTTCTCACTTTCCCCACCTCCGTAAATTGTAGGACCATTCATTCACTCAGTTGCTTAAACCCCATGTCCTGTCTTTCTTTCCCTCTCATACCAGGCCATCCGTAAGTCCTGTTAAGATAATTTCCAGAACACATTCTAGATCTGTCCATTCTCCCCATCTCCTCCCTTCTCCCAACTAGGTCCCAAAGTCCAGGCCACCTAGGCCTCTCCTGGCCTGCAGCCATAGGCTCCAGACAGATCTTCCTGCAACCACTCTGCCCTCTACCATCCAGTTTTTAAATATCAACTCCAGTGATGTAAAGAAATTAATTAGTAGACTCTATTTTTTTGAGGAGTTTCAGGCTTACAGAAAAATTGAGAAATACAGAGAATTCCCCTATACCTCCTCACCACCACCACCACCATCCCTGACTCACTGTCCCCTATTATTATTAATATCTTGCATTAGTGTGGTACAATTGTTACAACTGATGAACCAATATTGATACAATACTATCAACTCAAGTCCATACTTTACATTAAGGTTCACTCATATCGCATAGTCTGTGGGCTTTGATAGATGTGTAATGATGTATATTACCATTACAATATCATACAGAATAATTTCACTGCCCTAAAAATCCCTGTAAATAAATCCTCATCCCTCCCTTACTTCCCTGAACCCTTTGCAACCACTGATCTTTTTACTGCCTCCATAGTTTGGTCTTTTCTATCATGTCATGTAGTTGGAATCATACAGCATGTTGCTTTCTCAGACTGGCTTCGTTCACTTAGCTGTACATACCTAAGGTTTCTCTATGTCTTTTCGTGACTTGATAGCTCATTCCTTTGTATCACTGAATAGTATTTCATTGTAAGAACATATACAGTTTGCTAATCCATTCACCTATGGAAGAACATCGTCGTTGCTTTCAAATTCCGGTGACTTTTTAACACAGAAGCCAGAACATGTTGCACCCAAACACTCCCTCCTCTGACTTTTTAATGCTCTAATGATGTGGCCCCTGCCTGCCCTTCTCAGCGCCCTCCCATTGTACTCCTTTCACTTTGTCGTTTTCTCTGTTCTTGCCTGAGAGCCTTTGTACCAGCTGCTCCCTCCACTGGGATGCTCTTCCCTTGGATATCCACACGGGCCACTTCTCATTCAGATCTCAGCAAGGTTTTGGGGGCAGAATAACAGGACTAACTGGGCGGTCCCAAAGAACGGGAGAGAGGAAATGGCAAATGGATGATCAAGTTTAAAAATCAAGGAAAAAGAGCTGATTTGGCTAAAATTTCTGAAAGCAATTAAAAGTTAGAGTCCTACAAATGTTTTGAATAAGGAAAACATCCTCTGAATAAGTTTTTAGTCTCCTAAAGAGATTCTTTTCAAGGACAACTTTCATTAAAAGTGCAATCAAATTTGTTTACAATTTTATACCCACATATTTCATTCAATCTTTAAATAAAGATGATAAAAGGGGGAAAAATCATTGTTCAAGGGATGGTTGCCAT
The DNA here is from genome assembly GCF_949752795.1 of Hyperoodon ampullatus. NCBI lineage: Eukaryota > Metazoa > Chordata > Mammalia > Artiodactyla > Ziphiidae > Hyperoodon > Hyperoodon ampullatus. The sequence goes on along the minus strand of NC_136921.1, from coordinate 88,293,856 downwards.
CTTCGATCTTAAGAAAAGATATAGAACTTATGATTTTTAACTCTGTGCATTTAGGTTCAAACTCTGCATTATGGACCTTTGTATCTCCTCCCAGCTGTAAGATTCTGCAGTTCTGCACGTGGCCGTCATTTAAGCCATCTGCCTTTGTAAAAATGTGGTAACAGATCAAAGGATAAAATATGCCTTGCATTGCCTGATAGGACAGCACTCAAGGTGGAGGAAGACTCTCTGTTTAAAAAAAAGAAAAACAAAAAAAATCGCCTGTCATCAGCTCTTTCTGGAATTGACTTGCCCAAGTCTCTGTTAGACAGAATTAGCTTGTCTACTTTGTCAATGCTAAATAAACCTAATATTCCTCCCCAAGCTCAGAATACCTTCTTACCAATGTTAGAATGGAATTTCTTTCCTATATTGGCTATATTTTAAAACTACTCCTTTTTAAAATCCATTCTGTTTTATTAAAGTATTGAATGCTACATGTAGCTTTCTATAAAAATTTGTGAATTGTAAGTACTACTTTCTTACCAGTCCTTTCCTGTAACTCACATTATTATCTTTTCTACAAACCAAGAGCGTCATTTCTTCACCCTGTGTATAAAGCTCTTTGCTCTTTTTTCTCAATAAAACTTTCAGGCAGTGCAGTTTTGCCCACTTCCTCCTTTTCAGGGTTTGTTAACTGCTCTTGAGGCACTGAAAGCTTTTTCCTTTCTATTTTACTTGCCTGGTACTCAGATACCAAGGAGAAGCTCTTTTACCTTCTACTCTTCCACTTCAATCAGAATGATGGGCGTGCTTACTCGGAGATGCTCAGCTCCTTTGGTGTGGCTGAGAGCTAATTTCTTGCTTTTATCCAGAACTGCTCCATAGGAACCTGGAGCTTTTTACTGCAACCCCAGCTCCTTTACCACTTTCAGGGGTCCCCAGATGAGCACCTCACTTCAAATGCCAACAGAAATGCCGCTTCCCCCTCCCCCAACTAGCAGGAATGCACACCGTCATGATTCAATCAAAGGAAATGTTTATGATTAGGACTCATCACGTTGATCAAAATGACCTTGTCTCAGATAAACTCACAATAGCCTAAAAGGATCACGAGACTTTGCCATATCAGATACTGAAAAGCTCATATTTGGGGAATTTGAAGAAATTTTTGAAGGTGGATTTGCTTCTTAGAAGCCATTCCCTGTTGACATTTTATCTACAAATATGCTGTGATAACAGTGTCTGGTTAATTAATGAACATCTATTTTTGTGGTATAATTGGAGGATTAGAGGGGGGAAAAATCCTCGATTTCATTTTTTGGTTTGTTTTTGGTGACTGTGATTCATATGAATGAGAAGTTATCTAATTCTGCTAATTAATAATTCATATGTAGGCTGTAATCATTTCTTTTTATTATAGAGATTACAAATCTTAAAACAGGAAAGAAAAAAAAGGAGAGAGGCTTTTAGTTAAATATGGCAGAATTATAACATGCATTTGTCTCCTCTTCCCAAATGTCCCTAAAATAACACTAAAGAAATAAAAGGTATTAACATACATGGACAGAGAGGAGACAAAAGTGAAAGAGGTTTCAGCAAGTTTCTTGAAGATGACAATTGGGTTGGAGAGCTGGTAATCGACTTAGCAGAGCTGAGGAAGTAACAGCAAAAGTGCTGCAGAGAGATTACCAGAAGCAGTGATCCAACTTCCTGCCTCCCCCCAACCCTATGGGAGAGTTGGGGTTCATGTTGGAGAAATTGAGCAAAAGTGGCTTCAGATCCAGGCCCTGGGGTCAGTGGCAGATAGGAGTGAGGCTTGAGCTCAAACAGAGGGATGAAGTAAAACTCCATGTACGGAATTGTGGGACACAGCCCCCCAGTCTTGTCCTACTCCCTGAATGCCAGCAGCCAAGTCTCTCAGACAGGAGACTGGAGGACTGACTCTTCTATTTTTAAAAAAACACTGAAAACAAAACTGAACGGTCTCCGAAGAAAAGATCTCAGAATCTGACATTTAGGATTCTCCCAGTAGAAAGGCTGGCTTAAAGCACAACCCCCTGGGCTTCCCTGGTGGTGCAGTGGTTAAGAATCCACCTGCCTAATGCAGGAGACAGGGGTTCGAGCCCTGGTCCGGGAAGATCCCACATGCCGCAGAGCAACTAAGCCCATGCACCACAGCTACTGAGCCTATGCTCTAGAGCCCACAAGCCACAACTACTGAGCCCACGCGCCTAGAGCCCGTGCTCCATAACAAGAGAAGCCACCGCAATGAGAAGCCCATGCACCGCAACGAAGAGTAGCCCCCACTCGCCACAACTAGAGAAAGCCCACACGCAGCAACAAAGACCCAACGCAGCCAAAAATAAATAAATAAATAAATAAATAAATAACACAACCACCCTATGATGACACTCACCATACAGCAAGCCCACCCCCTACTCCCCACTTACACACACACAGACTTTCCAAACTCTTGTCCAGTGCTTCAGTCTTTAATATAAATAAAGGATCAGCAAACACTTGAAGAAAATCTTCAGCATGCAGGATAGAGACCAAACATAAGCCAATGGAAAAAAGGAGCCAGAGACAATACAGGGGACAGAGGAGCAGAAGGAATCTTTTTTTTTTTTTTAGTATTAGTTTTTTTGTTTTTTGACATTTTGAATATTGTTTTATTTATTTTTTTATATAGCAGGTTCTTATTAGTCATCAATTTTATACACATCACTGTATACATGTCAATCCCAATCACCCAATTCATCACATCACCATCTCTACCCCCCCCCACGGCTTTCTCCCCTTGGTGTCCACACGTTTGTTCTCTACATCTGTGTCTCAACTTCTGCCCTGCAAACCGGTTCATCTGTACCATTTTTCTAGGTTCCACATACATGCGTTAATATACGATATTTGTTTTTCTCTTTCTGACTTACTTCACTCTGTATGACAGTCTCTAGATCCATGCACGTCTCAACAAATGACCCAATTTTGTTCCTTTTTATGGCTGCGTAATATTCCATCGTATATATGTACCACTTCTTCTTTATCCATTTGTCTGTCGATGGGCATTTAGGTTGCCTCCATGACCTGGCTATTGTAAATAGTGCTGCAGTGAACATTGGGGTGTATGTGTCTTTTTGAATTATGGTTTTCTCTGGGTATATGCCCAGTAGTGGGATTGTTGGATCATATGGTAATTCTATTTTTAGTTTTTTAAGGAACCTCCATACTGTTCTCCATAGTGGCTGTATCAATTTACATTCCCACCAACAGTGCAAGAGGGTTCCCTTTTCTCCACACCCTCTCCAGCATTTGTTGTTTGTAGATTTTCTGATGATGCCCATTCTAACAGGTGTGAGGTGATACCTCATTGTAGTTTTGATTTGCATTTCTCTAATAATTAGTGACGTTGAGCAGCTTTTCATGTGCTTCTTGGCCATCTGTATGTCTTCTTTGGAGAAATGTCTGTTTAGGTCTTCTGCCCATTCTTGGATTGGGTTGTTTGTTTCTTTAATTTTGAGCTGCACAAGCTGTTTATATATTTTGGAGATTAATCCTTTGTCGGTTGATTCATTTGCAAATATTTTCTCCCATTCTGAGGGTTGTCTTTTTGTCTTGTTTATGGTTTCCTTTGCTGTGCAAAAGCTTCATTAGGTCCCATTTGTTTATTTTTGTTTTTGTTTCCATTACTCTAGGAGCTGGGTCAAAAAAGATCTTGCTGTGATTTATGTCAAAGAGTGTTCTTCCTATGTTTTCCTCTAAGAGTTTTATAGTGTCCGGTCTTTCATTTAGGTCTCTAATCCATTTTTTTTTTTTTTTTTTTTTTTTTTTTGCAGTACGCAGGCTTCTCACTGTTGCGGCCTCTCCAGTTGCGGAGCACAGGCTCCGGATGCGCAGGCTCAGCGGCCATGGCTCACGGGCCCAGCCGCTCCACGGCATGTGGGATCCTCCGAGACCAGGGCACGAACCTGTGTCCCCTGCATCGGCAGGCAGACGCTCAACCACTGCGCCACCAGGGAAGCCTCTCTAATCCATTTTGAGCTTATTTTTGTGTATGGTGTTAGGGACTGTTCTAATTTCATTCTTTTACATGTAGCTGTCCAGTTTTCCCAGCACCACTTATTGAAGAGACTGTCTTTTCTCCATTGTATATCCTTTCCTCCTTTGTCATAGATTAGTTGACCATAGGTGCGTGGGTTCATCTCTGGGCTTTCTATCTTGTTCCCTTGATCTATGTTTCTGTTTTTGTGCCAGTACCATATTGTCTTGATTATTGTAGCTTTGTAGTACAGTCTGAAGTCAGGGAGTCTGATTCCTCCAGCTCCATTTTTTTCCCTCAAGACTGTTTTGGCTATTCAGGGTCTTTTGTGTCTCCATACAAATTTTAAGATTTTTTGTTCTAGTTCTGTAAAAAGTGCCATTGGTAATTTGATAGGGATTGCATTGAATCTGTAGATTGCTTTGGGTAGTATAGTCATTTTCACAATATTGATTCTTCCAATCCAAGAACATGGTATACCTCTCCATCTGTTGGTATCATATTTAATTTCTTTCATCAGTGTCTTATAGTTTTCTGCATACAGGTCTTTTGTCTCCCTATGTAGGTTTATTCCTAGGTATTTTATTCTTTTTGTTGCAATGGTAAATGTGAGTGTTTCCTTAATTTCTCTTTCAGATTTTTCATCATTAATGTATAGGAATGCAAGAGATTTCTGTGCATTAATTTTGTATCCTGCAACTTTACCAAATTCATTGATTAGCTCCAGTAGTTTTCTGGTGGCATTTTTAGGGTTCTCTATGTATAGTATCACGTCATCTGCAAACAGTGACAGTTTTACTTCTTCTTTTCCAATTTGGATTCCTTTTATTTCTTTTTCTTCTCTGATTGCCGTGGCTAGGACTTCCAAAACTATGTTCAATAATAGTGATGAGAGTGGACATCTTTGCCTTTTTCCTGATCTTAGAGGAAATGCTTTCAGTTTTTCACCATTGAAATTGATGTTTGCTGTGGGTTTGTTGTATATGGCCTTTATTATGTTGAGGTAGGTTCCCTCTATGCCCACTTTCTGGAGAGTTTTTATCATAAATGGGTGTTGAATTTTGTCAAAATCTTTCTCTGCATCTATTGAGATGATCATATGGTTTTTATTCTTCAATTTGTTAATATGGTGTATCACATTGATTGATTTGCGTATATTGAAGAATCCTTACATCCCTGGGATAAATCCCACTTGATCATGGTGTATGATCCTTTTAATGTGTTGTTGGATTCTGTTTGCTAGTATTTTGTTGAGGATTTTTGCATCTATATTCATCAGTGATATTGGTCTGTAATTTTCTTTTTTTGTAGTATCTTTGCCTGGTTTTGGTATCAGGGTGATGGTGACCTCATAGAATGAGTTTGGGAGTGTTCCTTCCTCTGAAATTTTTTGGAAGAGTTTGAGAAGGATGCATGTTAGCTCTTCTCTAAATGTTTGATAGAATTCACCTGTGAAGCCATCTGGTCCTGGACTTTTGTTTGTTGGAAGATTTTTAATCATAGTTTCAATTTCATTACTTGTGATTGGTCTGTTCATATTTTCTATTTCTTCCTGGTTCAGTCTTCGAAGGTTATACCTTTCTAAGTATTTGTCCATTTTTTTCTAGGTTGTCCATTTTATTGGCATAGAGTTGCTTGTAGTAGTCTCTTAGAATGCTTTGTATTTCTGCAGTGTCTGTTTTAACTTCTCCTTTTTCATTTCTAATTTTATTGATTTGAGTCCTCTCCCTCTTTTTCTTGATGAGTCTGGCTAATGGTTTATCAATTTTGTTTATCTTCTCAAAGCACCAGCTTTTAGTTTTATTGATCTTTGCTATTGTTTTCTTTGTTTCTATTTCATTTATTTCTGCTCTGATCTTTATGATTTCTTTCCTTCTGCTAACTTTGGGTTTTGCTTGTTCTTCTTTCTCTAGTTCCTTAGGTGTAAGGTTAGAATGTTTACTTGAGATTTTTCTTGTTTCTTCAGGTAGGCTTGTATAGCTATAAACTTCCCTCTTAGAACTGCTTTTGTTGCATCCCATAGGTTTTGGATCGTTGTGTTTTCATTGTCATTTGTCTCTAGGTATTTTTTGATTTCCTCTTTGATTTCTTCAGTGATCTCTTGGTTATTTAGTAACGTATTGTTTAGCCTCCATCTGTTTGTATTTTTTACGTTTTTTTCCCTGTAATTCATTTCTAATCTCATAGTGTTGTGGTCAGAAATGATGCTTGATATGATTTCAATTTTCTTAAATTTACTGAGGCTTCATTTGTGGCCCAAGATGTGATCTATCCTGGAGAATGTTCAGTGCACACTTGAGAAGAAAGAGTAATCTGCTGTTTTTGGTTGGAATGTCCTATAAATATCAATTAAATCTATCTGGTCTATTGTGTCATTTAAAGCTTGTGTTTCCTTATTTATTTTCATTTTGGATGATCTGTCCATTGGTGTAAGTGAGGTGTTAAAGTCCCCCACTATTATTGTGTTACCATTGATTTCCGCTTTTATAGTTGTTAGCAGTTGCCTTATGTATTGAGGTGCTCCTGTGTTGGGTGCATATATATTTATAATTGTTATATCTTCTTCTTGGATCGATCCCTTGATCTTTATGTAGTGTCCTTCCTTGTCTCTTGTAACATTCTTTATTTTAAAGTCTATTTGATCTGATATGAGTATTGCTACTCCAGCTTTCTTTTGATTTCCATTTGCATGGACTATCTTTTTCCATCCCCTCACTTTCAGTCTGTATGTGTCCCTAGGTCTGACGTGGGTGTCTTGTAGACAGCATATATATGGGTCTTGTTTTTGTATCCATTCAGCAAGCCTGTGTCTTTTGGTTGGAGCATTTAATCCATTCACGTTTAAGGTAATTATCAATATGTATGTTCCTATGACCATTTTCTTAATTGTTTTGGGTTTGTTTTTGTACGTCCTTTTCTTCTCTTGTGTTTCCCACTTAGGGAAGTTCCTTTAGCATTTGTTGTAGAGCTGGTTTGGTGGTGCTGAATTCTCTTAGCTTTTGCTTATCTGTAAAGCTTTTGATTTCTCCATCAAATGTGAATGAGATCCTTGCCGGGTAGAGTAGTCTTGGTTGTAGGCTCTTCCCTTTCATCACTTTAAGTATATCATGCCACTCCCTTCTGGTTTGTAACGTTTCTGCTGAGAAATCAGCTGTTAACCCTATGGGAGTTCCCTTGTATGTTATTTGTTGTTTTTCCCTTGCTGCTTTCAGTAATTTTTCTGTCTTTAATTTTTGCCAATTTGATTACTATGTGTCTCGGCGTGTTTCTCCTTGGGTTTATCCTGTATGGGACTCGCTGTGCTTCCTGGACTTGGGTGGCTATTTCCTTTCCCATATTAGGGAAGTTTTTGACTATAATCTCTTCAAGTATTTTCTCTGGCTCTTTCTCTCTCTCTTCTCCTTCTGGGACCCCTATAATGTGAATGTTGTTGCATTTAATGTTGTCCCAGAGGTCTCTTAGGCTGTCTTCATTTCTTTTCATTCTTTTGACTTTATTCTGTTCTGCAGCAGTGAATTCCACCATTCTGTCTTCCAGGTCACTTATCCGTTCTTCTGCCTCAGTTATTCTGCTATTGATTCCTTCTAGTGTAGTTTTCATTTCAGTTATTGTATTGTTCATCTCTGTTTGTTTGTTCTTTAATTCTTCTAGGTCTTTGTTAAACATTTCTTACATCTTCTCGATCTTTGCCTCCATTCTTTTTCCAAGGTCCTGGATCATCTTCACTATTATTCTGAATTCTTTTTCTAGAAGTTTACCTATATCCACTTCATTTAGTTGTTTTTCTGGGGTTTTATCTTGTTCCTTCATCTGGTACATAGCCCTCTGCCTTTTCATCTTGTCTGTCTTTCTGTGAATGTGGTTTCTGTTCCACAGGCTGCAAGATTGTAGTTCCTCTTGCTTCTGCTGTCTTCCATCTGGTGGATGAGGCTATCTAAGAGGTTTGTGTAAGTTTCCCGATGGGAGGGACTGGTGATGGGTAGAGCTGACTGTTGCTCTGGTGGGCAGAGCTCAGTAAAACTTTAATCTGCTTGACTGCTGATGGGTGGAGCTGGGTTCCCTCCCTGTTGGTTGTTTGGTCTGAGGCAGCCCAACACTGGAGCCTACCTGGGCTCTTTGGTGGGGCTAATGACAGAGTCTGGGAGGGCTCATGCCAAGGAGTACTTCCCAGAACTTCTGCTGCCAGTGTCCTTGTCCCCACGGTGAGCCACAGCCTCCCCCCACCCATCCCGCCGCCTCTGCAGGAAACCTTCCAACACTAGCAGGTAGGTCTGGTTCAGTCCCCCTGGGGTCACTGCTCCTTCCCCTGGGTCCCGATGCACACACTACTTTGTGTGTGCCCTCCAAGAGTGGAGTCTCTGTTTCCCCCAGTCCTGTCAAAGTGCTGCAATCAAATCCTACTAGGCTTCAAAGTCTGATTCTCTAGGAATTCTTCCTCCCATTGCCGGACCCCCAGGTTGGGAAGCCTGACGTGGGGCTCAGAACCTTCACTCCAATGGGTGGACTTCTGTGGTATAAGTGTTCTCCAGTCTGAGTCACCCACCCAGCAGTTATGGGATTTGATTTTACTGTGATTTCGCCCCTCCTACTGTCTCATTGTGGCTTCTCCTTTGTCTTTGGATGTGGGGTATCTTTTTTGGTGAGTTCCAGTGTCTTCCTGTCAATGACTGTCCAGCAGCTAGTTGTGATTCTGGTGTTCTCACAAGAGGGAGTGGGAGCACGTCCTTCTACTCTGCCATCTTGGTTCCTCTTCTCCCAAAGGAATCTTAACCAAAGAAAAGAAACCAACCTCTGATCAAGATGATATTCATAAAACAAATGCAGGATACTGTGAGAAAAAAAATAGAGGACAAGAAAGATCTATTAGAAATTAAAAATACAGTACCTGGAATTAAAATATTTAGTAGAAGCTTTGTTCTATAAAATTATTTTCTTCTAGAAACCTAAATAAAAAATATAGGTATGGAGGATAGCAGAGAAATGATTTTGAAAAATGAAATTGAAAATCAATCTCTAAGCTCTTAACATGATTAATAAAGTTCCTGGAAACAGAGAATAGATAAAATGGAGACAACAAAATTTTCAAAGAAATGATATATGAAAAATCTCCAGAACTTAAAGGCATGAGTCTCCAGATCAAAAGGAACCCCCAAGTGCTCAGCATGACGAATGAATGAAGAACACAACTGTCAAAGCCACATCGTTGTAAAATGTCAGAACGTAGGAGACTCAAAGAAGTCCCTAAAAGCTTCTAAACAGAAAAAAGTCACATACAAAGATATGAGAATCAAACGCTATCATCTTCTATGTTCTGATGAAAAATGACTTTACAAACTAGAATTCTATATTTACCAAAATATCAATCAAGCAAGACAGGAGAGTGTATTAGTCTGGCTGCCAGACAAAACACCATAGACTGGGTGGCTTCAACAACAGAAATATATTTTCTCACAGTCTGAAGGGTAGAAGTCAAAGATCAAGGTGCCAGCAGGATTGGCATCTGGTGACAGCTCTCCCTCTGTTTACAGGCAGCTGCCACCTTGCTGGGTGCTCACATGCTCTCTTCTTTCTGACTACACAGAGAAAATGTGGGCAGTTGAGCTCTCTGGTGTCTTTTCTTATAAGGATACTAATCCTACTGGATCAGGGCCCCACTCTTATGACCTCAACTTAATTACTTCTCTATTCCAAATATAGCTACACTGGGCTTCAACATATGCATATGATGGGGAAACACATACATTCAGTCTATAATAGGTAGCAGAGGACATTTCCAAATGTGCATGCTTAAATGATTAATCTATTTTTCATCCTATCTTAGGAAGCTTCTGAAGGATATGCTCCAGAAAAATGAGAAAGGCCCAGAAAGAGGCTTGGGATCCAAAAAAAGGGACCTGATATTGGAGACATCCCAGGACAATTGATATGCACAAAGTTAAAAAACACCAGTCCATCTTGGAGCAGGAAGGATTGTGGGGAAATTCGGAAACTATTAACTCTATTATAAACAAAGAATTTACATAAAAAAGGAAATATAAATGTAGTATATCATTTGGTTCAGCAGTGATAATCTGCATATAGTCATAATAATGGAAATACTGACCCTTGCTTTAGCCAAAAATTGTGATACAACCATGTTTGCCACAGAGGGTGGGAGGGATGCTCTGTCTGGATGGCAGCAGTGGTGTAATAGAGCTAGGTCCTCAAACACCATCACAGGAAGTCAAAAGATAATGTCTCTCCTATTATTAATTTATTTTACAAATACTTACATGCCAGTGTTAGTCACTTTTCTTTTTTTTAATTATTATTTTTTTCTTTTTCTTTTTTTTAACATCTTTATTGGAGTATAATTGCTTTACAATGGTGTGTTAGTTTCTGCTTTATAACAAAGTGAATCAGTTATACATATACATATGTTCCCATATCTCCTCCCTCTTGCATCTCCCTCCCTCCCACCTTCCCTATCCCACCCCTCTAGGTGGTCACAAACCACCTAGCTGATCTCCCTGTGCTATGCGGCTGCTTCCCACTAGCTATCTGCCTTACGTTTGGTAGTGTATACATGTCCATGCCACTCTCTCACTTTAATTAATTTTTATTGGAGTATAGTTGATTTACAATGTTGTGAGGCACTTTTCTAAGGATTAATTCATATGAGATTGGGACTATTGTTATCCTTATTTTATAGAATAGGAAACTGAGACACAGAGAGCTCAGGTACTTTGCCCAAGGTCACACAGCTAGTTTGTTCAGAGTCAGAATTCTAAAACAGGCAGTCTGGCTCAAAAGTGCTACACTCTTGTCATTAAAATGGATACATGATGATATAGCTGTATAAGCATATTATTTAGAAATATGGAGGTGTATTCCGGAAGAAACAGTTAAAAGAGTTGAAAGTATTAGGCTCTGAGAAATAAGACTGAAGGTGGGGACAGGCTGGGCAAGGGATCCATTTTTATTACAAGATTTTTAAAAGTTAATTGATTTTTAAAAAACTATTGGCATGTATTTTTTAAAGAAAAAATAAAAGTTAATTTTTTTTAAAATGAAAAAGAGAAGCAAAAGAAAAATAGCAGCTTTTTCCACCATCACTTTCCTTCTCCATCCCTTCTCTCCACAACCATATTAAGTGGCTCTGGATCCTACTGTATGCTTGGCATTAAGGACTGGTTTACAAGGTCAAGTCTGAACCCCTGGTGATGGTGTGCCTGGCTCTGCATGACCTTCCTGCTTCACCAGGCTTGTCCTTCCCATGCCCAGTTCCTCAAGAAGCTGCACTGGGCTGGTGAGCCAGTCAAGATTTACTTTTGCCAGCACATCTGAATTCATTCTGTAATGGTCAAATAAAAATGGAGCAATGCCACAGGGGATAAATCTCAAAGTCCACCCAAAAAAAGATTCTTTTTCCACTAGTAGCGCACTGAGACACATGTGGAAAGAGGTAGCAGCTCTCTTTCATGCCTACCTGCAATGTCAGGGAACGTAACATCATGAAATGCCAAGGTCTCAAATGCTCTCAGGATTCATCTGGTCCAACTCATGACATAATTAGTGTAGCACAGAGACTGAAGGAATGGTTTGTATCTCTGCAACTTTGGTGTCCAACGTCTCACTTAACTTCTCTTCTTCGAACTCTTACAGAAACCTCAAAGTCAACATGTCCGAACTCTCTTGCACTGCTCCCTGTCTCAGTAAGTGGCACCTCCATGCATCCAGCTGCAGAAACCAAAGCCAGCACCACCCTAGACCAAACTTTCATCTTCTCTTGCCAGGATGACTGTAGTGACTTTTAACCGGTCTCCTATGTACCCTGAGCTCCACCCCACACAGAAAATTCCATCAAAAGGCAGAGTTGAACGCATTTCACATCCTACAATTAAAATCTTTCAGTGGCTTTCAATGCTCTTGAATAAAGACCAAACTCTTTCACGTGGCCTAGGAGGTTCTGCATGGTCTGGCCACTCAGGTACCTCTAGCTTTGTCTTGCACCATGGTCCCCTTCAATCTCTGTCCGGCCACCTTACCCTCCTCTCAGTCCACCTTACTGCTCATCATCTAGTAAACAGTGGGCTTTCAATAAATAATTCTTGAATGCATGGAATCACGCAGCTATGGGTTCAAAACCTGGTATGTCTCTGAACACACGAAACTCCCCAAACGTCAGTTTCCTCATCTATAGAGCGGAGATAATAATAACACTTACCCAAGGGTTTTTATCAGGAGTCAACAAGATATTGACAATAAAGAAATTATCATAGTGCCTGGCACAAAGTAAGAACCCAGAAATTTTTAGCTATCTAATATTCTGCAGAATACCATCCAAATATTCCTGTTTCCATTAGTAACTGGTCATGCATGTCATTTATTAATTAATCTGAACCTATAAAAGCTTCATTAACATTTTGAGTCTGTGAAAATTCTGGGGATAATAAACTTTATGATTTTATTATCCTCAGTGCAAAATAGTTGAGTGATGCCAAAAGTGTGCTGCAGCTGGCTTGTCCCAGCTCACAAGAGCTGACTGTTAAATTTTCAGGAGGTTTGTGAGCTGTTTGTTAAATGGTTTTTACTAAGAATTAAACTGTATAAACTTACATTTGAAAGAATTATATTTAAAATAAAGTAACAAATGTAATAAATACTCAAAATGCATCATATTCTAATTATTTTGCTACATTTCATTATTAACTCTGCTCTTGGAGTTATTTATGACTGTTGTATCTATATAGTGAAAATACTATCTAATGATGCACTACTGTATATCTCTTCCCATCTCTACATTCAGTTACATCACTGAACTGGTAGCTTGAAATTGGCTAGACTGGGAGTATTTACACCATGGAAATCAGCAACCACTATAAAATGAAGCTTTCCCTCTCCCCACCCTGAAAGCTGGTTTTTAAACATTTATCAGTACACCAGTGAGTCATGCCTGATTATGTAGACATCAGACAAAGAGGAAGACCTCAACATAAATGCCAGTGATCTTTTAGCAAAGTCAAAAGCTCTCATAAAGTTCTTTAACTAAAGATCATTTCCTTTACTCTGTTAATGAATCCACTAGATCCTTCCTCAGGGAATACTGACTTTAAGTTTATATACAATTCTTATTAAGTTTGGGTCTCCGGTTTGTTAGTCTACAGAAACAAATGCGGAGGGCACACTGTTATGAGGGAGATCACATAAAATATATCTTAGCTGAGATCTTGACAGTAAACAGTTTGATGACAAAGGAGGAGAAATAAAAGCAATGAAAACCTAGAGAGGAAATAAAGCCCAGTAGTGTGAGGTCACTAGTATAGGAGAGCCCTGAGACAGTCACTATAATACAGCATAGAATAAGAGTTAAGGATCTTAGGGTGACAAAGAGCCCTCAAGAAGAGGTTTGCTGTCTTCCATATACTGTTTAAGAAAGAATAGTGTGTCATATTTCAACAAAAGGGGCTGGGAAAACTGGATATCCACATGCAAAAGAATGGATTTGGATTCTTACCTTCTGGCATATAGAAAAATTAACTCAAAATGGATCTAAATACCTAAACATAAGAGTTAAAACTATAAAATTCTCAGAAGAAAAGAAGAGAAAATCTTCATCACTTTGGATTAGGCAACGATTTCTTGGATATGACACTGAAAGCAAAGCCAACAACAATAACAAAAAAAATGGATTTCATAAAAATTAAAAACCTTTGTGCATCAAAGGACACTATCAAGAAAGTGAAAAGGCCAGGGAGATCAGCTCGGTGCTTTGTGATCACCTAGAGGGGTAGGATAGGGAGGGTGGGAGGGAGACACAAGAGGGAGAAGACACGGGGATATATGTATATGTGTAGCTGATTCACTTTGTCATAAAGCAGAAACTAACACACCATTGTAAAGTAATTATACTCCAATAAAGATGTTAAAAAAGAAAGTGAAAAGGCAACCCATGGAATGGGAGACAGTGTTTGCAAACTATATATCTGATAAGGAATTGCGATCCAGAATATATAATGAACTCCTACAACTCAACAACAACAAAAATAAACAACCCACTTCAAAAATTGGCAAAGGACTTGAATAGACATTTCTCCAGAGAAGAGATGCAAATGGCCAGTAAGCACCTGAAAAGATGCTCAAGATGACTAATCATTAACAAAATGCAAATCAAAACCACAAGATACCATTTCATATCCATTAGAATGGCTATTATAAAAAAAAGAAAAACAAAAACACAGAAAATAAGAAGTATTGGTGAGGATGTAGAGAAATTGGAATCCTTGTGCATTACTGGTGAGAATGTAGAATGGCATAGACACAATGGAAAACAGCATGGCAGTTTCTCAAAAAATTAAACATAGAATTATCTTACGATCCAGCAATTCCATTTCCTGGGATACACCAAAAAGAACTGAAAGCAGGAACTAGAGAACAGATATTTTTACACCCATGTTCATAGCAGAATTATTTACAATAGCCAAAAGGTGGAAACAACTTAAATGCACATAGAAGAATGGATAAGCAAAAATGTGGTATATGTGTACAATGGAATATTATTCAGCCTGCTACAACATGGATGAACCTTAAAAACATGCTTAGTGAAATAAGGTAGACACAAAAGGACAAACGCTTTATGATTCCACTTAGTTGAGGTGCGTAGAATAGTCAAATCCATGGAGACAGCAAGTAGAAGAGTGGGTACCAGAGGCTTGGGGAGGGGTAAATGAGGAGTTATTAGACAATATCTGGGTACAGTGTTTCAGTTTAGAATGATGAAAAGGTTCTGAAGATAGGGGTAAACGTTGCACAATAATAGGTATGTCCTTAATGCCACTGAATTGTACATTTAAAAATGGTTAAAATGGTAAATTTTATATGATATATATATATTTGGGGGGGGCGGTACGCAGGCCTCTCACTGCTGTGGCCTCTCCCATTGCGGAGCACAGGCTCCGGACGCGCAGGTCCAGCGGCCACGGCCCACGGGCCCAGCCACTCCATGGCGCATGGGATCCTCCCGGACCGGGGAACGAACCCGCGTCCCCTGCATCGGCAGGCGGACTCCCAACCACTGCGCCACCAGGGAAGCCCGTGATGTATATTTTACCACCACAAAAAGTGCTTTATAAAGATAAAAAAATCTAAAAATGGTTATTACATCTACTTTATTAAAAATGGTTATTTAGTGTACTTTAAAAAAATGTACAACCTAAAGAGAGCAAGCTCCAGGTCTCCAGAATAATCGCATGTATGGAACATCACAGTCTCTGATAGGCATGGGACCTGAGATGTGAGATTTATTCGTTATCAATGTTTCAGTAAACAACAACCATGACATCCTCTATTGCTATAATTTCAACCTCTGATCAATAATAAAGATGAAGACAGTCACTGAAAGTGTTTGTGGAGGGAGAGAGAGGAAGAGGAGAATTAGACTGGAGGGGTGGACAGTGGGTGGCTTCTCTCAGGAAAGTTTAAAAAAGTGAAGATAAAAGAAGGCAAGGGGTCCTTAATAATAAGAAAAGACGTGAACTGCAGTGTGACAGGAGACCAAAAACGATCCATGGGGTGGGTTCACAAACTGTTGGCTTTTGCAGGTGTTGCTACAGGATACCACTTTGGAACCCTTAACCAATGCGCTCCCCTAGGCCCGACTCTGCCCCTCCCACATTTGAGTTTTGCCCTGGGCTCAAAGGAGATTCTGGGAGCGTTTTCTTGGGTTTTGTATTTCCATAACCCACATACTGAAGAGAACACAAAGAGATCACGGTTTCAGTCACAGCATTTCAGAGTTGAAGGAGAGGGAGTCACCCCCCACACACACACCGTCTCTTACCCCAACAGCATGGAGACCAGAAAGGATTTGCCCCAGCTGCACTGAGGGATCAAAGGTGGAGGGAAGAGGAGCATTGGGAATACGGATGTCGGTGGCCCTGGAGAGGGTCGTCCTGCAGCAACCATGAGGGCAGGGGCTGTAGGGTGAGTTTAGGGCACGCAGGCCCTTGGCTTGGCAGAGATGTCTGCCTGTGGATGCCTGCCTGTGGTAGAGAAACCCTAGACTGAGACTAAATGCCTGAGATTACATTTCTGCTACTTCAGTAGAATGGTGATGCAAAACAAATTAAGTTATAGAAAAAAATCAAGAAAGCGACATTTTTTCCATATGCAAGTATGTGTACTGAGATTTGAGCTTTGTACAGTTTGGGGAGTCCAGGAAATCCTGAAAATGGTCCGAAAGCATGTACAGTGAGGATAGTGGAGCTAGTAGAAACTCTAAAATTTAGTGAGTAAGCAATAGCAATATCTACAAAGGAGATATAGACCCCAAAATGTAGGTGGAGCACCAGGAGAGAGTATTGGCCTGGAGCACAATGACCTGTATATTATCAGGAGGCTTGCAATCTGGTTGTGCCAGAGTCGTGAATGCGCTATCACTGTCATGGCCTTAGAGTGTAATCCTCTTCTCTGACTCACCTTGGTTAACAATCAGTCCTGTCTTCTCTGCCAAGAAAATCCAAGCCCGCTGGTTTCCATTTTGGGGTCCCTGATTTGGGTGACATAAGGGCACCCACAGGGCTTTTCAGATCATGCTTGACGTGTTTCATAAGCACTTTTTCCACCTGGTCCGTGATGGTTCCTGTTGCCCGTGCAGTGCATCTTCATCACCATCTCACCTCTTTCATATTCCCGAGTAACCACTACGCTGTGACCTTACCTCCCCCTTTCAACCTGTCCTCAGGATTAGGATCAATACCTGCTGCTCGGCTTTTATTCCAGTGATGGATAGCTTTGGAAACTCTTATCTGGGCTGGTTTGCTATCTCCATCCGATACTCCAAACTGACTTTCAGCCTAAGAGTCTTAAAAAAATGTCCATATTTTAAGGAAAGATGGATGATCCTCTGTTTCAAATAAGAAGGAAAATCTTTTGATCAAAGTGGGAACAAAGATGGAATTTGGTTCTGTTTTGTTTCAAGGAGTCCTTGAAGAGCTGTTAATAGATTGTCTTTCTTTCCTTTGATTATGTTGATGCTCCAAATTCTGGAAGGACCTGGCTGCGGGGAAGGCAGTAGGCAGTAGCATCCTGGGGCTTGAACTAGGGCTATAAACAGAACTGCTAAATATCTTTAAAAATTTTTCTCATCAAATTATTTTCTGCTTTTCTTCCAGGTTCAGGAAATACTGAAATTTCAAGAAATAGCTGAGATTTCATTCAGACACTCAAATTAGGCCTCACGCTGAAATTCTAAAGCTTTTCTCATGGCTGCTCATCCTTGTGGGACCTTGTGAGCTTTGTGCTTGAGCGTTCAGCCTCAAGGAGGAAAAGAAATGCCATCGATTCCACTCAGATTCACTCCATCTTTTGCAGGTGGCTTTGGGGTTGTGCTTAGAGTTAGTTGTCTCCTCCTCCCACACTGGTTCAGTTTCAGGCCTGTCTTTCTAAATCTGTCCATTCGATTTAAATGTTAAAACACTTATCAAAGACCTAAGATATGCAATGTATAGAGCCAGCAGGAGGAAGCTAGAGAACAAAAAAAGAAAAACAGAGTGGTGGTGGTGAACTTTTGACTCTGGGACCTTGACATCAAGGAACTTACCAAGGACAAGATAGAAGACAAGTATGAAAATAACTGTAATGGACACCAAGGGCAAGAGGGGTGTGGAGGGAGGAATTGGGAGACTGGGATTGACACGTATACATTGTTGATACTGTGTATAAAATAGACCACTGATGGGAACATACTGTAGAGCACAGGGAGCTCTACAAGAAAGAAAAATAAAAAGGAAATTAGGGGCTTCCCTGGTGGCGCAGTGGTTGAGAGTCCGCCTGCCGATGCAGGGGATGCGGGTTCGTGCCTCGGTCCGGGAGGATCCCACATGCCGCGGAGGGGCTGGGCCCGTGAGCCATGGCCGCTGAGCCTGCGCGTTCGGAGCCTGTGCTCCGCAACGGGAGAGGCCACAGCAGTGAGAGGCCCGCGTACCGCGGGAAAAAAAAAAAAAGGAAATTAAAAAAATAACTGTAATGGGATAGTATCAGCAAAGAGAAAAGAATGAATACCTGTATGAATTTTAAAGTAGACAAGAAAGTTTTCAACCAAGGGGCCTTTAGAAAAGAATCCATGATACCATGGGGCTTCATTTGAGCTTAACCTGGAAGAATGTGTAAGATTTCAAGCACTGATACAGAGTTGACAGGACAGTCTGTTGGTTTAGAAAATAAGGAACATCAGTCTAACTCAAAAGAGCTACAGGGCTTCCCCGGTGGCGCACGGGATAAGAATCTGCCTGCCAATGCAGCGAACATGGGTTCGAGCCCTGGTCCGGGAAGATCCCACATGCCGCAGAGCAACTAAACCCGTGCGCCACAACTACTGAGCCCGTGAGCCACAACTACTGAAGCCCACGCGCCTAGAGTCCATGCTCCACAACAAGAGAAGCCATGGCAATGAGAAGCCCGTGCACCACAACAAAGACCCAACACAGCCAAAAATAAATAAATAAATTTATAAAAAACAAAGAAAGAAAGAAAATGTAGAGAGTGAGTTAGAGCAGGAGCAGTTAGAGACGTGGGGGCAGTAATATAATACCACGAAGGAAAACAAGCTTCTTGGGTAGAGGTGCGGCAGCCATGGTACATTCTGTGACTAAATCAGGGAGGATAAGTTCTAAGCAAAGACCTGTTGGGTTTTAGGCTTAGGAAATATCTATGACCTTGCAGAATGCAAGAGAAATGATTATGGGACAAAAGGATGTCAGAAGAGAAAACAGTGAGACAGCCAGGGCAAGCTGCCGTGTCAAGAAGCTTGGCAGTGAAGCAAGTGGGAGCAGAGAAAGCCAGGGATGCCAAAAGCTATGGACCAGCCTGAATGGGGAGATGAGTAAAGCCGGAAATGGACACAGTGAAAAGGAATTGAGGGTCTGGAGGTCAAGATGGACCTCAAGAGCCAAGAGAGGCAGGGCTGGAGAGGTCGCCAAGGTATTCAGAATGTGCGACAGGCCACCTTAGCAAGACAAAATAATAACCCCCATTTTCCCCGACATGCTTCTAGTTCTAGTTGAAAATATAATAGGGAAGTTAAGTCCTCAAAATAAATCCCCTCCAACACAACAAAAACAGAATAATAAAATAACATCCCATTCAGCATTAGAAGTGGAACCACAATGAGTGTTTTAAGGCATTGTTTTGGGGATTAGACCTTGCCTGATCATTGGAGCGTGGTAAGCAGTTATGTAAGTCTGCTGTCCCTGTGTCTGATGGGGGACCTGAAGTTAGCGGGCCAGCGATCAGAACAGGACAATGACGTCAAGTGGGAGAGAGACGAGGACAGAAGGGGTTTTGGAGGAGGAGAGGGGACCCATGCCAGTCTCTCAGTGCCTTAAAGCCTCCAACTCCTACAGTGGGGTAGCCTTCGGGGAACTGGCACAGGTTACCAGGAGCTACCCATGCACCTGCCCAGGAGGCAAGGAAGCTGAAGGAGGTGTTTCCATGGGCGCAGGAGGAGCTGGGGGCTGGGCAGCTGCCCCACCCCACAAGGGGAGCCAACAGATTCACAGCAAAGTGTGTGAGCTTCAGCGAGCCTCACCTTATTATTACACTGGCAGACTTTATGTTGCTCTCACTTTCTGCCTCTTTCGCGTATTTAAGAAATTGTTTTTGAAGGAAAAGCAATAATAGAGACTAAATAAATAAATAGACAAGCAGCTTGAGACTGCCCACCCACCTCTGGGTAAAGCCATATCTTTGTAGACCTGGGGACTACTGAGACCGGTGGCTCTTTGGAAAATGTCTTCTGAAACAGCTTCTTTTGGAAAACTAGAAAAATAAGCCCCCCTAATGGCTTTGAAAGAACCAAGTAATCTTGATGTCATTAATAAGACAACCTCAAAGGTAAACACACTTTTTCAAGACACATTTGCATCTTCATCACCTTCTCTTGTGCACCTTGGAGATTCTGGTCCTTTCTCCCCAGATTTAAGAATCACAGCTCTAAAGCAATAGTTCCCAAAGCAGTGCTCAGTTAGACAACCTCATCTGAATAGTCAGATTTTAAAAATGCAGGTGATTCAGTAGATCTGAATGGGTCTGAAAATCTGTCCCAGATCAATAGATATTATTTAAAGTGGATAAATCAAGAAATAAAAGCAAGATTTATAACACAGACAAATAGGTTAAAATATTGCAATGCTTCATTGCTAGTTGCCAAAGAGCCATTTTCACAACCTTCTCTTCCTCTGATAGTGGGTTGACTGGTGGGCCCCCAAAAGATATGTCCACATGCTAACCCCAAGAACCTGTGACCTTATTTGGGAAAGGGGTCTCTTGCAGAAATAAGTGAATTAAGAATCTCGAGATGATATCATCCTGGATTATCCGGATGGGCCCTAAATTCAGTGACAAGTGTCAGACACAGAGAAGAAGGCCATGTGAGGACAGCAGCAGAGATGCGAGTGATGCAGCCACAAGCCAAGGAATGTCTGGAGCCACCAGAAGGCGGAAGGAGCAAGGAAGGATTCTACTCCAGATCCTTGGGAGGGGGTAAGGCCTCACTGACACCTTGGTTTCAGACTTCTGGCCTCCAGAACTGTGAAGCACTATTTTAACCCATCAAGTTTGTGGCGGTTTTTTTACAGCAACTACAGGAAATTAATATACCCCATTCAGATCTCCCCATAACCCTGCAAATAAAAGTTAATCCCTGATGTAGCAGGGGTTTCCAGGAAATTGTTCCAATACCATGGGCTGGCAGCAGTTTTGATGGGTTGGTGGATATGCCTTACCACTTGTTAAATATTTTGAAGAACACTGTGAATAAAAGTGCAAGCATATTATTGAATATTATGGAGGTAAATACCAGACAAAGAATATAAAACAGACATTATTTTTTAAAATTATTAGGAGATAAGGCCAGGCAGAAAGAGAAACCTATCTTTTCATTTTGTTCCCTTCTGTAATGTTTGAAATTTTATTTTCTGTGTACATACATGATTTTTTTAGATCACTAAGAAAAAAGAAAATATCAGGTAATTCTGACATACAGACATGTTTTAGAATGTATGTACTACTGCTGTGTAGCACAGGGAACTTTACTTAGTGCTCTGTGGTGACCTCAGTGGGAAGGAAATCCAAAAAAGAGGGGACATATGTATACATATGGCTGATTCACTTCGCTGTACAGTAGAAACTAACACAACATTGTAAAACAACTATACCCCAATTTTAAAAAAGAAAAAAGAATGTCTGCAGTAGAGAACAGCTCAAAGATTCACATGAGAGTCAGCCCAAGACAAAACTGGGAAACGGATAAGGTAATTCTGGGAGTTTCTAATCTAGACAATTCTGAGAGTCAAGGAAGAAAGCTGAAGTGTTTGAAAAGAGCCTCCACCAGAGGTTACGCATTTCTAAGCTTCATCATATTTGAAGCCTTTATCCCTCCGGAGATGGCCATATTTCAGCCAGGTCTGTAGTCTGTGTTGGGAAGGACCATCCATCCATGAGTATAGACACTGCTTTGCATATTATTAGTACACCACTGCTTGCCTAACTCTTGAGATATTTATGATGAGGAGTGATTATTACATATACAAAATCACACTAACGTTTTATATGAAAAGAAAATCACTCCGAAAAGGAGAAAAGTCCATGGTGCCTATGGACGGCCCCCACTACCATCCATAAGAGTTCTGGTTGCAAAACATTGATTTTTTAATAGCAATAAAGTTTATAAACAGCAAAAATATGAGCTTGTTTACTCCTGGAAGAACTTATTATTTGTGCAAACTATTAGTCAAATACAGAGGCTGTGATATACATTGCAAAACTATTTATGAGCCAGAAAGACCTCAAGGAGAGATTCAATAGAAATGATTTTGCAAAATCTAAGGGTTTCTTTTTTTTTTCTTTTTTTTTTTTTTTTTGCGGTACGCGGGCCTCTCACCATTGTGGCCTCTCCCGTGGCGGAGAACAGGCTCCGGACGCACAGGCTCAGTGGCCATGGCTCACGGGCCCAGCCGCTCTGCAGCATGTGGGATCTTCCCAGACTGGGGCACGAGCCCGTGTCCCCTGCATCGGCAGGCGGACTCTCAACCACTGCGCCACCAGGGAAGCCCAAGCATTTCTTAATCCTTAGATTAAAAAGCCAGGCTCCATACCCCAAGCAAAAGTTGATCCCAGTCGGGATCTTTGTGATCAGACAGAAATGGAAGGAAGGTTTATTTTAAGGGCTCTTTTACCATTGGCTGTGTTGTTTGTACCAACAGAAACTTCCAGGCTGTGGGATACCTGCAGCTTAAACCCAAGTCTAACAAGCCGTCCCAGACCTACTGAATCACAGGCTGCTGTGATTAGAATTTAAGGGTCCTTAAATTCTATTGCCTGATGAAACTGTCCAGTAGGTCCTCCCAGGCAGCATGCATGTTGCTTTTTTTTAGGTCTTTTGTGCATCTCTTCCACTGGTCTACACTCAGTACAGATGCCACAGCTCTCCTCCACTTCTCGGTACTAGCCTGGTTCCTAGCTGGTTACCAGTCTTTCTAACTGTGGCTTCTCACTGAGGAGCTAAACGTACTTAGTATGAGTGAGACAGATCCATTTTCCTTTTCCCTTTACATAATCTGCTGTGACTCCCCTAAAATACATTGTCCAGATTCTAACTATAGATTTCCTTCCTGCCTAGTATTGTGCAGGAAGTTCAAAAAAAGCAATGATGCCGTTAATTCAACCTGTCAGAACCATTTCAACACTCTATAGGTAGACACTAGAGGGTCTTCATGGATCCATAAACAAACTAAAGTGCTTCCCTAAGACTCTAGTGATGGTAGTGAGCTTTTTATTTGTTTTCCCTCACCTCCCACTCTCCAAGCATTCATCTCCTTTCTTCCCTTGCTCCTACTAGGGCCACCAAATTTCTAGCTATGTAATTTGGGTGTCCTTGATCCTTCCCCAGGCGGAACTAATTGGCCTTAATCACGTCTCTCCTCTGATTGGTTCAGAGGTGAGTATGTGACACAAGTTAGTCTAAGCAGAAGGAAGCTCTGATAGGGAGGAAAAGCTGATGCTTTCTCCCCGTAGATGAGAATTAAGACCCATCTAACCCTAGTTGTTGCTGCCAACCATTCCGCAGCGATGAGGAGAACCAGCCTTAAAAGAAGTTGACACAGGGCTTCCCTGGTGGCACAGTGGTTGAGAGTCCGCCTGCTGATGCGGGGAACACGGGTTCGTGCCCCAGTTCGGGAAAATCCCACATGCCTCGGAGCGTCTGGGCCCGTGAGCCATGGCCGCTGAGCCTGCGCGTCCGGAGCCTGTGCTCCGCAACGGGAGAGGCCACAACAGTGAGAGGCCCGCGTACCACAAAAAAAAAAAAAAAAAAAAAAAGCTGACACAGCGCGAGGAGGAGAGAGAAAAAAACAGACAGAATGACACAGGTGACATTGTTGAGCTTCTGGATCAATTCTCACATAAAATTCTCCCTGCCTCTGGATTTTTCTGCCAGTAAATTCCTTTCAATTTTTTTAAGCTGATTTGAGTTAGATTTCTCTTATATACAACTAAAAGCTAATGGATACAGTGACCAAGACAAAATTGTGTCATCCCATAGATGTTTAGCTACTTTCCATGCAGATCCCTAGATTTCATCTCCAAGAGTAAAAAATGAAATGTTGGGGCCACTCCTAAATAACCCTAATTACTAGGGACCTTAAAACATTTCCAGAAACCTATGCACACAATTTTAGGTTGGGATTTGAATTCTAGAGTCCTTGGTATTTACTGAACAATGTCCCAACTATGTGGAGGGGAGGAGACACCAGAACACCCCAGCTTCCCTAGGGTCATTGGACCTAACGATGAATTCTGGCCACTGCCAAGAAGAGGGCTTGGTCACACAAGGGTTTGGCCAGAATCAAGATAACTTCCTACACAAACTTGAATTTGCCCTTCTGCTTCTAGAGGCACTGAGTGAGCATTTACAGGTCAGCTGGTTAAAACAATTCATGATACAGAGTTCCTTAGTTTTACATTGAGGTATCTGTGAGAAGAGCCACCGAGAGATCCAGGAAAACATTCCTACAGGGTCAGTCTGTGCACACAAGATATTTTTTAAGTCTTTTAAATGAGTGTCAGGTATATTGCCTTAATAATAAATTTATTTATTTATACCTTACTTCCAAAAATGACTTGAGGTGGCTTTAATACTATGTAGGATAAATAAGATTAAGTAAATAGATGAAATCAAACAATATAAAAGTAATGATAGGAAAATAAAATAAATATAGGGTAAAGTTAATATATAAAATGACTTCATAATATCCTATGCAGCTGCTTTAGGTTGACAACAAATTTGCCTCTGACCTCTCAAATTAACCAAAGCAAAGAAAGAAACTTACCTCTAATAGATTCACACAGTCCAGCAGATTTTTTTTTTTAAAAGAAACAAAAATAGTTACATAGGAAAGAATAGTTTTCCTGAGAAAACTTTCTCCTGCAGTAATTTATTAAAGGGACACTGTGCTACAGAGAGCCTCTAAGAACAAATTCTGGAAAACATGTCAACGTAGCTGATGGTACAACCTCAAAGCCCTGTTCAGCAAAAGCAGTTCTAGGGTACAAATCACACACTCTTTAGTCAGAGGACATAGCTCTTTAATTATCTGCCTTGGTCCAATCAGGCAATTTACAATGTCTGTTTAAACTTTAGGACCCGAAGCTGTAAGTGTCCTACCCATGGGCATCTTGTATCCACGTGGAGGAACCACCTATGAGGAAAGCAGACATGAGAGATGGAGAGAGACACGGATGGCTTTGATTGAACACCTGGACTATTCAGTTCTTTCAGCCAGTCGATTCCATTTTTGCTTAAACAGCCGGAGTTGGGTTCATTTCACTCTACTATGTTCCCATGCTCTTGAGGGATGATGCACGCTCTCATCAAAGTCAAAGGCTAAGTCCAGGAGGAAAGAGACCTAGGGGAGCAGACACTCTTCCTATAGGTAAGTGCAGGTAAGGGCCATGTTAATTCTAATACCTAGCACTCCCTCCATACACTACGACCAAGTAACAAAATGGCAACAAGATTTATATTTGCAGGACCCTTCTCATCTCTGGTTGTTGTATGGAACCAACTGATCCTATATAGGAACTGAATCTATGTCATTTGAGTAACCAACTGTTGGAGAACAGATGGTGTGTCTGAGCATGACATAGTTTCCTCGTCTAAAAGCTCCCCTCTTTGCAACTGCTTTGTCCCCTGCAGCAGTTCTGACTTGTTCCAGGTAATCTATATTTATCAATGAATACGAACATTGTAAAAATAAGGCAATTATACTTCTATGACAGAGCTAAATATTATGTCACTATATGAAGGAAATGGCAATGTTAGTCCTTTCTTCAGATATGATTTGCTTTATAAAAGCTGCATTTCAAGGTATTGGAACCCAGCAGGGATTCTTTGTCAACAATCTGCCATTTCTAGCTAAATTAAGTCATCATTGGGTTACTATATTTAGAAAGCGTACGCAGGCTACAGAACGTATAGAGAGCTCTAAATGGTGGGTTTATATTCAAGGGACACCATTACATAGGAGAAAAGGAGCAGCTGCTTTTAAGAGAAAACAGATTTTCTATTAAAACAACAGAACGAAAAGAACACTCTAAAGAAGTTACTTCTCCCAGAAAATCCAGGTGTGATCAGGTTGCCTATGAAAACAGTGTAGAATATCTTGTGGTTTTTCTTAAAGAGTTTTAAATTATCTCTCTTCCCTACCTCTATCCTAAACAAAAGCTTTAAAAGAGCCCCGTCAGGGACTTCCCTGGTGGTGCAGTGGTTAAGAATCCACCTGCCAATGCAGGGGACACGGGTTCGAGCTCTGGTCTGGGAAAATCCTACATGCCATGGAGCAACTAAGCCCCTGCAGCACAGCTACTGAGCCAGCATGCCACAACTACTGAAGCCCACGCACCAAGAGCCCATGCTCCACAACAAGAGAAGCCACCACAATGAGAAGCCCGTGCACCGCAACGAAGAGTGGCCCCTGCTCGCCGCAACTAGAGAAAGCCGGCACACAGCAACGAAGACTTGACGCAGACAAAAAAATAAACATAAATAAATAAATAAAAGAGCCCCCTCAGATTGTTTCAGAATCCCTCCTTCTACAGAAGGCGCTCTGTGCTCACAGACCAGGATTCATTATTTTAAACCATTACCATGATTTTGGAAACAGTGATGGCAGCTCCTGTTTATTGTGCACTTACTATGTCTTTGGAATAATAGGCATTGTACATGTATTATTTCATTAAGTAAATGAGATGAAATTATATGGGTAAATGTGTGTTTGTGTATGCCTATTGTGCTTTGGATATTTATACAAGGTATATATTTTTATTTTATAAATAAGGAAACCACAGCTCAGAGTTATAAGTAATTTGTCAAATATCTTATAGAAAGTAAGAGACAAAGATGGGTCTGGCTATTCTGAGTCCACTCTGGCTACCACACCACCACTGCCTCCTAAACAATTAAACCTTCTATTGTACTTGCCCTGTGACATTAATCGATGTCCTTCTCCTGGATTTCCAAACTCATCTCACCTTCCTTATATTCCTGCCCAAGGAAAAGGGCTAAAATGTATCAACTGCTTTCATGAGATGACCTGAGTTCTCTGGAAACAAAACAAAACAAAACAAAACAAAACACAGAATTCCAATAAAAATTAGTGAAAAGGACAAGAAGAATGGCAGATGACATGAGACCTTTAGTATCCTTTGCCTGACTTCCTGCAGCACTGCCCTGATAATTCTCTGGTCCCTGATGAGCCTGAAGATGGGTTTAGTTCATATCTGCACTCTGGCCCAGTGCTGCTGGAAAAAACCCACAGAACCTTGCTGTTTATAAGAATTCCTTGCAGGAGGGAGTGAGGAGCATGCTAGGCAAACAAGGGTGGGCCTAAAGACCACTGCACATCACTTTTTTCCATTAAATGTCCAGGCTTTCTTTTCTACCTGAGATTTACTCTGTGGTCAGCAAGAATCTGAATATGACATGCTGTGAGGTAGGAGAGAGAGAAAGAGAGAAAAAGAGGGAAAGAGAGAAAGAGAAAGAGAGTTGTCCTGCTTGGAGTTCATTGAGCGTCTTTTGCCTAAGGGTTCAGAATTTTAATCAAATTTGGAATTTTTTAGCCATTATTTATTCAAATAAACTATTGTTCCCTTCTTTTCTCTTCTCTTCTTCTGGCACTCTAATTGCATATATGTGAAACTGCTTAATATTATCCCACAAGTCACTGCTGCTCTGTTATTTGATTTTTTCAGTGATTTTTCTCTACATATTTCATTTTGTATAAATTCTGTTCCTATATTTTCAAGTTCACTGAACTTTTCTTCGTCAGTGCCTAGTCTTCTGTTAATTCCACACACTAAATTTTTCTTTTTAGATACTGTATTTTCATCTCTAAAAATTTCCTTTGGTTCTTTTTTTTTTTTTTTTTTTTTTTTTTTTTTGCTGTGCACGTGCCTCTCACTGCTGTGGCCTCTCCCGTTGTGGAGCACAGGCTCCGGATGCGCAGGCTCAGCGGCCATGGCTCACAGGCCCAGCCGCTCTGCGGCACGTGGGATCTTCCCGGACCGGGCACGAACCCGTGTCCCCTGCATCGGCAGGCGGACTCTCAACTACTGCGCCACCAGGGAAGCCCTGTAAGCCTAGTTTTATCAGATATAAGTACCTAGAACCTAGAAAGTACTTCACAAATATCTGTTTAAAGTATGAATTCCTAGCAACAACAGCACAGTGTGCTGCATAGCTAAAAAACAAATCCATATAACCTGGCTTCCTCAGTTACATAGATCTCATGTCTTTGAGGATTAAAATACTCATATTATGCAATAGTACCACTTCATTAGAAAATCTGAAAGAACAGATTACTCATGCTTCAAATTAAAAGTATGCTAGAATTTACTAGGGGGTTAATGAGTGTGCACAATATATTGCTTCTTATATTTAACCCTGACTCTGTTGAAGGCATTGTTTTCTGCTCACACAGGTACACGTGATTTGAGACCACTCATCCTTGACCTGTCACGTGAAACCAACCTTTGGTTTGGAACTGTAGCTGCTTTTAACAGAACCAGTTATTTGCAGTTTTGTCTCATTGCACGTGGACTCCATAATGCCTTTGTTCAGTGTTTGTCCCCTCATCTCTAGTTGCCACTCACTATACTGTCTTCTTTTTACTTTTTCTTTTACCACTTTCCAAAATGCAATATTTAATAGCTAAACTACCTAGCACAAGTACGTGCCTCACTGTGTGCATACAGCAAGGCTTCCCGCCCGATAGGCACTACCCTGCCAAACAGTGACTGTTTATGCCTCTGCTTTGACACCTGATTCATGCATGTCCTCTGAGGGAAGATGTGATGCCCAGCATACCATTCACAGACCTAACTAACTATCTGCCTTATCAGTTAGTAGAACTGATCTACGGTTTATGTGTGTTGATGAAACCGCTGCAGAAGCCAATTCCAGATGCCAATACTAACCTTGTCAAGCAGTGTCCTATTCCTGTTTGATGAGATGATTCAGTACTTCTGATAAAATATTGATTATTTATAGGGTTTTCATCATAATTGATGTCAATGATCCTCATACTTCTTAAAGATCACGAGGTGCTTGTTAATAATGCAAATTCTGGGATCCCATTCTCAGAGATTCTAGCTAACAGGCCTTGTATATAGCCCAAGAATCTGCATTTTCACAAACACTTCCAGGATACAGGTGGTGCCTGGATTGTACTTTGAGACACACTGATCTATACAACCTCAGACAAGTGCACCATTGGACTTGACCTATAAACTATTTTTTAAAAGCGAATTCTGCATTTTACAGATGGGTAAACAAGATAT
The DNA here is from genome assembly GCF_949752795.1 of Hyperoodon ampullatus. NCBI lineage: Eukaryota > Metazoa > Chordata > Mammalia > Artiodactyla > Ziphiidae > Hyperoodon > Hyperoodon ampullatus. The sequence goes on along the minus strand of NC_136921.1, from coordinate 88,264,965 downwards.
TGCACTCTTGATTTTATCAAGATTATCAATAATTGGGTCAAGCATCACTTCAATTTTACTAGCTGACATTCTGTCCAGCTCAACTTTGAAATATTGTTACCCTAAAGAGGGTCCCCAGCACTTTTATCAAGGTTTGACCTTTTATTAAGGTTCGACCTTGATAAAATACTACGCAGCACAGGTAGCATGCATGCCCTAGAATGAGAAGGCCTGTTCCAGCTAAGTCAGGAGACACCTGAGCAGAGCAAGAAATGGATTTGTTTTCCTATCTAAACCAAATCTGAAACTTTGTCCCATTTTATTTGTAACTAAAACATAACCATCGAGGCTTCATCAAATCTGTCAAATATTAGCCAAAGATACACTTGACATGGAGTGAAAGTATCAGGAATTTTTAAACATTTAACTCCTAGTGTGTATTAGTATGAAACCAAGTTGAGCAGAACCCATTAATGTCACAGTGATCGGTTACCAATGGAAATAAATAATTCATGATGAAGGGAATTAGTCTAATTAGCAGGCAGTTTGAGTCCTTTGATAAAACCCAGCTCTAATTCCGTGAAGGGCAGGAAGTGCTGTCATCAGTCAGCCCTGAAAAGATTAGCATCTATTATGAATGAGGTTCGACACCCTAGCGAAGTCATGTGTGTCCTGGAGACAAACTTAATATGTTCCAGAATGGGACACAGTTTGTCTCACCAACACTTCACGATTCCTACCAGGCTGTTGTATGTAATAACAAGCAAAGATCAGTGCTCCATCCTGTCACTCGCCCCGCTGTCCATCATTCCGACAACTGTGCAAATATATTCTCCATGCAAAGTAGGGAGTGTGCCCTGAATACTGGTAAAATTGCACAAGATGTCAAAGAAAATATGTGTTACTTTCTCGCTCACCAAAACAAACACTCAGAACCAAATGTCAGCCTTGAAACTGACGGTTTTGAAGATGGTGGGCAATATAGGATGTCAGGCTTGGTGTATACACATTTCATCTTAAAAACTGTTGTCAGCCCTTCTGGGAAATTTGCTTCCCTACTTATCTCTCTCTAGATATTGAAGTTACAAGATCAATCATAGGCTTCCAGCTTCTGCAACTGCAGATAAATGGAGATGAGGGCCCTAAGCAAAGTAGCTGCTAGAGTTCCAAACTAATAATAGGAGGGAAAAACAAGAAAAAAATGTGGGGTTTTTTGTTTTCTTTTTTATTACAGTGCACAGATGGCTTGGATCACTGGAATGGTTCAGTTCTAGGAAGATTTAGGTAGTTTCTGAATCGTATGTGGCCTGATATATCTAAAAGACGTTGACTGTTCCACACTCTGCAAACCCCACATTATTTTGCAGCCCACAAGCTGACGCGGCATCAGCTGTGTTTCCATTTTTACTTATGAGCCTTTTGAAATTACATGTTTCCATTTTGCAATTTGATGTAATAATGAAGAAACTCCAAATTTGTAAGTTATTGTATTGCTTGTTTTTATTGTGTAAAATTAATTGCTTCATTTATTTATGTCATTAAGAAGGGGGGTACCATTTTGCACATTTTATCATTTGGTGTAATAATTAACATGCCAATAACATTACAGACGCCTTGGAAATAGGACAGATCAAGCCTCAAAGTCTGAATAGCATGTAACATGGCAGCCCCTGTAGTTAGAACGGCTCTTCCCAAAAGTATGGTGAAGAATGTTGCATCATGTGAGTATTAATAATCCTGAGAAGCATATACTGACTTGTGGAAATGGGTATGTTTCAGTCAATACAAGAAGTGGCTTTTATAGAAGCAAAAGAGTATAGTTCTCAAAACTTATAATCCAGTTGTCCAAACACAGTTGAAACAGGCATTGAGACTGTACATTTAACAAGGGCTACACAAACTTGGTGTTGACAACTTACTTAGATTTGAAAAGATACCTTGGTAAATACTTGGTACAGATTCTTTAAAACTAGCTGTTACTAATGGGGATTAAATATTGGCTATTTCTTTCCAACAGATCCATAAACTAGAAAGCTAAATCAAAATCTCATAACTTTGTATTTTACATACTCAGCATCAGAGCAGGTTTGCACAGGAGTGTGGAAAAACTCAAGATCTGCAAAATCTTTAGCATTTGGTGTATGCTTCCTATTATGACCAGTTACGTATACATGTATCTCTTGAAGGCAGGAACCATTTCCTACTCCTCCTGCTATCTTCTCCTCCTCCTACAAGTCTCAAGGAGAGAGAAAACAATATGGTTGGTGTGGAGTTGGCTGAATGAAGGGACAGAGACTACAAGCCAAGGTGCAGTCACCCAATCAAATGTTTCTCCAGATTCCTAGTCAGAGAAGATGGCAAAATAAACCACAGAAAGACAACAATCCACACATATCTTAGAAAACACCTGTTGCCCAAAGTCTGATGAGATTGTAATGACTGGTCCTTGTAGCTCCAAGACCCGATGGTCTGAAGCTCGTTTTAAGTCCTAGCTGCAGAGTTCCATTCTGACAGTGTCTGTCAGCTAAGCTTGAGGTCTCATGCTCAACACTCCCCTTGTGTTCTGCTGGGACCTCTGACTCCAGGAGAAGAAAAGCCTTCCAACCGAGACCCTAACTACTCTCAAAGGTCCCTGATCGGAGACCCATAAAAGACTGCAGGTATTTTGATAGCATTCTGCAAGAAATTTCTTTTTTGGAACGCAGAACATTAATCCAAGTCTCACGCCTCCTTAGAATTCAGTTCTATTTAGCTGGGTGATATTTAAGATAATATATACTAGGGCAGACAGTTCAAAGACCCTAGGAATGTTGGCTACTTGAATCCAGTAAAAATCACTAATTTTGATTAAGTGGAAAAACCCTGTCTGAATTGGTGAAGAATATTAAATACAGAATTTTTTAAATTAGAGTTTTGTTCATTTCAAGTAGTATGAATGAGCCTGAATGAGCCAGCAGAACTCTGAAAATATCTGCATTAACAACCCAGTTACGCAGACATGGCATTAGGATGTCATTTGCTTGTGAATAATAATTCTAAATCAGTGGTTTTTAACTGAATGAGGTATGTTGAAAGCTGTAGCCCTTCTTTCCAGAACAGCATACAAGTGTCCACACAAATGAAATTTAGGCACAATTTCTTTAAGAAATCTAAGGTGTTCTTTGTCTTCTTAGGTATATTTAGGAAGTTATTTCTCAATGGATCAAAAATATATTTCAGTTCTAATACCTAAAGAAATTACTACCAATAATGAGTAACCAAAACCCAAATTGATGAGTTTTTATTTATTTATTTATTTATTTATTTTGCGGTACGCGGGCCTCTCACTGTTGTGGCCTCTCCCGCTGCGGAGCACAGGCTCCGCGGCCATGGCTCACGGGCCCAGCCGCTCCACAGCATGTGGGATCTTCCCGGACCAGGGCACAAACCCGTGTACCCTGCATCGGCAGACGGACTCTCAACCACTGCGCCACCAGGGAAGCCCAATGAGTTTTTAATTTTATCTCCCATTTTTCTATTTCTATAATCCTATTTGGCCCTCTGCTAAGAAGTTCCAAATTCACGATATTTTACAAAGTGAGATTCCAAAGAGCAGAACACATGAAATAGGTTCTCGTCAGTAGTGAGAGATGGAATGAGAGAGATTTTCAGAAATAATAATTTTCGCTATAACATACAATGACAGATTTGGATAACTGCCTCCTTAATATCAATCTTCTCCTTCTTTCTGGCTAACATAACCCCAATTTTATTTGAGGGTCAAAAACAAACTCACCCTTGCAGGTTCTCTTGCAGCCAGAGTCAGTTATATTGAATTACAGCCAGTGGAAGTTTCTGGGAGGTAGCTCTGGAAATTATCTTGACAAGGACTCATTGGTTTGCCTATTTCATTCACCCTTTTGCCCTTTGCCTAGAATGCAAAGATGAAGTCTGGAGTTCTAGGACCCATGTGACAGCCATAAGGAAAAAAGCCACACACTAAGGATGGCCGAGTGGAAACAGATGTGGAGAGGGAGGCAATCATGACACCAGTCCTGCACTGATGCATCTCTAGATTTAATGTGACATGACCAGAATAACTCCTCTCTTTTGTTTAAGCTGCTGTTTGATTGGGTTTTCTTTTATTTGCAGCTGAATCTACATTCTAACCAACATATCCGTATCTATGCAACCAGCCATGATGAAGCTGGGTTCCATGGGCTTCTAGAGCAGTGCTTCTCAAACTGTAATGTGCATATAAATCACCTGGGAATTTTGTTAAAATGCAGACTCTGACTCAGGAGGCTTGGGATGGGGCCCGAGAGCCTGCATTCTAAGGTGTCAAGTGAGGCTGATTCTGCTGGTCTATGGATCACCCTTTGAGTAATAAGGCTCTAGAGGGTGTATAAATTGAATGCAAATGTCATCCATATGTGATTTTTTTTTAATGGTGAGAGGGCCTATTGTTTTCATCAGATTCTCAAAGAGGTCGGTCAAACAAAAAGATGTAAAACAGATATTATACGGGATTAATTGACAACAAAAGAAAAGGGCCATGATGACTATCAGATTCAGTTTCTCATCCCTGCGGTCTTTAGGGGAAGAGCAGATACACAATGAACTGGCTATTCTCTACCAGTCCCTACCCAGCTCCTTCCTCACCCTTCTTTGCCCTTCTCTGGGCTCTCAGAGGAGGACCCTAGGAACTCCATCACCTGGACTTCCTTATCAAACAGTTCTGACTGGGTGATGCCCAGTGGAGGTACCAGCAGGAGGTCAAAGCCCTGGAGAGAAAAGAGATGGATTTTTCCCTCCCCCATTTCCATCCTGGGAGTCAGATCTCTGGATCACACTTCTGACAGTAACTATGATCCTCCCCAGCCTCTCCGGGAGGCCTCTGCCCTCACTGGGCTCTGGCAATGGTGTCCTTCTCTCATTTCCTTAGCCCAAGGAGTAGTTCCTGTGGTGGCTAGGCTCTGAGGGCTTCAACATCCCTTGCCTGCCCACACCTCCGAGGTAGTCCCTTCATATAAATCTCTTCACCTGAACCTTCTGGAATGGATTTCACTTCCTGCTGGACCCTGAATGACGTACACAGCAGCTGCCCTCTGGGTCACCAGCCCAGCGGCCACCTACCAGTTCCCAGTTTGGACTTCTCTCTCTAGAGCTCCAAACTGTTGGCCACTCTCACACCTCTCTGTCCTCAAGGTCGCCCTGCTATGGTTTGCTGAGCTCCACAGTGGGAGGAGATGAGAAGCAAGCAGCAGCCTCATCCAGCCACTGACCCTGTCAGCCCGACCTTCTCCTTCCACCCAAACACTAGCACCTATGAGATTAAAAAAACAAGGGACTTCCCTGGTGGTCCAGTGGTTAGGACTCTGCGCTTCCACTGCAGAGGCCCGGGTCCAATCCCTGGTCAGGGAACTAAGATCCTACAAGCTGCACCACCAAAACAAAAAAAAACCCAAAAAACGCAGATTCCTTAGCAGAGCATGAAGGTCCCTTTTCAGCCTCATTTTCAACTTCCATTCATGTCCTGCCCGGGTTCACACTGACCCATTTGTTGCTCCCTAAATACATCTTGCTATTTCAAGCCTCTAAACCTTTTCTCTTGCTGTTCCTTCTTCCCAGAAGGGGCCTCTCACTCTTTAGTTACCCAGAAAATTCCTACTTGGACTTGAAAATTCTGCCAAAGGTCACTCCCATGGACAGTTAGTTCAGTCATTCTGTCCTGCCTCTGTGCTTTCAGAACATTCTGTATGTGGTTCCTTCCACCCGTCACTCAGTATATTGTAATTTGTTTGTTTATAGGTCTGTGTTCTCCATCTGACTGAGCGTGCTGAGGACGTGAACGACAACTGATTCAACTCCATCTCCTGGGTATCTGACACGTGGCAGTGCCCTTTAAGTATGGGAGGAGGGAAAGGAGTAAAGAGAGATGGAGAAGCTTTAGGACCATTTGTGTCAATTTTATCAGCCTCTCTTCTATGGAAGCCAGAGTAGTAGTGCCCCACCTCCATCTTCCAAGGGTCTTTATGTTTATGTTAAATTGTTTAAGTGCCTTGGACCTCGGAAAGATAGGAAGGGCTGAGACTAGATCCCAAAATAGTCACATAAGCAGGACTCACTCTTAGGGCAAGATGCCGCTCAGTGATGAGAAATAAACAAGAGGTATGATTAAATGCTCAGGGGCAACCCATTTATATCATTCCCCTGGAAATTCATCAAATGACCTACAGTTTTTTTCTGCTGTTTCCACAAGAATTGTTTTTTTACGTTGGTACAATATTTATCCTTCACAAGTCCCCTGATTTATAAAATATAAACTGATGAGAAGATGGGAAAACTATGGGTATCATATAGAAATTCATTTAGTATTCATAATGGTGCCCTAAAAGATAGCCCAAGATGAAATAGCTTCAATAATTGCCATCTTCTCTCCCTCCCCACCAATAACCACGTGTCTTTATCCCTACTTTGCATACTTCCATGCTTGACCCATATGCGCTGTGTCTTTATGAGCCAAACATAAAAACTGAAATATTCATTGTGTCTCTTTTGTTTCTCTCCCTGCTTCATCTCCCCGGTAAAATCTCCAACAACAATAAAGCAATGTGTTGCCGCGGCTCAAGACACACCAAGTATCATTCACAGCTAAATCTGCATTACTTACAGGGAGAGCTTTTGTTCATCTTTATGAAGTGAGTGTAAGGGCCCTTAGTGATTCAGGCCCCACTGGTCGTTAATCATGTTGTGTTGTATCATCCTTCCTGTTGTGCACAGCAATGCCAGTGACATCTGTCTCAAAGCCAACTGTCAATATCTTCTTTAGAACCTCTGTGTTCATCCTGCCACCTTCACTTGCTTGTGGGCAAGTGTCAGAGTCCCCAAATGGCCATTCCCTAGAAAGTCCCTCACCAGGACCTATAAGGCATTTATACGGACCACAAACCCTTCCCAAACTTTAGAGTCTTGTAACTCCAGAATGGTGTCTGTTGGTCTTGCCACAAGCTCATTGCTTACGTGTGATCTTGGAAGAACATTCATTTCCATTTCTCTCCCCCTGAGAGCCATTAAAAGAGGAAGATGTGGCAGTTGCTTTCCAATTCTCAACCAACCTCACTGACCACCAATTCAGTTTGAAGAGCATCCTGTCCTGTCTCTTGGGAATTTTTCACTCTTACCGTTCAGAAATAATCTTACTTTGACGTTAACATTGTGTTTGAAGAGTAGGGTTTTTCCATCATTCTAAATACAAAAAGGAACGAATTCTGCCGAGGAATTTATCTGGACTCAAAATGAAAGCAAAGTTTGTCACCCAGATTTGGGTCCTAGTTAGGAGCTATTGGGGGAGAGGAGCTGTGGGGTGAGAACGATGTGCTTTTCTTTTCCCTTTTGGTCGTTTCTTTTCTGCCTTATTATTGTGAAATGCACCGGGTGTGGCTGCTCTCCGCCCCTCAATAACACTTTTCCCTTTCTTTTCAACATAATAGGACCTCTAATATTTGATCGGCTCATGGTCACCTAGAGAAAAAAGGCTGTACTTCTCATCCTCTCTTGCACGTAAAGTAGTGCATATGACTCACCTTTTGAAATTGCAGATTCTGATTCAGAGGGTCCAGGGCTGTAGCCTGGATTCTGCATTTCTGACAATCTGCCCGGTGACATCGGTGATGTGGATGCTGTAAGTCCATGGACACTGCTCTGAGCAGCAAGGCCCAGAGCACGTCGGCAATATCTTATTCGTGGATCCACTTCGGCTCATAACAACAGCAGAAATACAGCTGACCAATCCCTGAACTTAAATATGTTCTCACATCTTATACCTCCTCAGGAAGCTAAAGCAAATTAGAAATTGTTACTATCGGGGGTGGGAGAGAGTCTTCTTAGCAGATTAGAATCTTCAGTGGATCCAGGACTCATCTACCTATTTGCGATGCTCCAAATTTCTGAGTGTCTGGCATGGAAAAACAGCCATCTCTCTGGGTAGTTCCATGTTACAGAGTCTGAAGGGAGAGTTAAAGTCAGGAACCGTGTGTTGCCAGTTTCCAGAAAGCAGACTCTGAAATGGACATCAGCAAGCAGTATGTTCTTGCCATCAACACATGTGGATAGAGGAAGCAGGAGTGGGCAGCAGACATTGAGCTAGGATGCAGACACAAGGAAGTCCTTGTCACCAGGAGCCCTGAAGCTGGGATGACCCTTCAGAGTGGTCCCAAGTGGAACCAGGGGGCCAGGGCTTTCTATCCTTGTGTTGATCAGTACTGGATAGAGGGTGACCCTGGAAAGAGCATGACCTTGAGCAAGAGCGTTTTCTTCTGCAAGGAGATGACTGCTGGGACTGTCCAGAAGCTGATGGAAGAGGGTTTTTATTTCTGAAGGGGGATCTGGGTGGAGCATCACTCTGTCCACCACAACCTGCCCTCTGGAGGCTCCCAAGCATCATAGGAAAGGCTTCCCCTGGTCTTCAGAGCTAGAAGTCTGTAGCTGACACCATAAATCGCCCTCCAAACATCAAATGCTCACCCCTCTTCTTCCTTGCTTCAAAACCTCAATTTTATTCACCCACTGCCAAGCATTCATGGCCTTCAATGAGGATAGGCTCTACATAGGCTCCATTTATGATAGTCTCATTCTCCTTACTAGTGATGACTTGGACACGGTAAAAGGACATAATCATGGCCAATGAGGCTTGAAGGGAAGTCTGATGTGGGCTTCTGAGAAAAAACTTTCCTTACTCCTAGGAATGTGAGAGAATGTCCCTCCTGTCTCTTCCTTGGATCAATGTTATTATGTCTACATGTGATGGCTGGAACTGCAGCAGCCATCTTGCAACCATGAAGGTAAAGGCCTAAAGACAAAAACCAGATGGCAGAATATAAAGATGGAAAAAAACCTGGACCTTCAACAGTGTCATTGAGCCAATCCATTATTCCACCCTGGAACTGCCTTTTCCAGGCATCTCATTATGTGAGCTAAAAAATGACCTTACTTTTTAACCACTGCAGTTTTTTGTTTCTAATTATTACATACAGTTGACATATCTTAACAAGTTCAAGGCTCAATCAATACTTACTGAATGAATAATTGAATGAATGAATGTCAAAGGGCTCAACCACCTCATGTGATGCAGAGTGGCACAAATTTTATCATTTTATAATTTCATTCTGTTCTGTGTGGATTTGGAGCAAAGGGGTGCAGGGCAGAGAAAGAGATGGAAAGAATACTTGAACTTTGGACAGAGGGAGTCTGATTGTTTATAGTGGGGCTGGATTTAGAAAGTTTACAAAGGTGCATGGAAAAAATATGTCCCAGCTGCGGTCCAGCTGCTCCGGCAGGGGCCATGTGCTGATGGAGGATGTGAATCACACCTTGAGAAACAGAGCAACGATCAAACCTCATCTGGGAGAGCTGAGCACATCATGTGAATTATATTTTAGAAATAGCCCTGCATTTGACAGTCACTAAACCTCATGCCAGCTACTTTGTCTTTCATTCTATAATTAAACAGGATTCCTCTTCTTGGGTTTGGAACTTGCAGGAACTCCATCTTTTGACTAATTCAGTTTCAGATCAGTGCTGTGTCTTGATGTATTACAGCGATAGGCTGTGCACGCATGTCATCCATCATAGCAGTCAGCTGTGCTCTCAGCACAGAGAAACCGAGCCAGCTGTTGTTCTGACACATCAGAGCAATGCATTACCCACTCCTAGGACATCCATGATCTAGTACTCCAAGATGGCACTGTCCAGAATAGAGATAGTCCTGGGGCACATGGAGCATCATGCAGGCTTGACAGAGACCTACTCAGGGCTGGGAAAGACTTTTCTGTTATTGAGTGGTTTGAAATAGATTGGTTTCCCAAGACCCACCTCAGTGGTTTTAATAAGGGGGTACAGAAGCATTCACATATATTGCTGTTATTGATCAACTCAGGACATCAGTTTCTTAGTTATGTATTTCTGAAAAATCCAAGTCATCCCCGACAGCATTTTATGTATCTTAATCTTTATTGTTGATGATTGGAATTGTCTTTACACAAGTCTTTCTTTCAACTCAGCAAATGATATAGGCTGCTGGTCCAACATCGGGGCACCAGTAGGGGATGTGTAAAAAGGAAATGTTTAAATATTGACTGCTGAGAATTTGCTGAAATCATCTACTTCCAGTTTGCTTTCTGTTCCTCAAGTGAACACTTACATCAGTACCTGCACTGCCTTGGTGCTCAAGAGCACAAATGAAGTTACCTGAATCACTGACCCGAAACACCTAGGAAAGTAGAGCTGCCCCTCAGTCACGCTCTCCTATTTACCCAGCCTGACCAGGACTGGCCTGTCTGAAGAGGGAATTGACCCGGAAATGATAAGATTTGAAAACGAGTTATAAAAACTCCAAACCGTTGATTCTCAGATAGTTTTCTCTCTCATTTCTAAAGAGGCCACATATATATAAGCAATTCCTCGGTTCCTCCAGTATCTTTAAAAGCTATTTTCCTGGCTGTGACTCCAATGGCACAAGATGGACCCCTTTGTACCTACATCTGCCCATCTGCAAAATATGAAAGATGTATTCACAACGGTAGTGGCCAAAAAGAGGTGACCGTTTAGAAGTGGAGGAGGCAGCACAGGCAATTGAAGGTTTTTGGTAATCTTACAGTCCTATCTATTTCTTCTTTTTTCATCGTGGAAAAATACACATAACATAACATTTACCAGCTTAACCATTTTTAAGTTTACAGTTCAATGATATTAAAAAATTCACAACGTTGTACAACCATCACCACCATCCATCTCCAGAACTGTTTCGTCTTCCCCACCTGAAACTCTGTAGCCATTAAATACTCCCTCCACCTGCAGCTCCCGGAAATCACCATTCTACTTTCCGTCTATGAATCTCACTGCTCCTGGTACCTCCTAAAAGGATAATCCTACAGTATTTGTCTTTTCTGCGACTGACTTACTGCACTTAGCATAATGTCCTCAAGGTTCATCCATGCTGTAGCACATGTCAGAACGTCCTTCCTTTCTGAGGCTAACATTCCGTCACACATGTGTACCACATTTCGCTTATCCATTCATCTGTCGATGGACACTTGAGTTGCTTCCATGTTTTAGCTGTTGTGAATAAACCTGCTATGAATGTGGGTGTACAAATGTCTCTTCAAGACCCTGCTTTCAGTTCCTTTGGGTATATACCCAGAAGTGGAATTGCCAGATCACATGGTAATCCTCTTTTTAATTTTTGGAGGGACTGTCTTTCTGTTTTTCACAGCAGCTATACCATTTTACACTCCCACCAACAGTGCACAGGTTTCCATTTTCCCCACATCTTCCCCACACTTGTGATTTTCTGTTTGTTTTTTTACAGTAGCCATCCTCATAGGTGTGAGGTGGTAATCTCGTAGTTTTGATTCACATTTCCCTAATGATTAGAATCCTATCTATTTAACAACAAAAGTTTAATTTTGCATAAAAAGGAAAGCTAGGGCTTCCCTGGTGGCGCAGTGGTTGAGAGTACGCCTGCCGATGCAGGGGACACGGGTTCGTGCCCCGGTCCGGGAGGATCCCACATGCCGCGGACAGGCTGGGCCCGTGAGCCATGGCCGCTGAGCCTGCGCGTCCAGAGCCTGTGCTCCGCAACGGGAGAGGCCACAGCAGTGAGAGGCCCGCGTACCGCAAAAAAAAAAAAAAAAAAAAGGAAAGCTAGCCAAATAGTACAGAAATGTTCGATTCAGAAATCCTTCATTCTTTGCTACTCTCCATATGGCCAAAAAATAATGATTATGATGATGATGATGATGATTTCCATAAGTAGAACATCCATGATAAAAGTTTTGGCACCTCGATGGAATTAAAATGTCCAGTCAGCAATTTTGTTTGAGGTTTATTCTCCCCATACCTGCCAGTTGGAATAAAGCCCCCCGTGTTTACACAGGCACAGAATTATCACCATTCTTACCTCCCCACCAAGAAAAGAAGTATGGGAGCCCGGGGTATTTATCTTAGAAAAGCAGTGAAGGCTATATCTTTGACATAGCTATCCTAGGTGGGGTGACCAGTCTGTCCCAGTTTGCCTGAGACGTTCCCAGGTTTAGCATGGCAAGCTCTTGTCCTAGAAACCCCTCAGTGCTGGGCAAACTAGGCCGGGTGGTCACCCTAGCGGTAGAGCCTCAGGAACGCACACTCGGGGACAGTATAATTAAGCTGTAAACCAGGCCATCTGTCTAACCCTAGACTATTTCCTCCTGTGCAAATAAGAAATAAAATGTCATGCAGAGAAAGATACAGCTGGAACTAGGTTAAAAAATGGGTTTGCAGTCGGCACAGCTCTTCACAAAGGGCCTTCACAGAGGCTCTGAGAGAGAAGAGAACATGATATAACATTTATTAAGCAATGATTTTAGGCACTTTACCTAACACATTCATATAATTCTCACTACCCTGAGGTAAATGTTGTTAATATGATTTTTTACAGAGCAGAGAACTGAGACTGAGACAGCTTGTGTAACTTTCCTAAGACCATGTAAGTAGCAAATTAGCGACTTGAACAAAGGCCTTCCTGCTCCCTATAGCAACCTTAGATGCAGATTGATGGATACAATTGTAGGAGGAACCCTGCCCCAAATAGACTGCTCTACTGCTTGTAATTCTCTCATTATAAAATATATATTCTTGGATTCAGAAAATCTTAATAGCCTCCAATTGAAAGGCAAAGGTCCCTATAAAGAGCACTTGAAGGGTTAAGAGTATTATAAGCTAACCTCTCTCTTAGTAGCTGATCTCCTTTTAGATGTTAAATGACAACCAGCTGAAAGCAGGATGCTGCAGAGGTGCCTTGTGTATATGGGGTGTTGATAACAGAAATGGAAGACGTCAAAGTTCAACTTTGCTTCTCAAAGACAGAGGAAACCAATATTGAGCGCTCTTCTTTTATTACATAACAAAAAGGCATGGATTAGGACCTAGGAGTAGAGTTCTGGTTCCGGTTCTGTAACCACCCCTGGGTGACTCTGGCCAGCCTCTATCCCGCAGACACGAAGGGGTTGGGCTAAATGATGGCTATGCGCAGTCCCTTCTGGGCTAAGGCTGTATAGCTCTACAGAAATGTGGTAGAACCTTAGATTCCTCAGAAACCAATTCTCTAGTTCTCACCTCAACCTGAAAAGTTAGCAGGGTAGATACATGATGTACAGCTTCCTTCTTAATCCTGGAAGCAGCGGGGTGACAGTGGAAAGAACCTGGATTTGAAGTTAGACCTGGGTTAAGATTCTTGCTCTGCCATTTGAAGCTATAACTTTGGGGAAGTGACCTCTTTAAATAGCGTTATGGTCACCTGTAAAGTAGCAATAAACCAACCAACTCATTGTTTTGTCAGGAGCATTAAATGAGGGGACATATGCCAACCCAAATCATAACGGTTCGCCCTGACAGCTATCACACTATAGCCTAGCCCTCGGGAAGCACTTCCCAGCTATTCCTAGCAGGGCCCCGGGCTGCAGCCTCACTGTGTGAGAAACAGGCCCCTTGGAGCCCTCCACGTTGGCCTCCATTCTGACCACTCGGTTGTCCATAGCCCTGCTCTCCACGGCCTAGGCTGTCACCACTACTTCTGCTCTGATGAGGGGGGCGTGGGAATGGCTCTCTCTCTGACACTTCTACTCCCAGTTTGGGCCGGCTCTCTCCCAATTGCCTAGGGCACTGCAGAGACCAGGCCATAAGCTTTGTCTGGGTTATATTTACAGAAGTTTATGAAAAGGATTAATGAAAGGGAAGTTCCAACTCAGAGAACATTTCAACACCCCTCAGATCCACCCCGGGCTCTCTAAGAGGCCCTCTCGCTGCCTCAAGCCCACTTGATTCCCAATCGACCCACTAAGGCTAGAAAACTCCAGGCCTCTCCCTGCCTTTGGGCCTGGACCAAACTGAGCCCTGGCCTTATAGAGAAGAAGGTTTGTCTTCCTGTGAACTACCTGAGGCTTCTCAGCCTTCTTGAGGATTCATTTTTAACCTCAGGATTAGCCTCTTTTCAGATGAATGGAGCACCCATTCCCTTGAGAGGAAACTCCTTCCACTCCCACAGGGATGTGGTCCAGCCCTGAGCTACAGCCAACTTCTCTGTCTTTCCCAAAGTCCAGGTTAATGAGCTACAGTTGGGTGCCTGTGGGATATCACCACACTTATCCCAGTTCCTTTCTATATTTTCCTCCTCAAATAATTTTTTTTAAATTGTTGAATAAAATTTTACCCAGAGTCCCATTATTACATGTATAAATGATGACCCAAGGTCCGTCTTAGGTGAACATGCCCCTTCCCTTTACCCACTGCTAGAACATGTGTCTCTCCAAGCAGGTCCGTGCTGGTGAGTACTGCAGTCAGGGAGCCCCGATCCACTGGGCATCTCTCCCCCAGAGGAGCCTTCAGAAAAGCCACAGAACTCACCCACTGCTCCCACATGCTGCCCCCTCAACCTACAAAGTGGGCGACACCCCACCCACACGGCTCAGACCCACCTTCGCACCCTTCCTAGCTCCAACCACTTCCTGTTCATGGTCTGAACATAAGAGAACAGAAGCATACTCTCCTGCATTAAAATATTCCAGATTGGCTCTCAAGTAAAAATTACCTTTGATTTAAAACTAACCATTCACTTCTGTGAGGTACGTTAAGTAGTCAAATTCATTGAGACAGAAAGTAGAATGGTGGTCGTTAGGGGCTGGGGGTGTGTGGGGGAGTAGTTCTTTTATGGTGGTTTAGTTTGGGAAGATGAAAAAGTTCTGGAGATAGATGGTGGTGATGGTTGCACAGCAATGTAAATGTACTTAATGACACTAAACAGTATACTTAAATATGGCTAAATGGTAAGTTATATGTTATGCGTATTTTACCACAATTTAAAAAATAACTGATCTAACAGAAGAAAGATCTCAGATGTTTCCTGAGACTCTGCTATGGACTGAATGTTTGTGTCCTCCCAAAATTCATATGTTGAAATCTAATAATATGATGTTATCAGGAGGTGGGGACTTTGGGAGATGGTGAGATCCTGAGGGTGGAGCCCCCATGAATGGGATTCATGCCCTTAGAGAAGAGACCTCGGAGAGCTTCCTCACCACTCCACCCTGTGAGGACACATCAAGAATATGGCCATCTAGCAGCCAGGAAACGTGTTCTCACCACACATGGAGTCTTCTGGTACCTTGATCTTGGACTTCCCAGCCTCCAGAGCTATGAGAAATAAATGTTAGTTGTTTAAGCCACCTAGTCTGTGGTATTTTTCTTACAGCAGCCTGAATGGACAAAGACAGACCCACTCCCTGATTTCATTTTAATGAGCAGCCCTTCTAACTCTGAATGCTAAGTGCAGGAAAAGCAGCAAAGGAAACAATGAATACAGCTCCTGCTCTGGAGTAGCTTAAAAGCTGGTGTAGAGAGAGTACTTCCTTGTAAAACAGGTAAGAAAAAGCATGCAGGAAAAAGTGGGCACATAGTCCTGAAATGTGTGGTGTTTCCAACTTTGCACGTGGACCCAGTGTGAAGGAGGCAAAGGCAGTCTTGTGTGTGTTTCACAGGAAAATGGTTTCTCCATCAGAATGGAAAGAGGCCCTTAGTGCTTCCTTACGCTTCTGTTCAGAAGACAATACAGTGTAATCGTTAAAGCCCTAGCATCAACCTGCCTAGGTTAAACTACTGGCTATGTGTCCTTAAGCCATTAACCTAGTCTCTCTGTGCCTCAGTTTCCCATCTTTTAAATGGGAAAAATAATAGTATCTACCTCATACGATCATTGCATGAAGCATGTGAACTGACTAGATCTCACTTAGCCGATAATAAGTATTCAATCAATGTTATTGGCTATTATTCCTGGCTAGGTCACTGCACCCCTTTCCAAGTGAAGATCAAATTAAATTTGAGGTTTAGTGTTATAGGTCTGCTTTCTTAAGTTTCTTTTTTTCTTAGACTATCGAACTTTCTCCCTGAGCAGTGGTTTTGCCAGACATACATTATCAAGAGACTTTACGCTCCTCAGGGTTACTTTGAAAATTTCCTGGAAAATCTTTTTTTTTCAGCCAAAGAAATTTTGATATACAAAGAATATCATTAATATGCAAATCAGCATACTGTAAAATTCATTTTGGTGCTGCAGAGGCACTATTTTTATAAATACAGAAACATAATTATGCATCCTCTAGAGGACTAAAAATAATTATACAAATTTACAACAAAGCCCAAGGCTGTGTTTCCTTTTAACTGACTGTTTCCAATATCATTTAAATCTTGTTAGAACTTAATTACCAAAGCTCTCTTGTAATAATTCAGGTGGAAGATTTAAAGTCTAAACTTGCCATTCAGAAAACAGAACCTCATCAGAGAAACAAAGACATACAGGCACTGATTGCCCAAATAGGACAGTGAAAGCTTGGTCAGGATGGAGCCATATGGGCCCTGAGACGGGGAGGCTCATGAAGAGAAAACATTAATATTAATACATGAGCCGTGTTAATTTTTTTAACCTACAATTTCTTAGAAAGACAAGATTACATATAATGATCACTATGGACTATAAACCCAATTAGCCATTTCTACCTCTTCTTTAGTTTTCCTCTGTACTTTCCTTATCTTTTTCAAATTAAGGTAAATATAATTTGGGGGCAGTATTTTTTTCATGACGACTTAATCATCCTTTCCAAAGTCAATCCAGAACGTGTGTGTGTGTGTGTGTTTCATAGCTAAAGAGTGGCTTCTATTAGTGCAGAAAAGAGCAACAAGCAAAGTCATGAGAAAGGGTCCAATTTAGACTGTCTCAAAAGCAATTATTTATTAGCATTTAGAGAAAATGAGCCCCTTCTTATGAAATAAAAGACATAAGAAACTCAAACACTTGAACTTCAAACACATTTTCACTGACCACTAGTTAACAATAGTTTCTAGGACTTGGAGTTCCCTGGAAAATTAATTAGTCACCTTATGTTATACAGGATAATAATTTGTTTATGTGAGATATCTCTACCATAGGTGTTATCCATTATGGCAGAAGCTGACCAATTAATTTTCCAAAGAGCTGTAGCAATTCCATATATGAGATGTCTATACAATGTCGCAGTTCATTCTAGTCACTAAAAAAAAAAAATCAGTCAATTCAGTGAAAAAAAAATTAATCAAAATGATTGTTTGACAGCATTTAGACAAATCAGCCAGTTGTTTGAATCTCTCATTTTTCAACCATTTATTTTTGCTTTGTGTAGGTATATGAATATGCATACATGTGCTTATGGTAGATGGATTTTTTTTCTGTTTCAGTGGTTTTAATCCCGTGGTAAGGTATATAATATCAGAGCTTTTTGTATATAATATACTTGATGTGAGGGGAGGGGGAGTGAAAGGCATTGCTCTTGCTTCTTGGGTTCATGGACTCTTTTTATCATCCTCTTTGAATGGAGCCAAGGGAAGTAGCATTTTGACAGAGACAGCTAGAGTGAAGGTTCCAACTTAGTGGGCAGATTTTTCTATTCTAACCCATCTTCTGTCACTGACATGTGATCCTTTGAAAACTTATCCCCATTATTTCATTTCCTCCTCTTAACATAAAATTATGTCATTACTTGAATTCAAGTGATATTTAAAGCCATTTCTTATTTTGGAAAATTCCAATCTTGAAGTGTTTAAATTTTCTAGCCATGCCCTTGACTATCATTTGTAATTTGTCCAAGTGGGACCTAAAATAAATAAATAGACCTGTATATATTGCATATCTGAAAGAAGATCCATCCAGCAAAAAAGTGAAGCACAAAGACTGAATCAGTCTCCATAGCATCTCCAAAGCTGCACAGAACAATTCAGGATGATAATTGAAGAAATCCAAGCATATAGT
This sequence comes from Hyperoodon ampullatus, assembly GCF_949752795.1. Taxonomy (NCBI): domain Eukaryota; kingdom Metazoa; phylum Chordata; class Mammalia; order Artiodactyla; family Ziphiidae; genus Hyperoodon; species Hyperoodon ampullatus. The sequence goes on along the minus strand of NC_136921.1, from coordinate 88,247,138 downwards.
TTCCGTTAATCTCTTTTTATGAGTGACGGCAGACTATTATTCAAAATCTTGAGACTAGATATTTTGGCTTGGCTGCTGAAAAGGGAGAAACCTAAAATCTCTGTGTATGGGGGTATCATACACAGGCCTTGTAGCCTGTGACCATCTTTCCTTTTGGCCAGTATGGGAAATCATCTGTGATTTCTGCCCATTGTACATGTCTATTGCGTTTGCCAGCTAATGTTTAGTAACAAGGGCTGTTTGTTCTTCTTAATAATTTGAACTTTCTCCATTTGTGTTTACCTTCACATCCAAACTAGCACAACTCTGCTCCGAGTTAATTCCCCAATTTCATTATGACCACAGTAGGGAAGGGGAAAAGGATCTGCATCCAAACCACCAGACAGAAAACAATGGGAACAGGCAGGAATCCAAGAGCTTTGGCATGATTTGCAGGAGGAAGCCAGCTCTGATGAATGCTATCAAAATGCTTGTCTTTCCTTTGATTGATATTCCAGGCCCTTGTTACAATTACTGATGCTGGTGACAACTATCATCAGACTCTTTATGGTTTGCTGTCGGTTGGGTTGGGGGAAGGGTAGCTGGCCTGGACTTCACCAGAACATTTGCACACCTGCCTCAGTTTAACCTAAAACCCATTACTTTGCAAACAAAATATATAAGCCCAACATAGCAATCACTGCTCCTCATATTCTTCAATCAAAAAGTCTTCAGTTCTTGGGCCTCCCTGGTGGCGCAGTGGTTCAGAATCCGCCTGCCAATGCAGGGGACACAGGTTCGAGCCGCGGTCCGGGAAGATCCCACGTGCTGCGGACCAACTAAGCCCATGCGCCACAACTACTGAGCCTGCACTCTAGAGCCCGTGAGCCACAACTACTGAAGCCCGCATGCCACAACTACTGAAGACCACATGCCTAGAGCCTATGCTCTGCAACAAGAGAAGCCAACGCAATGAGAAGCCTGTGCACCACAACAAAGAGTAGCCCCCGCTCGCCACAACTAGAGAAAGCCCATGTGTAGCAGCGAGGACCCAACGCAGCCAAAAATAAATAAATAAATAAATTTATTTATTTTAAAAAAAAATGCTTGAAGAAGAGAGTTACAGTTCAAAAGATAGTGATCATACTTGCTTTCTCAATGTATGTGCATGACTTGGAAGTAATCTGCAAAAATCCTGATATTTCACCTCTAAATAGTTCAGCATCTGTCTCTTAAGCCTAAGGACATTCTCCTACATGATCTGATAGAGTTCTTTAACTGAAAATTTTAGGGAAAAAAATAAAAGAATAGGATTGTTGAGAAACGACTGATACAATTTTAAAATAAGAACTATAAACAATTAACCTTTGTGCCCAAGTGTATCAGCAAGACACAAAGGTGGGATCTTCCTGGACCGGGGCACAAACCCGTGTCCCCTGCATCAGCAGGCGGACTCTCAACCACTGAGCCACCACGGAAGCCCCGCATATGTATTTATGTTCCTAACAACACAGATGTCAGCACAACAAAATATTTTTATATTTAATCAGATTACTATGTGTAGACTGGAGCTTTTGCTTGCATTTTGGCTCAGATGTTGGATCATTAAACATTAATTCATGGGAGACATATGTCCAAGATGATTTTCTTTCATGAATGGGATTGGTAAAATGTATGTTTCATTTGCTGTAGGATCCCTCCCTAACTTGTTTGGGAACTTATCTGGAAAGTGAACATGGGAAATAGCTGTAGCAATGCTCAGGGAGCAGGACTCCACATCATTCCAAGAAACATTCACTGAATGCCTACTGTGTGCCAGGCACTATCCTAGGTACTGAAGATACGAAGATGAACATTTGTCCCTGAGAAATCCATGGTTAGTAGGAAAGGCACTAATTTCTTAAACTGACTCACTCCATATCATTAAGCCATTTGTTCTATTTGAAGATGCAAGAAAGTAATATGGAAATGTTCATTACAGTCTTACTCAGCGACAGCCCTTGAGATAATGCATTATCTCATTCCATCCTCAAAACAACTCTTTTATGCATCAAATGAGGTTGTGCATGTGGTTATTTGGCCAGATTATAGTGTGGGTTTGTATGTGGAAACAAATGTGTCAGTGTTTCACTATGAATCACAGTGATTTTCATTCTCATAAAAAATAATAACAAATTAATGGTACAGGAAAATCATTTGCAACTTTTAGATCCACGCACTCCATAAAAGGGTGGATTTGGGGCAGCCAAGGCTTCCCAAGCAGAGTTTATGGTAATGACTCCTTGTGCCCTGACTTCTTACTCCATATTCCCAAATATAAGAATGATTTGGGGACTTCCCTGGTGGCTCAGTGGTTAAGAATCTGCCTGCCAATGCAGGGGACACAGGTTCGAGCCCTGGTCTGGGAAGATCCCACATGCCGCAGAGCAACTAAGCCTGCGAGCCGCAACTGCTGAGCCCACACGCCACAACTACTGAAGCCCGCGTACCTAGAGCCTGTGCTCCACAACGAGAGAAGCCACTGCAGTGAGAAACCCGCACACCGCAACGAAGAGTAGCCCCCGCTCGCCACAACTAGAGAAAGCCCGTGTGCAGCAACAAAGACCCAATGCAGCCAAAAATCAAGTAATTAATTAATTAATTTTTAAAAAAGAATGATTTGGCCATTTCCTGGAGTTCATTGAAAGCTCACCTCTTTCTTTTCCAGATTTCCCTAACATCTGTTCATTTTATCAGCAAAAGTTTGGTGTTTGTTTGTCAACACTTATTAGTATAATCAGTTGGTTGAGATGAAAAGTAATTAATCAGTCTTTGGCCACTTGCAGATAAACTTTATTCGGTCTTTGACCTAGTTGCTGATAAATTTCCCTCAACTGTGATGACTATAGGATTATTATAATTAGTCATCCTAGAGATATTTACCCTACTCTCCAGCACACTACCCATCCGGCTGTGACCAGCCCCACGCCGGTCTTCAATCATTTTGTCTTCTTGGCTGTTATAACATCTCCAGCCTCAGGCCGGACCTCTTGCCCTGTGCTGCTCTGCATTAACTCCCAAATGCCTCACAGCCACCATCCCCACCCACACACCACCAATCTCCCCCACAGCATGCACCTTCGCCTTGGTCACCAACAGATCATCCCTCACCATATAGCTATTCCGCAATCTAACCCAAAACCCAAACCCTCCTCTCCTCCCAAACCCTTCTGCTGTGCTCTTAGGAGCTGACTGTCATCAGCAAACTGACCTACATCTTCTTCCTCTTCTAAACGTATCTTCCTGCTAAAGAAAGCCAGGCTGTACCCTCAGGATGCTACTTCCCGCTGCCCTCTCAGCTGAAGACTGTGTCTCTCCTATTCCCCAAGTACCTCAAGGCCAGGGGGAGGAGCAAACGTTCTTCTGGCTCCCCTTTGCAACTTCTCAGATGTCTGTCCTTCCTCATTCAAAAATTCTAGCTTTTTGGAAGCGAATCATCAAACTTTACCACCTCTGAAGTCATCTCCCTGCCTCCTGGTCAGTGGAGTCACAGGTGATGTCAACACACGGGTCACTACCTACCTCTCCACCACAATCCTATCATCAGACCAGGAGTCATCCAACATCCTGACTCTCAGCACCCTGCCCTCCTCAGCTCCAAAGTTCTTTCCCTCCACCTCACCTCAATCACTTGCTCACATCATCATACCCTAGACCTTGTCATTGCCAGTAATTACAACCCTTGTCTCCCAGGCACCACACTCTCCTTATTTTCCTCCTACATTGCTGGACACTTCTTCTCAGTGACCTTTGCTGGTTCTTCCTTATCTCCCTGACTCTGAACATTGGAATGCCCCTCGATTATTCAGCCTCTTCTCTCCTCTATCCACACACATTCTCTCAGGGATCTCATACAGTCTCATGGCTTGGGATAACTTCCAAATTTTTATCCTCTGGATAAAAGAGAACTGAATTAGAGTTCAGGATTCTAAACTCTAGTCCTATATACCCAACTGCTTGTTCCATATCTCAACACTGACATGGTCAGAACCAAAATCTGATCTTCAACCACATTGGATTCTTTCTCAGTTTTCTCCACCTGAGTAAATACCCATTCCAACCTTTCAGTGGTTTAGTCCAAAATTCTTAGAGTCTCCCTTGACTCCTCTCTGTCTCTCACATCCCACATCCAGCCCACTGGCAAACCCTTTTTGTTCTACTTTTATGATATATCCATATTATGACCACTCTTCATCATCTCCAACACTACCACCCAGATCCAAGCCGCTACTACCTTTCACGGGGATTATTACAGTAGCTTCCCAGCTGTTCTCCCTCCCTCTGTCCTTGTCCCCCCTTCTCAACACAGCAGGCATAGTGATCCTTTTAAGGGTAAGTCTCATCTCTGCTCCAAACCATCCAATGGTTTCCTATCTTACTCAAGATAAAAGCCAAACCTTTGCAATGACCTACAAAGCCCTCCACATTCTGGTACGAGGAGGCTCCACGAGATCTGACCCTCACCCCTCACCACCATTATCCCCTGCACCACAACTACTGAGCCTGTGCTCTAGAGCCCACGTGCCACAACAACTGAATTCCATGCGCCTAGAGTCCATGCTCCACAACAAGAGAAGCCACCACAATGAGAAGCCCACGCACCGCAACGAAGAGTAGCTCCCGCTCACCGCAACTAGAGAAAGCCCATGTGCAGCAATGAAGACCCAAATGCTGCCAAAATTTTTTAAAAATCTACAAACTATAAATGCTGGAGAGGGTGTGGAGAAAAGGGAACCCTCTTGAACTGCTGGTGGCAATGTAAATTGATACAGCCACTATGGAGAACAGTATGGAGGTTCCTTAAAAAACTAAAAAGAGAACTACCATATGACCCAGCAATCCCACTACTGGGCATATACCCTGAGAAAACCATAATCCAAGTCTTCTTAAACTCAGCTAACTGCTTGCTGTATCCCTGTACCCAAGCAGCTGAACATTGATGGAGAAAATCTCATAATCGTGCTATTAGGAACCATTTCAAATTTATGACCAAAATCTTCAACAAGCACTCAGCACTCTCTGACAACTAAACTTGCCTAGTAAATTCATTAACCTACTCCCAAGATGACTATTATGCACTTTCTCTTCAATTCTCAAATCTCCAACATCCCCTCCCCCTCAACTCTCAGCTGAAGACTTTGTCGTATATTTCATAGAGAAATAGAGATGCAATCAGATGAAAACCACTTCAACTTCCCACCTTCCATTCCACATACTTACCTATATCTGTAGTCACATGCCCTGGTAAATTTATGCCCTGGATCCCATCTTGCTCTCCTTCTCTTGGATTTGGCTCCTAAAAGGATTTCCTTTTTTCAAACCCTCGTGCAGCCTGTATCCCAGCCACATCACGCTCTGTGCCCTTCTCTGACTCACATACCTTGGCTTTGTACCTTCTCTTCCATTACCAGGCATTTTTCTGCTCCTCCGCTCTACCTGAAAAACTCGTATTATTTTTTCAAGAGCAACCCATTACCTCTTTTGTGAAAATATCTACAAATGTTAAGGACAGGATTCTTTTTGCTCTCTTTTCTCTCTCCATAGCATTTCTTTTTTTTTATTATTTTATAAATTTATTTATTTTATTTATTTATTTTTGGCTGCGTTGGGTCTTTGTTGCTGCACACACTTTCTCTAGTTGCAGAGAGCGGGGGCTACTCATCATTGCGGTGCACAGGCTCTCATTGTGATGGCTTCTCTTGTTGCAGAGCATGGGCTCTAGGCGTGTGGGCTTCAGTAGCTGTGGCACACGGGCTCAGTAGTTGTGACTCACGGGCTCTAGAGCCCAGGCTCAGTAGTTGTGGTGCACGGGCTTAGTTGCTCCGCGGCATGTGGGATCTTCTCGGAACAGGGCTCGAACCCGTGTCCCCTGCATTGGCAGGCGGATTCTTAACCACTGCACCACCAGGAAAGCCCCTCCATAGCATTTCATATTTACCTCTGTTACTGCAACATGTTCATTGTAATTATTTGTGTAAACTTGATTATCATATTCAATTTTCCACTCTACCCATTCCATACTCCAATGAGCCCCCCGAAGCACTTTGGATGTGCTCCGTTTCACAGACTACACTGTTGTGGTCCTATGGGTCAACACATTATAGAGAACTACTTTTAATACTGGTCTTTTTTCAGCCTGGTAGGCATATGTCTGTGGGAGCTGGCAAAAAGGAAAAGCTGAGTGACAGCCTCAAATTCTCCCTTTCTCTCATGATGTTTTTTTTGCCAGAATATCCTCCTTTCCCTTGGTAAGTGATTACCCTACCTCCAAGCACTCCCCACCCATCAGCCCCACAGGTTCCTCAATACTAGGATCTACACAGCTTATGCCAGTAGCTGAGGTCTTCAGCACACTTGTTGGTACTTCTGTCTCCCCACAACTAGTCCCTGAGCCAGAATCTTGTTCTTGGTGTCCACAGGTCTGTCTGAGCACTGCCATCTCACCTGGCACCTAGGGGCTCGGTGATTTAGTAAACTGTTGACAATTTACAGTATCTTTCAAAAGGCTTCTAGTTATTATTTATTATAATACAATCAAATTGTTTTTCAACTCCCAGCTTTTATGTAGGTATAAGGACTAGAGCAGTTTATACATGATCTTGGGATTTCCTTGAAAATATCACACAGCATATATATTTTCTCTAACTGGGATGAATTTAGCTTACAAACATACGCTTGTTATCCCCATTGTTGTGATATATGCATAATTGCTCTCCTCCAAGAATACTTAATCACAGTGGGTGAGGCTTTAAATAATATTACTTAATATATTAGGAATCTGACATCCATCAAAATAACGTGGCACTGCCTTATTTATGAGTTCCTATTCAACTGCTATAGAAATGATACCAAGTATCAACAAAAAGGATATATTTCACTTTTCATAGAACTCTCCTAGAAACAGAAGCCTGATTTTACTCAGTATATATTATGTCTGGTATTAGATTGATAATATTTTATCAGCAGCACATACACTAGGAATCTAAGTTAAAAGATTAGACACACATTACAGCTTGAGAAATACATACAGTGTTTGAATTCCCCTTATCTCATCAGAGTTAGATTGAAGAGTCTTTTTATTCACCTTAATTAAGTTCTCTGGAATGTAGTTAAGTCAATGTTTTTTCCTAGAACATTACACAATACGGACAGTATCCTAAATATATTGTTTAAAATAAGACCCGAATGCTTTCTACACTCACTTGGATGTGATATAGACAATATAGAAAACTTTGCTCTTGGGTGTGGTATAGTTTATATGATTAAATGCTTTATTCATACTCATATGTCAACCTATTAGTGTGCTGTTAATTCAAATGTTACTATGATGTATTTTATCCCCATTAGCACATTCATCACAGGTGGATGTGGGACTTAGACAAAGGTGTATGTTCTCATTAATGCTGAGCAGCCTATTCATCTTATTAGAATGTAATTAATGTTAGTTACAAACCTTAATTTTTCACTGTTTGTCACGACACATATTTAGCATTTCTCCTGTCGTTTATCAACCGGCTCCCTCATATCACACAGCCAGTTCAAAACGACGTATATTTAACCAAATCTGGGGCTTCATTTTTCAAGTATTTTATACATGTATGTTTCTTAATGTTGGTGGTAGTTCCCACACTGAGAGACTTCATGTTGGCCGTAGTAACTGCAAAAACAATATTACAGGGACTGTTTGATCCATCCTATTTTTTAATGTATAAGATTAATGTCATTCACTTGCTGAATTAAATGTTTAAACTTATGAAAGAGATTTTCTTATATTCTTCACTACAGCATCAACTGAATAGAACTGTTTGTTAGGTTTCGGCAAAAAAAAAGAGCATTTTTAAAAAACACACACATTAAATCAAAACTACAATGAGGTATCACCTCACACCGGTTAGAATGAGCATCATCAAAAAATCTACAAACAATAAATGCTGGAGAGGGTGTGGAGAAAAGAGAACACTCTTGCACTGTTGGTGGGAATGTAAATTGATACAGCCACTATGGAAAACAGTGTGGAGGTTCCTTAAAAAACTAAAAATAGAACTACTATACGACCCAGCACTCCCACTACTGAGCATATACCCTGCGAAAACCATAATTCAAAAAGAGTCACGTATCACAATGTTCATTGTAGCACTATTTACAATAGCCAGGTCATGGAAGCAACCTAAGTGTCCATCGACAGATGAATGGATAAAGAAGATGTGGCACATATATACAATGGAATATTACTCAGCCATAAAAAGAAACGAAATTGAGTTATTTGTAGTGAGGTGGATGGACCTAGAGTGTGTCATACAGAGTGAAGTGAGTCAGAAAGAGAAAAACAAATACCGTATGCTAACACATATATATGGAATCTAAAAAAAAAATGGTCATGAAGAACCTAGGGGCAGGACAGGAGTAAAGATGCAGACCTACTAGAGAATGGACTTGAGGACACGGAGAGGGGGAAGGGTAAGCTGGGACAAAGTGAGAGAGTGGTATGGACTTATATATACTACCAAATGTAAAATAGATAGCTAGTGGGGATGCAGCCACATAGCACAGGGAGATCAGCTCGGTGCTTTGTGACCACCTAGAGGGGTGGGATAGGGAGGGTGGGAGGGAGGGAGATGCAAGAAGGAAGAGATATGGGGATATATGTATATGTATAGCTGATTCACTTTGTTATAAAGCAGAAACTAACACACCATTGTAAAGCAATTATACTCCAATAAAGATGTTAAAAAAAAAACACACACATTTATAACTAAACACAAAAATACCTATGTATCTCTACCGTTCTCTCCACCAGACCCTGTAAAATGTGCTATGTATGTGACAACTCATTTAATCCTCATAACCATCCCTGTGGGGTAGGTACTGTTAGTATTCCTATTTCACAGCTGAGGAAACGGAAAGACAGAGAGGTTAAGTAACTTGCCCCAAACCACACAGCTAGTGGGTGACGGCTCAGGGATCCAAGCCCAGGCAGCTTGGCTGCAGAGCTTGTGTACTTACTCTTGCTGTGCTGCCGTTCATCTTTGTGGTTCCTGATGAACTTCATTTAATGATAGTACATTGAATATGCATGATGTCTAAGCTAAGACTATGAATTTTATTATATTTAAAGAACGGGCTTCCCTGGTGGCGTAGTGGTTGAGAGTCCGCCTGCCGATGCAGGGGACGCGGGTTCGTGCCCCAGTCCAGGAGGATCCCACATGCCGCGGAGTGGCTGGGCCCGTGAGCCATGGCCGCTGAGCCTGCGTGTCCAGAGCCTGTGCTCTGCAACGGGAGAGGCCACAGCAGTGAGAGGCCTGCGTACCCCCCCCCAAAAAAAAGATCACTTTTATCATTTTGCTTTAATATCACCCTAATGACATAAATGTGCTGAGTGAAATATCTATACACTATTTGTAAAACAGTAAACTTTAAGCTCTTGGAGGTCAGCAAAGGCAATTTAAATAACTCCCCATATCTAGACAAATACCTGCACACAATAACTGTTCAATGGATATTTTAGCAAATAAATGAATTTTTAAATTTAGGGTTCAAAAAACAATGAGAGATAAACTTGGGCTTTACACACAGTACAATTTTGAGGCTCTACTAGTCATGTATACCAAAGGTTTTCAGAGGAGAGTCAAGCATTTGGTTGTGACTCCTCCACACCAAATATCCAACTTTAAAATTCAGTCAAGCATTTGTATGTGTCTCAGAATCTAGTTATTTGGTATTGAAATAGGTCTATTTCTTTGTTTTGTTTTTGTTTTGTTTTGTTTTGTTTTTCTGGTACACGGGCCTCTCACTGTTGTGGCCTCTCCCATTGCGGAGCACAGGCTCCAGAAGCGCAGGCTCAGCGGCCATGGCTCACAGGCCCAGCCACTCCATGGCATGTGGGATCTTCCCGGACCGGGGCACAAACCCATGTCCCCTGCATCAGCAGGTGGAACCTCAACTGCTGCGCCACCAGGAAAGCCCAAAATAGGTCTATTTCTTAATCCACAATTTAGGTTTTTAAAAACTGTAACTCTCTTTGCTTTCCTATAACTAAACTATATTTCTATCTCCAGAGAAACTCAAACCTTCATTTTGCTCTCTAATGGATAATGTTTCCAAATTTATAATTAAATCAGGGTTTGCCTAATTGATTCATTGTAAATCGGGTCCCTTTAGGATCTCCCTTTCTCCCAGAGGAGGCTTGTCATCTCTGTTCCCAGGAGTACGTAGCATCATGGCATCCAGGGGAGGCATCTGGTCCTCAACCTGCATCTGCCCACCTTACCTTGGCATCTTCAGAAATGGATGTATCCTACCTGGTTCCCAGTTATACTCATCTCCACGTGCTGGTATCTTCCAGGGTGGTGATACTCCTACCAGGCCTCCAGCCACACAGCCCATATCCTTGGCTGGCCTCTCCTCACACCAGCTACAGGGGACCCCCAGGCCAGCCCACTCTTGTCATCATGCCCATGCCATGGTGGGCCATAAAGGAAAGTATTGCACTGCTCCAGTGTCTGCTCAGGCCCCGTTACCCACATGCTCCACAGCAGTAAAAGTGTAACTGTGGTCCATGGGGCTCCACGGGCAGTTCTGTGCTGCTCCCCATGGGGCCCAGAGAGCAGAAGGGAGCAGCTTTCCTCTACTCTCAGACCCGTCATCTATCTGAGGGTCTGTCACACGCGTGCATGTGCACACACACTCACACACACTTCCATGTATTCTCTCAAACATTTCCTGTTTCATACCCTGACCTTGGCTTAGGTTTTGTGGCTAAGATTTTGAACCTCACCACCCCTCCCCTGGGGTCTAAGAAAGCTCTCCTGTGTAAGGGCCTAAATGGGCGTGAGGAGATGCGGGACAGGGAAATGCCAGTCTCCGATACGCCGGTCACAGTACTATGTGGAAAAAGAGGAATCTGCATCAGTAACTGAGTATGTCACCCAGCTCTTTAAACACTTCTCTAATAGACAGCCCTGAAGTTGATTCTTAATCCTTCCTAGTGTTTATTAGCTACTGTATTGATATTCATCCATTCCTTTAAAAGAGCTCTCTGCCTTTTCTTCTTTTCTCAATTTATTTTCCAAACAGTTATCCAATGCTGATTTTGTTTGAATATATAGAACTACTATAGACTGGATTAAAACACTGGTTCTCCCTTACCCTGGGGCATGCCTGGCCATATTGGCTGAAAAGCCTTTAAAAATGCCTGAGGACTGGGACTTCCCTGGTGGTCCAGTGATTAAGACTCCACATTTCCAAAGAGGCAGGTACAGATTCAATCCCTGGTTGCGGAACTAAGATCCCACATGTTGCACCGCACAGCCAAAAAAATAAATAAATAATATAGAACTACCATATGATCCAGCAATCCCACTCCTGGGCATATATCCCCAAAAGATGAAAACTCTTAATTTGAAAAGATACATGCACCCCAATGTTCATAGCAGCACTATTTACAAGAGCCAAGACATCAACGCAAGGGCCCATCAACAGACAACTGGTTTAAGAAGATACGGCATATATACAGTGGAATGTTACTCAGCCATAAGAAAAGAATGACATATTGCCATTTGCAGCAACATGGATGGACCTAGAGATTATCATACTTAGTGAAATAAGATAGACAGAGAAAGACAAATATCATATGATATCACTTATATGTGGAATCTAAAAAATAATACAAATGAATCTATATGCAAAACAGAAGCAGACTCACAGATATAGAAAACAAACTTATGGTTACCAAAGGTGAAAGGGAGGTGGGGAGGGATAAATTAGGAGTATGGAATTAACAGATTAAAAAATACTACACATAAAATAAAAAAAAACAATGACTTACTGTATAGCATAGGGAACTATATTCGATATCCTGCAATAACCTATAATGAAAAACAATCTGAAAAAATACATGTATATATTATTTTATATATATATATCTGAATCACTTTGCTGTACACCTGAAACTAACAGAATATTGTAAATCAACTATACTTCAATTAAAAAAAAAAAAACCTAAGAAAATTTAAGCGACCTTCTGTATTTTTCCTTAGCTTTAATGCAGATTTGGATGTTGTTCCTGTCATATTGTAAGCATTTTAAATGAGGGGGGATTTTTAGTAAATATCTTTATGATATAAAATATTTCAACCCAAATTCACATTTAGCTATTCTCTGTGTCTCCACATATCTAGCACCCCCGAATACAGCGAATTCAAGAGCACTAAGAACATCCTTACACAGGAATAAAGATGACGCGTGCCTGTCTTATCTGCCCACCAGCTACATAACCCCACACACCAATATCATTGCAGGTTCCCATGAGCTCATGAGAGGAATCAAAGACCACCAGAGAAAGTTACAAGCTTTTACAATGTCTGCTTTGTTATATGTGGACTTGACTTTTCCTTTTCCAATTGCGTTCAAAGGAAATTTCTGTTTCACTGGAAAATTATTCACCGCAGATCAATAAAGGCATTTTTGGTGGGTTTTTATTGTTCTGTTTTGTTTAAAACCTTTATTGGAGTATAATTGCTTTACAATGGTGTGTTAGTTTCTGCTGTATAACAAAGTGAATCAGCTATATGTATACATATATCTCCATATCTCCTCCCTCTTGCATCTCTCTCCCACCCTCCCTATCCCACCCTTCTAGGTGGACACAAAGCACCGAGCTGATCTCCCTGTGCTGTGTGGCTGCTTCCCACTAGCTATCTGTTTTACATTTGGTAGTGTAGATATGTCCATGCCACTCTCTCAGGTCGTCCCAGCTTCCCCTTCCCCCTCCCCGTGTCCTCACGTCCATTCTCTACATCTGTGTCTTTATTCCTGTCCTGCCCCTAGGTCCTTCAGAACCTTTTTTTTTTTTTTTTTTAGATTCCATATATATGTGTTAGCACACGGTATTGGTTTTTCTCTTTCTGACTTACTTCACTCTGTATGACAGTCTGTAGGACCAAGTCTTGGTGTTTTTATTTTGGAGATGTCATCCTATTTATACCCTGAGAGACTGAAAAGTAGAAAATATTTTCATCTCTGTTTTAAGTAGGGGAGGCACCTATTAGTCAAAACACCTTTCCAACCTCAGGTCAGGAAGATGACAACGTGAGAACATCCATCTCTCTAATACCAGAGCATGTCTTTGAATTTCTCCCCCTTCTGACACACAGAAAAAGTGGTGAGCCAGCCTGTCCCTGCCAACCTGCAAACCAGCCCAAGGTGTGATGCCACCTATTCTTGTTTAATTCACCCACGACTGGAGGTTAACTGGACGGACGGCGGCAGCCTGAGACTTTGCATGCAGCAGACCCCAACCTCCGGACAGCAGTGCCCTGAGAGGAAGCAGTGGTCCTTCCTCTGGTTTCCTGCCTTTCCCAGTATGAGCATCTGCCACGGTGGTGGTCTGAGAAGGCTGCTGCCACGCAGATTGAGGGGAATCAATCTCTCTGCATGGAGCTTTAAACCAGTGTGTCTGCTACACACCAAACCCCTTCTTTCCCTGTCCCAGAAGAGGCTTCCCTGTCGGAACGAGGCTCTAAGCTTTGTGTAATCAAAAGCCTTTGATTAAATCGGACCCAGTCCTTCTACTTACCATGGTATCCTGTGACCTGGGAAAGCAGCGGGGCTACAAAACAGCCCAATCTGTTGCTAGGTGGGCTGACAAAGCAGGGCTAAACACACGGTGGTTTTCAAGCTACGTTACATCTCCAAGTTGCAAAGCTAGCTATAAAGCAAGCCAGGAAAGCATACCCGGAGGTGAATATTTCTCACAGACAGAGGCCACTCTGCCTCTGAGAGGGCTGTTGTCCTTCCCACTGGGAGTTTTTAAGCCACTTAGGGACGGCGACCATTTGAACAGAAAATTGTTCCTGTCTCTAAATGATTTTTTTTTAAAGAAAGAAAGGAAAGGAAAGAAAAAGGACCCAGGAAAGATGCTGCTTTTCTGGCATCTAACCCATAAAACACACGTATGGTCACACAAAAAGAGACCAGGTTCTAAGAATTAACTCAAAGAGATACTTGCTTACTCTGCTTTTCACCTGCTGTTCGCTTCGTCCTCAGGCTTTGTTTTTTACCTACCAGTGCTATGCATCCTCTCTCAGCCTCTTAGCCCTCCAGATAGGACCCAGGAGAGTTCTCACTCCCACCTTTCTTTACTGGTTCTCACATAACAGCCTCCTTGGAGCCAGAATGAGATCTGTGGGCACCCTGGGTAATCATTTGGGACCACTTTACATAAGTATTCATTAAAGAATCTTCAGCATTCATTTCGTGGAAAAAAAGATGAGCCCTGAACAGGTGAAGCGCTTAAGAGGACACAGGGGACACAAGGGACACAAGGGACAGTCCCCGAGTAAAGCCACAACCTGGAGCTTAGCTGGCACTCCCCTCCTCAGGTGCACTGCGGTTACCATGTATCGTTACTCAAGCACCCTCTCTGCTGGGAGATCTCTCCAAACCTTTCCCCTACCCTAAGGGCATAGAACAGCAAGAGATTCCTTCTAACTATGTGCATTATTCTCCCAGAAATGTACCCTAAATTCAGCGTTCTCCACCCCCTCACATTTCCATTATGTTTAAAAAGCCCTTATGAGAGGGTACCTCCAGGACCCCCTGCCTGGCTCAAGCCTGACTCTAGTTCCCATGATCTATCAGGACTTATCTGAGTACGGTGAGATCTGCCCCAAGGGGTGGATTCCACAGCAAAAAACTGAGGGATCCGAGCAGCGGCTATTGAAGAGCAGACAAGCAGAGTGAACGAGGATCCGAAGGGGGTTAGCGGGGTGAGAAGAGAAGCCACCATCTACCTGCCCCTCTCTGAAGGCTGGTGGGATCAGCCTTGCGGACACGAGAGGGTCCTAAGGTGACCTAGCACTCTCAGGCCCCGTCACTGCCTCTGCCACACAGAGAGCCCACTCCCCACCCCCCAAGGTCTGGGTCAGTCCACTCACATCACTTAGATGAGGCTGGTTTTTGCAACAAAGGAAGGACCAACATTTGCTTGAGTTCGAATTTCATCATTTCTTCAACCCACGGGTGCTAGAGTTCCTTTAGAAAAAAAAAAAAAAAAGGGGGACATTGAATATCGGTATGTATCATGGAAAGCTGTAAAATCAAGTAGGATAACAGGGTGTTGATATTGACGTGAGGTGTGTCTGAGGGCACGTTTGCAGTAAAAATGAGTTTCTCACACGTTCCCATGTAGGCGGCTGCTCAGCGCCACTAAACACTGGTTAATTCGCTAATATTATTCAGTGAAAAATACTCCTTCCATTCCATTTGTTAATAAATCTATTTTCATTCTCATGGAAATCAGCCCCTTTCAAGTTCATTTAAGAAGAACATTTCATAACTTTCTAGTAGGGGAAGTATTTTTATTTAAATACTTGCAACAACTAAATTGAGAACTTATATCTTTGATCTTTAAAAATATTTTTCTTGTGGCTCTTGAATGCTTTGTGGTTAGAAAAGATTGAGAAACTATGAAACATGACACAGAGAATTAAATACAATGGAAATTGATTTCAATAACATTGACTTCGTTGGTATTATTTATTGTGAAGTAATTAAATAGTAGGAATTTATTTTTAACTTTAAAAGTTTATAAGGGTATCGCCTGCCTCAGAAGGAGAGAAATTAACATCTGAAGTTAATAAATAACATCAGTAAAGGAAAATGTGGTGCAAAATTTTTAGTTCTATGCAACTATTATTGAGTCTTTCTTGGGAAAAATAGACAAATAACAGTCCTCAAAGGTAGATTTTAATAGTGTGAAATGGTTTTGGCGGTATCCTACTGCTCCCACAATGTTATATTTGGGAACCACAGGTACTATGGAATCGTGTCATTTCTACTGTACTTTTCATTCATTTTAAAGCCTAACAGGGCTTCCCTGGTGGCGCAGTGGTTGAGAGTCCGCCTGCCGATGTAGGGGACACGGGTTCGTGCCCCGGTCCGGGAAGATCCCACATACCGCGGAGCGGATAGGCCCGTGAGCCATGGCCGCTGAGCCTGCGCATCCGGAGCCTGTGCTCCGCAACGGGAGAGGCCACAGCAGTGAGAGGCCTGCTACCACACACACAAAAAAAAACCTAACAGAAGAGGCAACATTTGTGTATGCCTGAGACCTGAGGTGGTTAGGTCTCTTTTTATTTTTTAAAAAGGAAGAAGCAGTATTCTCCACCCCATCCCCACAGATTTCTAATGTACTTTTGATGTATAGCAGTAATTCATTTCATGATTACATTTGTGCTCATTTTGTATCTACTCAAAGTAGATCAGAAAGGAAAAAGAAACAAGACCCTACATTCCGCAAGATGCTTTGCACACTGGCAGCCTGCAGTAGCTGAGGTAAGAGGATGTGCAGGAAGCTGAACCCAGGTTAGAACCAAGCCTTGGTGGAGTCTGAACAGGGATCACTTCCAGAATGCCTTGGCATCAGTCAACCTGGCTTCTAGACATACTTGTACATAATAATGAGAAAATGTTAATAATGATTATTTTCAGTAGCACAGTACAGCTAAGCCCTCAAAAAGAGGAAGTTTTCATTGGTAAGGCATTTCATTTAAACATTGAAATCTGGTGTAATGTGAAGTATGAAATAAGTTTTGAAAGGAAGCTGATGATTAAGAAGAAATGCAGTGGGCATTTAATAAGTGGAGGAACCGCAAGATAATTAACTGGCATGCATAAAGATTCATGCTTTATACCAAAATTTTAATTTTGCACATAAATGTGCCTGATGTAGGCAGCATTTAATCACCTAGCTGACAGGAGTAACTACTTTCATTTAACCTTGACTGAAGATCATGAATTCTAACAGGTTTAATTGGATACATCATTTAACAGAATGAACAGAGCAAATTTTTCTCAATTCATAGGTTCTGATTGACATGCACCAGCAATAAGGCGTTGCACAATTACAGCTGCTCTGCATTCCTGCCCTGGGCAGCAATTGCCATAGTGATGTGACACCACTGGATCACTGGGGCACGGGAACTATGCTGAATCTCCCCTTGTTTTGAAAAGGGCAATGCTTTAAAAAAAAAAAAAAAAAAAGTAAGAAAGAAAGAAGGAAGGAAAAAAAGAGAGAGAGACTGGAAAAGAAAGGGGTTTGGACACTTTAAAAAATTGTTTTCATATTAATCACATTGATATGCACATCCTGTAAGAGAAGGGGTATGTCTTGTTATCAGCCACATGGAAAAATGCAGGAAGAATAACATTATCTTTTATCTGTTTAGCACTTCTTTTCAGAGTGTCTGGAAAGACTCTAGTCAAACAAAACAGACTCAGAAAAGAGGACCTAAAAGAAAACCATGCCAGCTTGAAGTCTCCAATCCTTCTAAAGGAAACACAGTGATATGAGCCCTTGATGCTGCTATCTACGTAGGGAGTGTAGGCATCTAGCTCCACACATCCGGTGTCTAACATGCACTGGGGGATACAGACCCTGGGGTGGAGTGAGTAATTCATTGCTTCACTAACAAAAACCCAAATGAATCCAGAAAAAAAAAAAAAGTTAGTTTCCAAAATAAAACTATAAACCTTTTCCTTCTGATAAAATGAACAATATCAAACCTTAAGAAACTGCCCAGGTGGCTGAATCCTATATTCCTTGGCCAACCTCAAATATCTCAGTTACCTCTGTAAATATTCTAGAGAGAAGCAGATCTATACCTCAAGAAGCACTGTGCAAAGTCCGGCTAGTTTCAGATACGAAAATAAAAATTGAAAGCGCTAAATTTAAAAAACTTTTCTCTAACAATCTTATGGTTACCAGGGGGAAGAGGGGGAGTGATAAATGGGAGATTGGGATTGACATATACACGCTACTATATATAAAATAGGTAACTAATAAGGACCTACTGTATAGCACAGGGAACTCTGCTCAATACTCTGTAGTGACCTGTACGGGAAAAGAATCTAAAAGGAGTGGATATCTGTATATGTATAACTGATTCACTTTGCTGTACAGCAGGAAGTAACGCAACACTGTAAATCAACTATACGCCAATAAAAATTTAAAAAAAAAAACTTTACAAATCCAACATCCATCGTTTTCTTACTATTGTTCCTTTGCTTTCCATCCATTCCTCTTGTTTGGCAAACCTTCAGTTGTCAAAGCACCTCCACCCCTGCAGGCCTGGTGAGCTGCCCCCTACCCCTTCCCCGGGTCACTGTGTGGTAAAAATCCATCTGCTCATTGGTCGTTCTTTCATCTGTTACCTCCTCCTTGTGCATCCCCACTCCCAACACCATCTAAACTGGGGGCATCTTGAGGACAGACACTATATCCTTCAACTCCACCTTCCCAGTCCCTGGCGTATCACCTAGTGGCTAACCCTGTAAGGCCATAATTATCCAATGAATGAGTGAACTTAGACCTGTGAAGAATCACAGTGCTTCTGCTTTTCCTCCACTGTCTTTTCCTTCCCCTTGTTTAGTCTGCCTTTCTCACTGTTTTCTGTCTTCCCCTCTCTTTCCTAAGCCTTGCAAATAGGTGATCATTCAGCAGAGGCTGACTATGTATCAGCTACATGCTGGGCCATGTGCTGGGTGCTGGGGCCTCTGAGATGAGTCAAGCTTCTCTCCTGTGGAAGTTCACGGTCTCCTGGGGGAGACGGATGAGAAATATATAATTATAATACAGTATGAATAAAGGGAGAGTTTGAGTAAAAGCCTGGGCCACGGCACTCCTCCCTCCCCTCCCCAGAAACAAAGGGCCTGGCCTCCGCAGCCCCTCAGGCTCAGCATGGCTGCAGTTGGCTATAAATTCCCTTTATTATTTGCCTTCGTTTGCATATCAACCCGCCTCTCTCACTAAATTGAGAGTGGGTCAGGTCAGGGGCCATACCTTATTCATCTTTGTACCACCCCTCCCCTTCAAGTTCATAGCACAGTGTCTGGCACTTGGCAGTGGCTACTGGTTGAACTGTGTGCCCTGCAGATTCATATGTTGAGGTGCTAACTCTTAGCATCTCAGACTGTGACTGAATTTGGAGATAGGGTCTTTAGAGAGTTAATCAGGTTTAAAAGGAGGACACCAAATATTGCTGGTGTCCTTATAAAAATGGGAAATGTGAAGACATTCACACAGGGAGAATGCCATGGGAAGATGAAGGCAGACATCAGGGATAAGCCAAGGAACACCAAGGACGGCCAGCAAACCCCCAGAAGCTAGGAGAGAGGCATGGAGATTCTCCCTCCTGGCCCTTAGAAGGAACCAATCCTGCCCTCAACTTGATCTTGAACTTAGTCTTGAGAACTAGGAGACAATAAACATCTGCTGTTTAAGCCACCCAGTTTGTGGGACTTTGTTATAGCAGCCCTAGCAAACTAATACAGTAACCGTTTGCCTAATAAATTATTAATCAGAGGGTTCTAGAAACTAAGGGATAATGTTCTTCTTGATGAAAGATTGCCCACTTCGCCATCTGCATTATCATTAATGCAGATGGACAACCTAAGACATGAGGTAGACCTTGCAGTATCTGGTCTTTCCTCCTAGTTCAGCTTAATGGTCTACATTGGTTTGCAGGTGGACAGCTATGAGCCAGCTGTTTGGGAAGAAGGGAGAGGAGAAGAAAACTCAGAAGGTTGGAGGGGGGTTGATTCACTGGCTTGAGGAATTTTAAGGGGTGACTAAATCAGGGCAGTCTGAGAAAGAATTCCACAGGCCCAAGAAATTCTGACTGAGGTTCTCTCCTAAGGTTCTGTAAACAGTTTTTTCCCATTTCCCATCAGGTTGTTGGCCTCAGTTTTCCCAAGTATAAAACAGACTGATAGGGCTTCCCTGGTGGTGCAGTGGTTGAGAGTCTGCCTGCTGATGCAGGGGACACGGGTTCGTGCCCCGGTCCGGGAAGATCCCACATGCCGTGGAGCGGCTGGGCCCGTGAGCCATGGCCGCTGAGCCTGCACGTCCAGAGCCTGTGCTCCGCAACAGGAGAGGCCACAACAGTGAGAGGCCCACGAACCACAAAAAAAACAAAAACAAACAACAAAAAAACAAACAAACAGAGTTTTCATGGTTCTTACTAATTATTTCCAGTGTTAACGTTTTTTCATAAAACTATCATGAACAAAATTCTACACAATGCCATGAGCTTTCTCCTTTGCCACTATAAATGCCTTCCCAACATACTGTGGAGAGCATCAGCCATCTCCCTGTCTTCCTGGAAGTTCTTCCCAAACATTCAGTGAGTAGATGACTTGCCGAAAGAGAAGAGCAAATCAAACACACACATACACACACACAGTTCTTTTGCTACTTGAACCGTGATTCTTTCTGAACGTTGCCTTTTCTCCTCCAAATCTCCCTCCTCGTACCATCCACCTCCTGCAAAGAACCAGCCAAGTCTCTTGAACACGCTATGCTCACAACCTTCATTTTCCTACCTGTTCTTTCCACTTATCCTCGGTGAGCTCCGCCTCCCAGTGCAGTCAGCTCCATGGGACCCCCTGTCTCCCCATCTCCCTTTGTCCATTACATCCTCAGCTGGAAATTCTGCTCTTCCTGGTGATGCCCCAGCTCCCCAGCCCCAGCTCCCTCCCCATGAGCTGTCCATTCCTCACAGCTCTTCCCATCCCACCTTAAAAGCTTCCCCTGGGTTTTATCTTGCCGTCAGCTCTCAATGCAAAATGTTTGGGGACATTTTGTATTAAGTGTGTTATTGGCACTAACGGTACACGTGAATCAATTGTATTAAATCTTCATGACTTCAGGTAATTTGTCTAGAAAATGGCATTCTCCATTTCCCCCAGGATTTTGAATTTGTGTGTACGTTTCCTTTTCTCCCCCCCGCGGTGCTGTTTTGAACAAACAACAAAAATTACATAAACTGCTGAATATCCTTTTCTTCCATTTTCCCTACTGTACCTTCTCATTGTGTGAACTGGCACAGCCTCCCGTCCGTGGTCGGGTTTACTTCTGGGGCACACTGTATAATTTAACTTTCTGCAATATAAAATAAGTCAGAGGCGATCTTTTCTCTTGTTCTGACAACATCCAAAGTCGTCTCTCACTGTTTTTATTTAAAGGAACTAGACACAAACCTGGCTGCCTTCACCACGGCCTCTGCGAGGGCTACAGCTGAGAAAATCCGCTGTCAGGAAGAAGTGAATAGAACTA
This sequence comes from Hyperoodon ampullatus, assembly GCF_949752795.1. NCBI lineage: Eukaryota > Metazoa > Chordata > Mammalia > Artiodactyla > Ziphiidae > Hyperoodon > Hyperoodon ampullatus. The sequence continues at coordinate 88,226,008 of NC_136921.1, read as the reverse complement.
ACAAGACTATTGAGCTGGCCAACAGATTAGTGAAAGGTCTGGAGGTGAGGTCCTACAGGGCAGACTAATGAAGCAGGCTACAGAAAGCACTTCTTTGTTATACACTACTGATCTGGCAATAACAGCAGCACTTAGCAAAGAGCCTGATGAGCTGAAAAAATTATGTCATTATCATTCATTTTTTTCATAATAGAAACATGTTTTTGACCTTTACATTTTCTTACATTTTACCATGCTGTGGCCTGGATCAACTGTAAGGTTACCTAGTGACTAGTGTATTCACGAAGCCCGACAGGAAAGGGAACAGTCTCTCTTGCTTGAGTATTGGCAAATAAAGTTGATGCGGTAAAAAAAAGGCAAAGACATTATTTGGAACAACTAGACAAGGCTAATGACAGAGCCCTAGGTTGGTCTACCAGGAAGCACAAGGCAATTTGTCCGACTTAGTTAAGGAATATGATAATGCCCTAATTATCTAAGTTGTGCCCTGGATATTACAGAGGAGACAAAGAATAAAGGGTGGTAAACCATGAATTATCCGAAATAATCCATATTGTTAAAGGTTGGCTCCTGAGAAAGTCTGGTCACTGGCAGCTTTCTCATTTGCCATTCATCTATTGTTAATTTAATCTTTTGTATATATTCAAATTTTTTTTCCCTGGGTTAACATTTGTTGGGAGAATGTCTCTTCTTGTTCCCCGCCATCATAGGAGGCATGTTTTCCCAACCAGCGGCTTTCCATGCCTTTCTTTTATTCTGGTAACTGGACTTGCAGAGAGCCAAGAAAGCATCAACCCACCACTAATTAAACAGATTTATCCAACTGGATATTGTTAGGAGAATTTAAACTATAAATTGATGAGTGCTTGTTTAGTGCCATTTGAAGTAAAAATTGAAAGGATTTATCGGCTGAGAAGAAAAAGTCTCAGTGTCTCAGATGAAAGCTGGGAAATGTAATGAATTTAAATGTATCCCACCAGGGTAGTCATATTTCTTCTCACTGTGAGATGCTGATGTCTCTCAAATTCATGGAAGTAAATTACTATCTTAATCTGACAAATCTATCACTGTTTTATCAAATCAATTTGCCAGCTCCCAAATAGATCAGAGAAACAGTAGAGGAGTAGCAATGGATTATTTTTCCAAAGAGTAGTGTGAACCCCATATTCTGAGGGAACATCCATGCCTGAGCCCTTCTGACTTACTTTCACCCCATTTGATGGAGCTTTTTGTGCCAAAAAAATATTTGTCGGAACAAGCTCAAGGCAATAACTATATCCTAAACCCAGAGAGTGTTGCACCTCCCAATGTTTTCCATGTCTTCTGCTCTACGTTTTCTGACATAATGAATCTGTCGCCTCCCGAAAACTTTCTACCAGGACTGGGATGCAGGACGCCTGTGGGAAGACCTGACTCCCCTCAACAGCCTTGACATTGTGCCGGCTCCTTTGCAAACCAGGCCTGCATACCACCTGTTGAGAAACCAGGTTGCCATAACTAACTCATCAGCAGGTAAATTCTACCACCCCCTGGTGGAAATACTTCTTGTGTGGACTCCAAAGCTTTCTTGAGAGACATGTGCCACTTATTTTGAGGCATTTAATAACAAATAAAAGCACTGGAGACAGTGTAGCAGTGCAGAAATGTGTGCACTTCTGCAGTTAACTTTCATAATGACAGGGCCCAACCACATAAGTGCCACAAAAACACTGCCATCTCCACTTCTCTGGCAAATTGAGCAATTAAGGCTTATTTCTCGAAAGCATGTCTTTCTTAAGCTGTGTATTCCTTGACTTAAAATATTTTGATATTTAGCCAACTAAATATTACCATCCCAGAGATGGAGTTCTCTTAAAATTGTTTATCTTTTCTTTTCTTTGCCTGTGTTCTATTTTTGTACTATTTCATATTTTCTTTCCTTCTAGTTTTCCTTCTTTTCTTCATTACTCTCTCCTTCCTGCCTTTTTTTTTTTTTTTCTGCCACACAGGCTTGTGGGATTTTAGTTCCCAACCAGGGATTGAACCAGGGCCCCAGCAGTGAAAGTGCCAAGTCCTAACCACTGAACCACCAGGGAATTCCCTGCCTCTTTTTTTTTTTTTTTTTTTTTTTGCGGTACGCAGGCCTCTCACTGTTGTGGTCTCTTCCGTTGCGGAGCACAGGCTCCGGACGCGCAGGCTCAGCGGCCATGGCTCACGGGCCCAGCCGCTCCGCGGCATGTGGGATCCTCCCGCACCGGGGCACGAACCAGTGTCCCCTGCATCGGCAGGCAGACTCTCAACCACTGCGCCACCAGGAAAGCCCTCCCTGCCTCTTTTTAAAACAATTTTTAAATTTCAGCTTTATTGAGGTATAACTGACAAATACAACTGTAGGATATTTAAAGCATACATCATGGTGATTTGATATACATGTACATTGTGAGAGGATTCCCCCATCAAATTAATTAACATATCCATCACCTCAATTATTATTTTTTTCTTTTTGGAGAACATTTAAGTTCTAGCCTCTTGTAAATTTCATTTATACAATACCGTGTTCTCAACTATAGTTACCATATTTTACATTATATCCTCAGACCTTATTTATCTTACAGCTGAAAGTTGGTCCCCTTTTACCAACCTTTTCCTGTTCCCCCACCCCTCTTCCTTGGCAGCACTTTTCTACTCTCTGATTTGATGAGTTTGACTTCTTTTTTTTTTTTTGATTCCAGATATAAGTGATACCACACAATATTTGTCTTTCTCTGTCTGGCTTATTTCCCTTAGCAAAATACCCTCAAGGTCTATCCATGTAGTCACAAATAACGGCACTTCTTTCTTTCCCATGGCTAAATAATATCACATTTTGTATATAAATATATTTTATATATATATATACATATATATGTATCCATTGATGGACACTCAGGCTGTTTCCATGTCTTGGCTACTGTGAATAATACTGCAATGAACATTCAAGTACAGATATCCCTTCAATATTCTGTTTTCATTTCCTTTGGATATACACCCAGAAGTGAGATTGCTGGGTCACATGGTATTTCTATTTTTAATTTTTTGAGGAATTTCCATTCTGTTTTCCATAGTGACTGCACCCTGCCTCTTTTTTCTAATCTTCCTGATCTCTCTTTTTTTTTTTTTTTTTTTGCAGTACACGGACCTCTCACTGTTGTGGCCTCTCCCGTTGCGGAGCACAGGCTCCAAACGCGCAGGCTCAGAGGCCATGGCTCATGGGCCCAGCCGCTCCGCGGCATGTGGGATCTTCCTGCACCGGGGCACGAACCCGTGTCCCCTGCATCGGCAGGTGGACTCTCAACCACTGCGCCACCAGGGAAGCCCCTTCCTGATCTCTTGTTCTCTTTCTTTCCTTCTTTTTTTACTCTCTTTCATTCTTCCTCCTTCCTTCCCTGCTTCCCTTCCTTTCTTCCTTCCTTCCTTCTTCATTTCGTATCTTTTTTCTTCCTAGGTATTTTCTTTTCCATTGTATTTTTCTGGCTGAAGACTAGAAATCTAATTATCACTGATTTTTTTAAAGAAAAGCAATCCTTGGGAGTTCCCTGGTGACCTAGTGGTTAGGATTTCACTGCTGAGACCTGGGTTCAATCCCTGATCAGGGAACCATCCCGCATGCTGCGCAGCACAGAAAAAAATACAAAAAAATTAATTAGTTAATTAATTTTAAAAAGGAAGTATGCTTTAAAAATGAAAGTAAAGAAAGCATATTTTAAAAATATATATTTATATATAAAATATATATTTTTAAATTTATATATATAAAAGCAATCCTTTTGGAGTAGACTGTTAAATTTCTGTCTCTTCCTTTGTAAAATACAAACATGGTGGGTTACAATAAGTTCAGTGTTTACAGTTTGAAATTTATGTTTGGAATAATCAAGGTCTTCATCTGTAAGTTCTGAGCATATCTTTCTCTTTGGTCCTGCACTAATAGCCACTTCATTATCGTTTTAAATAAGTCTTTGGTATTTCTCATTATTAAGTGTTGTTATAAAAACTGTTGTATCCAAGACTATTTCATTATCATCATGAGATTCACTTAATTAGCATGTTTTTAAAATTAGAACACATTAAAAATGAAATGCAGAAATTTTACTAATACGTAATGCTTTAAAACATACTGTTATCTTTTTGGAGCAAAATTTCAGAGTATGCATCAAAAATATGAAGAGTGCATATACTCTTTGACCCAGAAATCCCACTGCTAGGACTTCATCCTAAAGAAATGACTTACTATAGAACATTTATTGCAGCACTGTTTACAATCACTATAGGTTAGACATAACCTCAATGTCCCCAAACTGGGTATTGCCTAAATATAAGTCATGGGTCATCCATAATGTGGAATATCACATACCCATTAAAAATTACATTGTAGAAGACTATTTTTATTATATGGGAAAATGTTTTTAGTATGTTTTTAAGCAAACAAAGCAAGTTACAAAATGAGATCTATGTTGTGATCTCAGCTTGGCAATATATTGCCTCTCAGCTCCAAATCCACCTTCATTACCTCTTCTGCCTTGATGGGCTGGACGCTTCACACATTTTTCCTTTGCAGAGAGTCTGATGTTAGGTTTGTTACTAGAGGGAGAGGGAGAGACAATGCAGGAGGAAGAAGCTTCCTCTCCCGGCTCAGATGCTTCCCTCATGTTTCTCTTCTTGCTCCTACACCGCTGGCAGAGGCCTCTGTGCCAGCCACACACCCAGAGCGTGCAGTCCCTCAGCAAGCACCTAGCCCCTCCCTAGCCAGTGAGCACTTGCAGCAGCCCTCCAGGTGAGACCACCATCACCATCACCCCACCCTGCCAGCAAGCTGATTCTCGCTGTCCTGACGACCTCTGAGCGCCTGTCCTGCAGAGGTATGTTTCCTGCTTGCCCGGCAGCTGTGGACCAGTCCTGGGTCAGGCAGCCCAAAGAACATCCCCATCCAGTGGGGCTGCAGACACATCCTCGTTTCCAGCAAGGTCTCCATCTGTCTTGGGAAGAGGGCCCCCCTTTGAAGTTGTTCCTCCCTTGGATGCTCTTTCTCAGCCCTAGGGTATTCTTCAGAGTGTTCTTTTCACATTCCTAATTATGCCTATGTCATAGTTAATAGTTCTTTATAATAAATTTTCCCTGTTCAAATTACTATGTAGTTTCTGCATCCTGATTGGATCCTGACTAATACATACGTTTATGTATAGGGAGAGAAAAAAGACTGAGACAAAAAGCCAAAAACTTAACAGTAGCTGAGTCTGGGTGATGTGATTATAGGTCTTTTTATTTTGGTCTTTGTGATTCACAATATTTTCCAAAATATTTTGTAAGGAGCTTTTTATTTATTTATTCCAGTTTCTATGTCGAAAATTCACTATTATGCTAGCAAAAGTGAAACCTCGATACAAGTTTATGTTCTTGCTACAAAATTCAGACTAAAGAGCAAAATGATCACTTTAGGTGCCTATTCAATGAGCCAACTGAAAGGAGCTGACCTGATAGCCACACAAAGTCCTACAGTTCCTTCTAAGCACTGGCCGCCCTACAGTGACCACCATTGGCTCCCTCGACCCTGGAGTTTCACTACATCTCTGGTTTTAAAGCCACACTGTTGATGCAAAGGTGTAAAGAACTATTTTTGTAAGTGGTAAGATGATTTTTAAAAATACTGTAGCAATCTTGAAAAACATATCATGCAATTTCCCAGCAGCCTTCTGCTAGTTAGAGATATATGTCTATACACATAGCAAATTGGCTTGTTACTGTTTCAGCAGAAATACCACTAAAATTCAGTGCAGGAATTGTCCTGTGGCAGGCAGAGTTCTAAGATGGTCTCCCAACTTTCCCAGCCCTTGACAGGCACACGCCTTCTCCCAGTTATTCAATCAAACACTGCAGTGAGAGGGTGTTGCTGATGTAATTAAGGTCCCAAGCCAGTTGACCTTAAAATAGGGAGATTATCCTGGTGGGCCTGACCTAATTATATGAGCCCTTTAAAAGAAGAGGATTTTCTCTGGTTGGTTGCAAGAAAGGAGAAGGTCAGAGATTGGAAGAACAAGGGGAACTCAACATGGAAAAGTTCTCCATTGCTGACTTTGATGATGAAGGGGGCCAAAGGGCAGGGAGTGTGGGCACTCTCCAGGGGCTGAAAGCAGCTCCCAGCTGATGGCCAGGAAGGCAAAAAGGACCACATTTCTAGAGCCACAAGGAACTGAATTCTGCCAACAATCTAGACAAGCCTGGAAGTATGTTCTTCCCCAGAGCCTCCAAATGAAAATAAAGAAACTAGAAAGCAAATCAACTGGATCTCGCTGGCCACCCCTATTCTTAGGGATCCAACGACACAGATGAAAATGTGCATTGGAGGGCTTCCCTGGTGGCGCAGTTGTTGAGAGTCCGCCTGCCGATGCAGGGGACACGGGTTCGTGCACCGGTCTGGGAAGATCCCACATGCTGCGGAGCGGCTGGGCCCGAGAGCCATGGCCGCTGAGCCTGTGCGTCCAGAGCCTGTGCTCCGCAACGGGAGAGGCCACAGCAGTGAGAGGCCCGCGTACCGCAAAAAAAATTTAAAAAAAAAAATGTCCATTGGAGGGACTACAGAGTCCTTGGAATTATGAGATAAATCAATGTGGTTGTCTTTGTGGAAAGGCACGCCCACACTCCCAACATTAGCAGAGTCTGGATTATGGATCCACGTTCTGGATCAGAGGTCATGCGTTCATTGTTGGAGATACTGGGACTGCCCTTTATTCATAGTCCTTGGAGATTACAGTGAGTGACTTCATGGTGAGCGAACACTTGGGAAATGACAACTACTTTTTGTTTTGGTTACAGTTTTTAAACTGAATAATCTCTTATTCAGTAACAGGTTTCTGTTTTCTAACATTTTTTTTTTTTTACTCCTGCTATTAACTCCCTTCCCCTACTCATAGTCCTTTTGACCTTATCTTCCTAATATGATCTCTCTAATTTGATTACTTTTTGCTTCTATTTTTGGTTTTCTCTGTAGCCATTTTTTTCCGCTCTCCTTATTTTTGGCCATTTGTCCAAGAGTAGGAGATAAGAGGTATACATTTTACCAGAAACCTTAAGTGATTTTGCCCATCAGCTTTCAAATCCTCAATGAGTATTTGAAACCTGGTTCCAGATCACTTTAAATGATTTTGCCAGTTATCAGAGAAGGAGAAAGTAAACTCTTCATAGAGGAGAATGAATTTGGAAAGTCCTGAAGAGAAGGGTTTGGTCTGTACCACTTTGAACTTAGATGATGCCACCAGAGTGAAGAAATTGCCACTGTGGATGGGAGCGGCCATGGAACATTCCACCTTCCAGCAGGACTTTCTCTGCCCTCCGAGTGAGTTGCTTTTATCCCCATTTCCTTCTAGGTATTAATCCTGGTCCACTAATTCCGAATGTTCCCTCTGCAAATGGTTATTTCTTTAGTCTCCTACAGCCACGTCAAGAATAAGGCAAAATAACACTTTATTTCCCTTTCGATAGTCGACTGGTAATTGACTACAGAAGCCGTGAAATCACAGTAAAAGCCCATGAAATGATCAAGTTGGAAGGGCAGTGATGCATATTTCCTCTGTTGACAAGACTGACATTACAGATTTGAAAGTCTTCATCGTTGTCTCAGTCTGCACTCTCCAAGAAGGAAGATGATTTCAAACTCGAGTTGAAAATTCACTAGCAGATGAGTTTCTCACCTGCCTTCCCTCTGCACAGGATCATTTTCTTGGGAATGTTTTTCCCTTGGAAAAGCTAGAAACAACCCCACCCAGCAGCAGGGGTTAGAATGGAGGTTAAACATGCAGGAAACCTATTCAATGAGTGTTATGGATTGAACTGTGTCCACCACGCACACACCAAATGCATGTGTTGAAGTTCTAACCCCAAGCACCTCAGAATGTGACCGTAATTGGAAATAGGGTCATTGCAGATATAACTAGAAAATTAAGATGAGCTCATATAGGAATAGGGTGGGCCCCTAATCCAATATGACCAGTGTCCTTATAAAAAGGGGAAATTTGGACACAGGGACACACACACAGAACGAAGGCCATGGGTGAAGTTATAGGCACAAGCCAAGGAACCACCAGAAGCTTGGAGAGGGCCCCAAAACAGATCCTTCTCTAGCAGCTTCTGAGGATGCATAGCCCCGCTGACACCTTGATGTGGGACTTGGCCTCCAGAACTGTGAGACAATAAATTCTGTGGTTCTAAGCCGCTACAGTCTTAGGAAACTGATACAATGAAGACAGTGATTCTCTCTTATTGATTTTGAGTGCCCTTGGCAAACAATACATTATTATTGCCCTTAAGCCCAGGAGGGTTTTTCCAAATTACACAAGGTTTGAAACAAGACGAATGATCAGGGCTGCACGAGGCTTTTGACCTAGAAGCAAACCAGAGCCCTCTAGGAGCTGCTACCCACACTGATCTCTGCAAAGTCCAGAAACATGTCCCCATGACGTCCTTCACCACCGGCGTTTCACTGTGGTGACCGAGCCTGCTGAAAGCGGATGGGAACAGTAATTGGCTGGAGGAGATGAGTGCGTGCGTGCGTGCGTGCGTGCGTGCGTGTGTGTGTGTGTGTGTGTGTGTGTGGTCTTTTTTAAATGACAAGACTGCTCACAGGAAAGTAAGGATTTCCAATTCTTTCCATAAAAAAGTGGGTTTGGGCTTCTCTGGTGGCGCAGTGGTTGAGAGTCCGCCTGCCGATGCAGGGGACACGGGTTCGTGCCCCGGTCCGGGAGGATCCCGCATGCCACGGAGCGGCTGGGCCCGTGAGCCATGGCCGCTGAGCCTGCGCGTCCGGAGCCTGTGCTCCGCAACGGGAGAGGCCGTAGCGGTGAGAGGCCCGCATACCGAAAAAAAAAAAAAAAGTGGGTTTTTTCTTCAGTATTTAAAAGAATACTCTAACACTACTTTTCAAATGGTTACCTAAATATAGCTTTTAAACACTTTTCTTTCTCATTTGGGAGAAATCTATATTATTTTTAGCAGCTCCCCATTTTAAATCACTCCTGTCAAATTAGCCAGATTTGTTTTTCTTTCTGTGTGAAGGTCTTTTGTGGTGATATAATCAAACTAACTTATTTAAAAGTTAGCTGTGCTTTTATTAATTTTTTCTGATATTGAAGTTTGCAGTTGGCTGCAGTATTAATGTCTAATTGTATTTTACAAACATGGAGTTAAAGCCACTTAATCTTAGCATGCAGTCTAAGCAAATAATGTACAACGTATATGCAAGTTAAGCCCCATCTTAAGTACAGGGATCCCACCCTTATATTTTAAGATATAGTTTCTGTATTTCAGAAGGGAGCACATTCTGTAGAAGGTACAGGGAGGAGTGTAACTTTCCTCTTTATCCTTAAAGCAGATTTATGGGTGGGTTTTTTTTGGTTTTTGCGGTACGCGGGCCTCTCACTGCTGTGGCCTCTCCCGTTGTGGAGCACAGGCTCCAGACGCGCAGGCTCAGCGGCCATGGCTCACGGGCCCAGCCGCTCCGCGGCATGTGGGATCCTCCCGGACCAGGGCACGAACCTGTGTCCCCTGCATCGGCAGGCGGACTCCCAACCACTGCGCCACCAGGGAAGCCCTATGGGTGGTTTTAACACCAGGTTTAAAGACAGATACAAATCAGCTTGTATTATCATTTTGCCCCTAGGTTTGCACAGAACATTCTCCTAAGTGCAAACCTATGAGGAGAAGATGAGTAGCTCAGAGGCAGAAAGCACCTGTTGCTTCTGTGGACTCTCAGCTTTCTCCACCTCCTGCCTGAATTCATTTTGCCTCACCCTCCAGTTTCCAGTATGAAGGAGTAACAAATGTATGAAGGAAAATAGGGTGCCTTTAGCAAAATGCAAAAGGGACTCTTCGTAGTGACCAAAGCTAGGTTTAAGATGTAGGATAATCTTTAATACTTGGATGAGGAAAGGTGATAAAGAATTTATACATGATCTGGCAGCTCCTTACTAACTTCAGTTTCTTCTGAATTTTTCTTGCTTGAACATCCTGTTATTTCTCAAGAATCACCCATGCCTCCACCCCAGGAACCTCTTCAAGGAGTCCCAGTGTCATTTTGTGTGCCCCAGTCTCCAGTAGGTCAAGGACAATGGAAAGAGAATATGAGGACACATCAGAAAAACGCCGCTCTTCACCACAGCAAAAGAGACTCAAAGAGCACGCCCTCCTGGTAGAGGGTCACCAGCATCATCTTTTTCAATGACAGACAGTACATTATACTTTCGAAAACATCTCTGGCTAGAATACCTGAGTTTATTTAAAAAAAAAGTGACCTGTAAAAAATGAAAATTCTACTCCTGACCCAAACGTTGGCCAGAAATATTTGATTGGGAAGGAGTTTTGTTTCCAGCTAGATGTTGTTGATTGGAGAATTGTCTGGAACCAATCAGCCACTCTCGCCTATGTGATTTTTACCTTGTCATTTGGCAATTTCTGAATATTCAAAGGCCCCTTAGAGACTCAAGCAATGGGTACTAATATGTATGTAAAAATTTCAGAAAATACAGTGCTATGTATTTCCATGCTTCATCAGGGCAGAATGAAATAGTTAATGCCCCCCGCCCCCCAAAACAGCAGTTTATTCTAGTCTCACAAGTAGAATCCAAGTCAATAAACTGTAACAAAGCATAATATTTAGGACACACATGGAACTCTCAAGGATAATGTTCTATACATAACTCATAGAGTTAGTTCCAATCAACCTTCCCGTGAACACACAGTGCTAATAGGTCTACTGTGACCTTTAGATTTCCAGCCACATTTTGATAGATTTGTTTGCTGGAAGGCACAAATTATTAATCAGTGTAGCCTCTTTCATGCTTCTGTTATTTGTGACCGGGGCCATCTAGAATACAAAACAAGAGGAATAAAATTCAAAGGTCAAATCATACCCAGTTTGCCATATAAAGTTGAGAATTAAGATGGAAAGTTTTTTTAAGAAAGCAACATTTCTCTATCTGCTTCTAGGACTCTGTTTAGGTTTCAACTTTACAGCTGCCTGTTGCTAGCGTATCATGTGAAATTAGCTGTCGGGCATTTGAAGTTAAAGAGCTGATTTTACAGCTCAGTGAAGTTCTAAGGGATGCATTGCATTTAATTAAGATAGTTCTTTACATAGGGTTTAAATATATGTATAACGCTTCCCTGACTATCAACAGGTGAAATTAACAAAATAACTGGAAAAAAAAATTTGCCTCCAGATAGTAATGAACCAGCCAAAAATTTACATACTGTTTTCACATGTACAAGCACAAAAATTCTTCTGCTTAAACAAAATGATAGGGCTGAAAGAGAAATTCCATAGATAAGGAAGAGTAGTATTTTTAAAACACAGCAAGTGTTCAATTTAAAATGTACCACCAGGGAATTCCCTGGCAGTCCAGCGGATAGGACTGCAGGCTTTCACGGCCAAGGGCCCGGGTTCGAACCCTGGCTGGGGCCCTAAGACCCCACAAGCCACGCAGCGTGTCCAAAAGAAAAATAAAATAATAAAATAAAATGTACCATCCAATGGATTTAATCACAAAGGAGAGCAACGGAGGCTGTGCAATCTAGGAGGCAGAATGTGAGAGTGGTATCAGATGACTTTTTGACTTATCTGGACAGCACTCTACTGCTGATTGACCTTCTCTATATAGGCTCTGGGCCCTGGTTCACCCTAGCAGAAAAGTACCCATCTGATAATCTAGAACATTTCCCATACACCTCTTAGCTTTGTCATTGAAGAATTTTCAGACTATACCATAAATGAAAGTGTGATAAATGAGTTTGCTGTGACTCTCTCTACAGTGTAAGAAGAAAAGTAAGTGGCTGAGGTTTGAGAAAAGTTTGAGAGAGGTCCTACTTAATGACAAGGAAATAATAATTATACCAGACTTAGAGATTTGCAGTCGCTTATCTGAACCCTTTTGCACCAGATGTATTTCAGAATTCAGAAATGTTAGGAATTTAGACTTATAATTGAATATGTATGTCATATATAATATCCCCCTGGAGTCTGTGCAGCACTCCATAATCAAACACATTCACATTTATGCAGCTAAATGTATAAATGTTTGTACTAAGTGAGATAAGTAAAAGGTGTCAGTAGCCTCATATCAGGTCAGGCCATGTGTTGCTGCCAAGAGAGTTATGAAATAACATCCAGTTTTTAGAAAAAAAATTAATTTCAGAATTGTGGCTAAGGGATGGTACACCTGCATTATCCTTTTCAATGCAGCCTTACACACAAATTTCACAATCATCTGTCAAAGATGCACTAAGGTTGGTAACACAGGTAATAGCTTCCGTGTATGACAATGTGGAACTGAGGGTTGAAAAACGTGAAATGGTTTGACTTAAGGTCTTACAGATGGTTCTTGGAAAAGTGGAAACATCAGTTTGCAGGGATGCTCAAATAATGATAAAGCACAATAAGACATCCCCCAGCACTGTCCTGAAAGTCCACACTCTTGTAGAGAGATGTAATGACCTCATCACCTGGTTCACTGCCACTTCCATTAATACCTACCCTCATGGTGAACCAATTACCAGCCTTTATAATAAATTCCATATGTCCTATTATATATACAGAGAAATTTTAAAAATATTCCTCTAAAAAGGAACTTTTCTAAATAGAAACTAATTGTTTCTATTATCCTCTAACAAGTGACAAAAAGCTTTTCTTTACTTTTCTATAACTTCTAAGTAAAAGAGCATAGAAGGCAAGTATTTCTCTTATTCCTGCACTGAATGCCAGCTTCCTAGAGAGGAGATATAAAATGACAAGAGTGAGACAACACCCAAGAGAATGATTATGAAAAAACAGTCCTTCCCAAAGAGTGCAGTACTCAAAGAAGAGGAAAGGATAACACACTTGTAGAGGAACTTGACAAACACTTCCTCAGCCCGGGACCAAGGTCAGCAGCAACAGTGATAAGTCAGGTTGAAATTATGTGTCCGTGATATGGTGTGATGAGAATGGTGCTTTTCCTGTGTCTTTCCCCCCACTCCAAAAAAACTTATAACCCCAGTCTAATCATGAGAAAGATATCAAACAAACCCAAATTGAGGGGCATTCTACAAAATACCTGACCGTACTCCTTAAAACTGTTGAAGTCATCAAAAACAAGGAAATCCACCTGAAAAACTATCATAGTCTGGAGGAACCTAAGGAGACATGATCACTAAATGTAATAAGATACCCTAAATAATATACCGTAAGAGAAAGAAGACGTTAAGTAAAAAGTAAGGAAGTCTGAAGAGAGTATGGACTTTATTTAATAACAATAATGTATCAGTATTGGTTCATTAGTTATGACAAATGCACCATACTAATGTAAGATGTGAATAAAGGGGAAAATGATGAGGGGTATATGGGATCCCTCTATAGTAGCTCTGCAACTATTTTGCAAATATAAAACTATTCTGAAATTTAAAATTTATTTTAAAATACTCAATAATATGCCAAATACATAATTAAACAGTAAAATGGAAAAAATTATTTAGGGTATGAAACAGCTTAACTTATATAAAAATATTTTTATAATAGAGAATGTTCTTCATTGTCTGTGATTTATAAAACTGGATTTCTGCTAATGTTCTTTCACTGTTATTCTCAGTTTTCCTGTTTAAAATTTGGAAACTAGATCTGTAGAATTTGGAATTGTATAGAATTTTGTTCATCTTTTTGTATCACGTTTGCCAGTGTAACTCACGCAGTAACTCAACTGTGCGAAGGGAGTATAATTTTGTCCTTTTGTCTCTAGCTTATCTTCCTTTTGACCTCACGCTTTATGGTTGGTGGGGAAAATAACTTCTTGTTTTATGCCCTTCAAAACTTAGTCTGATACTACCATTAAAATCCCTTTAGGACTTCCCTGGTGGCGCAGTGGTTGAGAGTCCGCCTGCCGATGCAGGGGACACGGGTTTGTGCCCCGGTCTGGGAAGATCCCACATGCGGCGGAGCTGTTGGGCCCGTGGGCCATGGCCGCTGAGCCTGCGCGTCCGGAGCCTGTGCTCCGCAACGGGAGAGGCCACAACAGTGAGAGGCCCGCGTACCGCAAAAAAAAAAAAAAAGAAAAGAAAATCCCTTTAAATACTGTTCACTCTCTCAAGGAAGACGTATTTTCAGTCTCTCAGTCTGCCCAGTCTTCTTTCTGTCTCCCTTATCAGCTGAATTTCCATGACGATAATTGGGTTCACTGGAGGAGAATGTGGCCTCATGCAGACTTGTGCTGGAGAGAAGAGTTGGTGCCTCTGGATCCTCTGGTCTCCAAGGAAATCTCCTGCCCACCAGGTTGCCAGGCATCTATAACCTCTGATGCTGAGGACCATCCTGGTGAACTCGACGTCCTTTCTTTTAGCCCAAGGAAAGCCATGTGGGGATTTTGAGCTTTGACATCATTCTACCAGGCCACAGTATCCAATATTTACTCCACTTCAAGGTGCTCCTCAAAACCACCTTTAATTTACCTTTTAAAGCAATCAATAATATTTTAAAGCTACATCTTTAGGTCAAAGTAAAACTGTCAGAGTTAATCTTTTCCTATGCCCTCAGATACATCCTAAAACTGAGATCCTTCTTCTCCCTCAAAAGAGGATTTTCATTAGTCAGACCCAAAATAGAGTCATGTAGAGTTGGATTATGTCACTTGGTTTCTCTAAGGTCAGATGTCATAACCCCATGCTTTCTAAAGGGCTTGCTGTGTGCTTGCTGATGGACTAATTCAGAAAAGGGCTGGTATAACCCAGTGCTTCTGAAGCAGTGTGTGCTCAGACCCCTAACCGCTACTCACAGAAGGATTAGGCTTCTAAAGAAGACCAACCAGGTCTTTTGTGGAGTAGCAGTTGGGGGAACTTGGAAGTCTTCGTCTGGCACTGTTTGGACTTCCCTAAAATGTAGACAGACGCTGGGCCTTTTCTTACTCTGAAGCCCCCTCATGAATATAATGGGAAACCTTAGGCCTTCCCATTTCTTGTGAGCAGTGGAGCTTGCAGCTGGAAAGCTCTTTGTATAGACAGACTGAGCTCCTTATGTGCCTTGTTAGGCCAACAAAGTTACTGAAGTGAGGGTGACAGGTTAGAAATGTAGCAGGAACAAGGAGGGGAATGGTGCCCCCCCTTCTGAGTCTTTAAAAGGTTTGATTTTTCTGTGCCAAATGGAGAACTTTAACTCTCCTGTCTCTTAGTTTGGCAGGACAAGAGAAAGGTTAAAGAGATTACAACTTTGTTAATAGAAGCCTTTTTATTGGTCCAGAGAGAAGACTCCAAAGTAAAATCAGCCTTCCCCTTTACCCTCTAGTCTTTGCTTCACACTCCTTGAACCAGTGGTATGAACTGTCAACCTACAAACTTAGGCAAAAGATTGAATTCCATGGGGAAATAAAGACTCAGACAACTCCACGATCACTGCAACTAGCTCAGAGCATCCTGAGTCCCTCACTACCTCTCTTCTACCTTCGAACCGCCTATGCTCTGTGGAATCCCATTTACCCCCAAGGGCCTGCTGTAATATCCCCTTTTCTAGGAAGTCTTCATTTATCTCAATCTCTCCCTCTATTCTGTACTTGAAAAATTCATAACTCTTTCTGGCTTTTCTCCACTCCTAATATCACCTTAATTCATCTTAACACATTGCATTACAAGACATTCGTTTGCATTGTTTTTATTTTATAGAAAACTGGAACTCTTTGTCTTATGCATCTCTCTATCTCCAGTACCTAACTTGTATCTGGTACATAGCAGGTGTTCAATAAGTATTTGTTGAATAAATGAATGAATGAATGGGTACTAGGGGCAACATTTGCAGATAAAATTCAGGAATTATGATTGTTACATGTTCTTAAGGAAGAATAGCCCCTCCCCTAGCCTCAGAAAATGAATTGTGACTGGTGTAAGGCTGCTATCTTCCAACTACTCTTTGCCAGTGATTGAAAAGGGGAGAGAGGAGGATGTATCCATTCCATAGCCATGAAACATAAGGGGAATGCTCCTAGGAAGGTATTTGCTGACCTGATAAAAAGAACAGAAACATATGATGTTCCTCTTTCTACTCCTTTTCTTCAGCATCTTTCTATTCCCCTTGCCTAGTTTAGTATCGGCACATAGCTTGTGCTCAGTAAATATTTGTTGAATGAGTGAATGAATTAATGAATAAGTACTAGGGGCAACAATTGCACTACCTTACCCAGGCATCACCTTGAATGTGGATTTCGTGGCTGATGATGCAGCAGCCATCTTGCCACAGTGAAGGAAAGGCTGGGCATCCCAGATATCTACTGAGCTGCTGAACCAACATCCAGCATCCATTCACGTTGCTATGTGAGAAAAGCAAACCGCTATTGATGTAAGTAACCATTAGTCAGGTTGCTTTGTTACTTGCAGCCAAAACATCCTAACCGATATGGGGATCATATTCTTTTCATTGTTGCCTCCTTGCCACGTACTGTGTTCAGCCACACCTCTCTTGTGGGTGCATCTCCATGGTACTGAGAGACTTCACAGTCCATGTGAGAGAAAACTTGAGGTTTCTCTAGACCTATAAATTTCTACATTAAGTCTTTTGGTGTGACCCAGTTGTTCACAAATCTGTCTGAAGACTGCAAATAAAAGATTTTAATGCAATGTGTTAAGTGCTGTATAGGAGTTTTGATAAAGCACCAAAAAAAAAAAAGATTGCTACTAATACTAAACAATCTTAAATGTGTTGCATTCTTTAACTTCAGCAATGGGGAAATCCCCATCCCCTTGCTTTCCTGACACTTCCTGTTTCCTTCTGACAGAGGAGGCCAAACTCTCTTAATTCTCACTAGGTTTCTGTCATTGGCAAGTTTTAGAAATAATGTCACTAGGGAAATGACAAGTAAGTGAAATAAAATCTCCATTGTTCTATTTCCTCATGGATGAGCTTTATAAATTCAAGACCCCCAGAAAATTAGTTCTCATTCAAGTTGACTCAATAAGAGCAGGTCAAAGTGTTTGTGTAAACAGCTAATTTACTCCAGGGGAAATCTATTCACCGACTTTCCTGCAACTTTTCTCTCTCTTTCTTCCTCACAACAGCTCTTCCTCTTTAATCCCACCACAGAACAAGACCACAGATGGGACTCTTCAACACTGTGACAGAGAAGATCAACAACCTGATGGATGAGTGGTCAGCTGGACTTTCATTTTTGTCCCATGTGGTCTACTGAGACAAATACATCCCATTCGGTAGATATCTTGTTTTCCCACATCTTTAAATAAAATAACTGTGATAAATGAGAGTACATGTGTGAGTAAAAATTTATTAGAGGAAACTGGGACACTATACCCCAATGTTTTATTAGTATAGATTGGTTCTCTCACCTTACTCCTTCATCTATATTTCCTGAGGATAGGTGAGTCTACAGGTCTCCAAAAGGTTAAAGTAAAGCAGCTAGGATTAGAAATTGCACTTTGAGTACCACATGCCTTCTTGACATAGAATTAACTTGACCTATAGGATCAAGTGTTTACCTTTCACCCAGAAAGGATGAGTCTGTGGTCACTACACAAGATTCATCATCTGAAGATGTAGGATGATTGAGGGAATCCTGAAGCAGGTATTATATACTAACATTTATAGTATGACTATATTTATGTGTTTATATTTTGCATGAAGGAATCATTGACTACTAATAAATTACTGTGTGATCGTCACCAGAACCCAGGCATTACACAGTCATTGCCTTATCCAAAAAGATCAAACCTCAAGTGTTAAGTAGTGGCACAGTGGTCCCTCAAAGGCCTTCTGGAAAAAAAGTTTTTTAATGCAGTGAACCATTAAGAAAGGTTCTGCAGTGACAGGTAAGAGGGGAAAAAATTCTCAAATGTATGTGCCTGAACTTTCAGGATGAAGAAAGAAAAGAATGAGAGAACAAGGCAGGAAACTGGAGATCCCGGATGCTTGGGTCTGCTGTGTCCAATGGGCTCACTGGGCAAGTCATCTGTAGTGGGACAGATTGTTCCAGGCTGTGAAAGCTGCCAGACAACAGGACTTCTGGGATTTCCTCCTATTCCCTGGGGCAAGCTAGAAATGTAACTCTAAGCTGTCTTAGTAATGGGATATAAACTGTGTGTCCTTAATCAAGGACGGCAAGGGTCTCATCTTTATCCATCCAATCTTGACTAGAATTCTAGAGAAGTAGCTCTTTGTGGGGAAAAAAATTAATGGTCAAAAAGTTTGTGAGGGGCTTCCCTGGTGGCGCAGTGGTTGAGAGTCCGCCTGCCGATGCAGGGGACACGGGTTCGTGCCCCGGTCTGGGAGGATCCCACATGCCGCGGAGCGGCTGGGCCCGTGAGCCATGGCCACTGAGCCTGCGCATCCGGAGCCTGTGCTCCGCAACGGGAGAGGCCACAACAGTGAGAGGCCTGCGTACCAAAAAAAAAAAAAAAAGTTGTGAAACACATTTTACTTTCCCTAAAAGATGATAATACACAGAGCAAATCAAAAGTCTTAAAACAAACTTGATTTGAAAAAAATCTTGTTTTACCCAGTATTTCACATTTATTTGATTCACAGAAATTTTTTGGTTTGCATTTGGGGAATCGTTGGTATAGACTAATGGGTAATAAGGCCTCTTTTCTCGTACCATCTCCACATGCTTCTAGACTCATCACTCAGAGACGTGCAAATGTAAAGCAAATATTCTAGCTGTCCTTGGGAAAGGCCAAAATGCACAGGATTCTGACAGGGAAGTTGAGTCTTTTTCAATAATATCAGTTGGATGTGGCTTTTCAAGAGACCTATGCTTCTGCAGATTGTTTCCTTTAGGAAAAATACGAATTTAGGGCTTCCCTGTTGGTGCAGTGGTTAAGAACCCGCCTGCCAACGCAGGGGACACAGGTTCAAGCCCTGGTCCGGGAAGATCCCACATGCCGCGAAGCAACTAAGCCCAGTGCGCCACAACTACTGAGCCCATGTGCCACAACTACTGAAGCCCGTGCACCTAGAGCCTGTGCTCCACAACAAGAGAAGTCACTGCAATGAGAAGCCTGCGCACCACAACGAAGAGTAGCCCCCGCTCGCCACAACTAGAGAAAGCCCGCACGCAGCAGCGAAGACCCAACGCAGCCAAAAATAAATAAATACATTAAAAAATAATAATAATAATAAATAAATACGAACTTAGGCAACACAGACTCCAGATAGGCTACAGGAAGCGCCTTCATGCTGGAAGACTGGAATTGCCAAAGCCAAACCTTGACCCCTCTGCAAAAGCCCCAAACCCGAGCCATTAACCCAAACTGTGGGAAATAGATGACATCAGATCGTTGAATTCTCGAGTCTTTTATATGTCAAAGGGCAAAGTCATAGGAATGGAGCTGCCTCTAAAAGAAATAAATGTGCTCAAGTAACCATAACCTTGGAAGAGAACAATTTTTACACAAAGAAAGAAGAGGTAGCTCGAGTTAAAGGAAGAACCTTTTCCTTTTTCTTGATCTGTACAAGGCTGGGTCTGGACTCCAGTGAGGGCAGCATAAACATGCCATGTACGGGAAGGGCGGCTGCCTCCTGTTTACAGAAGATAAGCAGGTCCTGCACGTGGTGGTTGACAGAGCCTAAGAAGAAATGTGCCCAGGTGGGCATTCCTGTGAGGGATGGGGTGATGGATTTTGAGAACCATCCTGTCTGCCATCCTGACCTCGGGGATTTAAGTCACTTCCCATATTCCTAAACCCTCAAAAATTATAGACTGCCCTCGCTTTCTACTGTGGGATTACAGGAAGGGTCTATATCCACACTCAGGACAAAATAGGATAGAGAAAAACAAAAGAGCAGGACACTGGACACAAAATAGGGGAGGAGCAAAGCAGTGGTCCAGAGCCAGACGACTGGATTAGGCACCAAAAAACTAGAGAGATATGTGGAAATTACAAGGCTTTTTAAACAGAATGGGGCCTCAGACAACTGTGGCAGAAACACCAGAGGGATGACTCTGGAACATTCAGGATACACGTTCAATACAAGACACTGTTCATATATTTTTCTGACAAATAAGAAAATAGCAACGGTTCTAATGAAAATATCATCTTGATAGAAATGTCTGTTATTATTCCTCATGGCCAAGGATGACAATATGAATGGTGGTGGGTATTTCTGAGTCTTCTGGAGGAATTCCAAAGAAGGGATTAAGGGCAAGAAAAATATGAATGTGAAAGGGACAGTATTTTAATCCCACACGCACCTAGGGACGACTGCCTTTGTTATTTCACTGTTGATAATGCATCGTGACTCTTTTTCAGAATCACTTGAAAGTCAACAGTACGCTGCACATGTTGTGTTCGATCACCCCAACTTGGATTGGCAGACCTCTACACCGTTTCACTCACAGAGTATTACATTTTTAAAGCATTTTTAAAAACTAAAACCAAGGACATTCTCCAATAGTCCCAGAGATGTGTTTGCTCTTCTTTACTTAAAAAGGCATTCTAGAATGCCAGGCCCACAAGAGCGTCACCTCTGATAGAAAAGTATTCTCTTGTCCAAACACAGATCTACTATGGATTCTCTGCTTTTAAAATTACCATTATAATTTTAACTGTCATATGTAAAGAATAGTCGTGAAATAGCTGAACAAACTGAACTGGAAATTTTGACTTATTAAAGAAAAGAAGTAAGTAACTCTGTAAATACAATTTAAAATTAGCTGGAGCCAAGGCAAAACCAAGCTGCTTTTATGGTTGTGTTAACATTTAGGACACCGTGAATATTAACTCAGAGTTTGCTACTCACTGGGGAGTTCTGTGGACCAATTTGCTTAAATTCAGAGGCTAAAACACCTTTTTAAAATGTCAAATATGTATAGGGAAAAAGGGAAAGAGCAAGGTAAATGCAATTAGCAAAAATGGAAAATTGGGGAAAGTGAAATTTTGGCATTTGTATTTTGACCTCACATAGAGATAAATAGGGCTGTGAGTCAATGAGCAAAAGGACTCTGAATCCAAGACTTGCCTTACATGACTGTGCTCTAGAAGCTTCCATGGAGGTACATGAGCGATCAGCTGTAATGGCTGCCTCAGGCTTACCAGCAAGGGACCTATGTGAATAGCTTTGGTGTCCCATGTTCCAAAAGCTGCATGCAGGGCATTATGTTTGAAGCCCACTAACCATACAGTTTTTAATCTAGAATGAGTTATTTACATCTTAAGTAGTAATAAGTAGTATTTCAAAATACCATTTTAAAGAGACATAATGAGCATATTGAAAATAGCATTTAGAGAGACGTAATGCTACAAATAACAAATGCTGGAGAGGGTATGGAGCAAAGGGAGCCTTCCTACACTGTTGGTGGGAATGTACATTGATACAGCCACTATGGAGAACAGTATGGAGGTTCCTCAAAAAACTAAAAATAAAGTTGCCATATGATCCAGCAGTTCCACTCCCGGGCATATATCTGGAAAAAAAACTATAATTCAAAAAGATACATGCGACTTCCGGGGAAGATGGCGGAAGAGTAAGACGCGGAGATCACCTTCGTCCCCACAGATACACCAGAAATACAGCTACACGTGGAACAACTCCTACAGCACACCTACTGAACGCTGGCAGAAGACCTCAGACCTCCCAAAAGGCAAGAAACTCCCCACATACCTGGGTAGGGCAAAGCGGAGAGATTCCCGCACAGAGGATCGGTGCCGAGCGGCACTCACCAGCCCGAGAGGCTTGTCTGCTCGCCCGCCGGGGCGGGCGGCGCTGGAAGCTGAGGCTCGGGCTTCGGTCAGAGCGCAGGGAGAGGACTGGGGCTGGCGGCGAGAACTCAGCCTGAAGGAGGCTAATGCGCCACAGCTAGCCGGGAGGGAGTCCGGGAAAACTCTGGAGCAGCCGAAGAGGCAAGAGACCTTTTCTTCCCTCTTGGTTTCCTGGTGCGCGAGGAGAGGGGATTAAGAGCGCTGCTTAAAGGGGCTCCACAGACGGGCGCGAGCCGGGCTAAAAGCGCGGAGCCCAGAGACGGGCGTGGGACGCTGGGGCTGCTGCTGCCACCGCCAAGAGGCCTGTGTGCAAGCGCACGTCACTGTCCACGCCGCCCTGCCGGAAGCCTGTGCAGCCCGTCATTGCCGGGGTCCCGGGATCCAGGGAAGGCTTCCCTGGGAGAACGCACGGCGCGCCTCGGGCTGGTGCAACGTCACACCGACCTCTACCGCTGCAGGCTCGCCCCGCACTCCGTGCCCCTCCCTCCCGCCCGGCCTGAGTGAGCCAGAGTCCCCGAAGCGGCTGCTCCTTTAACCCTGTCGTGTCTCAGCGAAGAACAGACGCCCTCCGGCGACCTACACGCAGAGGCGGGGCCAAATCCAAAGCTGAGACCCGGGAGCTGTGAGAACAAAGAAGAGAAAGGGAAATCTCTCCCAGCAGCCTCAGAAGCAGCGGATTAAAGCTCCACAATCAACTTGATGTACCCTGCATCTGTGGAATACATGAATAGACAACAAATCATCCCAAATTGAGGAGCCAGGAGTCAGTGCTGTGCCTCTGAGGTGGGAGAGCCAACTTCAGGACACTGGTCCACAAGACACCTCCCAGCTCCACATAATATCAAACGGCGAAAATCTTCCAGAGATCTCCATCTCAACACCAACACCCAGCTTCACTCAACGACCAGCAAGCTACAGTGCTGGACACCCTATGCCAAACAACTAGCAAGACAGGAACACAACGCCACCCATTAGCAGAGAGGCTGCCTAAAATCATAAAAAGTCCGCAGACACCCCAAAACACACCACCAGACGTGGACCTGCCCACCAGAAAGACAAGATCCAGCCTCATCCACCAGAACACAGGCACTAGTCCCCTCCACCAGGAAGCCTACACAACCCACTAAACCAACCTTAGCCACTGGGGACAGACACCAAAAACAACGGGAACTACGAACCTGCAGCCTGCAAAAAGGAGACCCCAAACACAGTAACATAAGCAAAATGAGAAGACACAAAAACACACAGCATGAGAAGGAGCAAGATAAAAACCCACCAGACCTAACAAATGAAGAGGTACTAGGCAGTCTATCTGAAAAAGAATTCAGAATAATGATAGTAAAGATGATCCAAGATTCTATTTCCAAGATCCAAAACCTTGGGAATAGAATAGACAAAATGCAAGAAACAGTTAACAAGGACCTAGAAGAACTAAAGATGAATCAAGCATCGATGAAAAACACAATAAATGAAATGAAAAATACTCTAGATGGGATCAATAGCAGAATAACTGAGGCAGAAGAATGGATAAGTGAGGTGGAAGATAAAATAGTGGAAATAACTGCTGCAGAGCAAAATAAAGAAAAAAGAATGAAAAGAACAGAGGACAGTCTCAGAGACCTCTGGGACAACATTAAACACACCAACATTCGAATTATAGGGGTTCCAGAAGAAGAAGAGAAAAAGAAAGGGACTGAGAAAATATTTGAAGAGATTATAGTTGAAAATTTCCCTAATATGGGAAAGGAAATAGTTAATCAAGTCCAGGAGGCACAGAGAGTCCCATACAGAATAAATCCAAGGAGAAATACGCCAAGACACATATTAATCAAACTGTCAAAAATTAAACACAAAGAAATCATATTAAAAGCAGCAAGGGAAAAACAACAAATAACACACAAGGGAATCCCCATCAGGATAACAGCTGATCTCTCAGCAGAAACTCTACAAGCCAGAAGGGAGTGGCAGGACATAATTAAAGTGATGAAGGAGAAAAACCTGCAACCAAGATTACCCAGCAAGGATCTCATTCAGATTTGATGGAGAAATTAAAACGTTTACAGACAAGCAAAAGCTGAGAGAGTTCAGCACCACCAAACCAGCTTTACAACAAATGCTAAAGGAACTTCTCTAGGCAAGAAACACAGCAGAAGGAAAAGACCTACAATAACGAACCCAAAACAATTAAAATGGGAATAGGAACATACATATCAATAATTACCTTAAATGTAAATGGACTAAATGCTCCCACCAAAAGACACAGATTGGCTGAAGGGATACAAAAACAAGACCCATATATATGCTGTCTACAAGAGACCCACTTCAGACCTAGAGACACATACAGACTGAAAGTAAGGGGATGGAAAAAGATATTCCATGCAAATGGAAACCAAAAGAAAGCTGGAGTAGCAATTCTCATATCAGACAAAATAGACTTTAAAATAAAGACTACTAGAAGAGACAAAGAAGGACACTACATAATGATCAAGGGATCGATCCAAGAAGAAGATATAACAATTGTAAATATTTATGCACCCAACATAGGAGCACCTCAATACATAAGGCAAATACTAACAGCCATAAAAGGAGAAATCGACAGTAACACAATCATAGTAGGGGACTTTAACACCCCACTTTCACCAATGGACAGATCATCCAAAATGAAAATAAATAAGGAAACACAAGCTTTAAATGATACATTAAACAAGATGGACTTAATTGATATTTATAGGACATTCCATCCAAAAACAACAGAATACACATTTTTCTCAAGTGCTCATGGAACATTCTCCAGGATAGATCATATCTTGGGTCACAAATCAAGCCTTGGTAAATTTAAGAAAATTGAAATTGTATTAAGTATCTTTTCCAACCACAATGCTATGAGACTAGATATCAATTACAGGAAAAGATCTGTAAAAAATACAAACACATGGAGGCTAAACAATACACTACTTAATAACGAAGTGATCACTGAAGAAATCAAAGAGGAAATTAAAAAATACCTAGAAACAAATGACAATGGAGACACGACGACCCAAAACCTATGGGACGCAGCAAAAGCAGTTCTAAGAGGGAAGTTTATAGCAATACAATCCTACCTTAAGAAACAGGAAACATCTCGAATAAACAACCTAACCTTGCACCTAAAGCAATTAGAGAAAGAAGAACAAAAACATCCCAAAGTTAGCAGAAGGAAAGAAATCATAAAAATCACATCAGAAATAAATGAAAAAGAAATGAAGGAAACGATAGCAAAGATCAATAAAACTAAAAGCTGGTTCTTTGAGAAGATAAACAAAATTGATAAACCATTAGCCAGACTCATCAAGAAAAGAAGGGAGAAGACTCAAATCAATAGAATTAGAAATGAAAAAGGAGAAGTAACAACTGACACTGCAGAAATACAAAAGATCATGAGAGATTACTACAAGCAACTCTATGCCAATAAAATGGACAACCTGGAAGAAATGGACAAATTCTTAGAAATGCGCAACCTGCCAAGACTGAATCAGGAAGAAATAGAAAATATGAATAGACCAATCACAAGCACTGAAATTGAAACTGTGATAAAAAAACCTTCCAACAAACAAAAGCCCAGGACCAGATGGCTTCACAGGCGAATTCTATCAAGCATTTAGAGAAGAGCTAACACCTATCCTTCTCAAACTCTTCCAAAATATAGCAGAGGGACGAACACTCCCAAACTCATTCTACGAGGCCACCATCACCTTGATACCAAAACCAGACAAGGATGTCACAAAGAAAGAAAACTACAGGCCAATATCACTGATGAACATAGATGCAAAAACCCTCAACAAAATACTAGCAAACAGAATCCAACAGCACATTAAAAGGATCATACACCATGATCAAGTGGGGTTTATTCCAGGAATGCAAGGATTCTTCAATATACGCAAATCAATCAACGTGATACACCATATTAACAAATTGAAGGAGAAAAACCATATGATCATCTCAATAGATGCAGAGAAAGCTTTCGACAAAATTCAACACCCATTTATGATAAAAACCCTGTAGAAAGTAGGCATAGAGGGAACTTTCCTCAACATAATAAAGGCCATATATGACAAACCCACAGCCAGCATCGTCCTCAATGGTGAAAAACTGAAACCATTTCCACTAAGATCAGGAACAAGACAAGGTTGCCCACTCTCACCACTCTTATTCAACATAGTTTTGGAAGTTTTAGCCACGGCAATCAGAGAAGAAAAAGAAATAAAAGGAATCCAAATCGGAAAAGAAGAAGTAAAGCTGTCACTGTTTGCAGATGACATGATACTATACATAGAGAATCCTAAAGATGCTACCAGAAAACTACTAGAGCTAATCAATGAATTTGGTAAAGTAGCAGGATACAAAATTAATGCACAGAAATCTCTGGCATTCCTATATACCAATGATGAAAAATCTGAAAGTGAAATCAAGGAAACACTCCCATTTACCATTGCAACAAAAAGAATAAAATATCTAGGAATAAACCTACCTAAGGAGACAAAACACCTGTATGCAGAAAATTATAAGACACTGATGAAAGAAATTAAAGATGATACAAATAGATGGAGAGATGTACCATGTTCTTGGATTGGAAGAATCAACATTGTGAAAATGACTCTACTACCCAAAGCAATCTACAGATTCAATGCAATCCCTATCAAACTACCACTGGCATTTTTCACAGAACTAGAACAAAAAATTTCACAATATGTATGGAAACACAAAAGACCCCGAATAGCCAAAGCAATCTTGAGAATGAAAAACGGAGCTGGAGGAATCAGGCTCCCTGACTTCAGACTATACTACAAAGCTACAGTAATCAAGACAGTATGGTACTGGCACAAAAACAGAAAGATAGATCAATGGAACAGGATAGAAAGCTCAGAGATAAACCCACGCACATATGGTCACCTTATCTTTGATAAAGGAGGCAGGAATGTACAGTGGAGAAAGGACAGTCTCTTCAATAAGTGGTGCTGGGAAAACTGGACAGGGACATGTAAATGTATGAGATTAGATCACTCCCTAACACCATACACAAAAATAAGCTCAAAATGGATTAAAGACCTAAATGTAAGGCCAGACACTATCAAACTCTTCGAGGAAAACATAGGCAGAACAGCCTATGACATAAATCACAGCAAGATCCTTTTTGACCCACCTCCTAGAGAAATGGAAATAAAGACAAAAATAAACACATGGGACCTAATGAAACTTAAAAGCTTTCACACAGCAAAGGAAACCATGAACAAGACCAAAAGACAACCCTCAGAATGGGAGAAAATATTTGCAAATGAAGCAACTGACAAAGGATTAATCTCCAAAATTTAGAAGCAGCTCATGCAGCTCAATAACAAAAAAACAAACAACCCAATCCAAAAATGGGCAGAAGACCTAAATAGACATTTCTCCACAGAAGATATACAGACTGCCAACAAACACATGAAAGGATGCTCAACATCTTTACTCATTAGAGAAATGCAAATCAAAACTACAATGAGATATCATCTCACACCAGTCAGAATGGCCATCATCAAAAAATCTAGAAACAATAAATGCTGGAGAGGGTGTGGAGAAAAGGGAACACTCTTGCACTGTTGGTGGGAATGTAAATTGATACAGCCACTATGGAGAACGGTATGGAGCTTCCTTAAAAAACTACAGATAGAACTACCATATGACCCAGCAATCCCACTACTGGGCATATACCCTGAGAAAACCATAATTCAAAAAGAGTCATGTACCAAAATGTTCATAGCAGCCCTATTTACAATAGCCCGGAGATGGAAACAACCTAAGTGTCCATCATCGGATGAATGGATAAAGAAGATGTGGCACATATATACAATGGAATATTACTCAGCCATAAAAAGAAACGAAATTGAGCTATTTGTAATGAGGTGGATGGACCTAGAGTCTGTCATACAGAGTGAAGTAAGTCAGAAAGAGAAAGACAAATACTGTATGCTGACACATATATATGGAATTTAAGAAAAAAAAATGTCATGAAGAACATAGGGGTAAGACAGGAATAAAGATACAGACCTACTAGAGAATGGACTTGAGGATATGGGGAGGGGGAAGGGTAAGCTGTGACAAAGCGGAAGAGCGGCATGGACATATATACACTACCAAACGTAAGGTAGATAGCTAGTGGGAAGCAGCCGCATAGCACAGGGAGATCAGCTCAGTGCTTTGTGACCGCCTGGAGGGGTGGGATAGGGAGGGTGGGAGGGAGACGCAAAAGGGAGGGGATATGGGAACATATGTATATGTATAACTGATTAAATTTGTTATAAAAAAAAAAGATACATGCACCCTTATGTTCACAGCAGCACTTTTTACAATAGTCAAGACATGGAAGCAACCAAAATGTCCACCAACAGACCAATGGATAAAGAAGATATGGTATATATATATATATATATATATATATATATATAAAATAGAACATTACTCAGCCATAAAAGATGAAATAATGCCATTTGCAGCAACATGGATGGACCTAGAGATCATCATACTAAGTAAAGTAAGTCAGACAGAGAAAGACAAATATCATATGATATCACTTATATATGGAATCTAAAATACAACACAAATGAACATATCTCCGAAACAGAAACAGACTCACAGGCATAAAGAACAGACTTGTGGTTGCCAAGGCGGGGGGGCGGTGGCCTACTGTATAGCACAAGGGACTATATTCAATATCCTGTAATAAACCATAATGGAAAAGAATATGAAAAAGATAGATAGAAATGAATCACTGTGCTGTACACCAGAAACTAATACATAAAAAATAAAATAAAGAGACATAATGATCAGCCACATCGATTCTACGGCACACCTCTGAGGGTCTCTATGGGATTCTTTTACTTTTCTTGACGTTTAAAAAATTTCTTTTGTCTTTGTACCTCAATTTTTTCGGGGTGGCCCTTAAATGACAAAACAGGTCATTTCTGAGGAAGAATCACAGTAAAGAACTAGGAGATTTCATCCACTGAAGTCTATCAATGGCATCTATTGATTGAATAATGGCTGCAAGGAAAGCTGTGAAAACAACCCAGATTGAAGGCTATGGGGTAGGGCATTTGTCAGTGTGAAAAGATTCTAAAATGCACATTCCACTCTAGGAGTTTATCATAAGAAAACAATGAAGGATTATGAAAAGACGTAACAAGGGGGTTCTTGGCAGCACTATTAATAATCATAAACATTGAAGGCAACCAAAAGTTCCAGCAATAGGGGATTAAGAAAATAAATCATAGTATATTTAGACAATAAAATAATCTGCCAGTCATTAAAAATAATGTTGGAGAAATGTCTTTATCAGCAGTAGAGAGCTGTTTACAATATATTCTTAGGAGAAAACACAGACTACAAAGCAGAACAAATAGCACAATACTATTTTTATTTACATATATGTGGATTGAAAAGTGGAATTACATGCATCAGGGTATTAAAGTGGTTAACTTTGGGAGGGTGGAAGAATGGGATATTTTTATTTCTCCATCCTTTTGAACTTTTCTGTAATGAGCGTATATTGCTTTTACAATAATGAGAGGCAAACATTTTTAATAGCAAATAATAATAATAAGCATCTCAAGAATCTGGAAGATTCATTTGCAGTTAATATTTTAGAACTTAACTATACTGACATTCTTTATTTGTGACAATGACTGAGGGGCCTCCACAGAACAGACATGGCTGCTGCAGCGACGGACTCACATCTCCCAGCTTTTCCTCAAAAGAAAAAAGTTCTCTGCTCCCGGGTTTAGTTACTGAAACCCCAGGAGTGTTTCTGATTGGTTTCTTGAGTCACCCACTGGGGACTCGTCACTGTGGCCAGGGCAGCGGCTACTGTGATCACCCAGCTTGGTGAGGGGCCTACCTTTTGACCAATCACTATGTACAGGTAAGAGGGATTATATAAACATATGAATTCCCCATAGGATCCAGGTGGGGTAGAGAGAAGAGCTTCCCCAAAGAATGAGGGTGCTATTCCCAGAAGGCAGGAAGAATAAGTACCAGGAACACAAAAGAATAAATATCCACCCGCCAGGACTCCCCCAAACCAGTCCTAGTTTCCACATGGGGAGAGAATTTCTTGTTCCAGGGTTCACATGACAGCAGTGAGGCTGAAACCACAAACCAGCTTCGTGAGCCAGCTTCTCACAGGATGTAGGTGGTGCAAGTCCCTCTGGCTGGTTGAGGCAGAGCCAGATACATCACCACTGGAGCAAGGCAGAGAGCAAAACTGCCAGCCCCGAAGGCATGCTGGGCTTCTGCCAGGGAAAACACCTAGAATGCCCACATCTTCAAGGCCATCAGCTGTAGCTGACCCTGAAGAAGACGAGCTAAAGGGTTGTGGTGAATGCTTATGGTCCCAGAAGCAGTAAGACTCTTGTGGGGCTGGGGATGGAGGTGGGGCTGTGAGAGCGGGGAGTGTCAGAGGTGATGGGAACTGGAACGGGCAGCATGGTTTCTGGGGCATATATGAACTCCCTAGCCCTTGGTACCCAGGCAGAAGGGAGGCTTTCCGCGTGTCCCTTTTCGGCACCATGCCTCACAACCCCTCGTGTGCCCTTCCCCACTTCACAGTTTCTCTTGATCACACATAACTATCCTTCCTACTATATATTGTCCTTATTCCCCTTGTTTACTCTGTGTCCTCCACTAGATTGTAACCTCCACGAGGACAGGGATTTTTGCCTATTTTGTTCACGTCTGAATCCCCTAAGACAGTGCCTGCCATATAGTAGGCCCTCAATGATATTTGTGAGATTGATTTTTTTTTTTTTTTTTTTTTTTGTGGTACGCAGGCCTCTCACTGTTGTGGCCTCTCCCGTTGCAGAGCACAGGCCCCGGACGCACAGGCCCAGCGGCCGTGGCTCACGGGCCCAGCCGCTCCACGGCATGTGGGATCCTCCCCGACCGGGGCATGAACCCATGTCCCCTGCACCGGCAGGCAGACTCTCAACCACTGCGCCACCAGGGAAGCCCTGTGAGATTGATTTTTTTTTTTTTTTTTTTTTTGCAGTACGCGGGCCTCTCACTGTTGTGGCCACTCCCGTTGCAGAGCACAGGCTCCGGACGCGCAGGCTCAGCGGCCATGGCTCACGGGCCCAGCCGCTCCGCGGCATGTGGGATCTTCCCAGACCGGGGCACGAACCCGTATCCCCTGCATCGTCAGGCGGACTCTCAACCACTGCGCCACCAGGGAAGCCCGAGATTGATTTTTGAAGGACTGAATTCCCAAGAAAGAGACACAGTCTCAAAAGGGACATTGTCATCTATTAGAGAGAGAACTTTTCCCCACTCCATATGTTTTCTTCCATGTGTAGCAAGCCACCTAGCGTAGCATTCCTGGGCACTCCTCTCCAATTCACTCCTCCCCTGGGAAGATGGAGAGATGTACTCATCGATGCATTTGGGACAAAGAACGAGACCTCCCGTCACCCTCAGGAGCAAGCTGCCCCCCAGGAAGCACAATTTCTGCTCTGTTCCTACTTCCTGTGATTTCCACGGAGCAGGCTCGTGGTCCAGCACTGCGACGGGTAGGAGCACAGACAATGCCCTCTAAATCCTGCAGCTATAGGTTCTATTTCCAATATCAGCTTTCTCAGTAGTAAAGGTGCTATTTTGATTCCACACTTGCCTACTCTTTTATCTTCTTTCTCTATTGGTTCAAAATTATTTAATGATCCCCGTTGAGTTCTAGCATCACGTAATAATGGCATGATTGGTAAAAATGAACTTATTACAAAGCAGCATATGGCACCACCCAAATTATGCACTGTTGCATATCGGATTCTCTGGGAAACAGACCTTAAGACTCTGAGATTTGCATGCAAGAGGTTTTGGAGAGACTACCCTCAGAAGCAACCACCTAAGAAGAAGTGATTGACAGGGAGGGAAACTGAACTGCAATACAGTAGCAGCCTAAGACAATTACAGGGAGCTCTAGGGCAGACTTGGGCTGCTGGGCCCATGACCCTTTTCCTCTACTTGACCAATCATGGGAGATGGACAGCCTCCAGGCAGGGGGCATAACCATGGCCAGGAGTAATTCCCTAGGAAAAACTCAGCTGGGAGTCATCAGCAACACATTCTGGGTCCTGGGAGGGGGGGTCCTTTGTGAGTACCACAGAGTCCATCTCCACACCATCCACTTTGTTGTATGATGCTGAGTGTGACAACAATGGCACATTAGCTACAATACGGAGTGGGGAGGGAGGTAGGGAAGGGGAAGTTTTGAGTTTAAGCCTGTAAAGGGGAAAGTGAGTGACAGAAGACACCACCCAAGTGACATCACTTGCACACAATTTCAGGTGGGTCAAGGAGAATGCTTCTTTCTTCCACTGGCTCAGGAAGTGCAAAGCAAATCCCTTGAGTTGGGTTTCCAGATTCTACCCTCCTCCATCTCCGAAGAGGAGTAAAGAAGGATTTGCTGGCTGGCAGGTTCTCCTCACCCCAGAGAGGGTCCAGTTGTCTTCACACATTACAACAACTATTATGGCTTAGTTTCTCCAATGAATGTCATAAAAGTAATACGGTTCTTTTTTTTTTTTTAAGTTTTTGATTCTCCTTTTCCCATGCTGCTACAGACTGAATTGTGCCCCCTCAAAATTCATACATTGAAGTCCTAACCCCCAGTATCTTAGAAAGTGACTATATTTGGAGATTGGGACCGTTAAAGAGGTAATTAAGGTTAAATAAGGTAATAAGCGCAGGACCCTCATCCAGTATAACCGGTGTCCTTATAGGAAGAGGAACACACACCAGGGATACGTGTGTACAAATGAAATGTCACAGCAAGAAGGTGGCCATCTGCAAGCCAAGGAGAGAGGCCTCAGGAGAAACCAAACCTACCAACATCTTGGTCGTCAACTTCCAGCCTCCAGAACTCCGAGGAAATACATTCCTCTCTTTAAGCCACCTATTCTATAGCATTTTATTATGGCAGCTCCAGCAAACTAATACACATACCAATCTAAGGCTTTACTTTCCTGTTTAAACACCAGACTTAATGTGTTCAATATCTGCCTAATTGAATGTTTAGGGAGAAAAATGCCATTTGAAAGAGCAGCACTTTGGAGACAGGCCCCACTACCACTCTTCTTGGTCCTATAATATTCAGCAAGCCTTTTAACTCTTTGGAGCCTCAGTTGCCAGACCTGTCCAATGGACTTAACACACAACTTTAACACAATGATCTATGTCACAGGAGCAAGAGCTGCACAAGATCAGCTGATTTTACTGATCACTTCTTCAAGCAGAGCTCTTCCTAGCCTTATGATGGGGTTACATCCCAGTAAACCCATCATAAATTGAAAATATTGTAAGTCCAAAATGCATTTAATACACTTACCTACCAAGCATCAAGCCTAGTCTAGCCTACCTTCAACATACTCAGAACATTTACAATAGCCTGCAATTGGGCAAATCCATCTAATACAAAGCCTATTTTAAAATATAGTTTTGAGGGACTTCCCTGATGGTCCGATGGTTAAGACTGCACTCCCAATGCAGGGGCCCTGGGTTTGATATCTGGTCAGGGAACTAGATCCCACATACCGCAACCAAGAGTTCTTATGCCACAACTAAAGATCCCTCATGTGGCAATGAAGATCTTGCATGCTGCAACTAAGACCTGGCGCAGTCAAATAAATAAATAAATAAATATTTTTTAAAATAAATAAATAGTTAAAAATCAAAGATAACGGGTACACAAAAAGAAATTGAAAAACATGAATACATAAAACATTAGAGGCAATACCAACAATATCTTAATTTGATAGTTGCTTGCAATTTAACTGTGTGGAGATCACAGTTACAAAAAAATCATGACACTGATTTTATTGCGGCTCTTTTTTTCTTTCTTCTGATAGTGAAGATTATTGATGTATGTTAACCAGATTTATAACATTAAATTTAAAAAGACATTTGGATGATTTAGAGGGGTTTTTTTAGAGGGTTTTCTTAGAAACCTATTTACAAATAATAATAATAACACAGCTTTAGACCAAGGTAATCTATCAAGATGAACTATCTAGAGAGAGAAAGGAGAAGAAAAACAAAATTAATTGAACTTCTTATATTTTCTAGGCCCTATGTTCAGCACATTACATGTAGTATTTTATTTAGTCCTCACAACAATTCAGTTAGCTAGGTATTATTATCCTCATAAGATTAAGCCTATATTAGGAGCTAAATAATTTGTTCATGATCTCCCTTTTCAAAGGAGAAAGAACTGGAGTTCAAAATCAATGTCCTTCAGTTCATGGTCCATGGCTTCTTAGATTTTTTTTAATAAATGGCAATATGGTGATCATGGTCAAAATAAAGATTATGATCTTAACCTCGAGGAATCTGCGACCTCAAATAACCAAACATATATCATCAACTTAACATTCTAAGATGGTGTTTCCCAGGCTATATGTAGAACAATAGTCTTTGTTAATTTTCTATGTTTTTAAAAAATTGTTCTATGGTCAACTATGTTTTGGTAAGTGCTGCATTTTACATCCCCTTCTTGGAGACTCATGGTGCTCGTCACCATATTAAGGGCTCAGAGGAAGATCTCCCTTTCATCAGGTAGCTCCAGTATTCCCAGAAACACACTTTGGGAAACCCTGTTCTAAGGCAGTGTCTAAGAAAGTCCAATTATAGGAATAAGACGGACAGCTCTGTTGTTTAGAGGAGGGAAAGACAGATTGTGAGCTAACGGGTTTGGAACTGGAACTTTATCTAGGCCTAAGGGTCTAGACAAGAAGATGAGCCAGGAAGTGAAAGGCATTCTCCAAATAGCATGAGAAAAGACCTGTTGGTGGCACAGAAGGGCATCAGCTTGGCTGAAGTAAGGATTGTTTCTGGGAAAGAGCTGGAGGAAGTGAAGTTAGGTAACCAGAGTTAGAGCATGGATGCCTTTGCAGGCAGGTCAGAGGACACTGGAATTTTCCCTGTAACAGGGTTACCAATGACACCCTATCAGTGCTTAAGGCTCTACAGTTTTCAAGGTGCCCTTTCCTGTCTTATCTCACACACATTATCACAACAAGGGACAGACGGGGTAGGAGGGAACTGGAGGAGTGGGGCTTTGTACTCAGGCTCCCTCCTTCCTATCTCCCCATGCAGAGAAAGGAGTTTATAAGGAGAGAGCCCTTTACCTTTGGTCACTACAAGAACATTCTGCAACTTCAAGAGTAAAGGATCAGTAAATTACATGTTACTTGATTATCTCATTTAATTATTATTTCATTAATTCACTCACTACAGCACTGTGAGGTATTGGCCCTTCACAGATGAGGAGACTGAGATTCAGCGAGTTAAATAAGGTGTTTAGACGCTCTGGAAGCCCAAGCCAGGAATCACAATCATGACGAGAGCAGAGGCAAGGAGAGGAGTGACTTACAGGTCTGTGGAGTTAAGGGAAGAAATCAGGGGTGAAGAAAAGGCTGGAAAAAGCCAAGTAGAAAAGGAGCTAATTGAGTATAAGGGGTTCTGAGAGGTGCGGGGAGGCTGGGCAAATGAGGGCATAGGTGTGGTGAATGGAGAGTTCCTTGTCTAAGACTGTGAGCAAAAATGA
This sequence comes from Hyperoodon ampullatus, assembly GCF_949752795.1. Classification (NCBI taxonomy): domain Eukaryota; kingdom Metazoa; phylum Chordata; class Mammalia; order Artiodactyla; family Ziphiidae; genus Hyperoodon; species Hyperoodon ampullatus. The sequence continues at coordinate 88,190,685 of NC_136921.1, read as the reverse complement.
GGGATAATTCGAGGGAATTATCCTGAGATAGAGAGGAGAGTAAATGTGGGAATCTCTTGTTGGCCTCAATCTAACTGGTCAAGGAGGAGGTGAAATAGTCCACTGGGATAGAGGAGGCGTCACCAAAAGAGGAACAGGAGATGCTTTGCCTATGAAGCTAAACAGCAGGATACCCTCACTAGCAATGCTCTCCAGTCCAGGATGGATGTAGTGATTAGTGGGTCTTGTTTTCCCAGACTTCCAGAAAAGTAAAAGAGATCTAGGGGTTTGTGAATGATTCTGGGATCTCCTAACACCCTAGGCCTGCCTGCATCGCTGCATCATTTACACTCTGAACCAATATCCCTGGCTAGACTGATAACTTATCTGGCCTCCACTAGATCAACCTTTTTGGCATCAGGGACCGGTTTCGTGGAAGACAATTTTTCCATGGACGGAAGGTGGGGATAGTTTCAGGATGACTCAGCCACATTACATTTATTGTGCACTTTATTTCTATTACTATTACATTGTATTATATAATGAAATAATTATACAACTCACCATAATGCTGACAGGAGGTGGAGTTCAAGAGGTAATGTGAGCGATGGGGAGCGGCTGTAAATACAGATGAAACCTCGCTCGCTCACCCAACACTCACCTCCTGCTGTGTGGCCCGGTTCCTATCAGGCCACAGACCAGTGGATTGGGGACCCCTGCACTAGATGATAAACTCCTTGAGAAAGGGACCCTGTCTTAGTTGACATGGAAGCCACGATGATTTGTGCTATGTCTGGCAGATAGGAAGCATACAATGAGCATCTAAGGATGGAGAAAAGTCAAAGAAGGAGAGACTGGCTGACCCTGGGGTCAAGACTGGATAAAGTATCTGAGCTGCCCAAGAGGGGATTCCTCGCTGAATGAAAGGAGAAAGCTCGTGGTCCAAAGGGAGATGAAATTGCACTGGAACCAGCTCACACTAGCTCCTAAGAGTAGATTTTGCATCTCTTCCCAACTGCATGTCAGTGAAATTACATTGGCAGCTTAAAATCAGCAGTGGTGTGAGTATCTACACCATGGTAATTGGCAAATGCTACATATCAGGGCTTCTTTTTTCTGAAGAGGTGGCTGTTAAAGAGATATTGGCACACCACTGTATAACATACAGACTCATCACAAGTGGAACAGTAGAAGTGATGATTAGAGACTGCAAACAGTGAAGGGGGCCTCCACACAAGACAGCAGCCCCAGGTCCCCTCTGCAGAGGACACACATACCAAAAGAGTCACCCAGAACCAATTCTCATGCTTTTGTTTTTAAGGGCAGGGGTCAGAGGAGCTCCTGTCTTGCTATCTCATCTCTTCTGGCTGTTATTATGACACCTGGAAAGTGTACAGATGAGGAGGAGGAGTTAAGTAAAGGCAAGCAGTATAAAGACGAGTTGGTTTACTATCACCTTTAATTCTCTGGGGAATTGTTTTGGTTTTGGCCTTTAGCTTTTGCAAGGGGACAGAAATAAGAGAATGCTCTTGGGAATGTGCACATGCACAGACCAGAGAAAGGAGGTGATATAGACAAGACTTTAAAGGGACACATCTGATGCCCTCCTGTGCTTAAGCCCTGTAACCCTTTGGCAGGAATGGTTGAAAAGTGTCTACAACCCCTTACCCAATACAGACAATATTCTAAACTTTTTCTCACAACTCACCCAGCTCTATGTAACCCTATCTCAGTCATGCACACTAGCGTGGACTCAGAAATCAAAAGAAATTAGCACAGAACCAAGAAAAGCTGAGTTGTGGATCATACAAGGTTTAATGAAGGGACCATCTTCAGTCTGATAATTGGGAGCTACTATGTGAATTAGTATAAGCTTTACATTGGAACGGCCAAGGCCATTCTGTGAGAAGTTAAAGGATTTTTATGCTTATCAATTGATTGTCAGAGCGAATTCTTGTGCCAGGAACACACATAGGAACTGAGACCCAGTGACACAGCAGCATGTTTGTGGTCAGGCCTGGCTGCTGGAATTTTTCACTACTGTTGTCCTAGACACATACAGATAATTTTGAGTGAAAAATAGAAGCTCTCTTCAAACAAAAGAATGTTTATGTTCAAGAGTGATAAAAAAGAAGTTATTAAGCAGGAAGTGTACATTAAAACAAGGCAATTTGGTGCATTAGCCCAAGAAAAAGTTTGCATATCACAGGTAGTTCACTTATAATAACTCTTGAAACGACATGGCTATTTTAATTCAAAATGGACAGTCTGAGATTTTCTCCTTCACCAATTTAATTTAAATTTTAAAAATGCAATAAATATTTCCAAGGAAAGTATGAAATTGAATCAAAAATTATACCAGAGTTAAATTTGACTGTTTTAAAAAAATCAGTGGATAGTTAATAATCCGTGATATTTAGAGTTGAAAATCTGACATTTCTTTATTGCACTTCTGTTATTTGATGCCTAAGCAACATATGGTATGTACAAAATGTATTATAATGCCAGAATAATACACCAAGTTTTAAGTTAATACAATCTAATCTACTCACTCACATCCTCTACCAGTGTTCATTGAGTTCCTAAGGAAAATTAGGAATAAGTAGAATAGAAATTCTTATTTCTGGACTTTAAGAGTGTTTCAAGTAAATAAACATTAAATTTTGTTTGACAGATGAGAACTCTAGTTAAGTGATATGACAAGGCTATTCAAAAGTTTGGGTGAAAATGTTTAAATGCAATGATGAATTACTGGTCCTGATCTTTATATCCTTACTCAAAACACTAAACTTTGTTTAAGGGGTAGAGTTTGAAGATTAAATTCAAAATGGCACAAATTTGATTCTGTGATTCCAATTCCTATCATGTAGTCTAAGAAAATAATTCTAAAAATAGAAGATGCTTCATGCTCATAGATGTTGATCCAGCATGACTTATAATCTAAAAGTGTTAAATGACTAAAACATCCAGTGATGTTTGGGGAGGTCATCTTGAATATATCAGCGCTATGGGATGATTTGTGAGGGGTTCTTGCATAACTGAGTCACATACCTGGGAGGTACCAGGCCCCACTGTGAAGATCATGGGATCTGGGTCATTTCTCCAAGGATGCTTAAAAAGGTCAAAGACAGTATATCTTTTCTCTTTTTGAGATAGCAAAAGGTGATATTTTGATGTCTACAGCCACCTCTGATTGATTCCACTTGTTAGTTTTAAAAGTATAATCAAATAAGTCTACATAATTAAGAGGATGCCTGCAACTTTTGCCAAAATGTCAGTGTATTATAGAGCTGACTCTAGTTAACCAGAGAAAAGGGAGTACAGAAAGAGGTAGTACACTTCCTGTTCTCAAATTGTTTATGCTCCTGTTAGGTTAGCACACTAAATTTTTTTAATGGTAAACATTGGGGAAAAAAATCGTTTCAGGGTGCTTTAAAATACAGTATAAATGAAACTCATCAACACTGAGAGGCTTTCGCATAAAAGGGCTAATCAAAGGCAGGCGGTGTAATCCAGGCCCGCGCACCAGGGCCGGGGGGAAGCAGTCAGGACTGCACAGAGCTCGCTGCTGCCCTGTTTCTGTAAAGTTTTAAGGGACGTGAACAAAGTACAGCCCTCGTCCAGCCAGTGACATGTTTGCTCACTTCATAATCTGCTTCCTACATAAGCTGTTACTGAATGGAAACCAAATGGACGCGCAGCAAGTCTGTGAACAGATGGCGCTTCTGTGTGATGAGAAAAACTGAGCGCAGAGGGACAGCAAGTTTAAAAAGGTGGCTCCGTCCCCTTCCCCCACCGTCGCCTAGCTCCCTCTTCAACCTCCTCGGGTAGCCCCGTCCTTCTCGGCGGCTCCTCCCACCTTTGTTAGGATGAAAGACGTTACAGGTTAGAGAGAGAGAAGATGATGCTTAATCCTAAATCCCCTTTGTACGTTTCAGTCGGGCTCTTGTCTCCTCAAGTAAAATAAAGAGGCAAAGGCAGCTGGAAAATGGCAGCGAGGCCATACACAAAGAGCACCCGGCATATGGTGCCCTTCCCTTCTCCCAGACTGGTTGAGCCTCCCTGGTCATGCTGGGGGCTTGTTCTTAAATATCATTTGGATGCTATTGTTTGTCTGAGGCCCAGAAAAATGTGACTGTCTTGCTGAGCTGGAGGGAAGAAGAATCTAAAAAGGACTTATGGAAATGCCTGGAAATTTTGCCAAAATGTCAGTGTGCTATTGTATGTTGAACTACATCTGAGGCAGCTCCATCTCTATGTATGGGTCTGAAAGTGTGTGTGTACTTTCTTGTTACCCTTTGGTTCTTCTTGCCTTGTTTTGGATTAGGATTCTATAGCATCACAGTAAAAGCGGTGTGGTATGTGTTATAATGAGAACATTCTGCTAGTGACAATAACCACACAAATCACATTTTCCAGGGTAGTTCCTATTTCAAACATTCTGTTTCTGTGCATCTATTTGGGACTCTCCTACTTGTCAGACCATATGTTGCCCAGGTTTTTTATTCCAAAAATAGATGGTCCCTTGTTTATTATGAAACAAGTATAGAGTAGGCATGAATAAACATTGTGGAAAGGAAGGGAGGGAGATATGAATGAGTGAATGAATGGATGACAGTGCTATACTAGGAGGTGTCAGGAGGCTTAACTAGTTGTGTTAGCGCTTGACCAAGAAAAGTAACCCTCTGTGTCTTTGATTTCTTCATCCAGAAAATGTCTAGTCAAACCTAATGTATTTCTGAGACCCATCCAGACCCAAAAATCTATATTCTAATAAAAAAGGACTTCACCCAACATTCTTAGCCTCTTTTTCTGAGTTCCTGGTCTGATGACTTAATTGTGACTAATCAGATTTACCAGTCCTCTACACGAACATAGGCAATGACATTTAAGTTTCTTTATCTTATGGTAGGTGGCAAGTCCAAGACTGGAAGCCACTCAAAGAACAATCTATAATGGTGGGGGGATATATGCAGAAACTAGATGATTTAGTCTTACTGTGTTTCTTTAAGGGGAAAACCACTATTAGCTTTAAGGCAGAGGGGATGCCAAGGTGTAGAGGCAAAAATTAAAGGAAACTTAGAAAAGAATTTGACTAGATGATTTAAGAATAATATACTAAGTGAATCGAAAAGCATAAAAGTGAAACATGAGCAATTTGGGGCTTGCATGGGACTGTTCTATAATGAAGACAAGACATCTGAATTTATGGCCAAGGGAAGAATGCCTTGTAGTTAACTGCATGCACTCAAAATGTGGTCCAAGTTTTAAAAAGAAGAATTGAGGGGTATTTTTGAAAATAATTTTTATTCTAATATTTAATTTTGCTAGAAAGAGTGTTGTAAATCAAATACAATAGTTAAATTAAAGCTGGTAGATATGTAAGCAATGCATTCTTTCAGAGCCCAGGGTTTCTTAAGGGCCCTCCAAGCTGGGGCAGGGTGAGAAGCCCCTGGCAAAAGAACCAGCAACTTCTCCCCTCAGCACACCCTTGCCCCCAGCAGGGTGAAGAAGAGCTCTCTGAGGACTAGGAGGAGGAGAAGGAAACCAGAGTGGGAGCAGAGGGGAGAAACCTGGGTCTGGGAACAGTCAGGGAACATCTCCCAGAAAGGCCTCCACGGTTCTAGTACATATGGACCAGAACACCAATATTGAGTAGTGTATGCTATTTGCTACATTAGCAACATAATTAACTCTTTAGTTACTTTTTAGTTAACTTACTTTTTTTTTTAAAGCATTTACTCTTTTTTTTAAAAAATTTATTAATTTATTTATTTGGCTGCACCGGGTCTTAGTTGCAGCACGTGGGATCTTTAGTTTTGGCATGTGGGATCTAGTTCCCTGACCAGGGATGCCCACTGGACCCACTGCCAGACAAATCCTGTAACTTACTCTGTTTTTATTTGACACTTTGTATTGATCAGTTGGAAAACAGATAAGTTTATTCAAGGGGATTTTTTTTTTTTTTTAGAATTGATAATTTTTTAAGAGAGAATGAGAAAGAAAGAAAAAGGAAAGAAAGGAGGAGGGAAGAAAGGAGGGAGGAAAGGAAGAAAACGTGCTACAACCCTTCCGTCCCCCTGCGTTAAAAGCTTCATGTTTTTTAAATCCAGGCTCAGTGTATGGTTTCTCACTAAAATCCTGGCCTGTGGCCCTGGCCAGGAGAGTAAACTGCTGGTCACCAGAACATAATTCTGAACTTGTTCTTTAATATCTGTTGAAGTTCCCAGGGCAGCATCCAGGCATAAAACAAAACAACTGAGTTTTTGTGTGGCACTGAAGCAAGGCAAGGAAATAGTCCTCTGCTACTCTCCACTTCCCACTTCCTGCCTCCCGGGAGCCCCCTCCTTGCTTAGAAAAACTCAACAAAAAGAGAAAATCTTTTTTTAAAACATAAGCCTATGTTAGTCCACATTAGACTTTGCACAATTTTACTAGCTCTGCCATTGATCTAAGTGTCTCTTCCATCTAAAATAATAATAATAATATCTATCATGTATTCAGCACTTAACATGTGCCAGGTAGTGTTCTAAGCACTCTACATGCAAGTCCATAGGGAAGTTAGCAAATATTAGTCCCATTTTGCAGATGGAGAAATTGAGGCAAATGAGGTGAATGACTTGCCTGGGTCACAAGACCAGGATCAACCATAGGCATTCTGGCTGCAGCGTCTATTTTCCTAATCAGGGAGGTTGAAAACTTTTTGCAGGAATTAAGCCTCCTATTTTCGCTTATCTTCTTCTTGGTAAACCATACAGAATGCTTCATCTCTTCAATGAAATCTGGAATCATGTAAATATACAGAGTAGCTCAAAGACATTCAAGTCCAAGAAAGCTTTGGAAGTGCATATTTGTTCATTTTGAAGGACTTTCAGCAAAAAATTGCTAGTGTTTTAATCTCTACTCCCATATGTTTAAAATAAAAAGCTTTTATTAGAGCAGGTCATTCAAGTAAGATACACATTTTTTTAAAAAGAAAAAGGAAGGAAGGAAGGAAGGAAGGAAGGAAGGAAGGCTCTCCTGAATGACCCAGAGCCATTGTCTTGGAAGAAAATGATAACTAGGACTACAGATATAAACAGTTTTAAAAATCTCAAAAGAGTGTTTGAATTTAGTTTGGATAGTTTTGGGGGTTTTTTTTTTTGTTTTTTATTTATTTTTGGCTGTGTTGGGTCTTCGTTTCGTGAGAGGGCTTTCTCTAGTTGCGGCAAGCGGGGGCCACTCTTCATCGCAGTGCACGGGCCTTTCACTATCGCGGCCTCTCTTATTGCGGGGCACAGGCTCCAGACGCGCAGGCTCGGTAGTTGTGGCTCACAGGCCTAGTTGCTCCGCGGCATGTGGGATCTTCCCAGACCAGGGCTCGAACGTGTGTCTCCTGCATTGGGAGGCAGATTCTCAACCACTGCGCCACCAGGGAAGCCCTTGGGTTTTTTTTTAATTTTATTTATTTTTTATTTATTTCTGGCTGTGTTGGGTCTTTGTTGTTGTGCACAGGCTTTCTCTAGTTGTGGTGACCAGGGGCTACTCTTCGTTGCAGTGCACAGGCTTCTCATTTTGGTGGCTTCTCTTGTTGCAGAGCACAGGCTCTAGGTGCACAGGCTTCAGTAGGTGTGGCACGCAGGCTCAGTAGTTGTGGCTCGGAGGCTCTAGAGTGCAGGCTCAGTAGTTGTGGCACACGGGCTTAGTTGCTCCGCAGCATGTGGGATCTCCCCAGACCAGGGCTCGAACCCGTGTCCCCTGCACTGGCAGGCAGATTCTTAACCACTGCACCAGAGAAGCCCTAGTTTGGACAGTTTTTACATCTACCTTTAATCAACAAGTATGGTCATTGTTAGCATTTTGGAGCATTTCCTCCAATAAGCATTAATATTTCTAATCACAACCATATTGCTTACATAATTTAACTTCCAGATTATCAGTGGGTTGTTTTTGTTTTGGGGGAGGGTTTTGGAGGATTGTTGTGCCTTATAAATAGCCCCCAGAGCCTTGGGGGAAAGTAATGGTATTAATGTGTCAAAAGAAAGTACCTATAATACCAAAAAAGCAAAAAGTTCCATGAAGAAGTTAGTTTTGATTCAAGAATAAGTCCACATTTAATATGCTTTACATTTCACTGTTTCTCATCCACAGAATGAACATCTGTGGCACCAGAACAACTTGCCAGGAAAATAGCTAGATTCTAGTTATTAAACAAACAAAAATCCAACCAAGTAAGAGTTCTGAGATCATGAAATTGATGAAAAAAATTAACCATTGGGAAAGTCTAAGTTTTAAACTTTTCCCCCAATGTTTGAGCCTGTGGTCAAAGATACAGCTTAATTTGATCATTTCCTTTCTTGAGTTCCTTAATGGGTTTGGTACAATACAACCACTAGCAGAATATACATAGCTCGATGAACTTATTTAAAACATCTCAAGGTGCTTGTTGAATTGGAATGGAAAAAAGAGGTCAGTACGGTCTGAAATCTCCCTGTGGAATGCATAATGTGTGGGATGTTCATAGAATGGATTGATAATTGTGTTCAGGGGCATCCACTTTTTTTCTTGTCTGTCCCCCATTACAGATTGCATGATCTTTGTCACCTGTGACCCATGTGATTCAGGTAAATGTATGTGACATCACGAGGTTGTAAGTTGGTGGGTGGTATGATGTAACCCAGTGGTTTCTAACCCTAGCATCTTGGTAGAATTGCTGGGTGAGTTTCTTAAAAATAATGATGCCCTGGCCCCAGCCCAGACCAATTTCTTTAGAATTTCTGGGTGTGGAACAGGAGCATTGGTGTATTTTTAACTCCCAGAGGATAGGATTGTGGAACCCAGTTTGAGGCACACTGATACAGAGAATCCACACAGGCTCTGGAGCCAGCTAGTGCTGGGCGCAGAGACTGGCCCTGCCCCTCATTAACTGTGCAAATTTGAATCTTGTTTTCCTGTCTGGAAAAGGGGATGATAAGACCTACTTTATAAAGCCACTGTAACTATTAGATGATAAAATATGTGGAATATGCTTGGTAAATAATAGATACTCATTAATGCCAGGTCTCTTCTTCAAATTTCATCCTACTCTGAAACAAATCTAATTTTGCTGAATTATTTCAAGAAAGTAGCTCACATAGCCAATGTCTTTTCATTCTGTCCCCAAAACTGGCTTTTTGAAGCTGTGGAGTCCCTGGCTCAGGAGCTTGTCTGGCGGGGCTGTTCAAAAACAAGGCAAGTGTGAACAGCATATCCATAGGCAGTAACACTGTCCCATGCCACACCATAGGAGGAACAGAAAAGTCTGCTCTTGACTATATCTCTGCAGATATAATGTGTAGACTTCCCCCCCTTTAGGAAATGACTCCTTGAAGCAGCCTGGAGGCTCCCTGTTGGATGACTTGCTGAGTCGTAAAGGTTCTGGTGTCCATTTCCAGTGATATCCTACAAACGTGTGGAGCAATGGGAATCTGATGCAAGGCATTTTCTTTAAAATAAGATACATAATGTGGTCTTAAGACCACAACAGACCTCCTCTTAATGACCTGGAGATATCCCATGAGCTCTGTAAGGAGGCACAGAGGGAGTGAACGTTTGCAAGTGTGTGCTGCAGCTTCATTCTCCTGGCAGCCCCACCCAGGGGTGTGTGAGCAGGAAAAAGTCACAAGCCCTTCTCCTTAGCGCTGCTCTTTTTCCATCTTCAAGTCTTCAGCAGACTTCTGCCCACTCGACATTCTAGAAAGGACCAGTAATTTTGCTGACTTCTGTGTTCACTTCAGAAAGAGAGGAAGAATTATTCTTATTTTTGTTATCATATTTCATTGGCCTAAATTAAATACTCTCCACTCTTCCTTAGTGTTCATTATTTTGCCATGGAACAATGTATGTTTGGGGGTTCAAGTCTGGATTTTCACCAGTTAGAAAAAACTCAGAATGTATCCTTGAGGCAAAGACAGGAAACTTCAGCAGAAACAGTGATGGCAACTGCATCAAAAGAAGGCCACTGGGGTTTCCCTGGTAGTGCAGTGGTTGAGAGTCCACCTGCCGATGTGGGGGACACGGGTTCGTGCCCCGGTCCGGGAAGATCCCACATGCCACGGAGCGGCTGGGCCCGTGAGCCATGGCCGCTGAGCCCGTGCTTCCGGAGCCTGTGCTCTGCAACGGGAGAGGCCACAGCAGTGAGAGGCCCGCGTACCGCGCAAAAAAAAAAAAAGAAGGCCACTGGGTTCTACTTCAAATAAGTCCGCATTTCTCGTTACATCTGTGGTGCATTGCGGGACTGAAATCTGTAGCTTTTCAACATAATATGTGTCTAGATCAAACAGTATTAAATAATCATTAAAATCTGCTTTGTCCTTCTTGAAGAGCTGCTCATAGCCTCACATTGTGCTGTGTATTAATGGAACGTTGGATATTATATAAAATGTGAATTGCAACTGTCTTGTGTGGTAGACAGTTTACTAAAGTATTATCCAGAACACATGCTATCTGATTTACTAACTTATTATCCATTAAAAAAATCCCTGGGTAAATAAATGTGTAACTAAAAGAATTGTTACTCTGTATAATCAGATGAATAGATACAAACAGGGAAGATTGCTGTCATTATGTTGTATATTGTGCCAAACAGATGCACATGATTTTTTCAAATAGTGTGCTATATCAAACTGCTTCCTTCCATCTAGGCTTTGCTTTTATCAATAAGACATTTCATATTTCAAATCAATCGTTGTTTTCTGAGAAGGCCATTCCCCCTCCTCTCCTCCTCCTCTCACCCTCCTGCCTTTCCACCCTGCCCCAAAGCTTCCAGCCAATGGGCTTGGCACAGAACAGAAATGACTGGAAACATCGGGTCTATAATGCGTTGCTAGTGCTGGGTCTGCCCTCACCCCAAGGAGCATGTCATGCCCCAGAGAACGCTGGAAACTCAACACAAATCACAGTGACTGGAAACCGAGTCCTTGGATGTTTGCCAGTTGCCCCAGATAACTGCTCTGACAGAAATGGGCTAAACTGCATCAACAACATCTGTGTTCTGGATTCTTGGGTAGATGACAATGGTGGTGGGGCTGCATGCATCTACCCATCCTGCAGCCATTCTCCCATTGGCGCACGTATCTTAGGTGACTGGTAGGACTGCTGAGGCAGTGGTCATGGGCAGAAACGATAACTGGCCCTTTCCCTCTTTCTATCCCATCCAACCATTCCATCCATCCCATCCACGCAAGAAACCTTCTTAGGTACCTAGCACATCAGGCAGCATGCTAGGAATGCTGAAAGACCCCCAGAGACTTGCTAGTGTGGCACCAAGTAGGATATGGAATAATAAAAGAGATGCTCATGTATGAGATGCTTCTGGAGCACAGAGGGGGAGCACTTGACCCAAATTGAGGCCCAACTCCTGCACTAAGAGTTGGAATCAGGGAAGGAGGTAAGCCATGAACTGAAAGAGTTGAAGATGTCAGGATAAATTTCAGAGCTTGGATTTGGCAAAATGGGTAGAGAGTGTGGCATTTATTAGAATAAACAAGAAGGATATGGTACCTTCCGTGTCCTCAGCCCCTCCTATGGAAAACTACCCACCAAACACTTTTTATTTATCTTTTATTTTATTTATTTACTTTTTAAAACATCTTTATTGGAGTATAATTGCTTTACAATGGTGTGCTAGTTTCTGCTCTATAACAAAGTGAATCCGGTATATGTACACATATATCCCCATATCTCCTCCCTCTTGCATCTCCCTCCCACCCTCCCTATCCCGCCCCTCTAAGTGGTCACAAAGCACCGAGCTGATCTCCCTGTGCTATGTGGCTGCTTCCCACTAGCTATCTAGTTTACATTTGTTAGTGTATGTATGTCCATGCCACTCTGTCACTTCATCCCAGCTTACCTTTCCCACTCCCCGCAAACACTTTTTTTTTAAAAGCACCTTTATTCAGATTAATTCACTTACCATACAGTTTACCCATTTGAAGTGTGCACGTTACACGATAACTAGATTTATCATGGTGATCATTTTGAAATGTATAGAAATATCAAACCACTATTTTGTATACCAGGAACTAACACAGTGTTATAGGTGAATTATAATTCAAAGACAAAGAAACGAACTCAGAGAAAAACAGGTCAGATTTGTGGTTACCAGAGGCAGGGCATGAGGGGAGGGGGATTGGATGAAGGTGGTCAAAAGGTGCAAACGCCCAGTTCGTAGAAGATAAATACGTACGAGGGATGCCATGTACAATGTGATAAATGCAATGAACACTGCTGTACGTTATGTACAGAAGTTGTTAAGAGTAAATCCTGAGTTCTCAGCACAAGGAAAAAATTTTTCTATTTCTTTAATATTATGTCTATATGAGATGACGGATGTTCACTTAAAAAAGAAAAAGACTCATAAGCAACCACCATAAAGATATTTTAAAAAACCTTTGAGCTAAAAAAGGTAATAAAAATAAATAAAGTATACACTTTAACAGCTTTTAGTGCATGCACAGAATTTTGCAACCATCACTACAATCAATTTTAAAACATTTTCATCACCCCAAAAGAAACACCACACCCCTTAACTATCATCTTCCAATTCCTTACCCACCCCCAGCCCTAGGCAACCACTCATCTACTTTCTGTCTCTATAGATTTTTCTATTTTAGACATTTCATAAAAGTGGAATCATACAGTATCCGAACCTTTACAACTGGCTTTTTCACTTAGCATGAGAATTTGGGTTGTAGAAACACTCTTGAAGAAAGGCAGACCAGGGGTCCTACCCTTGGCCACAGCTGACTGGATTGGATCCGACCCAAGCGTAGCAAATCCATATATACTGGTCAATAACCAGTAAGGTGGTCTGGCAAGAAAGGATGTGCTTGGCAATCAGATTCTCTCCAATCTGAGCTGCAAAAGTACTGAGAGAATGATTCAGTAGGATTCAGTGGCAACAAGCAGCGGGGAGCTGACGATGGCAGGATGCACAGCGCTTCCATGAGCTAGAGTCAGGCTGTGAGGGGTCAAGGCAAGCCAAAGTTATGCTGGAGCAAACTCTATAGTCAAGGTGAGGAAGAGGGAAGTTAACAGAAGCGATGAGGTAAAAAGAAAAGGATGGGGCTTCCCTGGTGGCGCAGTGGTTGAGAGTCCGCCTGCCGACGCAGGGGACACGGGTTCGTGCCCTGGTCCAGGAAGATCCCACATGCCGCAGAGCGGCTGGGCCCGTGAGCCATGGCCGCTGAGCCTGCGCGTCCGGAGCCTGTGCTCCGCAACGGGAGAGGCCACAACAGTGAGAGGCCCGTGTACCGCAAAAAAAAAAAAAAAAAAAAGGAAAGGATGCACAGCATGTAGGGTGGACCAGCTACTCAGTAACAAGTACAGAATCTGGCAGATCCTGGAGGATAGCTGAGTAAGGTTAGCAATGGGGACCAGACTAAAAGCATCCCAGCTCCTGCTGTTTATGTTCCCAGAGCTGCTCTGGGATTCTGCTTTTCCTGATCCACTGTGGTTTCTCTTCTCCTGAAGCCTGGTTTTGTTTTTGTTTTTTCAGCTTTAACAGGTTCTCTCACGTATGTATTTTTACAATAAAACCATCATTACCTGAAATGATATGAATAAGCTTAAAAAGAAAAGCAGCTAAGCGGGATGAGGGAATAATGAATTCAGTAGAAGATGCGTTACGTATGAGGTGTGGGGCTCCAAGCTGAGTGGGTGTTGGGAATATAACTGCGTAACAGGAAGGTGAACAGAGAAAGAGAAGCCAGGGAGATGGGTGAAGAACCAGAGATGGTGTTTGGGGACCAAAGCCACAACTCTGGCATCATTATGCTCCGGCATAGATGCCAGCAACCTTTGCGATATGGTTGCTTGGGTCTTCATAGATTTCCTCCACCTGCTTAGAAAAGCAAAAGGATTTCCTCATTCTCAGCTTTGATTTCCATTCAACTCAATGAACCTTTACTGAGAATCAACTTATACAAGTTGATATTATGGCACTATACCATACGGACTATCTATCTGGCAGGGGTTAGAGGGTGGGGTGATTAGGTCCCTAGACTCAAGGGAAAGGAGAGAAAGACCTAGTGTTTATTGTGAGCTTACTGTGGGTCAGGCTTGCACCATGCTATTTATCTTATTTAAACCTCTCAACAACCAATGCAGAAACCGTAAATAATCACTGGCTAAAAACAGACAAAATATGGCTTTCAATCCTAGCAGCATCAGTAAGTGACCGTGAACCCTTGCTCTAATCTCCACTGTAGAACAGGATAAGAATATAGGCCTTGGGAATTCCCTGGAGGTCCAGTGGTTGGGACTCCATGCTCTCGCTGCTGAGGGCCCAGGTTTGATCACTGGTCGGGATCCTGCAGGCTGCACGGCACAGCCAAAAAACAAAGAAGAATATATGCCTCTCGGGCTGTCATGAGTATTAGATGAGTGGTCCAGACTGAATGTCTGTGTCCCCCCTAAATTCAGATGTTAAATCCTAGTCCCCAATATGATGGTAGTTGGAAGTGGTGCCTTTGGGAGGTGATGAGGTCATGAGGATAGAGCCCTCATGAATGCGATTAGTGCCCTTTAAAAGAGACCCCAGAGAGCTCTCTCCCCGCTTCTGCCATGTGAGGACACAGCGAGAAGGCGGCGGTCTATGAACCAGGAAACAGATTCTCTCACCAGACACGGAAGCTGCTAGTGCCCTGATCTTGGACTTCCCAGCCTCCAGAACTGTGAGGAATGAATGTTTGTTAGCAGGGTGTTAGCAAGTCTCTGGCATTAGCAGCCCAAATAGACTAAGACAACGAGGTAAAATGTGTACAATTCCTCGTACATGGTGAGCACTGAATCATGGGAGCTGTTATTATCATCATTACTGTCCACTGGCGTGTGAAGAGCAGGCCGACTTTTAGCCCCAGATTTGCAGACTGCATACTTGTCCTCTACATCTTACTACAGGCTCTGAGGGTAAGAGACGTATCTGCCAATAACTATAAGACAAGGCAAAACACAGGGCAGGGGAGGGTCAGAAGAACCCGGTTCCAGCCCTGTCACCTCTTCCTCCCTCTTTGTGTCAGTCACCCACCCTCGGCCCCTCCACCACTCCCCTCACTTCACCTGGATGTTTACAGCACAGCTGACTCTGCATGGAAGCATTCTGTGGACTCTAAAAACTATTGTGCAAAGGTTACAAATTAGGGTAATTGGGAAAGACCAGTCAAGTTAGGCTTTGTGAAAGACTTCTGGATATTCCAGATCGACTTTTCATGCAAGTGCACACTTGGAAGGGACCCCGCTGTAAAGGCTCATCAGCCCCCACCCTACTTAGGCAATAACCCTGCAGCAGGGAACACCTAAATTGGGTTCCAGGGACTTCCCTGGTGGCGCAGTGGTTAAGAATCCGCCTGCCAATGCAGGGGACACAGGTTCAAGCCCTGGTCCAGGAAGATCCCACATGCCACGGAGCAACTAAGCCCGTGCACCACAACTACTGAGCCTGCGCTCTAGAGCCTGCGAGCCACAACTACTGAGCCCACGCGCCTAGAGCCTGTGCTCCGCAACAAGAGAAGCCACCGCAATGAGAAGCCTGCGCAACACAATGAAGAGTGGCCCCTGCTCGCCTCAACTAGAGGAAGCCCACGCGCAGCAACGAAGACCCAACGCAGCCAAAAATAATTAAATTTAAAAAAAAATTTGGGTTCCA
Organism: Hyperoodon ampullatus; assembly: GCF_949752795.1. Taxonomy (NCBI): domain Eukaryota; kingdom Metazoa; phylum Chordata; class Mammalia; order Artiodactyla; family Ziphiidae; genus Hyperoodon; species Hyperoodon ampullatus. The sequence continues at coordinate 88,175,042 of NC_136921.1, read as the reverse complement.
GAGTAGGTAGAGGGAGTGGCTCCAGAAGGTGGGCAACGATGTCAGGAGGAGAGACGTGTGAAAGGCAGAGACAAACGCCCACAATCGTATTGCTCATCTCCCTGTGGGTCTCTCTGAAGGAGCCCAGACCGCACAGCCCCACAAATCCCCTTCTGGGCCATCTGGAGTGTTGGTGCCATCTGTGGTCATCAAACTGACTGAAACCCTCATAATTAGCCACAAACTTGTAAAACAGAAAGCCAGGGAAAAGACCACATCAGTGGAAGTTGCCTTTGGAGATGAATTCAGACCACCCAGAAAGGCACTTAATTCTGCAGAGTTCAACAAATGTTACTGCACAACATTTTCAACAACCAATACTGAGAAGTAAACCCAAAATCTGACCCTCTAATTCTGAAACTAACAAAAACCCACTGAAACAAAGAGAGTAGACAAAATAGATAGCTATGAGCACTTAACACGCAACATACACCATTGGCTCAAAAACACATTTTAATACTCTGAGGTGCAGAGACCTGTTGTCTGAAGGATTCCCCAGATTTGCTGTGATTTGGTGAGTTGTATTTATAGAGGTACCATGGGCAAGGAAAAGAGTGTTAGGATGTAGTCCCTGCTCTCATGAAGTTTACATCCTAGTTAGGAATTCATATAAAACTACAGCAACAAGGCAGGATATAATGAGTGCTAAGCTGCGCGATCCGACCAAAACCGTTTAGCATTTGGCGGCTATCAGTGAAGGCTCCAGAAAGGAGCCTGAACTTGTGCCAGAGCTTGGAAGAGAAGACCTTCCACTTGGTGAGAATAAGCACCTGGCACATAGTAGGTGCTCAACCAATATCTGCTGGATTCATTCAACATTGCTGAACAAGGACTTGCAGATGGGCATGCACAGGATGGATGTCCAGTAACATATCACAAACCCCCGTTTCCCCATCTTCCTTCTGATTCACCTCACCAATATCCCCAAGGAAAGGCATTCATGGTAATACCATTTCTACTTCCAAGAGAAGGAGAGGCAGGGATCTGGGGAAAGACCAGAAAGGCCCTTTCATCCCAGAGGACCCGGTACTTCAACCACTGTTCCTTATAGCTCTTTTAGCAAAACCTCTGGCTGTATGCTTTCCAACTTGCACTGTTTCATCAACACCAGTCCCTAACCACCACCAGCAGGCATTCTGGTTCCTGCTGCTGCTCAGAGAAGCCTGTATGTCCTTGCAATCTGTGGAATCCCTGTTAAGATTCCGGATAAATGTCCTCAACAATTAAAATTCATTCATTACATAAACTAAATCAAAACAAGACCCTTGCAGTTTTGCGCATGGAAAGCACAGAGAACCATGCATGCAGCTAATCCATTAAGTAAAGTGGACAGATAAAAACACACAGAAGTAGCCACAGGACTAGTGTGGTTTATAAACCAAATACAAAGAGAAAGGAATATTGCCTCCTCCTGTCGTATGATTTTTGTCAATTTTGTCTGTTCATAGACAAAACTTCACAACTTACTTTCCACATAAACATGTGATCAATTTCCATCTTCAGAAACACAGGTTTTAGGAGCTCTGAATGTATCTGAACATCTGGGATTCCCAATGCAGCCAGGATCCACATAGATGTGTAGAACTGAAGGATCATCACTTTACGGAAGAGGAAACTGAGGCCCAGAGAGGCTAGATGACTCATCACAAATCATAACAACAGGGAATTCCCTGGCGGTCCAGTGGTTAGGACTCCATGCTTTCACTGCCAAGGGCCAGGGGTTCAATCCCTGGTCGGGGAACTAAGATCCCACAAGCCACGTGGCATCGCCAAAAAAAAAAAAAAAAAATCATAACAGTTAAATTCAGAGCCAATCTGCAGAAACGCACAAGTTTCTTCACCCCTAGAACGTGGCTCTTTTATGCATACTCAGCATTTCTCAAAGTGCGCTCCAGAGAACACAAGTGCCCGGGGGATAGGCACTGCCTGGAGAGGGGAACAAATATTTCATGGTCAGATCAATTATGGAAATGCTGTAGTAAAGAAAATTAAGTTGTTTTTTTCACTTGTTCATTTGAAGTGGTAACAAGCGTTCTTGCCAGGAGAGGAGGGGAAGGGGGGATGCATGGATGGCGGTACAGCCTTTCTCAAACTCTATAAGGCAGAAGTTTTTTTGTCCCCGAAATACCTGGAAACTCCCTAGGGACACTGTCATGTGGAACGCTGACACAGCTTGGAACAAGCCGCTGGAAGCCCGGCTGCTTCTCAGATATTTCATGGGCTGGAATGGTTTTTATGTGTCTGCCTTTCGTGGGGCTGCCTTTCTCTCTCTGCAGAACCTTCTACAACAAGCACAGAAGACATGGTAAGTGGAGCCTCTTGGCCCTGATATAGTTACAACTGAAGGGTTTTCTGTGTCTCCTGCCTAAAAAAAATGAGAGCAGCAGGGACCCAGCTGTGACCCAGAGCTGATGGAGGGCATCGAGAAATGCGGTTCATTCCAACGACTGGCAGCTTGTACAGCCCGGGAGGCTCCCCCTACCAAATATGTCTTTGGCGTGTCCCATCAGACCGCGGTCCTGGTCCCCAGGAAACAGAGCTGTGTCCAGGGGCAGAGGAAGGGAAAGAAGGAGGAAGAAGACGCTTTTTCTCTGATGCCTTTGTAAGACTTTGGTCACTGGCTCTTAAAATGCCTCTTTTAGCTCTGTTGCTATAAAGGTATTAACTGCTCTCCTCGTCCAGAGCCCATGCGAAGAGAGACCTCTGTTTCTGGTTCAGTGACGTCACTCGTGGGTCTTCTTACCGACCTCTACGACCACAGAGCTTTCAACTCCTTGGAAAGATCTAGACTCGGTGAAGAGCTTTCCGGGACCACTGACGGGTTTCCGGAGCTAGAGCTCCCCCTGCTGGCGGCCAAAGCGCTTCGTAACGCCGTCCGGCGTTATTTCATTCCTGCAAGTGCTGAAGCCCTGATTGAGTGAGCTTACAGTCAGCCACTCTATTCTCGTATAGTGGCTCTTTCCAAGGACTTGAGCTGACGTCGGTGTTCAGCCATTTGTGATTCTTACTTCCCCTTGGCTATCTCCCTTTTACTGAAAGATACTCCAGTTTGCCCAGCCTGGATCGAATCGGGCTCCTCTGGACCGGGAAATTGGGTTTGGGAAATTTCCCAAATTAAAACAAGGTCCTTGTAGGACAAGTTTCTCACTAATAAAATTACATTTTCAAATATCAGACCCTTTGCATTGCCCATCTAGATGGAAGAAAGAAAAAGAAGGAAAGAAGGAAGGGAGGATGGCAGGGAGGGAAGGAGAGAGAGAAAGAACAGCCCTGCTATAGTATCATGGAAGACATGTCTAAAAAAATGTTTCCCTTAATTGGGATCCAGGGGATGAAGGGTGGAAAAATACCTCAAGAAAGTTGCCCTTAGGAGTGAAGTCTGCTGCACAAACTTTGGGAATCTGGTTGCACTCTGCTCGGATTGCTAAGCCTTTCCTTGCTATAGGACCCTGTGGGTTTCTGTCGAATAGAAGAATAAACAGTAAACATTCCTTCATTTCTAACTTCATCTTCAGAGACCAGACTCTCCAGGATCCCTGGTGGCTGAGTAACTTCATGTCCCTATTTGGCAAATTCCTGCTAGGTAAAGCTTTAATAGACACTATCCTATTTTAAATTGAGAACTCTGTGCATCTTTTAATTTCCCAAATAGAAAGATGAAGGGAAGGTTCAGAACTGAGACAGTCTGAAATGGACCTCTGGCTTTATGATGTGTGATAGGGGCAAGGTTTTCTGCTGTGTTTTTTTTTTTTTTTTCAATCAGACGATGACTCATTATGATCATTGGCACAGAATTTGGAGGCTCTTTATGACCTAAGAATCAGAGTGTGTTTGCTATGTTTCCTTCCTCTAAAGGTGGAATGTGTGCACATTTGTGGGCTCATTGAAAATAAGAAATGGAAAGACACCAAATGCAAAAACCTAAATAAAAGCATACCTCCTTCAACCCACTGAATAATTATTCAGATTTACAAAAATGAATAACAAGGGAGCAAATCTTCATTTTACAGAAGGATGCACCATGGGATTCCTTTACATTTCAAGTTCCCCTGATGCATAAAACATATGATTAGATTTACAAAACTTGATTTACACAGTTTTTTAGGAAAACATCTTTGCAGAAAGATTAGGTGTGATTAGACGCAAGAGCTCTTCTCTCAGGAGGGAAAACAAATGAGCTTAGCTAACAGGAGATGGTAGAGTTAGCAACCAAAATCTCTTTATGCCATTTGGGAGGGCTGATTTCAATGTTGTGGAGTTCTTAGAGATTTCTTAGGCAACTCCAAATGACTGCTTACAGGGATGGGAATAGTGCTCCTCTAATGGCCTGCCTCTCACACTGGGTGAGGTTCAACCTTTTCTGATCTCATGAGTTCTAGAAAAGTCTGAACACGGCAGCTGGGAAATGGCGGCATGGGGCGCCCTGTGAGGCAAAGCACTGCTGGTAGAGAGAGAGAGACAGAGAGAAACAGACAGAGAGACCTGCATGGTATTGAGAGTATTTGGCTGAGGCTAAAAGAAGAAATGTGTTCTTCTAAATTAATTGGGTTGTTCCAGGGAGGTCTAAGAAGACTCTCAGAGCCTACAGGATACAGCTGGGTTTTCCAGTTGCAATCTCCATTATTTCCAAAGACCTGTCTTCCCATGAAGTCTTGCCATGTACAGGGCAAACAGTACAGCCAGGTAGGTGATGGGCAGGATAAGCTCTCATCTAGTTCCCTGGATGGTCAGAACTCACTCTATTATTAAATTCCGATTCAGGATAATGAGCCGTTCTAACCTTAAAGGAAAAACAAGATTCAATTCACATACTCTCTTTTCTAATAAAGAAATACTACCCTGATCCGTTCTGAAGTGTCTAGGAATTTCTGTCACATTGTGGTCTAATCCCTGATCTGCCTTTAGCCTTCTGATCTGAGAAGGAGCCATGAGAATCGATATCCACATTCCTTTCTCTCCCTTTCATTCTCACCACGGTCGCACCTTAGGATGGTTAGGAAAGGGAGCGTTCCCTTTCTTTCTTCTCTCTCTTGGACTCAAAGCCACGATAACATTGAAAACCAGTGCAGACGTCCACTTCCGTCTCTGTACATGCTACAGTATTTGTTTATGATTTTGCCCCCGTTCTGGTGATGCAGCACATTTACTGCTCATGAATATTTGATACTGAATTAAACCATTTGTCATTTGATTACATAAAGAACATAATTCAGTTCAGAGCAAACCATTTGAAAGAGAACTCATTATTATGATACCACGATTTTATTTTATTTTATTGGAGCATTTCGATTGTTAAATAGACATGTCTTTCTTTTAATTTTTTTTTTTTTCGTCTAAAAGATGAAACCCTGCCTTTTACTTTGCAAACTGCATTACTTGATTTCATTTAAATAGGGAATAGTTGTTTTCTAAAATATTAAATTGTTTAATTTGGGACAAGTGGAATAATAATGTTTTGCCACAAGACAGAGCTTCCAAAATTAGAAAGGGAATGTATGCCCCCCCACCCCCCGTTTTTTTAAAAAAAAGGCCAAGTTAGTATTTCATAACAATTCAGCTAAAAGAACCAGCAGCAGCCAGGTTAGAATGTCTGTCAATGAAGAATTTGTAATTGTGTTCTGTGCATATTGTTTTAATGATACAGATTCATTTAGGCATGCAGGGACGCATTATAAATGTTGGGCCATTATCAACGTGACTGCCACAACAGAATCGTTGCCTTGTGCATCTGATCAGGGCACCTACTGCGAGCAATGATCACAACAACTGGGGTTTTGGTAGGTGAGCTGCACAGGCGGCGGGTTCTTGCCCTCCCCACCCTGTTTGGTGGCGGCTTCTCGCCAGATGTCCAGAGATGACCTAGTTGCACAGATGAAAGACTGCCTCAGGGGGGCCTGACCCTGCATGTTCTGTTCCCTCAGGTAGAGGCTGACTTCCTGACGGTGACATTGAGCAGCCTGTTCTACAGCCTGCGCGCCCATCATTGGTGAGGGGACACCACCGGCAATTAGTAAATACACAGAGATGCTCAGAGGGAGGGGTCCATAAACACGCAGAGGTGGGAAATTGTTCGCAAAAGTGGCAAAGCATTTGTGTTCTGAATGTTCATCGATTTCACTTAACATAGCTATTTTCTTGTTTGATTTTTTTCTCTTCCCTTTAATTTGACCAAAGCAAAGCAGGAAACGGCCTTACAGCTGTAAAAAAAAAAAAAAAAAAAAAAAGCCAATAAAACAAATCAAACTAAATAAACCACCCTTTGAAATCATAAAGATATTTTCTTTTATTTTCAATAATTGATAAGACATAGCCACATAAGAAATTTTGATTTAGAGAACCAGTTCTCAATACACCATATCAGTAGCAACCATCCCCAAATATTTTCCTTTCTTCATGTTCCTCCCTGTAAGAATATTTTTTGCTTTTTTCCCAGGACACAAATTGCTTTTAAAGGTCCAGCGTAATATTCTACATGCCCAGTATTTGCTGATTCACGTTCTAATATCAAACTTTTTTTTCATCAAATGTTTCATTGGGTATATAATTTAGATGAAACCATCGTCACATATAACTAGGACAAACAGACCCCTGAATGCTAACTGACTGTATAAGACACCAAAAATATTTAGGATTCCTGTTCTTGCTTACATTTGATAAGTCTACTGTATGATATTCTTTAAAAACTTCCAAAAGCACATGAGCTACATCTGATATTACTTCTAGAATAGCAAGTGGCTCTCTGTAACTTTGTAGAGGATACAGGCAGTCCTCTGTATCCTTGAGTTCCACATCCATGGATTCAACCAACAGAGGACTGACAATATTTCGGAAAAAAAATCCAGAAAGTTCTAAAAAGCAAAACTTGAATTTGCTGCACACCAGTAACAATTTACATGGCATTTACACTGTATTTACAAGTATTTACCTGGCATTTACATTTTATTAGGTGTTATAAGTAATCTAGAGATGATTTAAAGTATATGGGAGGATGTGCATAGGTTATACGCAAACACTACACCATTTTATATAATGGACTTGTGCATCCAAGGACTTTGGTGTCCCCTGCGAGTACCGAGGAATGACAGTAAGGGAAAGACGACACCAGTCAAATTGTGCTCTCTCTTCAATAATCTGTTTCATGTCAAAAGTTACTGTACATGTGTTTGTGATGATTTTTCCTCTTGATTAACTTTCTACAGTAATCTCCTGTATGCATCTGCATTGATCAAATATAATGCCCAGATCATCACAATTTGTGTTTTCATATTAGTTCCCCATTGTTGATCAAAAGGCAGTGAACTCTAAGGTAGATTTTATTTGTTAAAAGATTAATAATAACAAAAAGCTGAAGTCATGCAGTTGTTTAAGTGAAGTGCCATGTCTGCACAATGGTATTGCATTTTTTGTTTGTTTGGTTGGTCATTTTTGATCATTTGAGGACCCAGTGTCCTTAGCTGTAAAATGAGGACATTGGATTACATGGTATCTAGGTTTCTTACAATTCTGTTTCAACTTAAGGGTTGGTTTATAGAACAAAGCTTGTCATTTTAGGGTAAAATAATTTAGGCTAACTCATGTGCGGTCTCATCAGCCACCTGGTGTCACTGTCAGATTACCTGGTGGGTGTTGCTGACCTCAGAAATTTGGGGGCAGGACACCATTCTCTGGGTTTTGATGTTGTTATTGTTGTTTGCTTTTGATTGTTGCCTTTTTTTTTTTGGTTTTCACTCAAGTACTTTGATTTCTTTCCCCGGCCTTCTTACTGTTTGTTCTCTTTCTCTGTTTCTCTAACACACACAGCCTCCCTCTCTTTTCCTTTCAGGACCCCTGATTCCCCTTTCTAGCTTGCTTGCCTGCCTTCTTCTCCCCAGTCCTCACAAGAGTTTCCTTCTCCGACTTTCTGTTTATTCACCATTTCCCTCAATTACTTGTTTCTAAATCACTTTAGATCCAGGGGCTCCTGAAAGGATTCTCTAGGGGCTCAAACAGGGCCAAGGGTCCTTCAAAAGATAAAGATCGGCCCAGGGAGGAGTCAAGTTTGTCTCCCAGAGGTCACCTAAATGTGGAAAGACCCAGACCTGTATCTGGTCTCCTCTGTGGGCAGGTGAGGGCTTCCCAATGCTGCTGAAGTCACCAAATTAGTGACTGGCATAACCTGAGCATGTCATTCCCACTGACCAACAGAGATGTGCCTTATTGTTCATTGTAGTCCTCCCATCACCGTGAGTGGACAGATCAGCGCAGCCTCCCACCCAGTCATCCTTAAAAGAACAGCTTTCAGGGAAATGTAAACCCCTCAGAGACTAAAGGTTAATCACACCAAGACTCAAACTGCTTTAAGTCTCAGGAGAAAGTACGGCATTTAAAAAATGTAGTGAAGCTGGTCATCAAAGGATGTAATGGTAGAGGCCAGCACCCAAAGAGCAGAAAGAAGCACTTTCTAAAAAATCAGAAAGCCCCCCTCCTCCATTGTTATTACTGGTATTTGGTATTGACCATGTTTTCTACCTACACCCAAATGTGGACAGGAAGTGCTATTTCCTACCCTGTTGGTGCTTACATGGCTGACAGGTCACAAAGCCCAGAAGACTTTCCTCTCCACCCCTGCCAGCACCTGGCCTTTCAGATGCATATATAAGAACCTGTCTTGATTCACTGGGTAACTCCCATCATGAACTCCAAAAGCCAACGCTTGTGCATGTAGGAAGCTTGCATGGGTAGGAATCGGTGGCAGAGATCCTTGGACTTGACTGGAGCATATAGAGACCGAGGCTCAGTCAGAATCCTCTTCTTGAGATCCATGCTAAACAAAACTCTCCAGAGCTCTCAGCAACTCTGGATCAACCAAGTGCAGCAAGCATTTGTTAAGGACTCACTCCAGGCCCAGACCCTGAGGACGCCTAGAGGGGCCAGCCTGGCCCAAAGCTAAGCTCCTACAGCAAGCTCTTGAGATCTAGAACCACCTCTGCTCAGGTCAGAGGAGCCCCACCACCTACTAGACATGGCCTGGTTTGCCATGAGCAGGAGACTCCCCCAGGAGCACCTTGGGGGCCTAGGAATGTTGTGAGAATGCAGGGTCAGCGAGGAGAAAAGTGACTGCCTCCTGCAGGTGCCATGTGGACTTGAGCTGTCTGTCAAAGCATTTTCATCTCCACATGCAACTTGTTCACTGCGTATCAACTCTTGTGTATTAGCTCAGGAAGCAAGCCTGACAAGATGACCTGAAAACACTTGAAATTGGTGCCATCCCTGCAATTAATGAGGGGTAAAGCATCTCGAGGGGACATCCTATTTGGATACACCCAAGTTCATCCAGGTAGTTTCAGAATCATAATAAACACCCTCGGTGAATCCGTTATACAAACCCCTGTTCCGGACTATGCCAAATGTAGACCCTACTCTGGATCTTGTGGAGGGAGGAGATCTGCCTAATTCCTTTTTGCTTCACAGTACACTGCGTCTTCTCGTGCAGGCTACCAATGGTCACAGTAAAGCAACTAGAGAAAAGGTACGAAATATTTAAGATTTCTCTTAAGAGTTCTCTTAAAGCTGTTGGCAACACTAGAGAACTTATGCTAAAATTTTTGCAGACACTTTTGGGGTTCAGACCAGCTTGCCTTCTTAAAATAAACAAGCCTCGGGCTTCCCCGGTGGTGCAGTGGTTAAGAATCCACCTGCCAATGGAGGGGACATGGATTCGAGCTCTGGTCCAGGAAGATCCCACATGCCGCGAAGCAACTAAGCCCGTGTGCCACAACTACTGAGCCTGCACTCCAGAGCCCGCATGCCACAACTACTGAAGCTCATGTGCCACAACTACTGAAGCCCACGCACCTAGAGCCCATGCTCCACAAGAGAAGCCACTGCAATGAGAAGCCCGCTCACCGCAATGAAGAGTAGACCCCGCTCGCCACAACTAGAAAAAGCCCGTGCGCAGCAATGAAGACCCAATGCAGCCAAAAATAAATTTATTTTAAAAAATAATAATAATAAAATAATCGTCATCAATGTGCGAGCTGAGGTTTTCTTTGCACTACACGATTTAGCTATCTTGTGTGTTTTTATGGCAACCTCCCTCCCACCCCTAGCCCCACCCCACCATTTATCACGTCATCTTATCATAGTCTCTTTCTAGGAGACGCAAATAGCACACTAATGTTTCCTTTTGTTAGGGTGAGTTGTCAATCTCTTCAGAAAGGGAACAACTACAGACAGCTCTTTCTTTTGATAATCTTCCTGACACTTGCCTGAGCCCGGCTGATCCATCACAGAGAGCCTGGCTCTGTGGAGAGGCACATGCCGACAGTCAATCAGTATGGATGTCACTTTGTGTCCATCAAGAAAATATGTAAAGTGAACTATCTTGTATTTTGCGCTAGTAAATAGTGTTCCTTTTTATTCCTAAATCTTGTCTGTTTTTCATAGGCTGACAGTACAAACACAACACACAGACCTCTGCCCTTCTAACACGCAAGTCTGAAAGCCGTCCTCTTTGTGCAGTTTCCGGCTTATTGGTGTACTCTGTTATTTTCCATGACGAGGGAGGGGGAGCACAAACATGAAGACTCAGAATGCCATACTCTGGGCTCAAGAGCACCTGGTTAGACTCAGGAATGCTGGACTTGGTGTGAAACTGCTACTACATTACATCATCAACCATAAACCTTCCAGCCACCGGAAATCCTCAGAGACCACAGTCATCAGGTTGTAAATGCAGAACAATCCAGAGAACTTGTAGGAGAAAACTAGGAATATGGAACCAGAAAAATAGAATGCACTCATTTCTCTAAACGAGTTTGATACATCAGCCTAGTTGCTAAGCCCAAAACTTTCTTTTGGAAACTTTTTTCCAAGTGGGGGGAAGAGAGGAGGCATGTGGGAGGAAGGAGGTGGGGAGGCTGGGATGGAAGAAGGAAAAAATAGGTTTTATAGTTACATTCGTGTGCTGGGTAGGCAGGCCAATCACTGGCTGTGGATTCCCCCATTCCTTCTCTTCTGGGAATAGAAATGGATAAAAATAACCACCAACTGCCAATTGCGACTGGTTAAGATCTGTGGCTATAATTATAACGGGACCTGTGAGACATTTAGATTCAATATACAGGCTTGTAAATAGAAAATCTGTAGGAAAACCTAGATGTCCATTGATCAACAATGGTTAAAAAAAATTATAGGGATTCGTGCTATGGAATCTTCTACTGCCACTCTAATGAGGTAGATCTTTGTGTTCTGCCATAGAGATGTGTCCAATACGTGTGGAGTGAAAACAGCTTTTTGCATCATGATATGAATAATGCAATCCCATATTTTATTTCTAAAGCATGATACAAATGCCAACTATTAACAATGGTTACACCTGAGGTAATGGGACTGTGAGAGACCAAATTTTATTTTTTACATTTCAGAGGTTTGCTTGAATTTTTTTCCAAACAAGTCTTTTTTTGCATGGCTATTTCTTTTAAGCCTATAAGAAAATTTTACTTTCACTCATACATAATCTGGCCAGGAAGGGTTTTAGGAGAGAAACTTCATGTGCCTCATTGCCTTGGAGAAGAGGCTATGTGTATTTTATATATATATTTCCCCCTGGGGGGGGAAATTATAATGGAAAATCCATGTTTAAAAAACTCCCAGGCAGGGACTTCCCTGGTAGCACAGTGGTTAAGAATCTGCCTGCTGGGCTTCCCTGGTGGTGCAGTGGTTGAGAGTCCGCCTGCCGATGCAAGGGACGCGGGTTCGTGCCCCGGTCCAGGAGGATCCCACATGCTGTGGAGCGGCTGGGCCCGTGAGCCATGGCCGCTGAGCCTGCGTGTCCGGAACCTGTGCTCCGCAACGGGAGAGGCCACAACAGTGAGAGGCCCGCGTACCACAAAAAAAAAAAAATCTGCCTGCCAATGTAGGGGACACAGGTTCGAGCCCTGGTCCGGGAAGATCCCACATGCCACGGAGCAACTAAGCCCGTGCGCCACAACTACTGATCCTGCGCTCTAGAGCTCACGAACCACAACTACTGAGCCCACTACTGAGCGCCTAGAACCCATGCTCCACAACAAGAGAAGCCACCGCAATGAGAAGCCTGCGCACGGCAAGGAAGAGTAGCCCCCGCTCGCCGCAACTAGAGAAAGCCCACACGCAGCAACAAAGACCCAACGCAGCCAAAAATAAAAAATAAAAAAATAATAATTAAAAAACTCCCAGACTTTCCTCTCCTTGGCTGAGAAAAATAAGATTTTGGTGTGCTCTGCCAATGCTAGTGAATTGAATTTGTTTAAATGGAAGAGAAACTGGTTCTTCTAGGCTTCCCACAAAGATCTAGGGATTCCATGACAAAGAAATAATAATCCCTGTGGCTTCTAGACTAAAAAGAACTCTGTAGAGTCAACATAAACAAACATCCTAATAAAACCCCCTTTTACTTTAAACACATATCTCTGAGAATTATTTTTCCTTGTCCTTTTGAGTGAAAATAAAAGATGTCTTTAAAAAATAAATAACTGACCAGGAAAATGAACCCCTGATTTGAAAATTCAACGAGCGTGCCAACCCACAGCACTGGAATTTTGTACAAGACTCTCACTCCTAATAAAGAGAATGGAGTATTTCACAAAAAGCCTGAGGTGGGGGGCTGAGAGACCAGGGCAGTGATACTCACGGATTAGAGCAGAAAGAAACGCACTGTGCATATTCATGGAAATGCTTTCTAGTCAAGGGGAAGGGGTGACGTTACAATAAGGATGGAATCAGAGGACTTGAGCCAGGTACCTTTTTTTTTGCCCCTGTAAATAGAATGATCTGTGAAGATGTGAAATCCGATGAGAATTTTTAAATGACTTTTAAAACCTCATGACATGATGTGTGGACCCGAACATAACTTTCTGTCTCCTGCTCCAAGACTGGGCTAGATTGGGACTACTACATTAACAATATCTGAATAAACACACACACACACACACACACACACACACACACAGTCCTTTAGCATGTGCTGAAAGATGAGTACACACAAGAGAAAGAACAAATGTGGAACAAAAGAGATGGATAATATAAAAATGTAGAAGCATGTAAGAAATACTCACACTCAACAGTAAAAGATTACAAAGCCTTTGGAATAAGTCTGCTCATAAATGTTACCCTAATGGCAATTTCTAAATATAATCAAAAGGGAACAATGCTAAATGTCCATCAGTAGGAAAGTAGTTTACAAATTATGCTACACCTAATAATGGGATGCAGCCATTACAGATGATGGTTTAGTTGTAGATTTAATGACATAGAAAGAATATGAAGTGATAATTATGTAAATTATATATTTGTATATTATATAAATGTGAGATCTTATTGGTATTATATAAAGTGAATTTATATATTTTATTATATATAAATATAAATTTTTTATTACATAAAGTGAGAAGATTGGATCACAATACTATATGAAGAGTTTGGTTTCTTTTTGTAAAAATGCCTGCTATACATAAGCAAAGCATAAAAAGTGTAATATAGAGAAAACAGTCTAAAATGGGATACATATATTATATGTGCTCAGGAAGGGATGTCTGGTATTGACTAGGAGGGGACACAACAGAGTTTGCTATGGTACAAGGAATGTTTTGATGTAGGTGGTGGTGATATGGATATATACTATTAAAAAATTTTTTTTAATGTTGAGATGTGCATTTATGATTTGTGTACCTTTTCATGTGTATTTTATACCTCAATGTAATAAAAGAAAGAAAAACACAGGACAAAGGTATTAATGATACTATCTTTGGAAAATATGGTTGATGTTTACTTTTCTTGGTCTATCTTTCTATTACTTAAATTTTTTTTACAACAATCACATACTTCTTTTATGATCTGAAAAAAATAATAAAGCAGTTATTTTGAAAACAAATAAAGCCATAAAGACCATGATCATAGTGATTTTTCAGAATCAAGCTAGAGCATCCCTCTGCTAGACTCATTTCTTTATTTGTGGGAGATACACATTACCCATATCGTGATTTCCATACATTGTACACATTTTCCCCCATCCCAACGAAATCAAGTTTTCACTTTGTGGTTAAAAGGTGTAAGTAACATGGAGACCTCATCCTCCTGCCTCATTAGGAAAACATCCAACCAAAAAAGGTCAGAAACCAGAGCAGTGTCCAGTCCGGGAGGGAAGTGAATGAGAGAGGAGATGAAGGAAGGCCCGTCTCAGATTCCTGCAGCTCTGGCCTACAAGTTGAAGGGCTCCGTTGAGGTGTGTTGCTGTGTACGTGCCAGGTTATGTTTATTTCATGTTCTGAATGATTCCTTTTTAACCTACCAAGTATTTATAGCCCATAGAAACTCAGAGATGAAAGTTTTTCCAATGTGCAAAAGCCACAAATGACAAATTCTTGTTAGAGTGGCCGAAGCCAGGAGGGCTCTCAAGCCCGCGTGTGTGTCTGTCCGTCTGAAGCCCCGTTCATTACAACTGAGCTTTTCTGGGCTGGTCCTCAGTGGAGAATGGGTGACCCTAGGAGACCATTGCGACCACTGTGTTGTGAGCTGAAGGAGAGCCATTGAACACAACAAAAAGGATGCTTCAAGGACGCACTGCAACACAATCAGAACCATGCCACAGGCTCTGATGGCTAGGAGGTGACAGCAGGAGTGACACAATTAGGGACAGGAGTGGTTCAATTTAGGGGGAAAAAAAGCTCACAGAAGTATGCTGTTTTCGGGACAAAGAGGCCGAGTTCTAAAGTACCCCCAGTAAGCAGCTTCCACAAAGGGCTGACCATGTGCCTGTAGCAGATGGCCTTTAAGCCACACTCAGACCTGGTGCTCTAAAGAGTTCAGGGGCAGCAGGCTTGCAGGCGAGGGAGAGCGGAGCTGCGTGAGGATGCACGGGTGCCCCGGGTACCAGAGACAGGCCAGGCCAGACAAAGCTGCCCCTGGCAGGACTGGTGAGTCTCCAGCCTGTGTCTCTTCTCCTCCTGCCTCTTCCCCGTCGCCCCCCTCCCCACAACTCCCCACTTTATGCATTCTGAAAGGATAAGCCAGTTGAAAATGCCCACGTCTCATTTGTTCAGCCATTTGGGCTACAAAGCTCAGTCAACCCATCAGTGAATGCTTTTCCTCTAGACAAAATTCTTGAAAAATAAGAGCTTTATAATCTTCTGGAAGTCCGGGTTGGAAAAAGCTACATCTTCCCTAGCAGGAATACTAAAGATGCACACGATACCCTCATCAACAATGACTCATATCAAGAAGAAGTAGGGGATGATGTAGATGAAGACAAAATGGAATAAAATACGTGTTTAACCAAATCATTTTCCTGGACTGTAGTAGCCCAGGTTAATCCTTTATAAATATATTCACAACCCACTCATGACAAATGAATCTCAGCCAGCCTTTGACGTGCTCTTGGGATAGGAGCGATGAGGAATCTCTTCAGCACTTCATCTTTTCCATGTTGCTCTTGAGTTTGGGGATGAGGAGTTCAGGGGTGGCAAAGATCCAACTCGACATACTCTAAACACTGACATCTTTGACTTCTGGGAGGGCTCTGGGTACACATTTTTAATTTTTCTTGCAGTTCTTGCAGGTAAGTTTCCTTCTGCAAATGTGAGTGCTGGGTGCAATAACATTAGTGAGAGGAATATACATGCATCTTTTAGAAAAGATAAACCCTGTAAATCCTATCAGTTTTAGGAAGCAGACTTTCTGTACTAGTAGGCACAAGAGCAGTCTGTCTTGGAAAAAATATACACTTCAGATTGACCACTCTTTAGGCACTCAAAGAATGGTGTGTTGGACTCAGGACTTCTGAGTGCGGTTGTGCAGTTTGCGTACTGAAGAAATCTCAAAGAAACTATAATGTGCAAGCTCATCTACCATACGTGGAGGTGTTGCTTGATGCTAACAAGTAGATGAATGTTTACTTTGGGATACTGTTGTCCTAAGTCAACATAAGTACTTGCTCTTCTGGTCTCCTCTACGCCCTGACTCGGGTATAATGGCAGTGCTATGCCTTCACATGCCTCACCTTTGTCCAACTCCCCAGCAGTCCATCTACCACCGAACAAGCACTTGGCTGTCTGCACACCGCCACAGAGCAAGAAGCTCACCGGCCTGCCCCTCAGTAACAATAACGATTATTTCCACACACTGATTTCTACTACATGCCAGGACCCGTGTGTGCTGAGGGCTTCATGGATGATGTTATTTAGGCCCTTACAACGAACACAGAGAGGTCGACTGGCCCTGTCTTTCTGACCCCGGAAGTCACGTTCTTCATG
Organism: Hyperoodon ampullatus; assembly: GCF_949752795.1. Classification (NCBI taxonomy): domain Eukaryota; kingdom Metazoa; phylum Chordata; class Mammalia; order Artiodactyla; family Ziphiidae; genus Hyperoodon; species Hyperoodon ampullatus. The sequence continues at coordinate 88,158,735 of NC_136921.1, read as the reverse complement.
TGATGACTATGGGATCCCCTCTTCCCTCCATCCCTCTGACCTTCCGCCAGTTCCCACGGGCTCAACGTGCTCTCCTGGGCAGGAATGCTGCTTCCTGTGCCTCAAATGCCAACCCCCCCACCCACCATTCCCCTCCTAACTCCTCATCGTTTGAGTTCTCAGCTCCAATATCACTTCCGCTAAATAAATTAGGTCTTTCCCTCCCCAGCACTTACACCACACGGACACTGCAGGTTAGTTTGTACTTGTGCTTGTTCAGTGTCTGCACTGCTCACCGCGGGCCTCACCTCACCTCACGGGTGCCTGGGCCTGGTACCCGTACTGCTGGGTGCCTGATGCCGAGTGCCGGGCACGCAGGAGGCTTATAAACTTCTGATGAAGGAATGAATGGCCGAGGGCTTAAGCAAGGCAGATAACACTCCTCTTCAAATTGCTTCTAGTTTAGCCACATGCGATTCTAATTGTGATGAAAACTCACAACTGACACTGAGTCCTTCCTTCATTTTCTGTCGGGGGCTTCAATCCGTCTCCCTGAGGAGCCCCTGGCTCCCTGTTGCTCTGGTCTCCCCACACAACCCTCATCTTGCCCCTCCCCGCTATTTCTCCCTCTCCAAAGAGGGCTTCTTGACCTTCCCTGATGATGAAATTCCGGCCTCACGTCCCGCAGGGCAGCATCTTTCCTAGGTTCTCTGGTAAGACGCAAGGCTGCTCACCGTTTTCAATGTTAGTGTGACTCAGTCCCACCACTAAGTACAATATTACTCATTAGTTTCGTGTACCATAATCATATTATAGTGATATAATACACTGTGACAATCTTGATACTTTCGTCTGACGAGCCAACAAACCTGACAATTTCATTTTAAGGCATCTGCAATTTAAAGAAAAAAATGTACACTCTAATGTCACTGCACCCTCCCCACGAGGGGAGGGGCTGGACCCACTTGGAGTACGACATTCAGAGATGCTGTCAGAATTCTGAAAGTTAAACAAAAATCCTCTGGGTGTTACAAGTGAGAAGACAAAAGCAGCCACCACCTGAATAGACAGTTGTCACTCCAGACGACAGCCTGCCTGCTATTCAGAGACGTTACTTTGGAGAGGGACGCTGTGCTGAGGCTTCAGCGGGCGTTTCTACTGGGTACCTGACTCCAGCTGCTGGTGGGTGGGAGACCCTCACTCAGCGTGGCTGGTCCCTCATCGGCAGGCCATGGTTCTGTGTCTGGGGAACAAAGGCTACCATAGGGACCTGACATAGTAGCCCTGTTATGGAGTAAGGCTAGTATCCATCGTTTATATTAATCCAGAAAACTGCAGTACAAAGCTGTGTTGAACCATACCTTGTTGGATATTTAATGTGCCCACTTAACCCTGTTGCTGTATTTTTAAAAAATTGTGCCTACCGGGCTTCCCTGGTGGCGCAGTGGTTAAGAGTCTGCCTACCGAAGCAGGGGACACAGGTTCGTGCCCCGGTCTGGGAAGATCCCACATGCCGCGGAGTGGCTGGGTCCGTGAGCCATGGCCGCTGAGCCTGCGCGTCCGGAGCCTGTGCTCCGCAACGGGAGAGGCCACAACAGTGAGAGGCCCGCGTACCGCAAAAAATAAATAAATAAAATAAAATAAAATTGTGCCTACCACCAGATCAATATATTTTCTGGCTTTTTCACATATAGACTTTCAATCAAAATTAATTACTTGCATCCTTTAAAAAAAACACTTAGCTCCATGCTATAAATAAAGAGCAAAAATTCTATCTAGTTCTGAGCTTTCAGTGCAGGAAGAAACCCGCAGGAGCTTGTAAAAACCATCAGCTGTGTTTGCATTAGAGCAGAGGCTCAGCGGCTGGTTTTGAAAGCGCCGAGCGGAACCTGTACCTCAGCGGTCAGAGTCGAGCCCCCAGACTTGAAGGGCGGCGTGTGTCTGGAATCATTTCCCAGCCTTAATAAGAAGCTCTGTCCTTCCCAGGCACAGATTAGTGCTCCTCTGTGACCCCAGCACGCCGGCAACTCCAAGTCGCTGAGATGATGCTCACCTTTGGGAAAAGAACGCTCTAATCTTGATCCTGTTCCGACGGCTGCAAGAATCCTCCCCCCCACCCCCACCAGGGTTGCATGTCCTTGGTCTTTTTTCTTGTTTGCTTTTGTGGTCTGGGTACACTGCTCCTCTCCTGCCTGGGTGAGGGAGCAGCGCGGAGCCTGTGGGGCTCCCTCCCTCGCATCCTCATCTGGGTAGCAGGCTTTTTCAGCCCCCAGTCCTTCTTCACAGGTAGGAAGCACATCACAACTCATTAGTAATTTACTGCTACAGTAATTTTTATAATTACTGCCAGGAGGCCTCATTAAATTTGATCTAATGAATAAATATTGTATTTTTCAACGTGATTACCAGAACAGCTTAAGCTGAGTGCCATAAACAATTATTTTCCTCACTACTCAGGATGTCGGTGACTATTGATTTTTATTTCATAAAGAATTTACTGTAGTAATACTAATATAAATGACTTCAGGAATAGGCAACGTCCCCCATGTCAATTCACAAGCAACATAGAGCCCCAGAAACAGCCAGAGGGGAAGAAGGCTGGGAGTCAGAAGGAAAGAAAAATCTGTCTGGAATATAGAGGTCGGCTGAGTGTTTGTGGCCAGCCGGGGCGAGGTGGGGACAGGGTGGTGCTGCTCTGACTTCCGACAGTGTACGGAGATCAAGATTCCTGACATGTGGGTATGGAGCTCCCCGGCTGAGCTATACTGCTGGCAGTTGATTTTTGCATATTATAAAATAGTCAATACATTCTGCTGTTACAAAGTAAAACATAAAAACCAGGCTCTAATGGGGGACGACTCACACCAAACCCTACTTGCTAATTTTGTTACTTCACGGCCACTGAATATCTTGTGCTTTCCTGCTTCACATTTTTTCTTGGTTTCTAACGTCATGGACTGGAATTTCACACCTTCACTAGCGGGATGGCTATTTCCCTATATCTTCTGCCTTCTATCCCACTCGATACCCCCTCCTCTTCATATCTAAGCTACTATGAAACATTGGGATTCTCTGTGATTTTTATTTCTCTTTCTGTAACCGAAACATGAGTTTGCTGCCCCAGGTGACCCTCACCTGTCTGGGCTGGCTCACTGCTCTCGCCAGACCTCTCTTCCACACCAGAGCAGTCATCCGCAACCCTGGCTGCACATTAGAATCATAGAGGAACTTTAAAAATATGCTGGTACCCAGGCCCTACCCCAGAGATTCTGATTTAATTGGTCTGGGGTAGGGCATGGCTTCAACTCTTCTTTTTTGAGCTCACCAGATGATTCTAATGTGTGGCTAGGGTCTAAAACCACTGCCCAGGAAGATAAAGCAGACGAAGGCAGGAGGTAGAGAGCGAGTCAGGAGCCAGAGCTCCACGCCCTGTGGGTAGTTGTTATAGGCTGAACTGTGTCTTCCCCAAATGCGTATGTTGACATTCTAACCCCCAGTACCTCAGAATATTACTGTATTTGAATATAGGGCCTTTCAAGAGGTAATTAAGGTAAAATGAGGTCATACATGTAGGCTCTGTCCTTATAAGAGGAGAAGATTAGGACATCGGAGAGCACAAAGGGAAGACCATGTGAAGATACAGGGGAAAGATGGCATCTACAAGCCAAGGAGAGAGGCTTCAGGAGGAACCAACCCTGCCAACACCTTGATATTGGACTTGTGAGAAAATACATTTCCATTGTTTAAACCACCCAGTCTGTGGTACTTTGTTATGGCAGCCCTAGCAAACGAATACAGTAGTTTTCACAGATTGTGAAACCTAGTGGCTAAAAGCAGAGATTCTGGAGGTGGAACCCTCCTCAAACCCAAGGCTCAAACCCAAGGTCTGTCACTTACCAGATGTATGGTGCCTTGATGTTTTGGTTATCTATTGCTGTGTATGAAATTACCTCAAAGCTTAGTGGCATAAAACTACTCTTTGTCACATTCACCAGTTCTGTGGGTCAGGAATGTGGACAGGGCATAAAGGGGGCAATTTGTCTCTGTTCTACAATATCTGGGGCCTCAGCTGGAAGATTGGAAGGATGAGAGCGACTCATCAGCTGAGGGCTTGTTTTCTCACATGTCTGGTGATTGATGCCAGCTGTTGTGCTGGCTGGACCCTAAGTTGACACTATTAGCCAGATAACCTACATGTGGCTTCTTCATGCAGCCTGGGCTTCCTTACAACATGGTGGTTGGGTTCCAAGGGTGAGAATCCACAGGGAGAGAGACATTAAGAAGCATTCCACCTTTCTAAACCCAGGCAAGTCATGCAGCAGCAATATATCCACAGCATTCTACTCATCAAGTCAGCCACAAAGGCTTGCCCAGGCTTAAGGGGTGAGGAAATAGACTCCAAGGCAATGGGGAAATAAATGGCAGTGTTCTGGAAAAGCAGGTGGGACCAGAAATACTGTTGTGGCCATGTTTTGGAAAACGCGATCTGCCACACTTGGACAAGTTTCTACCTCTTTGAACCTCTGTTTCCTTACCATTAAACTAGAATGATGTAAACTAACTCATTCAGTTGTTGTAAGGATTAAAATGGCAACTTTAGAGCAGAGCCTGGTACATAGTAAGTGCTTAGGAAATTCTAGTCTCTCCTTATATCTGGGCCAATGTGCTTATTCTGGTCAGGCCTCGAGGGATGATGAGGATGTAGGGAAGAAAGGTCAGGAGATCCAATATATTAGTGTCTAAAGTTGCTAAATCAAAAAATATCAGGAAAAATATTGAGATATGGAGGTCATTCCTCAAAAGTTACAAAAACTGGAGTTAAAAGTGATTTCCCCCTAGAGATCAGCACTGGGATTCTGGAGAAGTGGAGAAAGGCACCATTGCTTTCCATTATGAATCCTTCAGAACTATTTGATTGTTTTAACCAAATGCATGCGTTACACTTATTTAAAAAAAAAAAAAAAGGCCCATGAAAGACATGCCAAAAGTGGCTGTCCGAAATAAATGTAAAGAAATTACTATTACTCTTTATTTTTATAGTGTATTTAAATTGATGTTTTCTAACAGTGAGTCCTTATTATGGAATTTAGATATTTTAAAAATAGAAAAAAATTATATGAAGAGTATGATCTTAGCAATATTAACAATACTTATGTTCAGCACCCATGAGTAATCTAATTCTCAACTGTGGTTACCTGTGAGTAGCAGGATTATGGGTGATTTAAATTATGACATTCTAATTTTATATAATAAGTGATTTAAAATTATAAATAAGAATAAATTTTTAAAATATGATGACTATAAGCTTATTGCCCATCTCTCTCTTTTTTTGTGGTACGCAGGCCTCTCACTGTTGTGGCCTCTCCCATTGCGGAGCACAGGCTCCAGACGCACAGGCTCAGCGGCCATGGCTCATGGGTCCAGCCGCTCCACGGCATGTGGGATCTCCCCTGACCGGGACACGAATCTGCGTCCCCTACATCGGCAGGCAGACTCCCAACCACTGAGCCACCAGGGAAGCCCCATATCTCTCTTTTTTTTCTCCTCCCCAACATATCAGTCAGCATTTTAAAATGTAGTATTATCCATGGTTAATTAAAGAGCAGAAACTTCTTGCTAACAAGACAGTGTTGAAATCCCTATATCAAGATGGATGAAACTAAGGAGGTATTAATATCCTTCAGCATGAAGGCCAGAGAGTAACTGTTAAATCCAAAGAATTAGCACAAATTATCAAGGATGCACTGGTGAGAAAACAGTTTCCTTAAAAATAACAGTAACTTCAGGGCTTCCCTGGTGGCGCCGTGGTTGAGAGTCTGCCTGCCAATGCAGGGGACACGGGTTTGTGCCCCGGTCCAGGAGGATCCCACATGCTGCGGAGTGGCTGGGCCCGTGAGCCATGGCCGCCAAGCCTGCGTGTCCAGAGCCTGTGCTCCGCAACGGGAGAGGTCACAACAGTGAGAGGCCCGCGTACCACAAAAAAATATATAATAATAATAATAATAGTAACTTCAATATACAAAAACGAGTTGTATTTCTATATATAAGCAATAAATAATCTGAAAATAAAATTAAGAAAATAATTTCAATTATAATAGCATCAAAAAGAATAAAATATTTGGGAATAAATTTAACCAGGGAGATGCAAGACTTGTACACTAGAAACTATAAAATATGGTTGAAAGAAATTTAAAAATACCTAAATAAATGGAAAAACATCCCATGTTCATGGATTAGAAGACTTAATTTTGTTAACATGGCAGTACTCCACAAATCACAGATTCAATGCAATTCTTATCAAAATCCCAACTTCTAATTTTGCAGAAATGGATAAACTGATCCTAAAAATCATATGGAATTGCAAAGGACCCCAAATAATTGAAACAATCTTGAAAAAGAAGAAAGTTGGAGGGATCACATGTCCCAATTTTATAGCTTACTACAAAATTGCAGTAATCAAAACAGTGCAATCTTGGCACAGGATAGACATAAAGATCAATGAAATAGAAATTAAGAGTCCAGAAATAAACCCATACATCTCTGGTTAACTGATTTTCAACAAGGGTGCCAAGATCATTGAACAGGGGAAAAAAAGTCTTTTCAACAAATTGTGCTTGGACAATTGGATATCCACATGCAACAGAATGAAATTGGACACTAACCACACACCATATACAAAAAATTAACTCAGAATGGACCATAGACCTAAATGTAAGAGTTAAAAAGCATAAAACTCTTAGAAGAAAAACACAGGCATAGATCTTCATGATTCTGGATTTGGCAGTGGATTCTTAGATACAACATCAAAAGCACAAGCACCTAAAGAAAAAAATCAATAAATTGGACCCTATGAAAATGAAAACTTTTGTGCATAATAGAGTACAATCAAGCAAGTAAAAAGACAGTCTGGCAGTTACTCAAACTCTATGTCCTAGAAATTCCACTCCTCGGTATATACCCAAGAGAACTGAAATCAGGTGTTTAAACAAAACCTTGCAAATGAATGTTCATAGAAGCACTATTCACAACAGCCAAAAGTGAACACAAACAAAATATCCATCAACTGATGGAGAAATTGTGCTATATCTATAAAATGGAATGTAATTAGGTCACAAAAAGGAATAAAGTACTGAGAACTACTAAAAGGTTGTACCTTGAAAACATGCTAAGTGAAAGAAATCAGACACAAAAAGCCACATATTGTATGTTCCCAAATGTCCAAAATAGGCATATCCATGAGACAGAAAAGCAGATGGGTTCTTATGGACTGAGGAGAGAGAAGAAGGGGAGTGATTGTTTTAGTGACTGGTCTCTTTTGGGGAGTGATGAAAATGTTCTGGAGTTACATAGTGGCAATGGTTGCACAACATGGTGAATGTACTGGAAGCCACAGAATTGTACACTTTAAAATAGTTAAAATGGTAAATTTTATGTTATGTGAATTTTACTTCCATCTTTTTTTAAAGTTAAGAATAAAAGTGACAAAAAGCTAAACACTAGGCGAAGACCCAATGAGCTTGATATTAGGTTGTTTCCAAAACCCAGTTTTCTGGTAAAGCAAACTAAGTTGCAATCAAACCTCTCTCTTACCAGGGCCAGCTCTCCCCAATTCTTAAGAATCCCACATCTCACTTTGTTGAAATCAATTAATAGAGTTCTTGGTGTCTGCCCTAATCATCCTTTTCTCCCTCCCCAGCACTGAAAAGTAAGATAAATAGAATCTATCTTCATAATTTTACTTAGTCATTTAGTTTGGTAGCATCTGTTTATCATGATTTACAGAAATCTGACTGGCTATGAGAGTTGCAGGGAGCATTTGCATGAAGGAATTTTATTTACATATTTTTCTCCTCAAGCACTAGGTTACTCAAAATGGTCATGTCGGAAATTCAGGCAAGCTCCAGTGGTCATTATTACTTTTTAAAAAGACATACTGGAGGGTCTTCAACAAGTGAGAAACATTTATAGTTATACAATTTAGAAGACAAACTTGAGGACCAGTCTATTAAAAAATGTGTAATCAAATAAAAATAAAACTGAAATACTGGTTCCTACTGATATGGCTTGCCTACTAGGCATGTGAGAAGAGAGAATTTGACTATCTTAGCACGAGCTCACAGAAGAGTCTATCCTTCAGTGTTTGAGTAGGAGAGAAAACCACTCTCTATAATATCTTTTTCTCTGAAACCTCAAGGCTTAGTTCCATGTTCATACATGTGAGTATATTTCAGAATTCTTTGTATAATAAAATTAATCATGACTCTCTCCCATATGTAATTAAGTAAAAAAGGCAAGATAAAGAAAAGTATGTAGTGAGTAGGATACTATCATTTAACTGAGAAGGCAAAAGGAGGGTACATATATATATACGTATTTGCTTATAGTTCTGAAAATCAGAGTATAAGTCATAAAAAATTTTAAGATGTTAATCTAGAGAGGGAGAGAAGGATAAGGGTGGAAGGATAGGAATAAAATTTAGACTTCACTAAAAACACCTTATTTTCTGAGCTTGACTTTGGAAACATGTAACTGTTTTACATCATTACAAGACAAAATTAAATCCTAATTTTTTGAAGAGCAGTCTTTAAAAGCAAAAGCAAAATAACACAAGTAAACCTAACAATGTATCAAGTTGGTGGCTTAACGACATTAAGAGTTTAAGGGCTTCCCTGGTGGCACGGTGGTTAAGAATCCACCTGACAATTCAGGGGACACGGGTTCGAGCCCTGGTTCGGGAAGATCCCACACGCTGCGGAGCAACTAAGCCCGTGTGCCACAACTATTGAGTCTGTGCTCTAGAGCCCCCAAGCCACAATGACTGAGCCCACGTGCCACAGTTATTGAAGGCTGCGCGCCTAGAGCCCATGCTCTGCAACAAGAGAAGCCACCGCAAGGAGAAGCCTGCGCACTGCAACGAAGAGTAGCCCCTGCTCGCCACAACTAGAGAAAGCCCGTGCACAGCAACGAAGACCCAATGCAGCCAAAAATAAATAAATAAATAAATTCATTATTTAAAAAAAAAAAAGTTTAAAATTACTTTAAAAACAGTAATATGTGGGACTTCCCTGGTGGTCCAGTGGGTAGGACTCAGTGCTCCCAGTGCAGGGGGCCAGGGTTCAATCCCTGCTCAGGGAACTAGATCCCGCATGCACGCTGCAACTGAAAGAGCCCGCATGCTGCAACTAAGACCCAGAGCAGCCAAAATAAATAAATAAATACATAAATATATTTTAAAAAAAAACAAAAACAAAAACAGTAATATGTACCAAAGGACTGACACCAAGGACGAAAACAGAAAATTACCTTCAACCGTTTTCAGTAATAATGTTAATATTTAAGTAAAATATTGGTACTATTATTCTGAAACTATATATATGTTTATATATAGTGATGTTACTAATATATTTATATATAAATGCTAATACATAATTGCTTATATAGGAGCACATTTACACATAACTACACATAAGTTGTGTGTATATGTAATACATAGATAGATATGAAAGGAATGTGTTTTGAAAACAAAATACTTTGAAGGAATGGTTGATTCTAGGTTTGGGGCAGAAGATGTGTAAGATAAGCCTGGAACATTTTGTCTTACCAGAAAACAAAGGAAACTATCAAAGACCACTGGGGTCATATCAGAAGGATGCAGGAGTCTATGACAAATCTCCCAATGGGCCAAAATTGGGCATCAATAAGAATAATAACTGCTATGGACTGAATCACATCAAATATTTGAAAAATCCAAGAGTTCATGTGATACTTAAACAAATAAACAAAAACCCTTGGTAGGCGCCATTAGAAGATACTAGAGAACAAATTCTTGATTCTGAAGACTGGTTAAAAAAAATACTCAAGTCCTTAATACACCTTTTATGTAATATAAACTCTACCTTGTGTAATTAGATACTTGAGGGGAAGTTTCCAGTTGATTAATGAAGAGAGAATTTACAGAAAATGTTTATCAATGGCCACTAACAGTACAAAAAGGGAGAGAACAGGATAGTAAGAGTCTTCTGATGTCAGTACACAATATAAAGTACTGTTGTTGCATCTGAATCAGATCAAGCTTCTAGATAACAGAGAAGACAGAGGAACATATTACATGACACCATGGGGCTGCAATTAGTAAAATGTGGGAAACTCTTTGGGAAAGATGACTTTTTTCAACAAATAAACAGCAAGGGGAATAAAGGGAGGGGAAACCTAATAATTAAAAGAGACATTAAATATATAAATGAATAAGAGTCGAGTCCTGAATTCAAATAAACCAATTGTATAAATGGAAGGTGAGGGGTGGGATAGTGAAAATTTGAACACTGATTGGATATTTGACATTAAGGAACTCTTGCTAACTTTATGTAGGTGTAATAATGATATTTTATTATGGTTCTAAAAAAAGAGTCATTATCTTTTAGAAATACTGAAGTGTGTATGAATGTCATGTAATGTCTGGGCTTTTCTTCAAAATAATTCAGTGGACTGGGGGTAGTAAAAGAGTATAGATGAAACAGGATGGGCCATGCTTTGATCACTGCTGAAGTTAGTGATGGGCACACACAGTGGGGGAGGGTCTCTTCTCTCTTTAAAAAAAGTTTAACTACTATGCACACAATTTTTGCCACCAAAAGTTTTCCCCCAACAAATGGATAACACTCAGAGCTACTATATCTAAAATTATCTTTTTGTAGCTCATTTTAGCTCAATAATACAAATTCTTTACTCAGTAGAATATATTCTTTAAAGTTAGTATAATGAAGTAAAATGTATTTTTCCCATAGAAAAATACATTACTAGAAATACATGATTCTTAGTGAATTGACCATTGCAGCTTCATAGAAAGCTAAGCATTATATCACAAAGAAAGGTTACACCTCATAGGGGTTAATGCTGGGATTGACCAACTCTTCAATGTTGGGATCTATCCATTATTTCTCCTCCACCATGACTTTAGTTCTCTCCACCCAAATCTCAGGAACTTTCCTGCCCAGAACCCTCAACTCATCTTTTGATACATATTTAGTGAACTTTTTTCTTTTCTTTTTTTTTTTTTTTTGCCACGTGGCTTGTGGAATCTCGGTTCCCTGACCAGGGATTGAACCTGGGCCATGGCAGTGAAAGCCCGGAATCCTAACCACTAGACCACCAAGGCGCTCCCTTAGTAAACATTTGTTGAGTACCTAGTACATGATAAGGGTATTCGGATCAAAGATGGTCTTGCTCTCAATGACTTCAGTCTTAATGAGGGGAGAAAGTGAAATAAACACATAACTATGGGTGGCTGGTATTATATGTTATGATCAAGATATGTAGCCCTATCAAGTATGTAGCCTGGTCTATCAGAAGTCCTCAGAACAGTGTTTGGTTCTAATATCTCTCTTCTCTGGCTAGAAAAGCAGGCATGGGCTCTTGAGTTTTCATAAGTTACTTAACCTCGCTGAGTCTCCTCATCTCTAAAATACCTGCTATGAAGAGCTAACGTACATACTGTACTGAGCACTGTGTCTCGTACCTAGGAGGTGGCTCAACTAACTCTAGTGTCCCTCCTTTGGCAAATATTTATCAATATAATGTTGGATTGAGCATTGCTGCAATCATGTGTTATCAGCAGGTACTTTCATCTGACAATAAACACTCCCAACAAACCTTCAAGGCACAGGATTACGTTAAAAAAAAAAAAAGTTTCCTATTTGGCAGACTATGCACATTTGCAATCCTACAGGTTGAGTTCACCTACAATGAGCCATGCCTCCCATTTTGGTGTCTAGTCAAGTAGCTTTCCTCCTCTCTCCCCACCCTTGGGCTACACACAAGTTCACCTAGAACTCTGTGCTACAGTCTAGGGCTACAGACCAGCCCCACACTCTCCAAAATTCTCAGCCTCCTACCTTTCTTCATCCTTGTAACTAAGAGTTACCACACTTTCTAGAAATCTATTTTAACCAAAGATTTGGGCATAACAATACTAACAATAGCATTACTCGTAATATCAAAAGATTGTTAACCACCAAGATACCCCAATTTTGGGAATTGTTTAAGTAAAATATGGACCATTCATATAAACAAATACTATTATATAGCCATTTAAAATGTTTTGACATTCTTAATGCTATAGAATTTGCATATAGAGTACAATTGCTACCATATAAAACAAAATGCAGGGAAGATTGGAAAAAAAAAAACGTTAGTGACTTTTAACCTTAAGTGATGTCTCCTTTGTTTCTGGCTTTTTGCCTCAAACAAGTCTTTCATCACCTGGCTATTATTATGAATAAAGGTCTCTACCTGGAGCACACCAATTTCTCTACAGCTGAGCCCATACCTTATACATTGCAAAGCAAAGATCCCCAGCTCCCTCCCACCATTCCAGGTGTTAGTCCATCCTCCACTATCTCATAGCAATGCCTCCTTTGGAAGTTCTCACCCTCTTCTCCTCCTTCCTCAACCTTGTAGTTAACTAAGGAGTCTTCTAACCACAGGACTTTAATGCCCTGCAGTTAAGAGCCTCATGAGTTTCTAACATCTATGCTGCATGAGCCAATACCTACCACCGTAAGCAGACCCTTTTTATCCGCAGTCTTGCTTTCCTCGGATTCAGTGACCCAAGGTCAACCTTGGTCCAAAAATACTAAATGGAAAATTCCAGAAACAAACAATTCAGAAGCTTTACATTGTGTGCCATTCAGAGCAGCACAATGAAGTCTTGTGCTGCCCTGCCCGTCTGCTCCTGACATCCAGGGTCACGGGAAGGAGATGATCAACAGTAGCCTAATGCTATGTCTCAACGCCCGCTGTCATTCACCTCACTTCATCTCATCACGTAGGGCATTTTATCCTCTCACATGGCCATCAGAAGGGTGAGTGCAGTAGAATATTGTAAAAGAGCGAGTGTGCACATTCACCTTTTATTACACCTTTGTTCTATTGTATTATTAGGTGTTGTTGTTCATCTCTAACTGTGCCTAATTTATAAATTAAACTTTATATAGGTATGTATGGATAGGAAAAAGTATAGTATACATAGGGTTTGGTGCTATTTGTGGTTTCCGGCATCCACTGGGGGCCTTGGAACATATCTCCCAGGGATGAGGGGGGCCTACGGAATCCTACCCCCAGCCCCTCCTGACCACAGAAGCCCTCAGCCCCTCCCGGCCATCCTGTCTCCCCACCAACCGGGTTTCCGCATAAGCCACCTCGGCCGGTACTGTCCCAGCACCCAGGACGCCCTTGTTCTCACTGCCACAACCTGATCCACAGCCCTTTCCTCTGCTTCTGACTCCTAAGGCTGCCCGAGTTTTGCTTAGTTACCAAAAAAAAAGGCTTCTCCCTACAATACTCTAGTCAAGCTCAGCCACTTTAGCTACGTGGCATTGGGCACTTTTCTCAACTTCTCTGGATTTAGTTCATCCTTGAGCTACTACCCCACAAATGTGCAGTTAACATTAACACAGAAGTCACATATGCTCACCTTTTATTCCCCTCAGGACTTGTTATCACTTTCCTATCAGAACCTAATCCTCTGCAGCCAAGCTCTAAATCCCTGAACCTGTAATCCATTCCCCTAGCATGCAAATAACTCAATTGTCTACCCGACCTTGAGCCATCAGGAGCTCCCTCTCACTCCTTTTCTGAAAGCAAAATAAAACACAAATAACCCCATCAGTGCAGCACCTTCTAACTACTACTGCCTTTGCCCCTCCTATGAAACTGCTAAAGTCTATTATAGTTTCTATTTCCTTTCTCAACCTCTTAGTAGGTGAAGATAAAGGTGGATACCATCTCTACCTCTGGGAACTCAGGATGGAGAAATACAAAGGCAAATTCCTGAAGCATGAATATCCTCACACTACTTTTACATCTAATTGTCCAAACTGGAGTTCTCTCAACTCTAAGGATGGTGTGTGGAGCTTTACAGTGGGGTGCATGGGAGAAAGTAGAGGTTCCCACAGTCAAGGCTGAGACAGAGAAGCAGACCTGCCCATCAACGCTGTAAAACGCCTACTAGTGAGAAAACGCCAACTGCTTTTCCTCTCTTCATTCCTACAGAACGTTACTTTTAGGTTTTTGTCTTAGTTCTTCCACTAGATTGTAAATCCTTTCAGGGTATAAGGCTTCAGCATCTACTGTTGCTAGCAATATTTTTAATGAAAACCACCTAAATGCCACTTCATAATTTTAAAACATGGTAACACCAAAAATGTTCCAAACGACGACCAATTTTGATTAACTCCAAAAATATAAGCCTCCCAATTGCATCCCTAAAAGGGCTGGGTTATAATTGGGCTTCTTAAGATACTAAGAGTTTATGAAAAGAAATGTCAATTTCTTTTGGACTTGTATAGAATACAGTTACAGTTGTATAACTTCATTTATCTTGGTCTTCTCCCCAAATGTATGTGGTGTAAACGTGGTTTCTCAGATAAATCTAGAGCAAGAGTCAGCAAACTTACCATAAAGTATTTCAGGCTTTGTGGGCCACTATGTCACATGTTTTCCTTTTTTAAAAACTCTCTAAAAATGTAAAAGACCATACATAGTTCATGTGTCATATGAATATAGGCTGCAGCAGAATCTGGTCCCCAGGATGTAGCTTGCCAACCCTGGTCTAAAGAATCGGGCATGAGAACTTTTGAACCATGCTTTTTTCGTCTTTTGATTCTCTCGGCTCTGGAACAGGTCTCAAGGCACAGCGTGCCTGTAATAAATATCCGAACGGTTGATAAAAGCAAGCCAGGTATTGTGAAATCACTGTTGGTTCTTGGGTTGGCAAATGGTCAAAGAAAAGAAAACAACATTGTAAAACCTCAGGGGCTCGTATTTTCTATCTGGTGATGTAGCCGTCTTAGCCGATTCTGATTCACAGCTATCAGGCGTATCACCAAGCCAGGCCCTGTTCAAAAGAGCTGGCCCTTGACTGTCAGAAACTTAAGCCGAAGTGTGTGTGTGCAGGTGGTGGTGGTGGGGCCTCTCGAAAAGGCAGAAATGGTCTTTTGTTTAAATAGGAGGGAAAAATTAGGACTCAGTGCAGTAAGATTGAGCATCAAAGATTTTTAAAAAAGCAGACAAGCTAGAACAAAATGTTTTATTATTAAAATAAAAAACTTTGTATAAAAGCATAACAGATCAAATGCTCTATTTACATTTATTGATTCAAGGTCCAATTATGCACCAAACACTGCACAGGCACAGCTACGGGCTGCAGACGCAAAGCAAAATGAACACACAGACACTTAGATTCTACCTCTATTGAACAATTTGATTCATGCCGAAACAGGCGGAGGGACAGACATGGACTCTGCCCAGAAACTAAACTGGCAGAGATGTCAAGTTAGCAAACTGTTGAAAGTCACCCTTCTCCCAAAAGGCACTTCTCAGTGTTATAAAAGTGCTTCAAACCTGAATGTGAGCCCTGTGCTTGGCTTATAATTTCTTCAAGAAAGTAAAAACTGCAAAGAATTGTAGCTGAGTATAAGTATCAATTTTCCATGCAACATAAGCAAGAATTTATTTGAAATACCTTACGTTATGAACTGAAATCAACTTGGCAAACTACAGTTATCCTGAAGTTTTATTCCATGAATTCAAGTCGGCCTGTTCCTAGAGGCTCCCCATCCCAATTCCCCAGGATGGCTTTTCTACAATGATTTCAAGCATAGCACTGCCCGAGAACCTCTGGGTCGTGACCGTGTGGGCCAGATGCACTTGGTGGAAGAAATGAGCAGCAACTAAGCCTCAACTGTGACAACTTGAATAATAAGCACAATACATGGAATATTCTCCTGAGAGGCCTCCACAGTCATATACTCCACTTGCCAAAAATCACCTAATTTTTCCACATGGTTTTAAGACTTTTGTGCCTTGATTCTGTTAAAAATGTCAGCGAACACTAAATCAGACCCAGTGTTTTCACGTAAGCAAGTTAGAGGGCTAGTCTCTGGAAATCAAGAGATGTAGTTAGTTAACACTACTACTGCATTTCTAAGTGCTTGGTTTTATGGGTGGATTCCAGGGCTATTTCAACACCAATTCAATCAAACATGCTTTCATAAAATTGTCATTTAAAAAGGATTCTGAAACTACCACTGGAGATAAGAGGGGGTTGGCATGGGATGAGGGGTGGGGGGAAATGCAAAGGAGAAACTGCAGGAGGGCAGAGTACAGCGGGCACTACACCCCCATGACGCCCAGACACGCATGCATGTCTAATGAGGTTAACCTGATGTGCCTATAAGACAGACTGATCATCAGAATTCTTAAACTCGGGTTTCAATCACATGACAAAATTGAAAATGTTAAAACAAGGAAGATTTGTGAAGTGGAAGGCAGGTAGTGGATCTTCCAATTATTATGCTTGCATTTCAAACTCCTGTTTTAGACTGAAAGAGAAGAGGGAACATGTCAGGATATGGTTTTCGGCCTGAGAATTATCTTCTGAAAACTAATTCCAAGAGACACATGCACCCCAATGTTGACAGCAGCACTATTTACAATAGCCAAGATATAGAAGCAACTTAAGTGTCTATCGACAGAGGAATGGATAAAGAAGATGTGGTACATATATACAATGGAATATTACTCAGCCATTAAAAAGAATGAAATAATGCCATTTGCACCAACAGGGATGGACCTGGAGATTATCATACTAAGTGAAATAAGATAGAGAAAGACAAATACCATATGATATCACTTACATGCAGAATCTAAAATATGATACAAATGAAAACTTATTTACAAAACAAAAACAGACTGACAGACATAGAAAACAAACTTATGGTTACCAAAGGGGAAGGGAGTTGAGGGGATAATAAATCAGAAGTCTGGGATTAACGGATACAAACTACTACATATACAATAGATAACCAACAAGGTCCTACTGTATAGCACAGGGAACTAAACTCAGTATCTTGTAATAAACCATAATGGAAAAGAATATGAAATATATATATATATATATGTATAACTGAATCACTTTACTGTATACCTGAAATACAACATTGTAAATCAACTATACTTCAATTTTAAAAAAGCTAAAAAAATAATAGTCTTCTGAGAGCCTAATTCACTCTTTTAAACGTTTCTATCGAGTTATAACACATCTTAAGTGTACAGCTTGAATTTTACACACGCACGCCCACGAGGGTCACCATCACCCAGGTGAAGATATAAAATGTTTCCAACGCTCCCCGACTCCCCATGTGCCCCTTTCTAGTTAATACCTGCACCCTCCTGCCCTCCATAAGACCACTATTCTGACTTCTACCATCTTTTTATTAAGATACAAAAATGAATGTCAGATTTGGGTGTAGAAGAAGGAAAAACCAGCCCTACCTTTTCAAGTAAGCATGCACGTTCCCGAAGCCGTGGTACTTGGCTAAGTACACGAGCACCCCAGTTGCACACCGCCCGTCTCTCTGCCGACAGAAGCTACAGTTGCAGATCCCGCGACAAGGTGGGCAGTGCCAGCTCTGAATAAGCATGAAAAGGCACCATTAAGTTAAACCTCATGCCGCCGCTTACTTATCTACTGTTTAACCTTTAAGGTGGGCATGATCAATTGAATTCAGATCTTTTTAATTATTAAAAAACTCGTGGGCTTCCCTGGTGGCGCAGTGGTTGAGAGTCCGCCTGCCGATGCAGGGGACACGGGTTCGTGCCCCGGTTCAGGAAGATCCCACATGCCGTGGAGCGGCTGGGCCCGTGAGCCATGGCTGCTGAGCCTGCGCGTCTGGAGCCTGTGCTCTGCAGCGGGAGAGGCCACAACAGTGAGAGGCCCGCGTACCGCAAAAAAAAAAAAAAAAACTCGTGGGCTTCCCTGGTGGCGCAGTGGTTGAGAGTCCGCCTGCCGATGCAGGGGACACAGGTTCGTGCCCTGGTCCGGGAAGATCCCACATGCCGCGGAGCGGCTAGGCCCATGAGCCATGGCCGCTCAGCCTGCGCGTCCGGAGCCTGTGCTCCGCAACGGGAGAGGCCACAGCAGTGAGAGGCCACAGCAGTGAGAGGCCCGCTTACCGCAAAAAAAAAAAAAAAAAAAAAAAAAAACCTCTTAACATGGTTAACATCCATTAGTCATGCATCACGTTCCCTTAGGAAATCCCACAGAAAAAGTTCCACAGCCACTAGCAGGGCTAAGTGGAGAATGGACTTCCCCGAATTGCCGGGTCGGGAGCACTCCAGAAGGGCTCACAGCTATCTAGCACCAACACTCTGAATTCATCTGCCTTCCTCAAAAAGAATGTCCCACGACACTAAGGGCTCAATCTCTTTCTGGCCCTATCAGCTCACGACAGACTCTCGAGCCCACAGGACCCCCCGCTACAAGGCACCTACTGGGTCTAGCAGAGCATCCCTGACTTCTTCACCGTAACGGTTTCGAAGGCAAGGCCCGCAGAACTGGCCTCGAACGCCCCAGCACTCTGGGTTTCTGCAGTTTGTCTTGGTATCCATAGTTTTCTGGCGGCACTGATGACAAGTCGATCCCTGCAAATAATAAGCAAATAAGAACCGAAAACAAAAACACTGCTTTTTGTAGACAAAATGCTTAAAGAACATCCTTCTTTGGGAATTCCCTGGAGGTCCAGTGGTTAGGACTCCACACTTTCACTGCGGAGGGCAAGCCGCACAGCCAAAAAAAGGATGAATTTGACTACAAAAAAAAATTTAAAGAATGTCCTTCTTTGTGGGTAGAGTCTCATATTTTCTCTTTGAATCCTAGTTCACATCTATATACACATGTATACAAAAGGACATGAAAAGTATCTCAAGCATGGTGATTTCATTCAACTGGCAGACACAATACCTTATGTTATCAAAACTATATCAAGAAAAGATCTGTTTATCTTTAGCACACCACCATATCCCCAGCACCTATCTATGTAGGCACACGTTAATAGATACTTAGGTTGAATGAATCAATTTCTAAATTAATGCTACTGAAGACTTACTAAGCAACTACTACTATTGCAAACTTACTAAGCTAAATCCCAAGGATGCTACAAAACTCTCTTACATGAAAAAAACACACAGGCACACATCCCATACGCTAAGACTGTTAGAACATTAGCAAAATGTCTCTCTCACAGATGTATACATTTCCAGACATCATTTAGAGGCTCTGACCAATGAACGGTTATAGATCTTCTCCCGAGAGTTGTTGCAGATGTTGTCCAATTCTTCCTCCGTGATTTCGTCCACTGGGCGAATTATATGGGGAAGGGTCACGGATCCGGGGCGACGACTTCGGGGCATGTCATCTTCCTGCATAATGAGAAACATGGAACAGAGTGGTCTTCCTGGCTCTCGCCAGCTCTGAATCTCAAGATACTTGCTTTGTCATTTCTTCAGAGAATTCAAGCTGGAAATCATTCTTAGAGCTTACGGAGAAGGGGAGAATCCTACATTTACTAAGGATCATGGGACAACATCATGGAAATGACTCCTACAATTAAGAAAAGCCCAAGATAATTTTGATCCTCTCGCCTGCTACCAAGAACCATCAAAATAAGCCGATGTGGGCTTCCCTGGTGGCGCAGTGGTTGGGGGTCCGCCTGCCGATGCAGGGGACACGGGTTCATGCCCCGGTCCGGGAAGATCCCACATGCCGCGGAGCGGCTGGGCCCGTGAGCCATGGCCACTGAGCCTGCGCGTCCGAAGCCTGTGCTCCGCAATGGGAGAGGCCATAACAGTGAGAGGCCCACGTATCGCAAAAAAAAAACAAAAAGCTAATGTGACCTTAACCGTTCTGGAGCCTTTGAGACGAACATTAATACGGATCATTGGTGTTGAGGGTGTGTGTGCTCCCATGCTGTGTCCATGATCCTGGGCCCAAACAGAAGAGAAAGCATAAAAGCGGAGAACTCACGTTCATGTAGCCGGCCACGGGCTTCCTCTTTCTCACCAACATGTACTTATCCTCCTCCTCCTCGTCCTCCTCGTCCTCCTCCTCCTCCGTGGGCAGGGCACTGTGCGACCCGAGGACCCGAGACCTTGACCGGGTGAGAGGACGAGCTCTCCGCTCAGGGTTTCTCCTGCAGGAGACACCTGGGAATGTGCGCCTTCGGGGTGTCTTTGGACGCTGAACAAAACACAGAGGATTGGACCCGTTTATTCCACAATGAGAAGTGGCACCTTCTCCTGAACCAGGCTGTCCTTTAAGTAAAAGGAGTACTCCACTTTCCGATTTCCTTCATCCTCTCTGTAATGCATGGAAAATGAGCCCAGAAGTGATACAGCCATTGTAATTTGGCTTTTGTTAACACCAAACCTGGTTTCTCTCAAACTGAGGGATGATCTATTTATTCTTTACTCAATAAAGATGTAAGAAAGAATCTCGTTTCTCCAAATAAAAACCTTTTCTACAACATCTCTTGAGCCCTGAAACATATTCACTGTTCCTATACTGCCCAAGAGAGGAATGTATGTATGGTTTTCCTTGTTCTATTCTTGCTCACGGAGAGGCGGGAAAGGAAATCTTTCCTTTTGTACCACACCAGACACACCAGATTCCCCTGAGTTGCACCAGCTTAGTTTCCTCAGAATATAATCACATATATTAGGCCATGACTTGGTTAACAAATTGTTTTTTCTTTCTTTTTTTTCATTCTCAGATTTTAAAAACATCCATTACCATGTAGGAGGAATCTGCCAATGCTGGGGATACAGAAAAAACAATTTTCGATCTTTATTTCCTACCCCTGACGGTCTTAGGTTTACTTGGGTGGGAGGAAGAGAAACAACCAATCAAAAGAGGTTTGAGGAACTTCCCTGGCGGTCCAGTGGTGGAGGCTCCGTGCTTCCACTGCAGGGGGTGTGGGTTCGATCTCTGGTTCAGGAACTAGGACCCCACATGCCACGTGGGTGGCCAAGGAAAATGGAGGGGGGTGGGGTTTGAGCCCCACAGGAGCTCGGCATCAGGGGCAGGGGCACCCCCGGCCCAGGGTGCAAGGAAGAGGTCCCAGAGATCTATCAGAAGCTTTCCTCTATCACCTCTAAGTACGTCTACAAGACCACATGAAATAACGAAATCGGACTTTAAAATCAGACCTGCCCAAAACAGTACCATACAAACAAGGATTTGTACTTACTGAACTGGAGCCTGGCAGGGAACGCCTTCCAGGGAAGGAGCCAGGAAAGCTTTCTAATTCTGACATTAGTTTTGCAAGCTAAAAAGGGAGGAAATTAAACAGAAGTTACTGGTTTAGAATAACTACTGAAAACAAGTAAATTCTGGAAATCACAGTAGCACGTTTCAAAGAGTTTCTGATCTCCCCTATACATCTACCAAGACTTTAATAGATTAAAAAAAAAGAAAAGTTAGTTTAGGGAAAGAAACACATTTTAAAACATATGTTATGAAAATTTCAGAGCTACATGGAAAATAACTCTTATGACAAAGATATAAGCAACAAGTGGCTTAGAGAAAAGCTGGGAAGGAAGGGTGAGTTCTAATACATTCAAAGTCAGATACCTACCATTGCTTTGTTTTGCTTTATATTTAAAGCCCTTTTCTCCAAAAAATTCATGCCACTTTCATCTTCTGAATCAGAATTGCAATCGGTCACAGAATTCTCTGAGGGTTCGGGGGGCACTGCTCTCTCGTTGGCTGCTCCCCTGGTGTTTCGAGTTGGAAACTTCATGGCCACCCGGAGAGGTCCGGAACTTCTGCACTGACTGCGGGTCCGACAGCCCGCGTGGTCTGCCTGCAGCCTCTAGTCAATCAGAACGAGTGAGGCATTAATGACTTGCTGATTGTTGCACAGTCTGCAAGAGTATGACCACAAAACATGCCTTTGGAACAAAAAAAGCTTCAGGCAAATACATTTGCACTGAACACTTTAATTGTCAAGTTTAATTGACAGCACTGGGTAACAAAATCAAGAATTACAAATAAATACAACAACCTGAGTGTAGTTTAACTCGGGGAGCCTACCTGAGACACATTGTTATAAGCCACCTTCACAGTCCCTAGGCCAGTGATTCCGAGCCTTTTTTTTTTTTTTTTTTTTGCGGTACGCGGGCGTCTCACTGTTGTGGCCTCTCCGGAGCACAGGCTCCGGATGCGCAGGCTCAGCGGCCATGGCTCACGGGCCCAGCCGCTCCGCGGCATGTGGGATCTTCCCAGACCGGGGCACGAACCCGTGTCCCCTGCATCGGCAGGCGGACTCTCAACCACTGCGCCACCAGGGAAGCCCAAGCCATTTTTTTAATGTGAAAATCCCAGCTCCCTTTTTCATTTCTTTAAAAATAGAATCTTTATGCATTTTTAAAAGAATTCCCCTAGGACTAAATATGTGTGCTCTCATAAATATGATTTCAATGCTTATGGCAATACTAAACTTTATTAAAAGATGTCTCAATGCTCTGTACTACTTTTTTTAAAAACTAGCAAAATATATGTAACATAAAATTTTTCACTTGAACCATTTTTAAGTGTACAGTTCAATGACATTAAATACATTCATTGTTCTGCAACCATCACCATCATCCATCTCCAGAACTTTTTCATCTTCACAAACTGAAACTCCATACTCATTAAACAAATACTCCCCACTCGCCTCCCCCTCAACCCCCGGCAACCACCATTCTACTTTCTGTCTCTATGAGATCTGACTACCTCCCTCTCTTATCCACTTTTTGTAAGCCTAAAATTTTAAAAATCTGATTCCAAAAGTAATATGTTTCCATCATTTAAAATGTATGAAAATTAGCCACTGGGGAAAATGCAAATCAGAATCACAAGACAGCACTTCCCACCCACTAGCAGAGACAAATCAATAAGTACAGCAAGGATGTGGAGAAACTGGAACCCACACACACACTCTGGTAGGACTGTAAAATGGTGCCGCCACTTTGGAAAACAGTCTGGCAGTTCCTCAAAAGGTTAACCATACAGACTATATGACTCAGCAATTCTACTCCTACTGAAGAGTATATATGTCCATACAAAAACCTGTATGCACATGTTCATAGCAGCATCAGTCCTAATAGCCAAAAGGTACCAACAACCGAAACATCCATCAACTGATGAATGGATAAACAAAATGTGGTATATTCACACAATGGAATATTATTCAGCAATAAAAAGATATGAAGTACTGGCACATGGAAGAACCTTGAAAACATTATGCTAAGTGAAAGAAGCCAGTCACAAAAGACCACATATTGTAGGGTTCCACTTCTAGGAAATGCCCAGAATAGGCAAATCTATGAGAGAAAATAGATTAACGGTTGTCAGGAACTGAGGATATTGGGAAAGGATGCAAAGTGACTGCTGATGGGTACAGGGTTTCTTTTTGGGGTGATGAAAATATTCTGAAATTGACTGTGGTGATGGCTGAAAACAAACAAAAAAAGAGAGAGGAAAAAAATACCACCCATAAAGTCCCAGAAACGGAAGACCCATTTTTTAACATTCCAAAATCCCCACCACTTTTTGTACTCTTCATATATTTGTAGTGTGCATGGGTTGAAAGATATAAAATGACAAAACTTTTATCAGTTCTTAAGCCTTTTAATCAATTGGCATTTTATCAATCGCAACAAATAGCATCTACAAAGAACTGAAACATTGCCCAGAAATGATTCAGGCTATAGACAATGTTGGGTGACATCCAGATTCGCAAATCAGCCCCTGCCAATAACTCCAATACATACTGATTTAGACCAACATCACCTCTTAGAGGAAATATTACATTATCATGAAGTTAGACGGGGATAAACACTCGCTGGTCAGGCGTTCTCACTTATGTCAGTGCCGCTCAAGTGTGGTCCCAGGCAGTGGACCCGTGTCAGACCACAATGAGCTAAAGGGCACGCACCTGACTGCAAATCAACAGTTTGCCGAGAAAGTCTTGCTAACAGAAAAACGTGTGCAGAAGTAACCAGCATGCTCAGGGAGAGTGGGACCAAGGTGCAGCAGCGGCAGCAGTGTCCTGAGCAGGACAACAGAGGCTAAAGGTAAGACAGCATGCACAGGAAAAGCCAACAAAGGAGCAAAAGTGGAAGCAGGCAGGGCCCTAATTGTCATTACCTGCACTTAAGCTCCTGCATGGGAGTTATCACAGGCTTTCCAGATGCAGGCACAGATCCACTACAGGACCGACATTTACTGAAGGCCTACTCTATGTCAGGCCCTGGGCTGGGCACTTGAACTTAAATGTGAATGTAGCTCATCTTGAGGACACTTGTGCTTCCTCTGATTAGGCTGGATTTCTGTAGCAACAGAAATCTGCAGGCGGGCCAATTCTATCTTACCAGTTTCCAAGATTTTCAGAGACTACAAAAATGGTCAAGCTTTACAAGTAGAACTACATTTGTAAAAAACTGCTTTAAGACATGAAGAAAATACTCTTAAAACTTTTTAAAAGATCAACAAAATCTCTGGCATGACTAAAACGAAAATCATAAGAAAAAAAAATTTTAAGCAAGTATGTCATGCCTCTAAATATACCTTATTTCTTGATATTGGTGAAATTCTCAAACTCACCATTCCATCTTGTATCTCACTCTCTGAGAAACCGCAAAACGATTCATCATCAGAGTCGGCATGAAAAATACTGGCCAGTTCGTTAGTGACATCTGGCCTTGGTTTCTGTAAAAATCCACAATGGTCTAACACATCTTGCACCTCACTTTCTGAAAAGCCGCAGAAAGATTCATTATCAGAGTCCTCATAAAAAACATTTGCCAGTTCTTCACTGATATCTGACCTGAATTTAGGTTTCTGTAAAATAAATAAATAAATGTGGTTGTGCATTTTTTTCCCTTTTTCAAGAACCAATTTTCCATAAACCGTGCAGAGAGCAAATCACGTTTACAAGTGCACTACAAGAGAATAGCTTTTGTTACAAAGAAAAATGGTTCAGAGGTTTACAAATGATTTCTGAGTTGTTATGGCAAATCATCAGGCATGTTAGGTTAGGCGACATTTCAAAAGGATAGAATAAGTAGCTAATCTACCTCCAACAATTACTACCTAGAACCACAGCAAAAAGTGAAATGAAATTACAGTGCATACTGTATTTTCATAACGGCTGTATAGAAATGTAAGCAAAAAGCAAGCAGTTTTAATCACGCACAAAGCATTTGAGGCATTTTGAGCACGGCAGACTCCATTCTGTTTATTCGCAGGCAGCACTTACTGTGTTTGCAAAATTATCAGAAGCAAAGCTGTCACAACTATCATCAGAGGATGACGAGGTTTCCATGGAAATTAACTTCACATATCTGAATTTCTTGAAGTTCTTCTTTGCTCTGCGATCCTTTTGCTGCAAACAGAAATGGCAACACTATTAAATGGGTTGCGTACCGCAGAATCTAACGAAAGATATCATTTTTGAGTTGAGTAGGTTCAAACAGCACTGAGGAGATATATCCATTTCTTATACCCTACACAGAAAAAGGAGGGTTTGCAATTGCTACAAACATTTTTTCAAAACCAGGTAATATCCTAAAAAGAGATCCTTGTGAAGGAACATTATAATGACAACTATCAATTTATTCAAATATCTGTAGAGCTACCCCTTTACCCACCTTAAGAGCCCCCAACTCTTAACATTACTATACTGAGCTCCCAAGGCATTAAAAGCTAAACTCCTAAAATCTGCCCTTAAAAAAAAAAAAAAATTAAACTGTACTTCAAAAGTACAAAATGGTAGAGTGATTTCTCTCCCTCAGCCAAAATCAAGCTAATGAGATCTTTCTATGTAAGCTTTGGGCTCTGTACTGTGATGCTAATTTCCCAAACTGTAAAAACTGGGCAGCACCTCTACTTCGAGATGGCAG
The DNA here is from genome assembly GCF_949752795.1 of Hyperoodon ampullatus. NCBI lineage: Eukaryota > Metazoa > Chordata > Mammalia > Artiodactyla > Ziphiidae > Hyperoodon > Hyperoodon ampullatus. The sequence continues at coordinate 88,132,974 of NC_136921.1, read as the reverse complement.
GCTTTCAAACAGGCCTGTGCCAATCAGGAGGGGTAGAGTGATTTCATTTCAGCACAAGTCCTTACAAATCAAATATATCGACCCAGTGAACAAATGTACAGGAGCCAAGTTAAAGGTCAAACAGTCCTCCAAACCCAGGTAGAATGCCTGATTCCACTTCAGGGCTCTATTAGGCTGGCCAGACATTCAGCTCTTTCTGCAGTCCCCTTGCTGCACAAGTCTTAAGTTTTTAGAGGTCCTTTCATAAGACACAAATGGCCTGTGGATATGAAAATGCAGCCTTCCTTCATGAACACTGAATAGCCTGGCACTGCTCATCAGAATATGCAACTGGCATCTATCTCATGTAAAAAGATGGCAGTTTCTACCGCTTCTTAATATTTAATGAGATTTCTTAAATGTTGTATTAGTAGTTCCTATATTTTTCTCTTCTGAAGTATAGCCATAGAGTAACAGAAGTGACTCCTTACACTGAAAACTTTTGAAAAGGCAAGCTCTGCTAGGGGTCCCACAAAAATAATGCCAAGATGTGAGGTGAACAGAACATTCTGACCTTCCTTCTACACTTAACATTACGCATTTCTCTTGCAAATAAAATTATTTTCATGATGATGGGACCCAACCACCCAGTACTCCTCAACAGACTCCATTCAATCATCTTAGGAAGTTTTAGTTTTTTGTCCTTTTAGAAAGGCAGGAAAATGTGATAATGGGTAGAGGTAATACCTATTAAAGGAGATCTCAGAAACTCCCCATTTTCCAGATGAGCAAATTAAAGGCTCCAGGGAAGTGAAACAGATTGCCCAAGATCACAGGGTTGGAAGGAGTCTGCAGTCTCCTAAAACAGCAAAGCTCCTTGCACTACTGCAGGAATTATCACCATTCACTCATCAATATACCTGCCAGCAGTCAGACGCTCAAGACAAAGACAGCCTCAAGGGAGGCATTCTTTTGGAAGCTCGCAGGGAAATACCTGCTGAGATTTAACTAGTCACCACATGCCAAGAGTTAGTTATCAGGCAAATGTGTATCTGGAGGAAAAGACCTAGAAAGAAGCAAGGCAAATGATCATGGTTGAGATGGACTTTCTTGGCAGATAGGTAATAACTAACACCACTTAATAGGTGTTTTTTTGTGCCAGGCACTAAGTATGCTTTCACATTAATTCCTTGCAACAAAGGTGGAAACTAAGGCTCAGAGCGGTGAAAGGAACTATTCAAGTCCTACGATAGCCCAAATTTGAACCCAGGCACGTCAGAGTCCAAGTCCAGCTACACATGTCTTTCTTCATGCGGAAAGCCAATGCCCAGGTCCATTCAGGAGAGCTGTCTCTGAAACCACGCCCCCAACACGCCCTCTCCCACCCACCCCACCCCCAGGGAATCCCAGCCTTCCCACGTGGGTCCCTTACCCATGATATTTATTTTAAGCGTGTCACTCTCTTCCTTTTCACCCAACCCCCACCCTCTAACCTCTTCTGGGGCAGACCCTCCGTTCCGGTTTCCGTTAGAGCAGAAAGTAACGTTCCATCAGGGCTACATCCTGCTGCTGAGAGGATGGTTGGGGGGTGGGGAAGGGAGTGGGACATGAGCAAACGGTCGGCGAACCGTTCAGACCAAGTCCTTCCACTGCGATAAATCACCGCCTGGGACTGGAAATGCCCCCTCAAGTGTGCATAACCCAAGTTCTAAAGAGACCGATTTGCAAGACCTTTAAACTCCAAACTCCAAACCCTCAGTGGTTAGAAGCGCCTGCCGGCATGGGTGATGCAAAAGCGGGCGGGAAGCGCGCCCAAGGACCCCCAGTGCGCGCGGGGCTGCGCGCGGGAAAGGGCCTGGAGGCTGCAGGGCGGCGCTCCCCTCCGCGCCCCCCGGGCAGGGCTGCGGACAGCGGACACAATGGGCCCCCCCGGCCAGCCCCCAGCACACGTGCACCTCGGGCGCACGTGGCCTCGAGCTCCCCGGGGCTGCCAACCATCCTGCAAACCTCTCAAATCTCCGGACCGCCCGCGCGCCGGGTGCACACGCCCGTCGGGGGCAGCCCCTAGTCCCCGAACTACCCCCAAGTGCACAAAATCAGGGGCTTGCCTCAACGGGCGCCGCCCAGGACGGCCACCAGTTGATAAGGGCACTCCGCCGCGGAGTTGGAAGGGATCCGCCCGTGCCCAACACCCACCGCGCCCATCCCGCGCCTTCGCCCGTCCAGCCTCACCGGCACGCGGCGAGCATCCATGCTGGCGGCTGGCGCTCGGAGCGCTGAGAGATGAGCAGCCGCGCGCGCCTCCGTCCCACCACGCAGGAGCCGGAGCTCGAGCAGCGCGGGCCGGCGGGCGGGGCGTTCAGAGCCCGGGCTGGAGGGGCGGGGCGCGGCAGGCTTTCCCGCGTTGGGGCGCAGGTCCTGCCAGCTATGGTAACGGTCCACCCGCGCGAGAGACCCACTCGGCCCAGGAAAAAAAAGCGACCCACCCAGCTACCCTGAAGTCCTGTGATAGCCGTGCAATCCCCTAAAATCCTCCTTGGAACTGTGGTGCCTTGGGAGCCCCAGGACAACTCTCTTTACGTAGCTGCACGGCCCCGAGCGAATGGCGCGAAAATGGGTCGTATTGCCCCGGGGTTAGCAGACTGATTTGCATGAATTCCGGGGCTGGGAGAGGAAAAGTGAAGATGGGAGTAGTGGAGAGCTGCGCCGGCCTCCGCATTTAGCACTTTCCCTGCGCTGTACGGTTTACGTTATATAAAATAAAAATCAAAGAACCAAGCACGAACTCCACCGTTTATCAGCCCAGGCACTGTCCCTAGATGTGGCACCTCTTATCTGGTAACCGCACCATTATCTGAAGCAATAAAATGAGTTAAATCCTGATCTTTCTTTCCAGAAAGCACGGGAAGTTGTTTCATATAAGACTTGTGGTTTTGAAATGAGAAAGAGCTACTGTTAGTTAAGACTTATCTATGGGATAATAAAGTCTAGAAATTATAGAAGAATGGAAGCTAAAGACTGTATTAATGTGGTTTGGAGTTAACGTTCTTCCGTCTAAATTTAGAATTACCTAAGTCAGAATGAGCGTGAGATTTTTCATTGCCCTTTGAAACGAACCTGACATTACGACGAAATACAGTGTGAGGCTTAAAAAATTTTTTTTGTAGAGAACGGGGAAAAAAGTTGTTTTTAGAAGAAAAAGTAAAATAAATTGTGTTGCTTTAAAAGATCTTAATTATAATCTTACGTTTAAAACAAGTGCTTTAAATGAAGCATTCGCTTTCTCCTTCAAAACTTCTCTTGGGAATATTCCTTTGCAGGGAGAGAGCATGCGTGAACACACTGAGTTCCTCTCCGGGTATACTGAATACAAAAACTTGAGAATAAGCCATGCACGAGAACGTGGATTGGAAGAATCGTTAAGGACTTGATTGGAGCCTTTCTACTACACGCCTGATCCATGATCACTCTGCCACAGAGCGAGGAACAAAGAACTCACGGTCTGGAAGGTAGGCGCCAGGAGAGGTTGTTGGTCTGTCTGGCGAAATTCCTGGCAGTAGCGAGCCCTCAATAAATATTTGTTGAGTAAATAAACGACTGCATGAATGGTGAATGAACTAAAATTGTCGTTAGTGCTGTGTCCTTGGGAATACAATTTTGTGCCACTAAAATTAAACATATGAGAATTTGGAATTGTTAAACTACATAAAGTAGGGGAAGATTAAGTCACTTTGCCTGTTGATTCTGATAAGAAAAGTATTAGTCTTCCTGGGGCGCCAGAATATAGTTTACATATTTTTTAAGGTTAAGATCACTGGTCTATTAGTCTTTTTAGTAATCAGGAAAATGCAAATTAAAACAGAGATACAGTTTCACTCAGACTGGCAAAAAATTTAAAGCCTGTTAAGACCAGGTGTTGGTAAGGATATGAGGAAATCCCTGAAATGATGTTATTAGTGTAAATGTTTCACTTGGGAGGGCAATTCAGGAATATTTAGCAACACCACTTCCAGATATATACCCTAAAAGTTTTTCATGCTGCAAGTTAGAACCCATTGGCAAATTGTGAAATCAATTTAGTGGGTTGCAACTAGCATATTTTCTTCTTTCTTTTTGAAATAGAATTTTAAAAATAAGAGTAGTGTGAGTATTGTTTCCTGAAGCGCTTGTGCCTGTCTGTGTGTATGCTGTATAAAACGCGTACTTCTTACTGTGCTTCACCATCAACAAAGTTTCCAAGATACTGTCCTGGAGAAGGTACATTATGAGTCTTGTGCTGATGCTCTCTCCTTTATTCGTTCAGCTGAGGCTTGCCAACACCCATGACACCAGGCACTATTCTGAGAACTGGGAGATACAGCCCAGGAAGTTTACATTCTAGTGGAGGAATGGAAGTAAACTATAAGATAATTTCAGGTGTGATAACTTCCAAGAAGGAAAAAGTAGGATAGAGGGATAGGAAATGAAAGAGGTACCAATTCAGAAAATAGAAACAGGAAAGGAGGTGTTATCTGATCAGGAACCTGAATAAAAATAAAGGAGGAAGCCATAGGAAGATGAAGGAAGTATTGGTGTCAGGCAGAGTGAACAGAAGCCCAGTAAAGGACTATACTGGACTACAGAAAGCTAGGGAAAGAGAGGGTGAGGGGTCAGATCACATGGGGCTTCCCTGGCCATAGGAAGAGGTTTGGATTTTATATCAGGTATGATAGGAAGGATTCTGATGAAGAAAAGACCCAATCAGACTTCATGGGCTGTGTGAACTATAAACTAAAGGGGGACAAGAGTGAGACACTTAGGAGCCCCTGGAGGAAAAAATGATGGCTTGGACTAGGGTGATCGTGGGATGGGGGGAAGTGGTCAGATTTTAAGATGTATTATTTTGAAGGTAGAGCTAACCAGACCAGAGGAGTGGATGGTTCATTCACAGTAGTATTTGTGTATCGTAGTAAAATATTGCCAACAACCTAAATGGCTCTCAGAAGGGAAATGGAGACATGAACAGCGGTGTATTCATACAATAGAATTTGAAGTGTTCAAAGGAATGGCATAGCTTACTTGCATCAAGGTAGGTAAATCTTAAAGTTGAGTGGAAAAGCAGATTGCAAACATTTCTGTAAAGTGTACCCCTTATGCAAATTTTAAACACAAAACATACATAAGTTGTGAAAGTATATAAAGACATGTGCAGTTGGAATAGGATACAGGTTAACTCTGAGGAGGGAAAGATGAAGGAGGGGAAGGGAGGGTCTTCAATGTATGAAGCAAATATGGCAAAATGTTAAATGTGCGTGGTAGATACATAAGTGTCTTTTATATTTTCACTTTCTGTGGGATTTTTTTGTATCTGAAACATTTTATGATAAAAAACTTTTTAATTTTGAAACATTTGTTATGTCAGTCAAGATACATATTGTAGTGTTAAATATGCAGTCCCTTTATAGGGTCTTATAAATTGGAATACGAGTTAGTCTTGTAATTTTAGCCATCTCATAAAGGTTTTATGTCACTATGTTAATCATATATGGGTAAATATGTTCATTTTGAATGAAAGACACAAAATGAGTAAGAATGGAAATTCAGTGTGCAGAGATGAGGGCGCAGGCCAGAGCAAAGTTAATAGGTACATACCTGACATTTCATAAGCACACACCTGACATACACAGACAGGATCTGGTACGAGGGCTGTAAATACAGCACATACTCAGTAACTACCTGTTACTAGCCAGAATGATTGTAGGAGGAATGTTAAATCTGTAAAACATTCTAAAATACCAGTCTCCTGTTAAAGAGCTTTGAACTCCTCAGGCTATTATGAACTTTCAGGATGGTTGTGTGCTGTCCCATAGCTTTAATTCACTTTGCACAAAGAATTCCATTTCTTATTATTAAGTATGATACTTGACCCTGAGGTTCTGAGCACTAATAACAAGGTGAGCTGAAGTCAACCTTGACCTCTAGATGTTTGGTTAGATGGATTTCAAAACAAAGCTAATGTCCCAGTAGGTGTGCTGCTCCAGTCCCACACACCCTTCCTTCTTTCAGGCAATGTAACTTGAATGCAAGCTGCTCTGTAAACAAGAGACCTTCAATAGCTGCCACACACCCAGGAACAAAGGGCTGGGGAGAGTTGTCATTGTATTTGTGGATACAGGCAGGTTGCAGTCTGTCAGGTGACAAATCTTTATTTTAAATAACCCCCTAATTATCGATGTACATGACCCTCCTCTCCACCCCCACGCCTGCTTTCAGGATGCACAAAGGCAAGAAACCCAAAAGGTCTAAGTTACCCTTCTGCTGCCAGAAGCCACTCTGCAGGAGGGCCCAGCCCATGACCACCCTGGCTCAGTCAGATCCACAAATCCTACCCCTCCAAACCATATTGGTATGTTTGCTTTTAATCATATGTCAACACCATTTTAAGTAGGTCAGTTTGCTGACATCTGACACCTGATGTGAGAATGGACTATGGAAACATGAATGCAAACCTGGCCATTTTTAGGGAGAGGAAATATTTGTTTTCTCATGGATAAGCATTGTGCATTGTGAAATACTTGATTGCTAGTGTTAGAGCACCATTAAACACTGGATGAGATAAAGTCAAGTTTTAATTACTGAATCAGTCGGTTCCAACATTATGGACACTGAATTATAACTACAACCTAACTCTGCCTACATTTTTATGATCCACACTCCCCTTTAGCTTGCTCTCCTTCCATAAATTATTTAAAAATGTGCACTTAGCAAGGTTTTTGTTTGTACTCAAGAGTTTTTGGTTTGTTTTTAATTTGATCATCCCCCCACATACACTGGAAACAACTGGAGTGTACCAAAAAAAAAGGTGTGAAAATTTTCTGGGTTTTGCTACATAGACAACTTATTGTAAACTGTTCTAGTTGTGAATTTTCCAGATCATTGATTTCTTCTTCAGATCTGTTCCTCTTAAACAACTCTGTGGAAAGAGAATTGCTGTAGAGAGAGGAAGTTTAACTGTTAGCTTAAAGGAGACTTGAGGATTGACTATAGATTGGTTAAAAATTGAAGATATTGGTCAGGGCCCCAAGGAAGAGCCTAATCTGAACACTGATCCGTAGAGTTCAAAACCAGTCCACCAGCAGTCCTTAAAAGTTAAACAGAGAATTACCATATGATCCATCAATTCCACTCCTAGGTATATACCCAAGAGAATTGAAGCAGGGACTCAAAGAGAAACTTGTACACCCATGTTTGTAGCAGTGTTATTAACAATAGCCAGAAGGTGTAAATCATACAAATGTCCATCAACAGATGAATGGATAGGAAAAAAAATGTGGTATATACATACAATAGAATGTTAGCCTTAAAAGGAATGAAATTCTGATACATACTACAATATAGATGAACCTAAAGAGCATTATGTTAACTGAAATAAGCCAGACACAAAAGGACAAATATTATATGAAGTACCTAGAGTAGAAAAATTCAGAAACGCGAAGTAGAATAGAGGTTACCAGGGACTGAAGGGAAAGAGGGAATTAACGTTTAACGCATGCAGAGTTTCTGTTTGGGAAGATGAAAAAGTTCTGGAAATGGATAGTGCTAATGCTTGCACAGCACTGTGAATGCACTTAATGCCACTGAATTGTACACTTTTAAATTGTTAAAATGGTAAATTTCATGTACATTTTACCACAATTTAAAAATAAAAAAATAGCAACAACAACAACAACAACAGCTCACCAAAAATCTGGATTCCACGAGGACTCATGGGGTCAGGTTAAAGGCTCCGGGAGTGAGGAGAAAAACCATGTTCCCATCCCACCCTCTCCCAGATTTCTAGACAGAAGAAATTACCGTGGAAAATGTGATAGAATTATTGATAGTCCAAAAAGTCATCATAATTCACAGCTCCTTTTTGCTACAATAGTGTTTCAAGATTGCAATCTGGGGGGACTTCCCTGGTGGCCCATCGGTTAGGACTCGGCATTTCCATTGCAGGGGGCACAGGTTCGATCCCTGCTCGGGGAACTAAGATCCCACAAGCCGCACAGCAGGGGTGGGGGGGAAGATTGCAATTTTTTTAATAAAAATAACTTTCATGATCATGACACATAATATCCATAACTCACAAACATGTCCTCTCTTCATGGGCCACCAGGAAGAAACAAGGAGAAAACACCCAGCACTGTCAGTCTGGCCGGGGTGTACAGAGATCCAGCCTTGGGAGAACCAGCATGCCTATTCCTTGGTGAGTGTCACCCAGCGTTAAAGGAAATGACCCTGACAGATACTCAGGCTAGACTGGGAATCTCCGGGACCTATGGATTTTTGGCCCAAAGGGATGTTTTGGAGCAGGACACAATGATTCCACTCAAATGGTCTTTAAACAGCCTGATGAAACTTGTGCCTCCTGGGGTTGTAACTCAGAATGGACCGCTCCCTTTGGCGTTTATTGAAAAGAATTGTAAAAGTGGGCGGTGGGAGAGTGGGCTCTTTTCCTGTCTCAGCAAGACCAGCATCTGCGACTACAAGTGCCACCAAACATCCTCATTAATGCCTGAGGAGATGATGAGGTGGTGTGAGTAGTACTAGAGCACGGAGCTTTGCCGAGTAGGACTACCAGGCAGTGGCACAGAAAACAGGCACCAACAGGTGCGATACAGACGATTTAATGGCAACCAAGGAGATCACAGGAACCCGTTGGGCTAGAATTGCAAAGGCCTAAGGAGTTTAGGTTGTATCCTGAAAGCAATAGGGGTTTGAGCAAAGGAACAATAAAATTTGCATTTTAGAAAAATCACTCTGGAAGGATAAAGAACGCACATGAAGGGGACAAGGAAGCTGGATGCTGGGGAAACGGGAAGCTATTCCAGCTATCTAGGACACAGAATGATGAGGGCCTAAATTAATATTGTTCTGGTGGGATTAGAGGGAGGGGTGAGCATGAAGCAGGATGTAAGAGATATTTAGGAGGTCAGAGAGAACAAGAATATAACCAGTGGGAGAGGAGCATAAAATGGTAGGATTAAAAAAGAGATTTAGAGCGTTGTCGCTAAAAGAAAAATAATCTCATTGATGTCCTCGAAAAACAAGCCAATGAACTACATTCATGATGCTCTGCAAATTTGGAGATATATTTTGAAAGCTATGTGAAAAATCAAAAACCATGATTATAATTCCAATAATCAAATAGCAGTTAGAAGTAGAAGTGCAACATTGGTCCTCCAGTTGAAATTATATAATTACTAGGGTTATAAAAAAGTATAAGAGGGCCTCCCTGGTGGCGCAGTGGTTGAGAGTCCGCCTGCCGATGCAGGGGATACGGGTTCGTGCCCCGGTCTGGGAGGATCCCATATGCCGCGGAGCGGCTGGGCCCGTGAGCCATGGCCGCTGAGCCTGCGCATCCGGAGCCTGTGCTCCGCAACGGGAGAGGCCACAACAGTGAGAGGCCCGCGTACCGCAAAAAAAAAAAAAAAAAAAGTATAAGAGATCCCACATTAGTGTACTTTGCTCTGTCCATAGATATCCACTACGTACCTGGTGCTTTACTAACATATATTAACGTAAGGCAGGAAAATAGGGGATCTGGTTTTCTTGGGGCAAGGCTCATGGTTAGCTGATCTCATCCCTATAATTACTTTAATTCTTAGAAATTTATTTTTTAAATTTCCTCATTAACTAATAGATACTTTTATACTTAATATACTTACATACTTTAATACTTTCATACACTTTAAAAAGTAGTTAAATAATAAATATCTAAATAATATATCAGCAGTGTTGATGGTGGTTAAAGGTACCATTTATTCCATAGGTTGTAGAATGGCAAGAAAGAATTGTAGCAGAACTAGAGATGAGATGATAGTGCCAGGAGGTTGTGAACTTAGACCGAGAAGCACCTTTGATATTGCTCCATGATACTGTCTCTTGATACAGTAGTTATGATTTTGGGAGCTTTATTTTAAAAATTAGGAACAGGAATATGAGTTTCTGACTAGAAAAGTAATATTTGAATCATGTTGGTCTGGGGTGTCTTTGAAACTACACAATGGAAAAAGTTATGTGCTTGGCAGGCTCAATAATAATAGTTAAAATGTACTGAGCACTTACTATATGCCAGACATGTACTCATTTAATCCTCACACCAATCCTATAAGGCAGGCTTGGTTCATTCTCTCTATTTTATAGATAAAATACAAAAACTGAGAGCGATCAACTTGCTCAAGGTCATAGAACATGTGGTGAATGGCAGAGCTGCTATTTCAACCCCGACAGAGCCCACACTCTACTGTTATATTGTACCTGACAACATCTGAATACCCAGCCCCACCTGCTTAAGCATCATGTTTGATACCAGGTGATAATGTTCCCCGGCTCCCAGCCACCACAGATTAGACACCTGAGATAGGGGCTGCTGATCCATAATACCTTAGTGGTCCCATATACATACATTCACATACACAGGTGAATTTAAGCCAGTCATTTTCTTCCTCTTAGCTTAGTTAATACCAAGAGATAACACTGGCCAATGGTGGGATTGAAGGCAAATAAATGATGCTCTGAGTCCACGCAGACCAAAGATTACTATGAACCAATGTTATGAGGAAGCAAAAGAGACCAAATGGCCAGTAAGAAAAGAGGGTTGCTTAGGGAAGCAAGAAGAATTATCCAAAACTCAAAAATTTAGAAACTGTAAAAACTGCCTGTCTTAGTTCTAACAAAGATACCATAGACTAGGTGGCTTAAACAACATTTATTTCTCATAGTTCTGGAGGCTGGGAAGTTCACAATCAAGGTGCCAACAGATCTGGTGTCTGGCAAGAGTCTGCTTCCTGATTTGCAGATGGCCCTCTTCTTATATCCTAACAGTGGAGAGCAGAGATAGAGAAGCAAGCTCTCTCATATCTCTTCTCATATCTTCGTCTCATATCTTTTCTTCTAATGGCACTAATCCCATTCATGAGGGCCCCATAACCTAATTCCCTCCCAAAGGCTCCACCTCTAAATACCATCTCACTGGGGATTAAACATCAACATACGAATTTCAGGGGATGGGAGCCACAAACATTCAATCCATAACATTGGTTTCATAAATTCCTAATTGGAAATTGGTAAAGCCTGGTTATTCTAGTCACTGTCTTTCAAAGTAAGCGTCTGGGGGCTTCCCTGGTGGCACAGTGATTGAGAGTCCGCCTGCCGACGCAGGGGACACGGGTTTGTGCCCCAGTCTGGGAAGATCCCACATGCCACGGAGCGGCTGGGCCCGTGAGCCATGGCCGCTGAGCCTGTGCATCCGGAGCCTGTGCTCCGCAACGGGAGAGGCCACAGCAGTGAGAGGCCCGCGTAAAGCAAAAAAAAAAAAAAAAAAAAAAAGTAAGTTCTGAAAGATCTAGTCTAGTTTGTAACCAGAGTTGTGGTGGCAATCCCATCTCTAGGATAAGAGCTTGGTCAAGCTGGGTCTGTTTGGACTCCTCTTTTTCAGATTAGAGACTGGAAGGCTGGGTGTGGTGTTGTATGGGAATCCTGTGGCTGCTGTAAGAAATTACCACAAACTCTGTGTCTTAAACAACAGAAAGTTATTCTCTCAGTTTTGGAGACCAGAAGTCTGAAATCAAGGTCTCAGCAGGACTGTGCTCCCTCCAGAAGCTCTAGAGGAGATTCTGTTCCTTGCCTCTTGTAGCTTCTGATTGCTGTCCTCATTCCTTGGCTTATGGTTGCTCACACCAGTCTCTGCCTCCATCTTTGCATGATCTTCTCTGTGTCTGTGACTCCTCCTCTTGTGTCTCTTATAAGGACGCTTGTCATTGGGTTTAGGGCCTACTTGGGTAATCCAAGATGATCTCATCTCAAGATCCTTAACTTAATTACATCTGTAAAGACCCTTTTTCCAAATAAGGTAACATTTACAGTGTTCGGGTACTAGGACAAGGACATATCAATATTTGGGGGAAGGGGGAGCATCACTTCTTTTCCTCCTTGGTTTTCTAATTTATGTTTGATGGTTGAAGAAAAAATTATAACATGTCTAATATGGGTCTAAATTTATGTGGTGGTAATATTTAAAATAATTATAAAATGGGAGCGTAAAGGGATGTAAAAAGAAATAAAGTTTCTATATACTTCACTTGAACTGTTGAAATGAAAACACAAGCAGATTATGACAAATTAGGTATAATAATGTATACCTAGAGCATGCAGTACTAAAGATATACAAAGAGATGCACTATAAAATATTGTAAATAAGTCAAAATGGAATTCTAAAAAATGTTCAAGTAACATGGGAAAGCAGAAAAAACAAAATGGCAGATTTAAGCCCTGATATATCATTACATTAAATGTAAATGGCTTAGGGGACTTCCCTGGTGGTCCAGTGGTAAAGAATCCACCTTCTAATGCAGGGGACACAGGTTGGAACCCTGGTCGGGGAACGAAGGTTCCACATGCTGCACACACCACAACCACTGAGCCCACACACCTCAACTAAAGAGCCCACGTGCTGCAAACTATAGAGCCCATGCGCTCTGGAGCCCACACACCACAACTACAGAGCCCACGCACTCTGGAGCCCACGTGCCACAATGAGAGAGAGAAAACCCGCATGCCGCAACTAGAGAGAAGCCCACATGCCGCAACTAGAGAAGCCTGCACGCTGCAACGAAGATCCCGCATGCCACAACTAAGACCTGAAGCAGCCAAAAATAATAAATAAATGTAAATGGCTTAAATAAATCAATTAAAAGACAGATTGGCAGAGTCGATTCATGAAAAATAACCTAACTCTATGCCGTCTATCAGAAACTTACTTATAATAAATTATCAGATGAAAAAAGATACAGCATGCAAACATTAATAAAAGTAGGAGTGGCTATATTCATATCAGATAAAGGAGACTTCAAAGTAAGTAAAATGAACAAAGATGGAGAAGGACATTGTATAACAATAAATAGGTTAATCCACCAAGAACAGTAATCCTAAATGTGGATGCACACAACAATAGAGCTGCAAAATATGAGAAACAAAAGATGATAGAAATGGATGGAGAAATAAACCCATATTATAGTTGGAGATTTCAACAATCCTCACTCAATAAGTGATAAAACTAGACAGAAAATCAGCAAGGGTATAGAAGAACTCAACACCACCAACCAACAGGATGTAATCAACATTTATATAACACTCCATCCAACAATGGCATAATACACATTCTTTTAAAGTGTCCAGGGACTTCCCTAGTGGTGCAGTGGTTAAGAATCCGCCTGCCAATGCAGGGGACAGGGGTTCGAGCCCTGGTCCGGGAAGATCCCACATGCCGCAGAGCAACTAAGCCCATGTGCCACAACTACTGAGCCTGCGCTCTAGAGCCCACGGGCCACAACTACTGAGCCTGCGTGCCACAACTACTGAAGCACGCACGCCTAGAGCCCTGCTCTGTAACAAGAGAAGCCACCGCAATGAGAAGCCCATGCACCACAACGAAGAGTAACCCCTGCTCGCCACAACTAGAGAAAGCTCGCATGCAGCAACAAAGACCCAATGCAGCCAAAAATAAAAATAAATAACTTTATTTAAAAAAAGAAAGAAAAAGAAAAGAACCTAAATAAAATATCTAATGGATAGACTTAAGATTGGAAATGATGTCAGAATAAGTGAGCATAAAGATAGATGATTAGAAATTATCCAGAATAAAGAACAGAGAGGAAAAAAGATTGGGGAGAAAAAAGGAAAAAGAATAGAAAAGGGACTTAGTGACCTATAGGAACAATATAAAAAATTCTAATATATGTGTAATCAGAGTCCTAAAAGGAAAGCACAGAGAATGAGGCAGAAAAAAATAGTTGAAGGGATAATAACTAGAAATTTCCCAAATTTATAGATTCAAGAAGCTCAGCGAACCCCAAGCAAGATAAATACAAAGAAAACCACATCTGTGATGTCCTTCGTAAATTTTCTGAAAACCAAAGATGAAGAGAAAAATTTTAAAAGCAGTTAAAATATATATATTATATACAAGAGAATGCAAATGACCACTGACTTCTCATCAAAGGTATTTGTATTTCCAAAGTCTGTGTTTTAGCATAATGCAATTTTAGCATAGTACCAGCTAGAAAAGACAGTATAAGGATCATGTCCATGACATGAGGCCCTTAACAGAATTATCAGGAATTTTTTCTTCAGTCCACCCTTCAAAATAGATCAAAGAACCAGTTACTCCACAGTGAACTGACTAAAACCTACTTACTTAAGAAAATAAAACTGTGCCTTCATTATATAAATAAATAAATATTAACACCAGGTAGTCATACCAATCCTTAAAAAGCCAGGGTAAAAAGGACTGGTAGCAGAGAGTTTAGAAAAAGGAGAGCTGATTAAATTGGATTATCATCCTGATAACCCCTTTTCTAATCTCTTTTCAGTGCTGCCTCCCTGGGGGTTTATTTTCTTTATATTCTTCGGATAACAAGTGTTACTTTCCAGGTGATATCGACCTGATCTAGGACTAGAGTCAGATGACTTAAAAGAAAATTTATAACCCTCCTCAGGATCAAGATCAATGTAGGAAAAAAAAAGAAAGGTAACAGTAGACATTTCTGAAATTGAAGTTTCATCAGAGACATTCAAACAAATGAACTTATAGATGTATTTTAAAGCTACCTTCACAATGGTTGGAAATAGAAAGCAAACATCAAATAAAAAACATAAATCAAAAGTGGAATTGAACAGGTTATACTGATTCTTATAAAATTTAACAACCTATAAGGATAAAAACATCTTAGGGAACCAAAGATAGAATCTCTTAGGATGGCTGTATTCTCAACAACATTTTACATTAAAGTTATAAAACCTGATTCTTACAATGGCACTGGACTGAAGGTCTTAAGCCTTTGAATTCTCTAATCTCTATTTCCTGTCCTGACTTCTCTTCCTAACTCTAAACTTCCATTCACCAGTGTCTCATGGTCACAGGAAGTATGTTACTGAAGGGCATTTTCCTAACTTCAGTATTCCCAGCACTGTTGTCTTATGTTTTGCCATAACTGTATAATCCTTCTACTATTACTTATTAGTTTTCTTTACATTGACTCACACTTGTTTTACTTGTATAAAAATTGAAATTATAGCTACAGTTGGAAAAACAGTATAATTGGCCATCAATAAAATGATAGATGGATAAAATATGAAACATGATTATTAAATTCTCACTAGATTTTATTGTCTTCTAAAGTCTGAGACATGATCTCTTGGACAAAACAAAAAGTGTGATGTTAAATATTTACAACATCAAACTGAGGCTTTCTCATTGATATAAGAAAGACTTTTAAAGGATTAAAAGAGAACTGAGAGTTATGGTGTTGATAACGGCAGAATAACCAGCACTAGAATAACTCTCCCACAGATAACAGGCATAAACTGTGGATAAAATGTAATTAACTATTTGAAGATACTGCAGAGGGGCTGAAGCAAGCAAAAACTGGAGGGGCCTTCAAGCCTTAAAAGAAGGGAACTATACTCACTGGATGAGATCCACTCATACAGAATGTTCCCATGTCTAGGGGAGCTAGAAGAACTCAAGCAGAAATCTGCAGTCTTACTGGCTTGTGGTATCAGGCTAAAAAGCTAATAGAGGAACTAAAATTGAATAGTAACAAGTATGATTTCCCAAACAGAAGGATGCAAAGGAGAAATAGAGGAACAAAAATCAGCTGAGACAGATAAAAAACAAATAGCAAAAATAGTGGAATTGAATTAATCACATCAATAATTACAGCAAATGTAAATGGACCTAACAAACCAACTAAAAGACTGGAATTGTCCAACTGAATAAAAAAGGAAGACCTAACTATGTGCTATCAATGAAAGACCCCCTTTATTTTATTTCATTTTTTTTTATTTTTGGCTATGCCACATGGCATGCGGGATCCTAGTTCCCCGACCAGGGATTGAACCCATGCCCCCTGCAATGGAAGTGCGGAGTCTTAACCACTGGACCTCCAGGGAAGTCCCCAAAAAGAGACCCACTTTAATACAGGACAAATTAGACTTCTAAACAAAATGTATTACCAGAGATAAAGAGGAATCTTTTATAATGATAAAGGGATTGTTTCACCAGGAAGACATATCATTCCTAAATGTATATGAACCTAATAGCAGAACTTCAAAACACATTAAAAAAATCTGACATAGACCTAGAGTCTGTCATAGAGAGTGAAGTAAGTCAGAACGAGAAAGACAAATACCGTATGCTAACACATATATATGGAATTTAAGAAAAAAAAATGTCATGAAGAACCTAGGGGTAAGACAGGAATAAAGACACAGACCTACTTGAAAATGGACTTGAGGATATGGGGAGGGGGAAGGGTAAGCTGTGACAAAGCGAGAGAGAGGCATGGACATATATACACTACCAAAGGTAGTAAGCTAGATAGGTAGATAGCTAGTGGGAAGCAGCCGCATAGCACAGGGAGATCAGCTCGGTGCTTTGTGACCGCCTGGAGGGGTGGGATAGGGAGGGTGGGAGGGAGGGAGACGCAAGAGGGAAGAGATATGGGAACATATATATACACGTATAACTGATTCACTTTGTTATAAAGCAGAAACTAACACACCATTGTAAAGCAATTATACTCCAATAAAGATGTTAAAAAAAAATCTGACAAAGCTAAAGGGAGAAATAGAGAAACTCACAATCATAGTTGGAGATTTTAACATCCAATCTCAAAAACTGATAGAATTAGACCAACACACACCCACACACCAAAAAACTAGGATATGGAGAATTTGAAAAACACCATTAAGCAACTTTACCTAATTATATAATTAACATTTATAAAACATTTCATCCAGCAACTGTAGAGTAGCAGAATGCATGTTCTTTTCAAGTGCAAATGGAACATTCATCAAGATACACATTATTCTAGGTTATGAAATAAGTCTCAATAAACTTCAAAAGGAATTGCCATTGTACCTAGTCTATTCCCTGACCACAAGATAATTAAATTAGAAATCAACATCAAGACATCTAGAAAAGTCTCACATATTTGGAAATTGAACAGAACAGCACACATCTAAATAATCCATGAGTCAAAAGAAGAAATCACAAGGGAAAAATGTTTTGAACTGGATGATGAAGAAAGTACAATGCAGGTATCCCCTACTTTTCGAAAGTTTACTTTACAACCTCTTTGCTTTTACCTGTTTTCCACACTGGAAAGAAAGCCAAAGAGGATTTTCACTTTTACCAAAAAAAAAAAAGTGAAAAATGAAAATAATGTACAGCACTCATTTTGCAGCCAGCCTGCAGCCACCATTATAGAGGTGGCACTGCCAACCTCCTTCCCCGGGAACTACACTCAGCATCTCAGCATCAAGCCGCCACAGATTTGAACTGTGTCTGTGCTTTATCTCAATTTATTTTGTGCACCAGTTAGCAAGAAGTGTTAAGGTAATTGCTTTTTCACTTCATACCATTTCGGCTTACCAAACGTTTCATAGAAGCGCTCTACTTTCAGATAGCGGAGGGGAAACCTGTATCAGAACAGGTGAAATGAAACAATGGCAATAGAAATCGGAATGGTGATTGCCTATGGAACGTGGGGATTACCTGAAAGATGGCACCGAGGGATGACATGTTCTTCAATTAGGAAAGATGTGACTTTATCAGACCGTTTTTGAGGAACAGTGGTTCCATCATATCCTGTGACTCCCAGTGTTATATCTCCAGCCAAGACCTTTCCTCTGAACTCCAAACTCGTATATTAAATCAGCTACTTGATGTCATTTTGAATATAACATGTCATAATAGATCTCCAATTCCCTCCTCAAAAAGCCACTCATCTCCAGATCTTTCTGCCTCAGTAAATAGCATCATCATCTACAACTGATCAAGCTAAAAACCAAGTATTAGTCGATAGTCCTCTCTATCCTCTCTTCTAATGTGTCACCAAATACTGTTGCTTTACTTCCACAAATATATCACAGATCCATCCACTTTTCTCCATAGCCACTGCCATTGTTCTAGTCTGTACCACCCAGATCCCTCTGGATACTCCAGCGACTTCCTAAATTATATATCTACACAGAAGCCAGAACAGTTTTTAAGAAAAGTAACGTGGATGGTTCTCCTGTTTAAAAAGATGCTCCATTAGCTTTCCACTGCTCCAGCCCTGCCGAACTCCTCCATCTCATCTTACACCAACGGCACTCCTTGCCCAACGTGATTCAGCCACGGGAACCTCAGACTCATAACCACCTAGAGTTCTTTCCACAGGCTCCTCTGTCTGCTTGAAAGGACCTTTGTACTTTGATTCCTTCTCCGCCTTCAAGTCTAAGTTCAAATGTCGCCTCCCCTAGGCCCTGTATTACATTCAGAAAGCCCTCCCCTCAACACTATTATGTTCTATGTCAGGACCCTATTGTCTTCACAGCCCTCTGAGAATCTGAAGTTTTCATGGTTATTTGTTTACAATCTGTCTCACCCACTACTCCCAACATACACACACACATATCCAAAACCTACCTAGAATTTAAACTTTAGGAGAGCAAAGACCCGGTCTTTTTTTTTTTTTAATTTATTTTTGTACAGCACGTTCTTATTAGTTATCAGTTTTATACATATTAGTGTATACATGTCAATCCCAATCTCCCAATTCATCCCACCACCCCCCACTGCTTTCCCCCCTTGGTGTCCATACGTTTGTTCTCTACGCTGTGTCTCTATTTCTCCCTTGCAAACTGGTTCCGGTCTGTCTGATTCATGGTCCTCATCTTAGTACCATGACTGATACAGGGGTTCAGAACATGTCACCCTAAAATATGCCACTCTGGCTTTTTTTTTTTTTTTTTTTTTGCGGTACGCGGGCCTCTCACTGTTGTGGCCTCTCCCGTTGCGGAGCACAGGCTCCGGACGCGCAGGCTCAGCGGCCATGGCTCACGGGCCCAGCCGCTCCGCGGCATGTGGGATCCTCCCGGACCGGGGCACGAACCCCTGTCCCCTGCATCGGCAGGCGGACTCTCAACCACTGCGCCACCAGGGAAGCCCACTCTGGCATTTATTTTGCATTAAAGGTACCGGAGAAACAGCCAGTGCAAGGACACTCTGACTCTCCTTTGTCCCCTGAAAGTAGGAGATAAATCTCCTGTGATTAAAAAAAGGACTAAAATAATGCCATTTTCAGCAACGTGGATGAACCTAGAGATTATCATACTAAGCTAAGTAAGAAAAAGAAAGACAAATATCATATGATATCACTTATATATGGAATCTAAAATACAACACAAATGAACATATCTATGAAACAGAAACAGACTCACAGATATAGACAACAGACTTGTGGTTGCTGAGCGGGGGGGGAGGGAAGGATTGGGAGCTTGGGATTGTTAGCGCAAATTTGTGTGCCCGACGACGCACAGTGAGGCCAAACAAGCTGAAATGTCGGACTTTGGAACACAGAAAAAGGTTTATTGCAGGGCCATGCAAGGAGATGAGTGGCTCAGCCCCCAAAAAAACCTCCGAGTTCCCCAAACGGTTTCACCAAAGCATTTTTAAAAGCCAGGTGAGGGAGGGGGTGTCTCAAGATATGTGATCAGCACATGTAAAATTCTCTAACTGGTTGATGGTGAGGTAACAGGGCGGTGTCATAGGGGTTAACATTATCTATCCTTAGGCTCCAGGAGGCCTGGGGCTATGTGCTCATGGTCATCAAGTAGTTAACATCTTCCATTTGGTGGGGGGTTTTCACATCTGTAAAACAGCTCAGGAATGTGCATCAAATACTGTTATCCAGCTACTTCAGAGAGGAACTAAAGCAGAGGATATGGGGGGAGGTTATCCCATAGGCTCCTGCTCTGTTAGAGGATGAGCAGATGCAAACTAGTAGATATAGGATGGATAAACGAGGTCCTACTGTATAGCACAGGGAACTATATTCAACATCCTGTGACAAATCAGAATGGAAAAGAATATATATATATATATGTACAACTAAGTCACTTTGCTGTACAGCAGAAATTAAAAAAAAAAAATCTCCCCTGTGAAAGGTACCTTCCCTGTACCTGGAGGGTAGAAGGCATCCTCACCACAAGATACAGGGAATCTAGGGCCAAAAAGACTAGATAAACAAATCTTGGTACTTCCTCAC
Source organism: Hyperoodon ampullatus (assembly GCF_949752795.1). Taxonomy (NCBI): domain Eukaryota; kingdom Metazoa; phylum Chordata; class Mammalia; order Artiodactyla; family Ziphiidae; genus Hyperoodon; species Hyperoodon ampullatus. The sequence continues at coordinate 88,112,878 of NC_136921.1, read as the reverse complement.
CATTTACTACTTCTAGCCCAAACCTGTTTGTCTTGTCAGTTCTTCACAAATTTATCGTTTCTTTGTCTAAAAGTTAGGAAAACTTCCTGCTCTGGTCACGTCTTTCAGTCTCTTATCTTTGTGGGGCTTTGGTATATAGGAATGGAATTAAATTTTCCTCTTGTTAATCTGTCTTTTTATTACAGGGGAGTCTCATTCAAGAACCTAAGAAGGGTAGAGGCAAAATTATTTTTCCTCCTCTACAGTGATGTATAGTAAATGTTGAATAAATTAAGATAACACCTGGGGCTGCCAGGACAGCTAACTGAGAGTTTCTTGGTTATAGGACTGATAACAAACCTATCCGGACAGTCTCCTATTTGTTCAAACCTAGCAAGGCTTCTTGCCTTTCAGTGAAAAAGAGGCTACGTTTGTCACTTTCATTTCTGGCAACTGTAAAAAGGAGAAATCACCCCACACAGCCTGGGAGGGAAAATAAGTCTCCGGACTAGGATTTTGTAGGCTCCTATAGATAGGGAGGGGAAGAGCGAAAATAAAAGATGGACAAAGAATGAAGCAGATGTATGGAGCGGCTGAATCATCTCCCTGCCTGTGGTCCCACTGCCAACTGCCCACCCACCCACCCAGATTCTTCCCGGTCAGCGGCGATTTTAACACACACACAACCACATAGTTCCCCTATTTGCACTACCTCAGTGGCTCTCCATCTGCTACTGAATAAAAATTCAAGAATATCAGCCCAGGGCTTCCCTGGTGGCGCAGTGGTTGAGAGTCCACCTGCCGATGCAGGGGACACGGGTTCGTGCCCCGGTCCGGGAAGACCCCACATGACGCGGAGCGGCTGGGCCCGTGAGCCATGGCCGCTGAGCCTGCGCGTCCGGAGCCCGTGCTCCGCAACGGGAGAGGTCACAACAGTGAGAGGCCCGCGTACCGCAAAAAAAAAAAAAAAAAAAAAAAGAATATCAGCCCAGCTCACTTACGTATTGGTTTTTATTTGTTTGCCCTTTCCAATGACCGCCTGTTTTTCATTCCTTCTTAAAACTCCCACCATCCACCATCTACTCTATAACTTGGTGTTCTTTTTTCCCCTTTTCCAAGACTTGGCTACATTTCCCCAGGAGCCCATGTAGCCACCTTTACAGGCACTCTTTCTCACTTCCTCTGCCCAAGCTAAAGATGCCGGTGTTCCTGGGGCTTGTTCTAGGTGCCCTCCTCTATCCACACACTCTCCGTGACCACACCCAACATGCTTGCCTCTTGTCTCTCCTTTCCTCCTCTACTCACCCTTTTTTGGGCCAAGTCTTTAGAGTTAGGGTGTGTCTTTCTCTTTAAAAGAAAGGTGAACAATTTCACAGGCAGTGAGGGTAAGTGACACCCAAGAGCAGTATATTTGTCTATACCCTTTCTCCCTACAAGCTGGGCCGCCCTAGAATTGGCAAAGGCTCCCCCATCCCAGCTACAAATATCTCCCTCTACCCCCTAGTTTTTTCACTTGGCCCCAGGCTAACTCCTTTTCTCAGAAGGTGGGCCACAAATAGACAATGAGAAACAATAGGTATTCTTTTGTCTTAAGTGGTTTATTTGCATTTTGAAAAAACTTCCTTCCTACCTTCCTTCCTTCCTTCCTCTGTCTCAAAGAGCTTTTGTCTCACCAAGAAATGTTCTCTGAGAGGTCACTTTCTATCTCACTTTCTAGACTTAGTTAGGTGTTCCTTTTCTGAGCCCCATCAAGACTTGTTTTGTCTCCCACTCTCTCCTCCTCACCACAGCCATTAAGATCCTTGAGAACAGGGACTTAAGTGTTCCCAATGCCTAGCACAAAAAGGGCAAGGGAGTTTCATTTTTGAGTGCAAACTCTAAGAGATTGGTAGTGGTTGCCTGGAGCACTGAGAATGGCCACGATCCTGGGGGGGTAGAGAACAGCAGCCACCCAACTCTAGAGCTTAATAGGAATTGTTGGGGCCCAGGGTAGGCTGCCCCCAAATGTGCCTCAGTGGCATATTGTTTTGAATTAAAGTTACTTAAGAAATGGCCAACACAGGAGGGACATTCTGACCCTCCTTTCTCTCTCCCTGAAAGCAGGAAATAAATCTCTCATGTGAAGGGTATACTTCTGATAGGGATTGAGCAGGATAATCAAATAGTCAGCTTAGAAACCCCACTAGGGGACTGTAGATAGAGAGGGAACTTTAGGGGGCTTTGGGAGACCACAGTAAGATTAATGGTCACTCAAGAAAGTAATGGGAAAATCCTGAAACAATGTGGGCTTGCTTGACTCATGAAGCACAAGTCACTTAGCATCAAAGCCAGATTGGCTTGCTTAACAACAAAATCAAGCTAACTTGATTAGCAACAAAATCATGTACCAGAAGCACGAGACATGTCCCAAAACAATAAAACAATGGTGGCAGGCATGAGACCTACATCCTGCCCAGTGAGCTCAGTAAGTTAATGACCCTCAAAACATGCTCTTTGACCCCTAGGACATGCTCTTTGCACAATTCCCTAAAAACAATAAAACAATAGTGAAGAATAAGACAACCTGCCCAGTGGTGTCATCAAGTTAATGATCCCCAGCACATGCTCTGTGCACACAAAAAGTCATTTATAGAAAGGTGATGTTTCAAAATTAAAGACCCTCATGGTACTGAAACCTGAAATAATTTTTCCAATGTGCCATGACAGTCCTGACCTGACCATGTAGGGACAAAAAGCCCAACCTGGAGGAGGAGCTGATGATGGAAACGTGATGTCTACTCAAGAAAGATAAGGAAGGTCTTCTCCCCGCGCCTTCCTTTGATTATAAAAATGTAACCCACTAAGTACTCGGGGCAGCGCAAAGCTTGCCTGCCTGCTCGTAAGCCTCACAAGCGTCCTATTCTAATAAATCACTTATCTATCACTTTGCTTCTCGCTGAATTCTTTCTGTGCTGAGACATAAAGAGCTGGGCTCCTTGGAGCCCACAGAAATGACACCCAACGGTTTCACCCCACCTCTCCCTTCAATTCCACTATCCCCTCCTTGGGGCTACTTATTTACCAACCTCCAGGTGACCAGGGATTTGTCATTATCCTCAGGAACTTTTATGCCGGTGCAAATGACCCATCTAACAGTTTACCTTCAGATTTCCTCAATCAGATTCTCTTGATCTCCAAATTCTTCTCACACCTCAGAACAGCTCTGTTCTCAGAATGGTCGGCTCTAATAGCATGACTCAAGACCACTCCTGTCCTCTCTCCAGCTTTCTCACTCCCTTACTTCCACAAGGCCTGCTTTATATTTTATCAAACGTGCTGTCATTTGACTCTTTCTTTTCTTGCCCTCTGGCAAGTTGGTCAGCACGGATAGAGCTTTCATCACTGGCCTAGACCTCACAGTCACTGCTTCACTTTCTCTCACCACTAGCCTAAGCGCCTCACCCCCTTGGGCGGCTGCCCTTAAGGCCTCGTCTGGCAGCTGAGCACTGTTGTAAAAGATCAAAGGATATGAAACTAGTCCTCATTTTAGATGTATGACGGCTAATTTAAGCTAGATTTTCAATGCCCTTAGTTAATGCTTTATAGGGTTCCTAAGTCAGTTCCTTCATTAAATCCCAGCAAGGCTTACCCAAACCGCTCACTCCTTTTATCACACCTTTTACTCTACTCTTACCTTCTTTTCTGGCTGAGGATTCCGCCTCCTACTTCAGGTAGAAAAAAGATGCAACTTCTCACCTAGTTTCCACCAACAAACAGTTCTGCGGTTTTATCTATTCTCAGTTTACCTCCTTATCTTCTTTTGTTCGAGACTGTTTTTCTATCTGTGGTTTACATCAGTGTTCTCTGAGTGTGGCCTGTAGCTTTGGCCAAGGGCTTGGAACTTGTTAAAAATGCAAATTGTGATTGGCCCCGCCCCAGACTTGCTGAATCAATCACTCTAGGGATGGGCCCAGCAGGCTGTTTTAACCAGCCCTCCAGGCTATTCTGAGGCGACTGAAGTTTGAGAATTACTTTTTTGTAAACTTGCTCTTTCATATATCTGCATTCTCTTTTTTCGTGTAATATTTCCTCTGGGCATTTATTCTGTTAAAAGAAAAAGAGACAACAGGCTCCAAATGGAGTCACCTGAGCTAAGCTCCACATCAGCAAACCAAGACTCCGTACCTAACCTAATTGCAGTTTCTGCCTCTCCCAGGAATGTAACCTTTAGCTAGCCAGCCTGGAATTGCCTGGTCAGTACTAATGAGGTAATCCACCGGGTAGAACCCTTCCATCCCACATGGGAAGGTGACCTTGCCTGAAACAGTGCGTGCTTTCCTTATGCCTGCCCCTTTCTACCCTTTTGTACAGCTCCTCGGGGTTCCTCTCTGCCTACCTATCGGGATGCTGCCCCGATTCATGAACTGTTGAATAAGCCAATTAGATCTTTACATTTACTCAGCTGAATTTTGTTTTTTAACAGTTCTAAGGAAATCAGCTAAAATCGGGTCATGGTTTTATACACACAGATGTTCATTACAGTATTATTCATAACGGGGAAAAATTAGGAACAAGCCCAATGTCCACGATGGTGAAATTCTTAAGAATGGACAATGGCATATAAGCAGCAGTTAAATGATGTTTATCGAGTATTTTTTTATTATACAGGGAAATGATTATGCTATAATGTTAAATTTAAAAATTTTAAAGAAAATATGAAGTTGTATATAAAGGCTGGTTTACATGTTGGCTTTAATACCAGCAATGATCCATGCTCCCTTCCCACGCTCCACTAAACCCACAGTAACAGGTTGTTGTTTGCTGGTTTTTAAAAAGAGAAAACCACAAGATCAAAGAAATTGGGAGAGGAAAGAAAAGCAACAACATTTTACAAACTGGAAAAGAAAGGGTGGAATGGGAACCATCTTAAGAAAATGGATTCCTACAGCAGAAACTAACACACCAAGCAGTTATACTCCAATAAAGATGTTTTTAAAAAAAAGATTAAAGCAAACAAACAAACAAAAAAAGAAAATGGATTCCTTTTACAGGGCAGAATTCCCCAAAGACTCAGAAATTGGCAGCTTCATATACCTTTCTGAAGAGGGGTACAGGTGAGCTACAAAAAGGAGGAATGGTTGAAATTCAGTGTAAGGAGAAATTGGAGGCCCAGGCCCCTCCCCCACTGGAACTCCCAAGTGGCTGCCTCTCTCCCGAGACTGAGGTTTATCACCTGCAGAGGTTAATATAAAGGGCTTCTGAAGTGAGGGACTCTAAATTGAAAAATTGGTGATTAATAACCGTTCACATGTTGAAGATCAAGGCCCCCAGCTTCTACCCCAACTTGGCTCCCAGACCTCTGGCCACCAGGCATGAACTGTTGTGAAAGGAAAATCATAATGAAGTTGGTATCATTAAGAGAGCTCTCCAAAATGTAGCTGGGCAGCCACTAAGGATGTGTGATTTATGCACATCTCAACCTGAATGGAATCTGACCTTTTGACCTGATGAAGGCATCCAGAACACCTGCCAGAAACTCAAAATACTGTACTTATCAGACCCTTACCCTAAAATAACTCATGACAGTCCAGCTACTTATCAGACCCCTACCCTAAAACAACCTGTGATTCCTTAAAAACAAATATATTCTGACTCAAGTCAGAGTCCATCACAATTCTCACCAGGCAACTTTTAACAACGTCATGACCTTTTGTCTTTATAAGCCCCTGACTCTTTCTCTTCCTCACAACACTCTTTTGGGGTTACCTGAATCTGTGTGTCCTGAATTGCAATACTTAAAACCCCAAATAAACCATTCTGATTTGCAGCTTGCTGTGTTTTTTTTTTTGTTTTTTTTTTTTTCAGTTGACACTCTCCATGCAGGGAAAAAGAAAAGTATCTTCTGGGTACTTGTCTAAGAAGTCCAAGAGAGAAGGACTGACCAGGATTCCTCCAGAAAACAGCCCAGCTAGATCACCTCTATTGGTGCTGTTCAACTTATGGTGATAATACTTTACTGCATCATGAATTTATTATGGTAGGTTGTGTCCACAAAATAGAAAAGAAAAAATGAGACTGTATCACATATAATAAAGAAAAGTATTGTCAAAGTATTGTGAAGCTTTTAAGACACACACACACATCTACATATACAGGGTCATTATGTAAAATGCATTTCTTACTGTTCACTTGGTCAAAACATGTAGAAAACCACTGCACTACGGTGAGATCACAGCTAATAGGCTACACTCAAGTGTTCAGAGCTTCCTATCAGCTTTTCTTACTCTAAAAGATGGTACTGGAAGAAAACATGTAATATGAAAGAGACAGAAAACAGAAAAATAGAGAAAAAGCAACTTGGTGAAAACAGAGACTCTGGGGGGGGGCGGAATAAACATTGGGGGAAAAAAGACTATATTAGTATCTGCAGATATGAGAAGATTTTAAACAAGAACAGATTGCTCTAAAGAGGGAATGTTCAGAGCACAACAAAAGGAAAGATTTTCAAAACAAACAAAATTGCAGAAATGAAAATTTTACTATGTGTTGGATAGATTTGAGGCGACCTTATTCACCTTTGCATCCCTTTCTAGCACCACATTCTGCACAGATCAAATGATAATGAAAGATTTGTTAAATGACTGACTCACTGAACTAATCACTATAAGTTCAGAGAGGTTACATGATTTGCTTAAGGTCACGTGGGTAATTTGCAGAGCTGGTATTGTAAACCAGGTCACCTGGCTGAAAAAAAAATCTTTCTACCACACCAGAATAATGCAATAAATAGCTAAATACTTAAATATATTTTGTTTCATGAAGCACGTGTTTTGTTTGCCTTTTGACATGTGGTAGGAAACAGTAGGCTGAGCTGGTGTGACATTTGAACATTGGTGTTTTTATCCTGAAAAATCATTACTTCAGTCAAGTTGATAGTATGAGCTGATCTGTGCCTGTTATTTTTGTGGAGTTATTGGATGGTCAAAGGATATTATCAATGACCCTGAAGAGGAGAGAGCTACTGTCTAGTGAGAGAAGACCAACCTACAGAAACAATGAGATCATTTTAACACTTTATTATATATTCTGTATTAAAATCGAGTGATTAAAAATATCAAGTGACACAATATAAATGTCAGACTGTAAGTGGTACAGAAATTTTTAGGAAGGAAAATCAAACTCTCTGTGGCCTGGGTACTCAGGGAAGGCCAGAAAGTCACTTGGGAGTTGTCACCTAGCCTGGTACCTCCTACAGATGAGAGGCAGATGGACACTGGGGCTACCTCTTCAGTCTTTAGATAAAGCATTCTGCAACTTTGCAGCTGAGGCTAACGTTGGGCCTATACTCTTTTTTCTTTATAAAATTTTTTTTTTCAATTTTTATTGAAATATAATTTATTTACAATGTTGTATTAGTTTCAAATATATAGCAAAGTGATTCAGTTATACATATATATGTATATATATATATATATATTCTGTTTTAGACTCTTTTCCATTATAGGTTATTACAAGATATTGAGTATAATTCCCTGTGCTATACAGTAGGTCCTTGTTGGTTATCTATTTTATATATAGTAGTGTGTAGATTTTAATCCCAAACTCCTAATTTATCCCTCCCCCTGCCCCACTATCCCCTTTGGTAACCATAAATTCATTTTCTATGTCTGTGAGTCTATTTCTGTTTTGCAAATAAGTTTATTTGTCTTATTTTTTTTAGGTTCCACATATAAATGATATCATACGATATTTCACTTTCTCTGTCTGACTTACTTCACTTAGTATGATCATCTCTAGGTGCATCCATGTTGCTGCAAATGGCATTATTTAATTCTTTTTTGTGGCTGAGTATTCTCTTTTTCCATACCGGATGTTTACACATGGTTAAATATAATGTTCACATACTGTTATTAACTTTAGACATATGAAACTCCTCCTCTATAACCCCCAACCTGTCACAACCAACAATGTGATTCTCAGAGTTCTGGAAGTTTATTAGTATAAAAAATTAGACAAAAATATTTCCACATTGCATGCAGCCCATCACAAAGTATTTCTGCTGATCTCTAATTTTTTTACGGGTAGAGAGCATGGTTATTTTCTTCCAATTTATTGATATGAAATGGCAGGAGGTCTTTTTGGCTCAGGTTTTTTCCTCTCAATTTCCAAGTAAAGCAACTTGTTTTTTCTGGCTGGGAGTCATAATAGTAATTAATAGTAATTAGGTCAGAGGGCATGTCACTATGGAAGTAAAAATTCAAATTAATATCTTTGAAGCACATCCTCAGTATCTTTGGAGTGGGGTTTGTGGAAAACACAGGCTTAAAAGGCAAAGGTTTGATCCTCAGCAGTATCACTTACACCTGGCAACAGAATCATCAGAGGTGCCAGGCACAGAGGTCCAGGTTTTGAGTGATTAGCACAGGAGGCGGGGGAGCTGTTGAGGGAGGAGCAAAGAATGTCTGAGAAACTTTGTGCCCTTCCATCAGCTCAGCAAGTTTCTAGATAATGGCCAGCGAATGGTTTTTTGGTTTTTTGGTTTTTTAACTTATTTTTTTTTTGGCTGTGTTGGGTCTTTGTTTCTGTGCGAGGGCTTTCTCTAGTTGCGGCGAGCGGGGGCCACTCTTTATCGCGGGGCGTGGGCCTTTCACTGTCGCGGCCTCTCTTGTTGCAGAGCATGGGCTCTAGGCACGCAGGCTCAGTAGTTGTGGCTCGCGGGCTCTAGAGCGTAGGCTCAGTAGTTGTGGCACACGGGCTAAGTTGCTCTGCAGCATGTGGGATCTTCCTGGACCAGGGCTCGAACCTGTGTCCCCTGCATTGGCAGGCAGATTCTTAACCACTGTGCCACCAGGGAAGTCCTCATATCTTCCTTTTTTTAATTAATTAATTTTTTTAAATTGAAGTATAGTTGATTTACAGTGTTGTGTTAGTTTCAGATGTACAGCAAAGTGATTCAGTTATACATATACGTGTGTGTGTGTTTTTTTTCAGATTCTTTTCCTATATAGGTTATTACAAAATATTAAGTATAGTTCCCTGTGCTATACAGTAGGTCCTTGTTGTTTACCTATTTTATATATAGTAGTGTGTATGTTAAAGATATTAGATTATAATAAGTACATTTTTAACTAAAAAAATGATACAAGTAATTCACCCTCATTTTTGAGGTATTATACAAATAAGCAAAACAAAGATAAAATACAAAGCACCTGCTATCTAATCACCCAGAGACAAAATTAATATTTTATTGTATATCCTTCCAGATGTTGTCTTTTCTCTTTCTCTCTCTCTCTCTCTCTGTCTCACACACACACACACACACACACACACACACACGTGAGTTTTTTTAGTTGTCTTTTTTAGGTAATAATATTAGATTGGAATAGTGGGAATCCATTAAAAATTTACAGAATTTTGTTCAATGTACTGTCGACTAAAAAAATATTCACAACCTAAAAGTTGAGAGCTATGTTTTATTCAGCTGGAATTTTTAGGACTTCAAGCCCAGGAGGCAACATCTTAAGCAACCCTGAGAGAACTGCTCCAAAGAGCCGAGGTGGGGAGCCAGGAAATATAGGAGTTTTGCAACAAAGGGCAGGTGGTCTGAGCATCAAAATATTACTGTTAATTAAAGAAAACCAGATATGTCAAGTTAAGGAATTTAGCGCTTTTCTATTTATGGGAAGATGCAAGAGTCTGGGTTCACTGAAATCATTTCTTTGATGTGCACCTCAGCTATCTGGGGCCAGTATCCTGTGTTTTCATATCCTGAGTTTCCTCAGAGCTCACCGTGGGGACTGGCTGCAGTCTAATGGCTATTAGCTGGCAGGTATTCTTTTCCTTCCTGAGTTCCCTCAGGGCTCACCAGCTCACCATTGGCTGTGGCTGCAATCGCTGATGAACTGTGACATCCTTAGCTTGCTGATATGGCAGGCAATGTTCCACTTATCGGTACCAAGCCATCATGGTATGTAGTATTCAGGAACATACAAACTTGTACAACCAAGTCCTGGATATACAACCCTTTAAAAATAGCCAAGGCCTGGAGGCAATAAGTATATTTATTTTGGGGTGGGCAGAAACTGACTGGATTACAAAATTTTAAGGAATTGAAAAATTGGCCCACTACTAACCCAGTCTCCTTAAAACAATATGAAAACAAAACAAAGAAAAAGCCTCGGGAGAATGGTTTAAACAAAGAAGATTAATAAAAAGACTAAAACAAGTAGCTGGAATATAGTTTTATTGCTTCTTTCTCAGGCCTGGCCATTTTAATTTGAGTTTTAAGATCTAATAAAATACTGCTAACAACAATGGTAACAGCTATAATCTATTGAGCCCTTGGCAGGAGCCAGCTACGAAATGAGCACTTTACCTATAGGCCCTTTTGTACTTTTTGTTTGTTTGTTTTGTTTTTGTTTTGCGGTACGCGGGCCTCTCACTGTTGTGGCCTCTCCCGTTGCGGAGCACAGGCTCCGGACGCGCAGGCTCAGTGGCCATGGCTCACGGGCCCAGCCGCTCCGCGGCACGTGGGATCTTCCCGGACCGGGGCACGAACCCGTGTGCCCTGCATCGGCAGGCGGACTCTCAACCACTGCGCCACCAGGGAAGCCCCCTTTTGTCTTTTAAAGATACTTAGTTCACTCCTATTATGGAGTAATCTTAGTGAAGTAAGGGCTAAGCACTCTGCTTTCTAAGGTAATGTACGGGAGGTAAAATAATTACCCTCTACTCTTCCGAGTTCTTGGCTAAGACCCCTCGTCCTCATAATAAAGACAGATTAACAGGAGAAAAATAAAACGATTTTATTACGCACATTCATACTGGAGCCTAAGATTTGAGACTCAAAAGGCAGCCAGACGGTTGAGACTTAAATGCCATCCTGATCTAAGGACAGAGATGGGAGCTGGGGATTCAAGGGGGAAGCAGTTCAGAGGATGGTGAGAAGAGGAAGGTTTGGTAAACAAAGGTTGCCCGCCACTGCAGGTAAGCCTCTCAACTGAAAACGCAGGCCCCCTTTCTAATGTAAATTTCTTTATAAATGAAGATTTCCCTTTCCCAAAGGGTAACTGCTACTGTTTTCAGAGCCTTCTTTGCATCTGCAGTTTCTTTAAAATAATCCCCTCAAAATAATTCTTATACCAAAGAGACAAATTTTGGGGTGGCACATTGAAGCTACCCTTCAGTAAGGAGAAGAAAAAAATATTCCCAGAATGACCTCTTAAAAAAAATCGATTTTCATTTTGTTTGGTTTTAGTCTTTACAGTTCTATTTACTTTGGTAAATGAGCCGGTACTTTCAGTGGTGGATCCAACAACCAGATGAGCTAAACTGGGCTCCTCCTTAACCTCAAGCCAGCCTGACTTCGGCACATTTACAACTTTGCCCAGTGTTAAAGGTCAAATCCTGGAAGTGCAGAAAGTGGTGGAATTTATTTTCCACTCCCTAGCCTGTTAATAGTAATGTTTTGGTTTTCAAATGCTGCAATCAGCAAACTCGGGAACGATGATTTGAAAAAGAGAGTGTATTGATAATCATTGCGTTATTTTTTATGTTTTTGTGTTCTTAATCATTTGTTTTTAAACTAGAATCAATGTAAAGTCACTCTTTTCAATCTTTATACAGCATCAGTGCTAGGGAGCTATAGAACAAATATATCTTTTAGATACGCCTAGATTTTTTTGAGTAAAATAACTTGTTAACAATTTGAGATACGCCTCTCATATAAGAGTCAGTGACAGCGGGGATGGGGGGAATAGCTATCTTCTGAGAAATTCTCTTTTAAGATTTGCATAAAATTAAAGAGGGAATTTTCCCCAATACTATAAATTGTATGCTTTTCTCCTGTTAATCTGTCTTTGTTGGTTTAGTTTTCAGACCCAGCCAGGCACCCTAAGAGGGTCGAGGGAAACTTTTTCCTCCCCTACAATATTCATTCTTTTTATTCTGTAGCTATGATGGCAGTCAGTCTTACAAAGACAGTGTTGTGAATGGGACCACAGTAATCTGAATTAAAGACTAAACTTAAGCTCCAATTTGGATAGCACTCTAGATTTTTCTAGATTTCTAGGGAAATCTTTTCACCTCTGTAGAACAGAGATAAGGGTGTTCAACGCAGTGGTGTTGCCGGCTCTGGGGCCGGCCTTTGTGGCTTGGCTGTAAAGCATTGCATAAAGGGAAGGCATTGTTACATTTGATACTTTTCCTGTCTGTGTTTGAGAAACCTGTCTATGTAAAAATGATGGATTGAGAGGGGAAGAGGAAGGGTGTTTTCTTTCGTGGAACCTAAGGAAGGCAACTCACAACAGAACACTCTAAAATAAAAAGGTTTCCACCAGCATGGAAGCTGTCTTTTATTGAGAACCAAATCACCACAATCATATCCCAAGCAAAATGAACTGTCTCTCTTTAAGGACAACAAAAAGCTCTCGAGATAATGACTGGACAAGTATCATTAATTCATGATTCCTGTAATAGACACAATAGCCTGATTCAGGTTGAAAGCGTCACCCTTCAGGAACACTCAGCAGCCTTTCATCCTGAAAAGCTGCCCAGCTAAAGAAACTTATACAAGACAAAGACATGGGAAAAACAAAATGGTAAACAAAACAAAACTGAAGACAATTCAAGATTTGAGGAGTCTAATCAAACATTGAACAAGATAATGTTTATAAAGCACTGGGCACATAGCAAGCTATAGTAAAATTGTGGTTATAATTATTGCTACTACTGAGAATGGGAGAGAGAAAAAAGACAGGAAAAGGAAGTTGGAATACTATGGAAAACAATATGGAGGTTTCTAAAAAATATATAGATTTACCATATAATCTAGCAATTCTATTTCTGAGTATATACCCAAAGGAAATGGAAACAGGCTATTGAAAAGATATTTGCATTCCCATGTTTATTACAGCAGTATTCTCATAGCAAAGATACGGAAACAACCTAAGCGTCCATCAACACAATGGAAGAATATTATTCAGCTACGAGAAATGAGGAAATCCTGCCATTTGCAGTAAACTTGGATGGACCTTGAGGACATCATGCTAAGTGAGATAAGTTAAGACAGAGATAGACAAATGCTGTGTGATATCACTTATATATGGATTCCCAAAAAGCCAAATTTGTAAAAATAAAATAGTGGTTAGGAGGGGCTGAAGAGTAGGGAGATATGAGAGTGTTGTTTAAGGGTATAAACTTGTAACAAGTAGTAAATAAGTCCTACAGATCTAGTGCACAGTACTGTGAATATAGACAACAATATTCTATTATATTATAATCGTCAAACTTACTAAGAGACTAGATCTCGATTATTCCAACTACTAAAGAGAAATGATAATTGTGTGACATGATAAAGGTGCTAATTATTATCACAATGGCCATCATATTATAATATATAAATGTATCAAATCAACATGTTGTACACCTTACATTTACAATGTTATATGTCAAATATATTTCAATTAACAAAAGAAAAGAAAGTCACAGTTAGGTGATCCAGGTAAGCAAGGAACTGACAAGCCTCTGAGGGCAGGGAATAGGAAAGAAGACAGGTGTAAAAATCTTATCCTGGCTCTGTCACCATCTTGCTGTGGTCTATTTTTTTTAGTTCAGTTACAGATAACTAGGGATCTAAGCTCCGTGCACTCGGCCTGAATAAGTCACTTCCTGTCTTAAGTAGCTCACAGATTTCTTTATATTTCAGTGCCTTGTACCTACCATCTGAAAATTAGTAGAGTTGACCGAAATCAGTGTTCCTCAAACTTGAGTAATGTATGGTATCCTTTAAAACAAAAAGAATTCTTAAATTCTGCCAGTATTACTAAATTATTTTGGTTATAATGTTACTTACAAATAAACACCACCACCCAAAAAAACTCCTTACCTTATAGTTGTCATTCAACTAACTATACAACCCAAACAAATTTACAAACTAAATGTAAATAAAATCAAGATCCACAGACTTAGGAAATAAACTTATGTTTACTAAAGGGGAAAGGTGGGGGGAAGGGATAAATTAGGAGGTGGCGATGATCATATACCCACTACTACATATAAAATAGATAACGAATAAGGACCTACTGTATAACACAGGGAACTCTACTCAATACTCTGTAATGACCTTTATGGGAAAAGAATCTAAATAAGAGTAGATATATGTATAACTGAATCACTTTGCTGTACACCTGAAACTAACACAACATTGTAAATCAACTATACTCCAAAATAAAATTTAAATTTAAAAAAAAAGACATTCTGGGGAATTCCCTGGTGGCCCAGTGGTTAGGACTTGGTACTTTCACTGCTGTGGCCCAGGTTCAGTCCCTGGTCAGGGAACTAAGATCCTGCAAGCTGCACAGCATGGCCAAAAATAATAATAATAATAATAAGGACATTCTATAAAAATAAATAAATAAAATAAAATAAACATTTCATTAGATATGAAGAATGATGTTTTTTGAAGTGAAGTTTCTGTCTCCCTCACGAGTACAGTGCCCTCAACTACACAAATTCTGTCATCATCCTCCTCTGTTCAAACAACTGGAAAACCAAACTGTTAGGGGAACCACTGACCAAAACCACCTGCCCTGGCCAGGCAAGATAATAGCCACTTGCATGAGTTATCTTACAACAGGAGGTCCTGAAAAGGAACCCGGAACTAACAAGCTATCACCAATGGGGAGAATTCGGGAAAGGTCAAAAGGAGAGAGGAGACTCCAGTCCTTATGTCCTACCAACCTCCCAGAATCCTCCTCACTGGAATCCATCTTGGCTGAGCGATGCACGTGCCACCAGGAAGGACCCTGAGTCAGAATGATTGGCCAGAGACCACCCGGAAACTAACCCCATTACCATAAAACCCGAGACTGCGAGCCACATGGCAGAGCAGTTCTCCTGGGTTCCCCTATCCTGCTGCCCTCCACCCCAGCACTCCTTCCCAATAAAGTCTCTTGCTTTGTCAGCACGTGTGTCTCCCCAGACAATTCATTTCTGAGTGTTAGACAAGCGGCCACTCTTGGGCCTTGGATTTCCGCAACAAAACCACTGAATGCAGTGGTTTGGGCATAAATGCAGTTCATTTGTATTATTAGGTTTTCCTTTTTTATCATTAGGCCACCAAAATTATGTTAATCTGATTTAGCATCAACAAAAACACAGACTCAAACCCTGAAATTGTACAGCAGTACATAGGTTTGAGGAGGCCAAACAGGTAATCCAAAATACACTCATATTTTTATTTATTTTATTTATTTATTTTTTGCGGTACGCGGGTCTCTCACTGTTGTGGCCTCTCCCGTTGCGGAGCACAGGCTCCAGATGCGCAGGCCCAGCGGCCATGGCTCACGGGCCCAGCCGCTCCGCGGCATGTGGGATCCTCCCGGACCAGGGCACGAACCCGTGTCCCCTGCATCGGCAGGCGGACCCTCAACCACTGCGCCACCAGGGAAGCCCTACACTCATATTTTTTTAGATTATTATTGGAATACAAACAGAAAACTTTTTAAAGATTTTTAAAGGATGTGTGACCTTTAGAACACATCTGACTCCAGTCCAAGGGACACTTAGGGATACTAAGTCATCCCTAAGTCCTTCCTAGCTCTTAAATTCTACAAACTCTATTTCTATTCTTAAGAAGTTTGTCCGTGATGTTCCTCACAGTAGATGCTCAATTAGATACTGATTTAAATTGATTACCCTTTGGTATATAGAGGTGTCCACTCTGTAAAATAATAGAAATTATATACATGGTCTCTGCCCCGGTTCCTGGCCCAGAGCTACTAAAACCCTTTCCTAAGTGATAAGAGCATTAGGAGCATCTTTTGTTCTAATATTTGACTTTTGACTCTGGTTTCTGACACCAAGCTTCTAGACCCTTTGGCATTTCCTGGGTGATGGGAATGCCTTTTGCACTAATGAGATGATTCTTGGTAAGCTCCTGGATGGGGCTGGTCACAAGAAAGACAAAGTCATGATTAGAAGTTTGGGATTTTCAGCCCCACCACTCGTTCTCCAGAGGGGAGATGGGCTAGAAAAGGAGTTAATAATTGATCACGTCTATGTGATGAAGCCTTCATAAAAATCTCAATAGTATGGAGTTTGGAGAACTGGCTTGGTGAACACATGGAGGTGCTGGGAGAGTGGCACTTCTGGAAAAGGCATGGAAGCTCCGAGCCCCTTCCCACATACCATGCCCTATACAGCTCTTCCATCTGGATGTTCATCTGTAGCCTTTATCATATCATTTTGTAATTAGCTGGTAAATAATGAGTAGACTGTTTTCCTGAGTTCTGTGAGCTGCTCTAGCAAATTAATCAAACCCGAGGAGGGGATCATGGGAACCTCTGATTTATAGCCCACTGGTCTGAAGCACAGGTGACAACGTGGACTTGCAATTGACATTCCAAGTTGAGGAGTGTGTGTGGCAGTCTTGTGGGACTGAGCCCTTACCTGGGGATCTGACACTATCTCCAGGTAGACAGTGTCAGAATGGAGTTAAATTGTAGGCCACCCCTGCTGGTGTGACAGGACTGCTTGGTGAGGGGGAAAAACCCCACCCATGTGATGTCAGAAGTGTTATGAGTGTGATAGTAATGTGAGAGTAAAGGAGAAACATAGAAGTGGTGTAGGTTTCCTACTCACAAGCCAATCTTTTTTTTAATAAATTTATTTATTTTATTTATTTATTTTTGGCTGCATTGGGTCTTCGTTGCTGTGCGCAGGCTTTCTCTAGTTGTGACGAGCAGGGGCTGCTCTTCGTTGCAGTGCGCAGGCTTCTCATTGCAGTGGCTTCTTTTGTTGCAGCGCACAGGCTCTAGGCAGGGGCTTTAGTAGTTGTGGCTCATGGGCTCAGTGGTTGTGGCTCACAGGCTCTAGAGCACAGGCTCAGTAGTTGTGGTTCACGGGCTTAGTTGCTCCGTGGCATGTGGGATCTTCCCAGACCAGGGCTTGAACCTGCGTCCCCTGCATTGGCAGGCGGATTCTCAACCACTGCACCACCAGGGAAGCCCCCAATCTTTTTTAAAAAGCAGACATTTTTATCCGTATCATTTTCTTGGTACAGTTCTTATAAATTACACATACAAAGACTTACTAAATTCAGCCAATGTGTTTGAATATGCCCTTCCAGAAGACAGTGTAGATTAGACATTAGAGAATAAAAATGTGCTGGAAGAGTATGCCTATACCCTGTTCTAAGAGACATGATGGCAGCTGCCTACACTTGCAGCCTACATGGCCATGCTTTCTGTTGTTTGCCATCCTCACACTTCTCTCTTCAGAGGTCACAGGACCAGGGAGGGTACCTGCCCAACCTAAGGTCAGCTGAGCAACCTGGGCCTTCTCTGGTCTGTCTCAAAAATATGATCTGGGCCAAGTCGATTCTCTCTCTTTTGGGACTTTGAGACAAGGACTATGGAAGGAATTTAACAGTTACAAGTGGGAGTTGCAGCTGAAAGTTCAGAAAGTAGCACGAGGGATGGGAAGCCCCCTGTTGATGCAGGTTGAAATATGGGGGAGCAGCAAACAGCAGACGCTGGTGGCTTGGAAAGCAGCAGCGTGGGGAAGCTGAGTCACTGACAGTGGAGCATGGGGCAAGGAGCCAGCAGCCCAACCCAGGCCCTTGGAGCCACCTTCCCTCCAGTACCAGCCTTTGTGGGGTCTTAGCCTGGTACAGTGCCCCTTCTTTAATTACCTTGGTCAGATAGCTGACTTCTATGCCTCAATTTTCTCAGCTGTAAAATGGAGATAATAATAGAATCGACCTCATAGGTTGAGAAGATTAAAAGCGGGAAGGGTTTAGAACTGGGCTGGGCACATCATGCTCCGTCAATAAATGTTAACTCTAATCAAAAGTATTTCTTCCGTGATACGTTTTATATTACATTACAATAAATTTGTGTTTGAACAAGCTAGCATGGGATGCCGTTTCTTATAGTGAAAACTCAGTAAAATAAGCAGGTGGTGTTATTATCCTTTGAGTCTCCTTGGAACCTATCTGTGTGGGTAAGAAGTAGGGGATTTCTGAAAACTGACCATCTAGCATTGGATGGCTCATTTTCAGTAAACTCATTTTGATTCTTTTTTTTTTTGTGGTACGCGGGCTTCTCACTGTTGTGGCCTCTCCCATTGCGGAGCACAGGCTCCGGACACGCAGGCTCAGCGGCCATGGCTCACGGGCCCAGCCGCTCTGCGGCATGTGGGATCTTCCCAGACCGGGGCATGAACCCATGTCCCCTGCATCGGCAGGCGGACTCTCAACCACTGCACCACCAGGGAAGCCCCATTTTGATTCTTTGATAGAATAAGACAGTGATTTACTATAGTGGCTTAAATTTAAGGAATGGTCATTATTGAGTGTGTTACATCAAATGGAGGAGCTAGTTTTTTAGACTTTTTTTAGACAAAGACAAGTAATTGGGTAAGCTAAGTCTTGGGAACTTCAAGTTCAGAGCCACAGGTCCCCCAGGCAAGGATGAAATGCATACAGTCAGAGGAAGGGGTGGTATACAGTAGGAGCCAAAGAACTGTCCAAGGAGCAGGGAAAGAACTATTCCCATCTCACAAAATAGAAGACTTCTCTTTTTCCATTTTATGTTTCGATCTCTTTCTTTCCAAATTTCTAATTTAGTCCATAGGGAAATAATTCCGCCTACTTCTGACACTTGTTTCTGAATTGACAATGGAAATCAGAGAGAACGCAGGGCCTGTGCCTAACTCACGAGGACCCCAGCAAACTTTTGCCTGACCAAACTGAGCATTAAAATTTCATAAACAAATGCTTTCTCTAAACTACCATAAAATCCAGAGGGAAATGACACAGGCCTGATAGAAGAAAGAGAAAATGTAATTGCTGGAATATTTTGGTTTTAGAAGCATTTAGTCACACCTAATCCATAATGACTCTCCCAATCTCTATGGAGACTTAAGAGGTCCAGCTATACCAAAATAAAATAAGTGTTAACTTACAACTGCTGGACCTCACAGACACCAGTTTCACACATTTAAACATTTCACAAAGCACTGCTTCCATGAGAACAGGGTAGGGAAGAGCCTAGGCTGGGGACCTTGAGTGCTGCCTTGCCTGTAACTGGCTGAGTGACTGGGCAGACACTTCACCCTTACAAGCTTTCGTTTCTTCATCGGTAAAATGAGGACATTGAACTTTGGGAGATGGTCTTCAAGATGCCTTCCTGCTCTAACACTCGATTGAAATCCGCTCAGGTTCAAAATTTAGGCTGGGAGAAAATATAAGACAAGCAGAAAAGGCAAAGCTCAGGAGAGGAGATATCAATTTATAATTAGGGAGTCCAGAGATTTTAATGGTGTCTGTGGTAGCCAACCTGCAAGATGACCCACTGGTTCTCACCTCCTGGTATTCACACCCTTGTGTCATCTCTCCCGTATGGAATAGGGTGACCTGTCTAAACAGCAGGATATTACAGGACATGCCTCAGTGTGATGTCTGAGGATACATCAGAAAAGACACTGTGGCTTTCACTTTACCCTCTTGGATTTTTCTCTCTGGGGGAATCCAGCCACCATGTCATGAGGATACTTAAGGCATGTGGAAAGGTCCACATGAGGAGCAACTGAGGTCCTGTGCCAACAAACAACTACATGTGAGAGAACCATCTTGGAAGCAGAACCTCCAGCCACAGTCAAGCCTCCAGATGAGTGCAGCTCCAGTGAACATCTTGACTGATGCTTTATTAGAAACCCAATCCAGAACCAGCCAGCTAAGCCATTCCTAAATTCCTGAACTACAGAAACTATGTGAGATAACAAATGTTTTTTCTTATTTCAAGCCACTAAGTTTTGGGGTGATTTGTTACATAGCAATACATAGCTGTTAGAACATCTATAAGAAAAATACAGTTGTTCTTGTAGAGTGGTTATATAACATGCACTGGCTATCTCACCTTCATTTCTTAATTTATTCACTCATCAGAAAATTTATTCTGTTCCAGACACTGTGCAAGGTGGTAGAAATTCAGGAAAAAATGAAGTTTCCTATCTTCAAGAAGCTCATAATTTGGAAAGCTGGGGGTGGCAGAGGACGGTGGTAAATCATAAATGCTTATAACAGATGCCACTTTGATGTCTCTGCCTTAATATCGCATTTTCTGTTTGTGCCAGAGTTTTGAGTACACACACTTTGGCTGTGACTTCAGTGGTCGAAGAGAATGCTCATCAATTACTGCTGCATGACTGTTTTTGGTTTTAATAAAAGTGATCAATACCATCAACTCCCCCTTTAAATGCTAATGAATGCTTTAACACAGAAGATGCAGACATACAGTACACTGCAGATTAAAATTAGGCACAAAATTAAATTGCTTACACATAGCAAAGGAACCAGTTTGGACATCTTGATAATCAGCCACAATCAGCTGACAAATCTTGAACTGTCCTTGCACTAAGGCTAAGCCTTCCCTGTCTCAGCCAGGACAGGCATCATCTGGCATCAGGAGTGCACCTGGAGCCCATGGGTATGAGAAAGGAAAACTGCCAAGTCAGACTCTCAGTAAAACTTCATGTACTTTTAGAAGCAGTCACAGCAGGGCTATAGAGGGCACTGGTTTTAGGAACAATTGATATTTATTTTAAAAAATTAAAAAAAAGAACTTTGTGGGGAGGTCCCTAGTGGTCTAGTGGTTGGATTCTGCACTTTCACTGCTGTGGCCTGGGTTCAATCCCTGGTCGGGGAACTGAGATCCTGCAAGCCTTGCAGTGTGGGCAAAAACAAAACAAAAAATCCCAGCAAACTTTGGGTTTCTGGAAAGGAAAGCCATATAGTGAGATTCTATAAATGTCTAAAAGGACAATGTCTGTGTGTGAATTTCTTGAACATAGGTAATATTTCTATTCTTTTTTATTCCTGTGACACACATTTCTTGAGATTTGGTGTTTATAGTGCTATACAAGGTACAGAAATTAAAAGTGCAAAATGAACACAGTTTGGGCTTCCCTGGTGGCGTAGTGGTTAAGAATCCACCTGCCGGGCTTCCCTGGTGGCGCAGTGGTTGAGAGTCCGCCTGCCGATGCAGGGGACACGGGTTCGTGCCCCGGTCCGGGAAGATCCCACATGCCGCGGAGCGGCTGGGCCCGTGAGCCATGGCTGCTGGGCCTGCGCGTCCGGAGTCTGTGCTCCGCAACGGGAGAGGCCACAACAATGAGAGGCCCACGTACCACCAAAAAAAAAAAAAAAAAAAAAAAAAAAAAAAAGAATCCACCTGCCAATGCAGGGGACACGGGTTCAAGCCCTGATCCGGGAAGATCCCACGTGCCACGGAGCAACTAAGCCTGTGTGCCACAACTGCTGAGCCCACATGCCACAACTACTGAGCCTGTGTGCCACAACTACTGAAGCCCGTGCGCCTAGAGCCCGAGCTCCCAACAAGAAAAAGCCACCGCAGTGAGAAGCCTGCGCACCACAATGAAGAGTAGCCCCCGCTCACCACAACTAGAGAAAGCCCGCACGCAGCAACGAAGACCCGACTCAGCCAAAAATAAATAAATAAATAAATAATAAAAAAGAAAATGGGCACAGTTCACTATGATCCAAGGGGCTACTTCTTGGGAAAAATAGGCTGGCCTTTCCCTTGGAGGCCAAGGGATTCTGCTCTCCCAGATAATCTGCACACCCAGATTCTGCTCTCAGTGATAAGCCCCCCAATTTTTTTCTTTTTTTTTTTTGGCCACACTGCATGGCTTGTAGCATATTAGTTCCCAGACCAGGGGTTGAACCTGGGCCACAGCAGTGACAGCACTGAGTCCTAACCACTGGACTGCCAGGGAACTCCCAATAAGCCCCCAAATTTAATCATTGTCTCAGAGTTGTTCTCAGGGGCCAATTCATATTAGCAAAGCTCACAGAGACTGATGTAAAAATCAGTCAGAATGGCCATTTTTTTTTAACACTAGAAATGTAACTCTAAAGTGGATTGGAGGGGGACTTCCCTGGTGGCACAGTGGTTAAGACTCTGCGCTCCCAATGCAGGGGGCCCGGGTTCCATCCCTGGTCAGGGAACTAGTTCCCACATGCATGCCCCAACTAAGAGTTCGCATGCCACAACTAAGAGTTCTCCTGCCTCAACTAAGACCCGCTGCAACCAAATAAAAATAAATAAATAAATATTAGAAAAAATAAATAAAGTGGACTGGAGATTCCTGTTAAGGTCACTTAATGAGCATGGGATTAGTACAAGAACTTAGATGATTTGATGGCTTGTTAGCCTGATTAATATATTAATCAGGGCTTCCCTGGTGGTGCAGTGGTTGAGAGTCCGCCTGCTGATGCAGGAGACACGGGTTTGTGCCCTGGTCCGGGAAGATCCCACATGCCGCGGAGCAGCTGGGCCCGTGAGCCATGGCCACTGAGCCTGCGCATCCGGAGCCTGTGCTCAGCAATGGGAGAGGCCACAACAGTGAGAGGCCCGCGTACTGCAAAAAAAAAAAAAAAATATATATATATATATATATATATATATATATATATATATATAAATCAATTAATGCATTCATTCAATAAATAGACTGAGTACCAACTATGTATTGGAGATACACTGATGATCAAGATAGGTGCAGTCCCTGCCTTCATAGAGCTGATGGTCTAGTGAGGAATACAGAGAAGCAGACTTGGGGACAATTTTAACAAAGGGAGATACATCTGATTAACTACAAGGTCCTATGTGAACACATTAAGAAGGGCCTGGGGGATCAGGGAGGGCTTCCTGGAGGTAGTGAGGCCTTAGCAGAGAGCTAAATGATGACAATGCAGGGGAAGCTGGGTGGAGACAGTAGAAGTTTTGAAGACAAGAGAGAACATGGCAGCGTTTCAGTTTGATTGCTGTGGGGAGAGGCAGACAGTGATGTGGAAAAGGTAAGCAGGAGTCCAATCATATGACCGTCTCCACAACAGGTTTATATTTCCCTAACCAAGTGGATTCTCACATCTGTTTGGAAAGGGCTCTGCGGACAATATATTGTCCTGCTTACTGGTCTCCAGGATGATTGGGCAGATTATGCCCTGTGTGAAGGCCTGGTGTGGATAGTATTGCTAACCTTTTCCTTTGTGGATCACCCTATTCTGGCCTTTTAAGGCTGACCGCCTCTGGCTCTCCCCAAACCCACCCCCTAACCCTCCCACTGCCTCTAGAAGACTCATGCTCTCTTTGGATGGCCTCGTGCCTCCGGTCTGATTTTTAAACACGTTTTTCAGGTCTGGGAGGTATTGCGATGTTTGTGGCCCTTCCATTGATGAATTCTTGGAGGTTAGTTGTATTTTCCTACCATCAAGTTCTTGGGCAGCACAGCACTGTCTTCACCGAGCACCCAGGGGAGTGGGAACACAAGGGTTAAGCAATGGTGCAAGGGACTATGTGTTAAAAGGCCCCCAAGAGGAGTCCAGAATGGGTCAAGTGGCTGGAACTGTGGACAGAGGCCTTTGGGGAAACAGGATGTCAGCTGGACCGTGAGGGCTGAGTGAGATTCATCTAGGTGGTAGGGAAGGAATTTCTTTGGGAGAGTTGAGTAAACTGAACATTGGTTATGGAGAGTAAATCTTTTTTTTTTTTTTTTTTTTTTGCATTATGCGGGCCTCTCACTGTTGTGGCCTCTCCTGCCGTGGAGCACAGGATCCGGACGCGCAGGCCCAGCCGCCATGGCGCATGGTCCCAGCCGCTCCGCGGCATGTGGGATCTTCCCAGACCGGGGCACGAACCTGCGTCCCCTGCATTGGCAGGCGGACTCTCAACCACCGCGCCACCAGGGAAGCCCTGGAGAGTAAATCTTGATTTTAGTTTTGAATGAACCATGAGGTCACAAGTCTACTTTATTCTTTAACTCTCTTGATTTGCTCATGCATTATTTGGCCAGCCAGTGAGTCAAAGGGAAAGAAAAATTGAATGAGGGGTCACTGGTGCCTGCTACGCTAAGGCCTTGACAATTTTGACCATGGATCTGGTATTTTTTTCCACCTCCTCAATCTCATATACCAGTTCCAGGAACAGCAAATAGACAGAGCTGGGTCCAGATCTTATGCTCTGACTTCCCCAGGCCACCCTGGCTTAACTGCAGCTTCTCAAATCCAAGTGATGGCAAGAGATTTTATAAGCCTCCTCACTACAGCATCTCTAATTTAAAATTTCAATGATGTTGCATCCTGAACAAGCTGGCACAACCAAATCATGGTTGTAACTGAGCAGTTTCTGAGAGCCAGAGTTTCAGAAGCATGCCATGTCTACAGCAACTTGTTGAGGTGAAATGCTAAATTATAGAGAAGATACTTAGAAGGCTTATAAACTATTTGGTATTTCTGAATTGGAATAGTTGCAGCTAAGTCAGAATGCTCTGAGCTGTGTGCAGGATGTTTTGACCTTGCCATTTTGAATTATTGGACATCCTGATCTTGATGTTTTGACCCTAGGACATTTTTTTTTTTTTTTTTTTTTTTTTTTTTTGCGGCACGTGGGCCTCTCACTGCTGTGGCCTCTCCCGTTGCGGAGCACAGGCTCCGGATGTGCAGGCTCAGCGGCCATGGCTCACGGGCCCAGCCGCTCCACGGCATGTGGGATCTTCCTGGACCGGGGCACGAACCCGTGTCCCCTGCATCGGCAGGCGGACTCCCAACCACTGCGCCACCAGGGAAGCCCGACCCTAGGACATTTTGACTCTATATTTATGAGTAAAATATTGTGATCAGAAATCTATAACTACTGAGAAATGTTTGTCAAGAAAGAATGTCATAATGCCAATTTAATTCCCTGATATTCTATCCAACATAATAAAATTTTCCCATTTTTATATTAATTTTTTTATTGTATTGATCCTCCCCCATGGGATCAGTTCTTTTCAATGTAAGTTTTACAATGAAGATTTTGTATATCAATTTTTCTGTTGCTCATACCAAATATTACCAGTTATCACTTGTGTCACTGTGAGTCTTCTTTTGTAGCGGTTGTTTCTTCATCCAATTATCCCATTTCAGATTTTACTATTCTAAATTTTACTGTGAATACTTTGAAACATGGCAATTTAGGGACTTCCCTGGCGGTCCAGCAGTTAAGACTCTGGGCTTCCAATGCAGGGGGCATGGGTTCCATCCCTGGTCAGGGAATTAAGGTCCCACAGGCCACGCTGCACAGCCGAAAAGTAAAACAAAAAAACAAAAAAAACATGGCCATTTAATTTGTATTATTTTTATGAACTCCATTCAGGAATTGGTTGAAAATAATTACCAGGTTATGTTTATTTCTAAAGTATCCTTGATAAATAATCTGTAGCTCTCCTTTACATATTTGGGATTATTCAATTATTCAGGTTAGTTCTATAGAATTGCTAGTCTAGTGACTGTGCAAAGAGCAAAACATCCCGCTTTGTCTGGGCAATGCCTGGAGTGATGACTGCCTCTTTGATAGCAACCAGTATAGACTCAGCTGTTCCAGACTTGATCAGAAGCCTACGAGGGTCGACCATATCACCCACACATAGAGGTGCTCAACTCAAAGAGATACTTTCTTAATTTATTCCTACTACAATTTTTTTCTCTTAAAATATCCCTGGTGCATTTTTTGGGTGGTGTTTGTTGGTGGTTGTTGTTATAAACTCAGCCTCTTGCAACTGATTTAAATTGATGGAAAAAAAAAGTCCTGTTCGTCCTTGCTCTGCCCTTGACTTACGTTCATCTTTCAACCTGGCAAGCAATTTGTGGTGAATAAGCATCATTAGAAAAAAAAATAACATCCACTCTTATTACTTCTTTACAACCAAGAAGCAGTCTCCAGATGTTCTTATTTTGGTTTTGGCTGGGAGCATTGAGGTGACAAGTATTTTTTCATGAGATCTTATGTAGTGGTCAGTTTTATGCACTGTTGGAATAACCTCTCGTGATCAGCTACTGCACTAACTAGGGATGAGGTCATTAAGTCATTTTACTACCAGGTTGGATTCTCTAACAAATAGCCCAAGAAAGCAAGAAGAGGGGAAACAGCATGAAACAAGCAATCACTGGCATAATACCTTTTAAACCAGAGTCTTAAATAATTCCCCAGAATGCACATTTTGTTTAATAATTAGAGCCACACTTTGTGCTCCCATCAAAGTGACCCAGTTAAGAATATATTCAGCTACTTATCCAGAAATTCTTTTTTTTTAAACAAATTTACTTATTTATTTATTTATTTATTTATTTATTTATGGCTGTGTTGGGTCTTTGTTGCTGCACACAGGCTTTCTCTAGTTGCGGTGAGCAGGGACTACCCTTCATTGCGGTGCGCAGCCTTCTCATTGCGGTGGCTTCTCTTGTTGCGGAGCACGGGCTCTAGGCGCACAGGCTTCAGTAGTTGTGGCACACGGGCTTCAGTAGTTGTGGCTCGTGGGCTCTAGAGCGCAGGCTCAGTAGTTGTGGCGCACGGGCTTAGTTGCTCTGCAGCATGGGGGATCTTCCCGGACCAGGGCTCAAACCCATGTCCCCTGCATTGGCAGGCAGATTCTTAACCACTGCACCACCAGGGAAGCCCTATCCAGAAATTCTAATCAAGGAAAATATTTTATTGCTTATTTGGAAACAGCATGCTATGAAGATAGCATACTTTGTATTAGCTCACTTTAAAAAAATTAAACATGAACAAAGGACAAAGGGAAAAAAATAATTGAAAACAGACTGTGGTTGATACAAGCTTCGTGAGAAAGGATCACAGTGGAGCTTAAAACCTTAGAGAAATTGGTTATCCATGGTGGAAAAGAGGACCTCGGTGTCTGATGTCACCATTTCCCATCGCTTTTGCTTGTAAATGCAGGTGGCAAACAATAAGAGTTAGACAACTGAGTTGTTGGATTGATGTTTAGGTCACAGCTTCCCTCGCAAGTAAAGGTCATTTCCTATAACCTAGATTTTAATGCTGCCCAAATGCAGTTTCCACCCCCAGGCCCCAAGCACTGTATTAGAACAGGGCAGCTACTCTGGGAATATACACATGTACTTGAAGACTGGTTTCTATTAAAAGAGAACTCCCCCAACCCCCCCGCCATCCTCAGAATTACCAGTGTGTCATGTGGACTTCTACAGAGCATTGAGAATCCTATCCAGACCAAAGGACACTTGATATTCAGGGTTAGTGAATGTTGAACAGAATCTTAGAAGGTACTGAAAGTAACACTTATTCATTTGACATATAATATGTTTGTTGCCACCTGACCCTTTTTTTTTTTTTTTTTTTGTGGTACCCAGGTCTCTCACTATTGTGGCCTCTCCCGTTGCGGAGCACAGGCTCCGGACGCGCAGGCTCAGCGGCCATGGCTTATGGGCCTAGCTGCTCCGCAGCATGTGGGATCTTCCTGGACCGGGGCACGAACCCGTGTCCCCTGCATCGGCAGGCGGACTCTCAACCACTGTGCCACCAGGGAAGCCCCCACCTGACCCTTTGATTTGTAAAAATATGAATTTCCCAAGCTGGATCCCACAATTCCTGTCCTAAACTGCAGGCAGTTTCCGCCCACCCGTACCATTCGCCTCTTTACCCCCAGCTGCTTACAAGGATGGTATTTACTGTCTTGCTCTAACAGGGTGTTGGTAATTTTAAATTTTGGTAATTTTAAATTTCTCTGGCTTTTAGCTTGTGATGTTATCATCCCGTTCTGTGTCTGTTTTCTTTTAGATTTTAGAGTGCTGACATCCCAAGAGGACTTTATGGACCGTTGTTTCCCCCTCTTTGCTCGTCCTTTGGCAAAATATAGAAAATGATATTCAAGGGCAGTCCCTGGGAACTTTGGGAAAGAAATAACCACAAATCTCCTAGGCAATTGAGATCTTTGGTTTCTGATGAGTCTTAAAGTATGATATATGGCATCATAATCAACATTAAGTTCAATAACCTTTTTTATTGCCTAAAAATGACAAGTCAAATCAATTTGGCTCTGACCGTGAAAAAAACCCAAATATCT
Organism: Hyperoodon ampullatus; assembly: GCF_949752795.1. Classification (NCBI taxonomy): domain Eukaryota; kingdom Metazoa; phylum Chordata; class Mammalia; order Artiodactyla; family Ziphiidae; genus Hyperoodon; species Hyperoodon ampullatus. Next base: position 88,084,978 of record NC_136921.1, on the reverse strand, counting down.
TACTAAAATAAATACTAACCAGCAGTGTGGAGATTGGGTAAGGCAAGTGAGGCACTTGCCTTGGGCACAAAATTTAAGGGGGCATTAAAAAAAAAACACCTCAGTAATCAAGATAAATGATACTTTAATGCAATATTTTTAAAAGAGAAAATTAATGCAAAAATTACATGATGAAAAAAAAATCAAAATTCTAAATACAGGATCAGTAACAGTGCCTTGCCAAGCTATATGGGAGCCTTAGACAAAAGGAAAAATCAGTAATACTTATTCTGTCTTTATGTAGAATTTCGATTCTTTATCACAGTTATTTTGCATTAATTTTCATTTATTTAAATATTACACTAGAATATTATTTATCTTGATTACTGAGCTTTTTGATTCCTCCCTTAAATTTTGCACCCAAGATGAGTGCCCCATGTAAGTAAGATAAGTTTTTCCATTTAACCTCACCCTAGTCTAGGCCCTGCTAACCAGAACAGTGACGGCTAGGGTAATAAAATGGTATATTCCCGCCTCTAAAGATGTTCATTCAGGGAAATAAAATATGTTTGGTTATATTTAAGTCTAGTTACTTACATTGGACAACCAACACCCATAGTGTGGCCCTGTTTTGGCTATAGTCTCACTTAGAAGGTATTTCCCAAATCCAAAAAATGGAAAGGTTGTCTTTTTGTTAATTCTGTTGGAAGGCAGCACATTAGCAAAATCCATTACATTAAAAAAAAAAAAATGTGCTAGGAAAAGCTCAACTAGTTCAATTCATCAAAAGTTTCTCCTTCCACGGAAGTTTCCTCTGGGTCTTTCTCTGTTGGTCTTGGCAGGAGAGGGCCTGTGGGGTTTTCTCCGGTATTCCACCCTCGTCCATCCCCCTTCGCTGACTTTGCTTTCCTCTTCATTCGCTCGTGGGTCAGTGTCTGTGTGCAAAGGCATCCCTGGGATGGTCCTGGGTTGATGGGAGGCATTTGGGCTTCTCTTAAAGTCAGGTGACTGATGGGTATTGAATGCTGACTGAGAAACCCTGCAGAATTTTCCAGAGTATCTTTCTCTTGAAGGAGTGGAATGCTGACTTTTTCCACTGAATCTTCCTCTGAGAGAAGAATTGAGCGACAGGCTAGCATGATTGTATTTGTTCCTGCTTCTACCTGAGTATCGACCCTTCTCTAAAGAGCTGTCAGTATTAAGACTGGAAAATTCACTATCCTTGGAGTTGAGATGCAGAGAAGAGAAGTCTTTGGTCAGTCCATACTGAGTAGGAGAGGAGCTTCTGGACTGGTTTATAGGTGTTATCTGTTGGTACTTAATGGGCACCTGGGTCCGTCTCACAGCAGCAGCATAGGAGTCCTGGTCATTGAGATAGGGGAAGAATTGTGACCCCAGGATGCGGTTGCTCTGGGAGCGCTGTAAGGAGGTGTTGGATGCAATCTGCCGCATCCTCAGAGTATCCAGCCACTGGCAATCAGCACCTGTGGAAGAAATGGAAATGAACATCTTTGAAGCTACAGTAAATCTGTATGCCTAATTCATAAGCCTGTCTCAGGATACTTCAAGCCTATTTGGGAAGCTCAAAGTTTTACCATTCACAGACATTCTAGGCTAGTTATAAGGACATTTCCTTTATTATTATAAATACTTAAAAAAAATAAGGACATTTATACTTACCGAATTTATGCTATATGCTTGGCACTGTTCCAAAGGCTTTTCATATAGTATCTCATTTAACCCTTCAAAAATCTTCTCAGGTCAACACTAATAATATCATTCTAGAATTGAGGAGACCGAAGCTTGAGAGGTGAAGTCAATGGACCCATGGTCACTCAGTTAATAATCTCAGGTCCTTCTGCATCTAAATCCCATCTTGTTCCCACTTAGCCATATTGTCACTTCTAGAAATTGCTGTTTAAGTGTCTTTGGATGGCAGAGATATGTTTAGTAAACAAAAGGCTTTTTTTTTTTTTTTTTTGCGATACGTGGGCCTCTCACTGCTGTGGCCTCTCCCGTTGCAGAGCACAGGCTCCGGACGTGCAGGCTCAGCGGCCATGACTCACGGGCCCAGCCGCTCTGCAGCATGTGGGATCTTCCTGGACCGGGGCACGAACCTGTGTCCCCTGCATCGGCAGGCAGACTCTCAACCACTGTGCCACCAGGGAAGCCCCAAACAAAAGGCTTTTTGACAACCAGCACTTTTAAATCCTCAAGAACCCTAAATGCAGATAAAATAAATTGGGTTCTAATAGTTGCAACAGCTAGACATTGTTTGGGGGAAAGACAGTTCATATCTCCAGAGGAGAGATTCCTGAGGTTCAGGAATAAGAAATGTTTTCTGCATGAAAAATGAAGCTTCATGGCAAACAGGAAGAAGTTATGGTAAAAGAAAATGGTTAATTAACAAGAGCCATTTAGTAAGCTATATTTCAGTGAATAAGCAAGTTCCTCACACTTGAGATCTTCCCTGTCTTCCCAAGGGCCTGAGTTGCCCACATTCTTGAGTTCCCTGGTGTCCTCATTGAGCTACTCTGGCCGTGCTTGTGCCAATGGAGCTTCTGGAGAGGAACAGAGCATGCTCACCTCCCTCTGCCAGCAAGCAGCCTCCCTCACTGCTCTGCACAGGTGACTCACGCCTCTCAGGTGAGGGACGCATCCAGATACAGGCTACCTCCTGTGTTCAGACACTCCTCACAGGCTTCATTCAACCACCACGCACATTCTTCCCTTCATTTGGACTTCTCTGAAATCCTAGCTTCCAACAGAACCCTGATTTTGTTCAGTGTCCAACCCCCTCCATGGAGCCATGTGCATGGGGGAAGCGGACCACATCTGGCTCTAAGGCAGACTTTGATTAGTCCAAGCCAGACATAGCGATGCCATGGTTAGGAATGCACAAGGTGCTCAGCTCTGGCCATAGCAACCTGAAAGGTAGTCTGCAGGGGGTTTCTAAGCAAGTCTTTCTTACTCCAAAACATGAGAACAGGGAAAGTATTGACCTCTCATTTCCTGTGGGCCTTATCATATCTTTATGTGATGACTGTGAACACGAGAAGAGCTAGGCTGAGGGCAAAGGCAACATATTGAGGATGGCAGAGTGGAAAGAAGGAAAGGTTCATTTCTCATCCTTAACATGGTTCAGCAGCTCATCTTACTGCACCTGGAGCCCGGCCTACCTCTGGACTTCTTGTTATGGAAGACAATAAATTTTATTATAGTTAAAACCCGTGTTGTTGGGTTTAGAGTACTGCCCAGGATCCTGGGCCCCCTGGCTGGTGGGCGTTTAAAAACACCTAGTCTGGGGCTTCCCTGGTGGTGCAGTGCTTAAGAATCTGCCTGCCAGTGCACGGGACATGGGTTCGAGCCCTGGTCCAGGAAGATCCCACGTGCTGTGGAACAACTAAGGCCGTGCACCACAACTACTGAGCCTGGGCTCTAGAGCCCATGAGCCACAACTACTGAGCCTGCGTGCCTAGAGCCCGTGCTCCGCAACAAAAGAAGCCACCGCAATGAGAAGCCCGTGCACCATAATGAAGAGTAGCCCCCGCTCGCTGCAACTAGAGAGAGCTGGGGTGCGGCAATGCAGACCCAATGCAGCCAAAAATAAATAAAATAAAATAAATTAATTTAAAAGCAACAACAAAAAATGCACCTAGTCTGCTTGGCAAGCAAGTCCTTATAGTGGAGGACACAGAAGCTAGACTTTCATAACTCAGGGACACTAGCCATCAGGGTACTTTGTTTCCATGCCACCAAAGAACCTTCTGTTATGGCTTCTCAGGTATATTTTCTTATTGGGAAGAGGCACTGATCAGAAAACATGTGTTTCTGGTTTGTTGGGGAGGTATGTTTCTCACGGTGAAAAGTGATTTGCATGGGGTTTTATGTAGCCATCTCCTGCACGTTTGTTAGCCTGACTCTGGGTTGTATTAGTTTCTGGACCTGCAAAGGTGAAGGTCAGAACTTCTTCCCTGAAGCTAGCAAATAATGACCAGTTCAACAGCAAGTCAGCCTGCCTTCCTCTGTTACTTCTAAATGGTTTCTTTATAATATCTGTAATTACTATCACCACTACCCAGCATATGTATTTCATGTTTTCTCTTTCTCTATCCTTCCTTCCTTCCTTCCTTCCTTTTTTTTCCTCCTCCCTCCCTTCCCCTATCATTCTTTTTTTTTTTTTCTCATTTTTTGGCCGCACTGCACAGCACGTGGGATCTTAATTCCCTGACAAGGGATCAAACCTACACCGCCTGCAGTGGAAGCTCAGAGTCTTAACCATTGGACCGCCAGGAAAGTCCCACCCCTATCATTCTTTTTTTTTTTTTTTTATAAATTTATTTATTTATTTATTATTGGCTGCATTGGGTCTTTGCTGCTGCGCGCAGACTTTCTCTAGTTGTGGCGAGCGGGGGCTACTCTCCGTTGCAGTGCACGGGCTTCTCATTGCGGTGGCTTCTCTTGCTTCAGAGCACCGGCTCTAGGTGCATGAGCTTCAGTAGTTGTGGCACATGGGCTCAGTAGTTGTGGCTCGTGGGCTCTAGAGCGCAGGCTCAGTAGTCGTAGCGCATGGGCTTAGTTGCTCCACGGCATGTGGGATCTTCCTGGACCAGGGCTCAAACCCCTGTCCCCTGCATTGGCAGGCGGATTCTTAACCACTGCACCACCAGGGAAGTCCCCCTATCATTCTTATGCTTTGACGGATCCATGGTGTTCAGGACTCAAGAGGTTGCCCCAGTGATAGCAGTGATTCTACAGGAAGGTTTGTTGGACATGGAAGATGATTCTTATCTTTATCTACGATTTTGGAAACTAAATATATATGTGTATAAATATACATACATATTTTTATTTACCAATATAAAATAATCACTAATTTTCATCTTTTATGGTAGTTATCCAAATATTGTATTTTATTATAATATGCCCCTATTTCCAAGCCCATAAATACTACTTTCCATATAATTTGTGTATAAAACCAATATTCTAAAAAAAGAAGAAGGAAGTATTATATTAGAAATCTATATCAATTCACAGACTGGCCCTTATCCCTGGTCTGAGGATTTGACATTTCCGATTTGGAACATGTCTAGTGCACAGCTGACTTACTTGAGTCAGACCTGCTTCCAGGGTTGCCCTCTGAGTTGGGGAATAACGTCTGGATGGCAAGCTGGACAGCTTTCACTTCATCCTGAGGTTTTGTTCTACTCCACTGAATTGAATGGATGTGCTTAGTGCTTTTTGGAGCTCTAACATCACTCTGTAAAAAAAAAAAAAAAAAAAAAAAAAGGGAGAGAAACCTACAACCAAATTTACACACGGGTTTTTTTTGTTTTGTTTTGTTTTTTGCAGTACGTGGGCCTCTCACTGTTGTGGCCTCTCCCATTGCGGAGCACAGGCTCTGGATGCGCAGGTTCAGCGGCCATGGCTCACGGGCCCAGCCGCTCCGCGGCATGTGGGATCTTCCCGGACCAGGGCACGAACCCGTGTCCCCTGCATCGGCAGGCGGACTCTCAACCACTGTGCCACCAGGGAAGCCCCTATACACACGTTTATAAAATAGGAAGGAAGGAAAACCAGGTTATCATATCCCTTCAGTGTAACTCCTTAGAACACTATCATAATGCATTAGGTAAAATATTTGCACGGTTTGCCTGAATATGGTAATCTGATTAAAAGAAAAATTTTAACCACTTTATTCCTTAGTGGACTATAGTAGTTAAAAAGGTGGTTGTCTTCTCTAAGAATTTGTTAGTTGGCAAATCTCAACTTACCTCTTCGTTTAATAAGTAATGATAAACAATGTCTTTTGTTTATAGTAGTTGAATTCAGATATTTTGTTGAATAAATAAAAATCTGACCACTATTTTGCCCAGGACTGCCTGTGATCATCCTGGGTAACTGGGTGAGTGTGGGTAGGTTGGTGGGACTAATTACCCCCATGGGAGGGTACAGGGTAACAAATGCAAAAGTGAGGCAGGATAGAGAATTAAGAATAAGGATTAGAAAAAGGAGAGGATGCTGGATCAAGACACACCACTTTCTTTGTCCTGTGCGCCCCTCATCACCAGGTGTCACAAATCAGACTAGATTGAAGAGCCTCTCAGGATTTGATACGGTTATGAAAATATATATTTTTTAAAATCCTGAAGTGACTGTTACAGACACAAGTAGCATATCATCATGGAGCCTGAGAAGGAGGAAGAAGGAGAGGAGGAAGAGGCAGGAGAGAGAGAGAGAGAAGGAAAAACTTGGTGAGGTGTATCTCCAGAACTAAGGCAGGTAGAGATGAAACTTGGCTGTTATGACTGTCCAGTTACTAAAAGAGGGCTTTTCCTTAGTAGTGGGGGGTGGTGGTGGGGGGGCTGGTCAACAGGCTCTAGAATAGTCCAGATTCCAAGTTCCTCAAGACCAGTCAACTTCTTTTTTCTTTCTTTTTTTTTTTTTCAGTCAACTTCTTTTATTTAGGTTCTGTGCCCTGCAGGCAACGCTTTGACAATTAATGCTCTTTCTCAGGTGCCTCATCCCTGACAGGCAGTGCACCCTGGCTGATTAGGATAAATCATTGCTGTTGTCCTAATTAGCTTCCAGCATCGGGTCACCATGGATAAGCGGACTGTCCAGGGTTTGGATTTCTCACGTTAAAAAGCCACACCCTGGGGCTTCCCTGGTAGCGCAGTGGTTGAGAGTCCGCCTGCCAATGCAGAGGACACGGGTTCATGCCCCGGTCCGGGAAGATCCCACATTCCGTGGAGCGGCTGGGCCCGTGAGCCATGGCCGCTGAGCCTGCGCGTCCGGAGCCTGTGCTCCGCAGCAGGAAAGGCCACAACAGTGAGAGCCCCGTGTACCGCAAAAAAAAAAAAAAAGCCACACCCTGGCAGCTCAGAAGACCATCCCAATGCAGCAGCGCACAAAGTCCCCTTCCAGGCTGACTTCCCTCACCTTACTGCTAGGAAGGGAACAGATAGAACAGGAAGAGTGGAAACTGTGTTCACAGTCAGAGGACCTGGGTGTGACTCCACCGACTCTCATTGACTACCCCAAACCTCGGGACCGCCTTTCATCTCTCTGAGCCCCTTTTCCCTAGCTGCCAGGTGAAGACAATGCTCCCTATTTTTGATTATTTGCACAAGGTTAACGAGGTAACACAGGTGTAAGCTCCTCTTACAGTGCCTAGGTCATGGCAAATACTTATCAAACGTTTCTTGGGTGAATAAATGAGTGAATGAATGAGGGCATGTCCTATTAAGGGTAGCTGCATACTAATATCTCCATGGGTTCCAAGACTCTGCTATAACTGTTTCCCTCCACCCCGTTCCCCCAGGGTTTCTCTACCTCGTGAAGCAGATTTTCCCACCACCATGAAGACCTTGCTGATTTTTAAAACATAATTAGATCATTTAAAGCAGCAGACTACTTAAAACACCCACTGGCTTCCCATGTTGCTTACAGTAAATCCAAGCTCTTCACTGCGGCTCCGGAGGCTCTATGCTCGGCCCCGCCCACCTCTCTAGCCTTGTCACGCCCCCTGTGCTTCAGGAACTTGCACTTGCCCTTCCTCTGCTGTTCCTTGTTGCCTCCCCCTCAGAGGAGGAGCCTTCCCTCACCACCCAATCTAACGCCCCTTGTCTCACTATTTTCTGGTTCTCACTTATCACTCTGAGATTACTTATTTATCATCTATCTCCCCCCACTGGAGTACATATAAGCCTTGAGAGAGTAGAGATTTAGTCTATCCTAATCACGGAACGTTACTCGTTCGTAGGTATTTGCTAAATATATGAATTTTAATAGCACATTTTTCTAAAGTATACGTTTTTCTGTTTTTCCATATATAAAATATGTGGAGTCTGGTTTTGATAGTAGACGCCCCTTACCCCCAGGTGGTAGTAGAAGTTGCACTCTGTGAAGAACTGCTGATCTACCTTCACCCCTAGACTCTAAGCACCAAGAAGGCAGAGCTCTGTTTTGGTCACTTTTCCGTATCCCCAGTACCTCACACATGCATACGTGGTATGCAGAAGGTGCTCAATCATTAACTGATGAATGAATGAATTACTACCTCAATCTCTAGGCAAGTGTATCCCATTCTCAATCCTTCCCAACACTTCGTTAGAATAATTGTATTGATCTTCCCATACTCATGTTGGTTAAGTAGTTTCTCTTCCAGTAAAATTTAAGCACTCTGGGCTTCCCTGGTGGCGCAGTGGTTGGGAGTCCGTCTGCCGTTGCAGAGGACACGGGTTCGTGCCCCGGTCCGGGAGGATCCCACGTGCCGCGGAGCGGCTGGGCCCGTGAGCCGTGGCCGCTGGGCCTGTGCGTCCGGAGCCTGTGCTCCGCAGCGGGAGGCCACAACAGTGAGGGGCCCGCATACCAAAAAAAAAAAAAAAAAAAAAAAAAAAAAAAAAAAAAAAAAAATTTAAGCACTCTGAGGGAGCAAATATATCCCTATGGAGAAAATGATGGTGAAGCCAACAGGTGCCCACCCCCTGCCAAGCTTACCTCATATGTGACTGTGCATTCTACAGTCTGATTTTCCATTATTCCTATAATCCACTTCTCCATTACAAACGGGGGCTGAAAAAAACAAAAGTTAGGATGGGTGTAGTGCCATCATACAGCCTGCCCTGCTACAGCACAGGTTTCTTGGAGGCTGGCTGTGCCGTACACAACTGGCAAATAGGGCGTGATTCAGGTTATCATGAAAGCCATGATGTCAGATTATTAGGAAACTCATGTTGGTTCACATGTGATTACTCACAACATGCTAACGTCTAATGTTTGGGGGTTTGGTTTCATAAGATATCCTTTCCTATGTTTGTGAACAGCTAATCTTGTCTCCCACAATCTTCTCTTTTCTGATACATCACTCAATCCAATCATTAGGTCATTAACTCAAGCTAATGTCTGGAAGCCTCAGCGGAAAGCTTTCTCAACATTAAGAGAAAGACTTAACAACCTTAGAAGACCCTAAAGTGACTTTTTTGGGTGCAAGCAGTGGCTGGTTTAGCGGCTTCATAACCACCCTGCTTTCTGGCTATATCAGGCTACCGAGCAATGCTGCAGGTGCAAATGAAACTGGGAAGACATTTCGCCACTATAGTAAAATAAATGAGTAATAAAGAAGCCTATGCCTTGGATCCTATTTTAAGTTTGATGAAAATGGTCTTTATTAGAAGTGAATCTCCACTCTCTTCCCACCCCCCAACCCATCATTCCAGGTTTAAGGCTGCAAATGACTGACTGGCCATGAGATGGGCACAAAGCAAATGTGGTAGAGACTTAACTGGGCTTTTTTTTTTTTTTATCAAGAGAAAAACAAAGAGATTTTTATTAACATGTATACCTCATGTATACACAGGAGATACCCAGGGAAAAATGAGTAACTCAAAGAATTCAGGATTAAATGCCATCTTTATAGAGAAAGGGGAAGAGGGGGATGTAGGCCTCTCGGAGGAGAGTAAATGATTTTTAGGAAAGACGAATGGGCCCTCAGAGGGACAGACGGGAGGTTTGTGACAAAGTTTGTCTGGGTATGGAGTCAACTTCTAGTCTCTCCTGTGACAAGAATCAATCTTCTCTGTTTTTTTTTTTTTCTTCCTTAATTAGGATTTTTATTATTTCTGTTGATGTTAAAAAGTTCTACAGATTTTGAATGGCCCGCCCCAATCCTGTTTTTCCCATAAGCCCTGTTAATGTTGCTGCATGATTTTGCAGAAGATATGGTTCCTCTAGAATGCCTATATGGCCTTAGAGCAGAAGCACCTGTATTCAGTTTTATAACTCCACCCCGTTCTTTTTGCTCTGAGTGACATCCTTCCGTTATCAGGCAATGACTTGCTTCTCAGTGACACTGAAGCCACTAACAACTGGCGGCAACCAGAGATGGCACAGGTGGGGAGGAAAGAGAAATTGTGTGTCCAGTCTCCAAGATACCAAAACACAGTCTGTCCCAACAGAATAAGGGAAAGGTGAAAGCAGATCATAACCTTTGTGATAAATAACATAACTTCCAGTTACTCAGGGCAATCCAACAAGGAATATGTATATGCTTCTAAATTACAAGGACTTGGGTGGTTAGCAATCTCATGCCTGGGAAGCGAACACATTAGCAAGTCTAATGCTGTGGCTTTGAAGACTCTTTTCACTTCCCCGCTTGTGTTTGTACCATGGCTCTCTGCTGCCAGCCCCATTTTCCTCACTGAAACAAAATACGCAGCCAAGAGTGTACTAGAGTTAATGGCTTATGTGACATTTAGGGTGACTGTCCTATTAACATCATGGTTATTCACCTGAGTTGTTGACCTTCTACAATTGAAGTCTTATATGTATTTTTTCAGTATTATTGGACAGGTTTGAATTTTTCCATTTTGAAGAGAAGCTAAGCATTTCTCTAAGACTGTCTTCAGTGTTTTAATGGGCGTGCTTGTACCATTGACCCCAAAGTAGTAAGATGCTCTCTGGCCACTCCGGGAATTCATAGGTGTGAACTCAAGGAAGCCATGAAGACTTCAACATGTGCTTCATGAATAATCTCATCTCAGTTCTTCAAGAAATTCAACAACACCAAGAAAGCCTTTCTCCTGACAAGTTTTTAAAAGTTGAAAATGACCCAAAATTCGAGGTAAATATTTACATCATTAGCATTTTCTTTCCTTTAATAAATGATGGAATACACATAAAGAAATGTAGAAGAAAGTTAAAAAAAATTAAACAACACTTCTTTGTAGTACTTTTTAGTTCACACAGCGTAAGTGGAATTTTAACAAAAAACTATTATGATCTCAATCTGCTAAATAAAATGTGCCTTTCAACAGCCAGCTTGAGGTTGAGCTGGTATGAGCATCACAAGCACAAAAGCACACTGCTGGGGTATTTTAATGTCTTTGTTTGACATCTGTGAATTCAAAAAAGCTTTTAAGCAGTAAATAGAACTCTACCTTTGTCATCTTTAAAATCTCTGCATCAGGTAGGTTCGTGTTGAATGTCACATCTTTGATGTAGGTTATTGCAATTTCATCCCCATCCATTTCCATATACATTTTCCACTTACAATCCTGGAATTAAAAGAAAAATTATAGAATTTGAGAAAGTAAAACAATTTTTTTTTGTCTCAATGTTTTATAACACGTGACGTATTCTAAATGAAGTATAACTGGAGTGTTTTTTTTTTCTTTATCAATAAAAGGACATGAAATTAGATCTCTTTCTATATCTAAATAATCCCCAGGTGGGGCAGTCTTGAAACACCATTTATCAATCTAAATGTTCTATTATAGGAGTTGCAAACTCCACATCCTAAATGAGCAAGGCAGATAAAAATGAATAAAGCCAGGCAGTTTCATTACAGAGCCTTAAATTGTAATATGTCAAAATAGAAATTTACATATTAAACATTGTAGGGATATTTTTCCATTGACCCAAAGAAATGTGGTCTTCCCACTTTTTTTGAAATATAAGTCCCTCTTGATCTACCTTTCACTTTTCCAGTGTTGGTAATGACATGGGTTCAAGAAATAGCTCCCTTTCTTCGTAACAGGAAATGTAAGGATGTACGGCAATGCATAACTGGCCCAAGCATTGGTGGGGGGGGGTGGTCAGGGGAAGGGTTATGGGACTCTTGGGATCTAAAGGGCAACTGCCCTAAAGGGACAGCCACCACTCAGCTTCTGTTGATTTTTCCCATGTGGGAATATGAGTCTAGTCTTGCTAGGTCCTTTAATGATTTATGAAAAGTTGGATATCTGATTCTTGTATGAAACCTCTTGATTTTTTAAATGATGGTATGTTAATTAAATTTTCAGTAGAACCACGATGTAATGAAAGAGCGCTCTACACCATTAGTCACTAGGGGAATGTAAGTTAAAACCACAATGAGATACCACTATATGCATACCAGGTGGCTAAGACTGATAACATCAAATGTTGGCTGTGATTTGGAGCTACTGGGTTGTTGGTTGGAGTATAAACGATAAAATCACTTTGGGAAAAGTTTTGGCAAATTATTATAAAACTAAACATATATGTACTCTATGACACAGAAATTCTACTCCTAAGTATTTACCCAAGTAAAATGAAAAAAGACTTGTACAGTATTCTTCTGAGCAGCTTTATCATACTAGCTAAAAAACTGGAAACAGGCCAAGTGTTGACCAACACTTTCATAGAATGGAATATACTCAGCAATACAAAGGAACTAATTATTGATGCATGCAACAACATGGATAAATTGCAAAAGCATTATAGTGAGTGAAATTTTGTATAAAAAGAACAAACTAAGGCTTTCACTTACATGAATTTCTAGAACAGACAAAACCAATCTACAGTGGAAACTATTCAGAAAAGTGGTTGCTTCTGCAGATGGGGACTGACTGGGAAGGGGCATGAGGGGACTTTCTGGGGATGCTAATGCTCTATAGATAGTGGTTTGGGTTATATAGGTATATGCATTTGTTAAAACTCAGCAAATGTATACTTCAGATATGTGCATTTCTTACTGAACTCTAGTATACTGAAGTATTTAGGAGGAAGTGTACTCGTATCTGCAAATTACTTTGAAATGCATCCAAAAATAAAGATTGATCGATGGTTAAGAAGATAGAGGGATGGACAGATATGTAATAAAGTAAGTAGATCCTGATGCTTGAATCTAGGAGTTGAGTATACAAGAATTCCTATAAAATTTTTCAACTTTGCTGAAAATTTTACATGAAAAATTTACTAATAAAAATGTTGGGGTATAAACACTGTGTATGCAATTAAAAGGAAAAAGAAACCCATGTGCACCAAATTTGACCCCTGGATCATAAATTCATCTTCTTTCTTATATTATTTGAAGAATGAAGGATTCTGAGAGATTAAGGATAAAGCACTGACCACCTTACATGCTGAAACCAGAACATGCTCTCACACAAGCAGACCTGGAATGTTCCCTGAGCAAGCTCGGACACAATTATTATGGAAGAACGCTAACAAAGGGGCTGCTGAAAACCTGTTGGCTTCAGTAGGAAGCTGGGGGCGCCCCATGTTTTAGGAAAGCTTCTGACGAATTGCAGAACCAAGAAGGGCCCAGGCCTGAAGGGAGGGCCCCTCTTTGCCCAGCCACATTCACAAGATGGAGAGCCAATTAGTGAAGGAAAAGGTCTATTCAATAACGTGAAAAACTAGCTCTTGGCTAACACAAGTCAAATTAGTTGCTCAGAATTGACAAATCTCTCAGTATTTCTTTGTTTTGGAGCCACTGCTACCCTGGCAACGTGAGCCCTGAGATAACTGGGCAGGATAATTATTCTTTGGAGTCATGACTGCTCTTCTCTGAAATAGCAAGAGCCTCCTCAAGGCAGTAGCTGGAATAAAAAGCCTTCTAAGAAAAGTTTACGTAGTTCTGTTTCTTGTGCCTGGCAAGTTTTGGAATGAAGTTAGTCAAAAGCACAGTTAAGGGCTTCCCTGGTGGCGCAGTGGTTGAGAGTCTGCCTGCTAATGCAGGGGACACGGGTTCGAGCCCTGGTCTGGGAGGATCCCACATGCCGCGGAGCAACTAGGCCCGTGAGCCACAACTACTGAGCCTGCGCATCTGGAGCCTGTGCTCCGCAACAAGAGAGGCCGCGATAGTGAGAGGCCCGCGTACCGCGATGAAGAGTGGCCCCCGCTTGCCACAACTAGAGAAAGCCCTCGCACAGAAACGAAAACCCAACACAGCAAAAATAAAAATTAATTAATTATAAACTCCTACCCCCAACATCTAAATAAATAAATAAATAAATAAGCTGAATGTTTAAAAAAAAAAAAAAAGCACAGTTAAAAGACCTTGAATTGTGGTGCAAATTCCCAATCCCCTCTGCTTCACCTCCGTGACCTCAGGCCCCAATCAGACCCTGCGGAGGACAGGCTCAGGGGAGCTCTGCGTGGAGAAGGGTCTGACTGGAGGGAACCCAGGCTGTGGAGTGCTTACTATACTTTTGGCATCTTGCTGGGTACTTACACTGTGCTCTTTTATTTGATATCCATAATGACCCTGCAAGTTAGCTTTATTTTCCCATCAGGCAAGTGAGAAAAATGAGGCTTAGACAGATTAAGGAATTTTTCTAGGTTTTCCTAGCCAAGAAGTGGTGGAGGTGGGATTAGAAAAGCACAAGGCTGGGGACTTCCCTGGTGGTCCAGTGGTTAAGAATCCGCCTTCCAATGCTGCAGACGCGGGTTCAATCCCTGGTTGGGGAACTAAGATCCCGCGTGCCATGGGGCAACTAAGCCCATGCGCCACAATTAGAGAGAAGACCCAACACAGCCAAAAATAAAATTAAAAAAAAAAAAAGGCACAAGGCTGCTTGGCTCCAAAGTTGGAGGAGATACTAATAGGGAAGGGCAACTGGGAGGGTGGCAGGACAGACTCATTGGATGGTTGACAGAGCTCCAGAATGGGACCAGCTATTAAAGGAACAGGACCAGAGATGACTTTGCTAATACAACCAAAAAAGCAAGTGGTCACAGGTCCTCCCCTAAGCCCCAACTTCTTTGTTTCCTCAAAGTCCAATGTGGAGAAACAGGATCTAGATATAGGGTTACAGACCTTTTATTTAATTCTTTTCCTCTTAGCTGAAAGAAAGCCTTTTACCTGAACCATAAAAGACGCTGTCTTCTACAGAAGCCATAAAACTATAATCAGAGAAGTGATAAGAGGGGCATTATCCATTCATTAAAAAGTAGACATTGATTGTTACACAGATGGGAGAGAAAGAAAGGAAATATGCAGCGTTCACCCAAATTATTAATTTAATGTGTCAAGGCCCTGATGTAACTCCTGGGTATTTTCAGGGTATGTATGATTTTATTGTTGTCTAGTTAAGAAAAGTAATCTACAAATAAAGTAATGGAATTCTTTAAATTCTACTCAATTTTAAATTACCCTAAGGTATTCCTGGTATTTCTGTTACTTGGTGAGCCAAAGGTGTCCAGAAGCATTCTCCACAACTCCCAGGATTTAAACAATTTATTGAATTCCACAGGACCCCACTGCAGATGGGATGCCGCCGTGTACGGAGCTCTTCACCAACTGATCATTGGAAAGGTTTTCATATGAATAAGATGAATTAAATCATCAATAATATCACTAAAAATAACAATTGTGCATATTTATGAGCCTAATATAGAATTTTACAAGCACAATTGCTAGCTTTTCAGCTTCTTGGTAGTGATACGGACCAGATAGTAGGAATAGACTCTGATTTAAAAACCATTCACTTTTACCAGGGTGAACTATTGATTTTGGCTTGATGTGAATGACAGAAATGTGGGTATTGATTTTTGAATGGGAAACATTCAAGAGTTACTTTGAACGTCTGCAAACAACTCTTGATCTTGACAGGCAGAAATCAAAAGCAGACAGCTCTGTATTCTGAGAGAGCCCATGGGGGCCCTGAAGGACTCCTTTTCCAAAACGATTTCACCCCTGGCAGTCTGAAGTGGTTCTGTTATTCACTTATTTGTAAGGTGCTGAGGATTCCTATTAAAATGGAAACAATATAGGAAAGGGTCATCACTGAGCCATTACTGGGGGAGCAAGACAGGGGCAAGGCGAAATATCACAAGTTTAAAGTGCAACCACCTGAGTTGGAATCCCAGTTTTGCCACTTTCCCCACAACCTCAGCCAAGTTATATAACCTGTCTGAATCTTAGTGACGAGTGGGTGGTTGTATTTGGACTAAATGAGATAATGTAAATAAAGTACCCAGCACTGTGCCAGAGCCAAATTAGGAGCCCCCAAAGTAGTGATTACTATTGTTACCAATACAGGTCACCAACAGAGGTCCAATCTGTTATTACATAAGCCAGCCCGTCATCTAGCAGTCATCTAAGAGAATGGGCCAGAAGGTAAGTGAGGCAGGAAGGTTCAAAGAGTGTCTAGAATAGGGACCTGGCCAGAGTGGACAGGCTGGATCAAAGCATCTTCCTTGGGCAGGAGGTCGGGGATCCAGAGGGCACTGATGGACACTGGTGCCGGGGACTGATCAGTGTTGGAAAAAAGAAGGTGCAGCCAAGTGGCAACACAGCAAAGACTGCCTTTATGAAATAAGTAGAAGGAAGAAACTTACATCTTCTTACATACATGGATTAGATAACATCAATACTGCCCTTTCCTGTTTCAACAGATCCTGATGCAGCCCTACCAACAGAAACCAGATGTCTGGAGGGACAATGGCTGTGAAATGTGACTGACAGCCAGAGAGCCTTATCTTGGATGAGGAAACTAAAGCACAGAGGGATGAGGTAATTTGACCAAGATCACACAGAGAGCAAGTGGTGGAGTTCAGAACTAAACCAAGGGGCCCACTGTGCTATGAAGAGCAGGTTTCCCCTCTGTCTTTTCTGAATCCTGAACTTTCCCTGTTATGGGTTAACAAGAATAAGAATTATAGTACTTTCCACCTTCCAAAGTCAACGAGTGGTCCAAATTATCTTGGTGAGTTCCTTTATAGGACTCCACGGCAGAGATTGAAATACTCAGTCTCTCCAACCAGTCCTACATAGTCAATTTCCCCCTCCTTTATTGAAAAAGATCATTGTTAAAAGTGTATATGGTGCCATTCCACTGTTTGTAAGCTCCTTTTCTTGTCTGATTGGGCCAGGATCTGGAATCACAAACACTTCCCTCCAGTCCTGGCTTAGGCTTTGTGGCTAGGCAGGACGGCCACTCTCCAAAGCAGAAACAACCTTCTCCCATCTGTTTGCACAAGCAAAATCATGGGGCAGGTCCTGACTACCATGGATTTTTTATTTCATAACTAGATTCCCACCCAAGAGGACATTCCCACTTTTCAAATTTGTACCTTGCACATCTTTAGGGAGTGCTAGTTACTAATCTATAGGGAAAAGGCAGTGACACAGCAGCCTTTGGGGAAGTTCTTCGTTGAGGCTGAATAGCAAAAAAACAGCTATCCAAACCTTTCTACTAGCTAGATAACTGCCCCTCAGTGCAAATCTATAAGAAACAGATGGGATTCTGTTGGGGAGGGGGGAATTTTTGCATTGGAAACTGATGAAAAAAATGACAATTCTGTTGAGTGCCCAGGATATGTACCATTTCAGCTGCTGAAATACCTGGATAATTTTAGGAGCAAGTGTGTGGTTAATGCAGGATGAGAACGCATTCCGTTTGAACTGCTTCAGCATTGCCAATTACGTGAAAACATTTTCTGAATTAAGATTACTGGCCAAGTAAAACAGAAACTCTTACACTGTGAAGTTAACATCCTAAACAACACTCAGTTAATGCTAAATTAAATATCTCTTTGTGAGAAATCACTATTACATTCCCTGCAGGCTGTTTAAAATTCTTTGGAGTTCCAGGCTAATACATGGGATGCCAAACATACACATCCCTTCTCCCTTCCATAAAAAGAAAAAAAAAAGAAGAAAAAAAAAAAAGGAGGAAGGAAGAAAAGAAATTTAAAAAGAACTAATCAAGATAGAAGTAAATTTTCTAAATAGAAAAAGTGATTGAAGTTAGCACAAAAATTATACTTAAATATTACTTTTTAAGTTCTGGGCAATTCAGAAACAGCAACCTCTCTTTCAATTTTTTTTTTCCTACCAAAATTTTATTGCAAACATGAACATTATAGATAAACCTTTAAAAATCTAGGGCCAAGATTATTTAGGACACTTGAGAAGGAAACAGACCTCCACATTCGGCTTTCAGGCTCCTATAGATGACCATTACCTGAAGGTTACAGACATTAACATTTTTTTTAATGTATTTTTTATTGAGGTATAATTTGCACACAATAAAATATACAGTTTTTTTTTTTTTTTTTTTTTTTTTTTTTTTGTGGCCACACCACTCGGGCACGCGGAACTTCCCCAACCAGGGATCAAACCCGCACCCCCAGCAGTGCGGAGTCTTAACCACTGGACCACCAGGGAAGTCCAGTGTACAGATTTTTAAGTTTACAGCTCAATTAATTTTAACAAATGTGTACACCAATGTAATTACCCAAACAGGTAAGATATTCCACTAGCCTAGAAAATTCCCTCATGCCCTTTACCAGTTGATAACTCCTCCACAACCAGGGGCATCCACTTGTCCAATTCCTACCGCCCTAGATCAATTGTGCCTGCTCTAGAACTTCATAAAATTGGGATTTTGTAGTATGCATGTATACATGTCTGGCTCTTTTCACTAGGCATAATGTTTTTGAGATTCTTATTTAATCCCCACAGGCTTACCCTGTTATATATAGCACTGCCCCCATGTTACAGATGAGCAGACTGAGGCTCAAAAAGTGTAGAGATTTGCAGCAAGTTAACTTAGCTGCACTGGGCATGCCCAGTCTAATGGAGGGGACACTTGTTTTTAAAATCCCCATCACCACCCTACACGTTCCCCATGACCAGAGAAAAGTAAAATCACCAGAGAATGCCCAGGATTCTAGCAAAGAGGCCCTTCCACCTTAAAAAAAAAAAAAAAAAAAGGCCTGTACTGGGGAAACATTTTAAAATCTAAAACACAGAGGTCAGAATAAACTTTTTAAGATTCAAGAGGGGGGAAAAAAGAGAAACAGTCTCATAGCAGGCGACTTGACTATTTTGAAATGTAAGAAGTCATACAAGATGAAATAAAAATACGATAGAAATGTTGGTCATGCTGGTATTAAAAGTAGTAAGATGTTGATGATTTAGGCCTCCGAAGTCTCCTTTACATGCGTTGCTATTATCTCGCTCAGCTGCTGAAACCTGCTGTTTTAAAGGCAGGAGACTGGAACATCCCGAGATAGCACCTGGGTTATTTATCATTATGTATAACCCTGGTACACTCTATTTTATTATGCTGCCTTTAAAAGGAAGATAATGCAAGTATGGTTAATTTGTTTCTCTTCTTTATCTATACAGTGTCGTGACCCATCACGGCTTTGTCCCACGAGATTTGTTTTTCAACCCAAAAGAAATCCACAAGAAACTCTCCCTAAAAATTCCATTAATAACCTCTTTCAGCGCATATAGGTTGCAGGGTCTGGAACTAAGAATGTTTTAATCTCTCCAGCAAAACAATGTCTCATAATGATGTACAGGACTATTGCTGTACTGATGAAGAATCATACATAATTCAGCACCTTTCACTTGGCACCACTGTGATGTCCTCATTAGCCGTGGCTCACAGTGTCTGTCAGATGGTGTCCATGTGAACGCAGGCATTATATTGTCTTTGAGATGTGCAGCTGCTTCCATGACACTGCCAGTATATAAAAACATGACG
This sequence comes from Hyperoodon ampullatus, assembly GCF_949752795.1. NCBI lineage: Eukaryota > Metazoa > Chordata > Mammalia > Artiodactyla > Ziphiidae > Hyperoodon > Hyperoodon ampullatus. The sequence goes on along the minus strand of NC_136921.1, from coordinate 88,065,749 downwards.
CCAGTTTGTTTTATTTAGTGCTAAACCTTCCAGTTTGTAAAAACAAGGCTGACACAGAGCCTGACATGAGGCAGTGAAAATAATTAGCTCTCATTTTCTCAGCCTCCTATTTCCTTCTCCCTGCTGTGTTCTCTTTCCACTAAACCACCACATGTCAGTCGAAATGGGAGGCAATTAGTGGGCTCATTTCAGTCCCCACAACTGTGCTGAAAAGAAAGTATTTATGATGGCACAATGAACAGCTGAAAGATTAAATAACATTTGCCTTTTGAAAAGAAAATGACTTCTAGCTAAATGGGCAATTTTTGATTATTCTCAAACAAGCTTAGAGTAGTTGGTTTTTAAAATACAAGAAAGGAAAATGAGTCATTTTTAGGTGAAAGAATCAAATAAAACTTGACACAGTAATGCAAATAACTGATGTTTTATTGCAAAATATGTAAATGCGTTATACCCTTAACAATGGCTTGTGTCTAAGGTCAGGGCAGACTGGTGCCAACTAGACACCAGTGGAGATAAGGTTGTTCTGTTGCCTTCTGGGGGGTTGTTATTTGAGTTATGCTTGAAAAAAGGACTTTAGGGATGATGTTAAAATAAAGTGAAACAAATCAAGTGAGATACACTTTCATATGATGCATCACACACTTGACTACCTGAAATGGTTCAGATGTTAGTTGACATGTTTGGAAAGGGCTTATTTATTTATTTATTTTTAAACTGTATTTGAAATTGGGAGGTACAAGGTATTCATCTTGGAGAAAAAGAATAGTAGGTCTTCCTCTTGATTTTTGAATAAATAAGAATCTATTCTATCTCAGACTGGGTTTCTTAACCAATATAGAAAGTGGTCTCGCTTACCTAATTACTGCTTAAATGTTTTTAATACTGGGAAATGGGCTGCAAATAAACTTTCACCCAGGACCCTCAAAATACAAAAACAGTTCTTCTACCTACTAAATTATCCTCCTACCTCCCATGTCTCCGGAAATGACTCTAAGAAATACAATTTTTTTTCTTTTTTTTAGAAATAGAGTTTTTGGAAAAAAAACCCTAAACTGTCCTAGTTAGCAGGCATTGTTTATTCTCAATCCAAATCCTAATGTTATGTGGTTGTCACACATCTTTGCTTTCCTAACATAGTGCTTTTAATTTCATTCCAAATAATCTGTTCTTTTACAGTTGATTATTTCCAAGATCTAATTTTTGGTTCAGAATACACAAGTTACTGTGAGTTATCAAGGCCTTCTCTCTGCAGAACTTACAGTGATTCCCAGAGACTTTTCAAAACCTGCTTCTAAAAGTAAAGATCTCTGTTATTATCAACAACTGCGCCTGTCATCATAAAGTTGCCAGTGATGGCTGTTACAACCGTTTTAAAAGGCAGTCACAAATTTAAGTTCTGTTTCTCTGTTTGTATAATAATATTCTTACTTCCTACAAACTCAAATCCTAACTTGTGATTCATACACTGTGGTCAGTGTAGCTGTATGGTCCAATAACCACCCAAGGGGATCTAAGCCAACAATGGGTTCATTGGGAGCCTGGAACACTCTCTGAGCTAACTACGCATTTTAATATAGCTGGAAACCAGCAATAATGTGTTTGCAATTTATTTAAACCTATGTTTCATCAGGTATACTTCCTTGCTACTCATGATTTTGAAAGGAATTCATAATCTTGATTAAGAAGACTAAGAGTGATCCAATCTGTGCTGGAGCCAGCCTCATGAGCTGATTGCTTTCATCTCTTCCCAACTTCAATTTCGGTGATGTCACATTGGCAATTTGAAATTGGCCACGGTAGGAGTATTGACGACATGGAAAGCTGCAAACACTACAAGTCAGGGCTGTTTCCCCAGTTATTAGACATTTTCTGGCAGGCCATTTCTACACATGACTATCAACCCATCAGCAAGGATGTACTGGACGCCTCTCCCAGTTTTGTTTTAGTTCTATAGGAGGCTGCCTGACCTGTTTGACGAAACACATCGCCAACGCGAATTAGAAATCAGCAGCAAGTCATGTAGTCGAATTCTGAACTGCATTTGCTCCTTTGCTGTCAATTAAAATTTGTATATCTTACAGAACCCTACCGCTGCAAGCTTATATACTGAGGCACACAAACACGTGTGTGTACATGTATCTTTCCCCCCAAAAATAGTTGGTCATGGGAAATAAACCTCCCTACACTGAATTTTTCATAAACGCAAGACATATCCAAGTAAGGCAAAGCACTGCCTTTTAGTTCTTCCGAAATGTACAAAAGGTGTTGACTTTTTACTTCCTTACAAAATCCTTTGTGCCCTGTTATTTTATTCATGTTTATCTATCTATTTATAAAAACTCCACAATAGGAAAAAAAGCCCTATTTGGCAGTTTTTAATATTTATAGTGCTTTGAGAAAGGGCCTGGAGATTCAATTAAGTTTATTAAATGCCACATCTTATAAGCAATCTACTAAAGACGTAAAAGCACAATAGTAAGTGGGAAGTATTTGCGAAAAGCAGCATTTATAATCTATAGCTGAAACAACTGGAGAAGCAGAACTATTGACTGAATTTCTTCGGGTGGGGAGTGGAAGAAGGGGGCCAGATGCCAACAGTGACGGACGTAAGGAGGGAGGCGAGCGGGATGGAGAAGGCTTCTATTCCGATGGGGGCAGTTAGTGCTGCTTCCACCTCTTCCAAATGTCCCTCTTATTTTCTCTACCTGGTTCGCTTGCCCCTTCAAAAGGCCTCTCGAAAGGAAACCAGAAGAGATGGTCATCTGGAGGGAGGTGGCTGGAGTCTGGAAGCCAGTCTCTAGTTAAGGGTCCACTGGAGCCAGGGTGTCATTTCCCAGGCTTCTCCCCTAAGCTCATCTCCTCTCTACAGCTGGTGATCCACTTAGACCCAAGGGAGCCCAGCTTCAATCAGGTTTCCTTGCCTCACTGGGGAGAAAAGGGACTAAGGACACCAGAGAAAAGTCTGTGACTGTCCAGCACACACAAGGAATGAACGGCTCCTCGGAGAGTTCCCTCCTAACTCTGCTTTTGAATTTTTATGACACAAAGTCTCAAAAGGATCTCGGTGAGAAAACTCCTGGGTGAGTTGATAGTTTATTCCTTGGCAATTTGAGAATCAATGTTCCTGACTGGTGAGTTTATAAGAGATATAATAATAAACTCTATGCAGCTGAATATTTCAATAAAAAAGGGTGGTCGCCACCCTGGGGAGTGCATGAAGCTGCCTGAGATTCCGGAAGCCGCTTTCCTTGTGTAGCAAGTCAAAGGCCTTAGATTACAAAATGCAAGGCACTTTCCACATGAAACAAAAATAGTGGTGGTTTAGTATTAACTGACCAAAAAAAGTGTTTGCCTTTTTATTACCAATACACCTATTTTTGGGGATGATGATACTTTTCAAAAAGAAGCAGTATGACACCATAGTTGAGCCCCTGGGCTGGACCTGCCCCTAACCAGGTAGGGACTCTGGGGGAGGAACTTTTCCTCTCTCCTCCTCAGTTTCCTCCTGGGCCTGATACAGGGATACTGCTCCCTATGAGGGTGGATTGTAACTATTACACCAGAAAAATGTTTGCAAAGCACTTGCCACAATGTCTGGCTGAGGTATGAAATAATAATAATTACCATAAACATCTCAAGCCCTTCGCCCAGGAAACTTGAGCTGAGAAAGACCCAATTTCTGCCAATACCACTGTCAACTTGGAGGCTGCCTCAACGTCCATTGTTATTCAAATTAATAATTAACTTTACTCTTTAGAAATGGGTCAGGTAAATGGGTAAAACTCATTCTCAACTTCTTATTAATTTAAATTTTCAGGGAACCCTTTTGTCCAATTATTTCCCCTGCCAGGTTGTCTCAAAAAAGGAAAGGAAAAAGGATGTTTGTTTTGTTTGTGGATGAATTCTTGAATTCCATATGGTGCTGGTGTCTGGTGAGGGCCTGGTCATCCCGAGGGGTTGGGGGCGGCAGCAGAGACTAAGTTCATGGGCAGGGGGTCACGCAGGTGCTCTGGACTACTGGAGCAGGCACAGGCTCCCAGACGTGAAAGGCTTTCCTTCGTCTGGTGAACCAACCTCACTTATGTGCCATAATCCATCTAGTTGTAAAATGAGGCTAAAAAAAGAATTTAATCTGAATTCTCTGACCATAAAGGTTGACAGGTCTTTCTTACAAGGAAAGGCTTTATTTTCTACATATATTTGTATATTTGTGGATAAGGTCACATTTCCATTGTCTCCTCTTAGTAGGCCAGTTACTGAAACAACAAACCGATTTTAAGTGGTAGCTAACTGGTGGTCCTTTTCAGAGGCAATGGGAAAACACAGCTACTATTTTCATGATAAAGGCACTGTCATACATTATTCCCAATGGCTGCCGTTAGAATATATCTTTCATTTTAATTGTAAAAGAAAAGGTGAAATGGTCAAGCGAATCTCCCTGATACACAAACTCAGGTTTGGAGAGAACTTCCAAAACCCCAGTGTTCTCGTGTAACTTATTCTAGTCACGGAGACGGGGTAAAGGCTTCATCTTTTCTGTGAAGATCGGCTTATGGGAACTCAGTTAATTGGGATTTTGAGGATGACCTTTTTTCTTGGGTTCTACCTTGAAGGGTCAAGGTAACAAGGTTTTCATGTGGGGAATTTAAATTTCAATTTAAAGCACATTTGTGAGAAGTTATTTCAAAATGTTAGGATATAGTCTGACATAATTGGGTAGTTTAGACCTGGACAATAATTTACTCTAGGATTATTTTGTGGAAGTTTCCAGATGGCTTAAATATCTTGGGCCAGGTATTAGAGCTTAGCACATGTTTAATATATAGGTGATGATGAAGATGTAATTTCTGGTCTCAGCTCCGTCCTCTTACCCTAGACTGGTAACACACTTTCTCTAATCAAGGATGACAATACCATGTGCCTTATGCATCTCACAGAAATGTCAAGGGGGATAAATGAGATGACATGATGAAATAACTTGAGCTCTTCAGAAAGAAGGACTCTCTAAGCATAAGTTTTAAAACATTATATTCAGAAAATTATTTGCAAACGACCATGAGCCTCTTCGAGCCCATATTCAAAACTCATCCCTTCCAAAAAAGCGTTTCCTGGGAATTCCCTGGTGGTCAGGACTCCGCACTTTCACTGCTGAGGGCCCAGGTTCAATGCCTGGTTGGGTAACTAAGATCCTGTGAGCCGTGCGGCGTGGCCAAAAACTTTTTAAGAATTTAAAAGAAAAGAAAAAAAAGCTTTTCCTGATTAACCTCACCGGGCCTCTCCCTGCTGTGGCCTCTCCCGTTGCGAAGCACAGGCTCCGGATGCGCAGGCTCAGCGGCCATGGCTCACAGGCCCAGCCGCTCCGCGCGCGGCATGTAGGATCTTCCCAGACCGGGGCATGAACCTGTGTCCCCTGCATCGGCAGGCGGACTCTCAACCACTGCGCCATCAGAGAAGCCCTATATTTCACTTTTGATCTATTGCATTATAATGTCATCTATCCAGCTGCTCACCCTAGAAACTGGGTGCCGTCCTGGGTCCTCCCTATCACCCCAACTCCAGCTAGTGACAGTCTGATCAGTTCGGTCTGATCAGTTCCGTCTCAGTGTCCCTGGACACAGGGCGCTTCCATGGCACTGCAGAGCCTCAGCTCCTTGTCCCTTTTCACCTGGTTGTCTGCACTGCCCCACACAGGACTTTATCACTCTATCCCGAGCCCTTTCCAATTCATCCTTCTCTGTGCTTTTGAGAGATCTTTTTAAAACGCAAATAGAAACCTCTCTACTCCCTGCTTAAAACTCTTCAAACTCCTTAGCTCAGCACATAAAACAGTTCTTTTTCTGGTCTCCAGCCACCATTCTGGCCTTAACTCTCCCCACACTATTCCGCCTGCTCCATGTTAAAGTCGCCCCAGAGGGAGCGATGCTTGAGTTGAGTTGTGGGGTCCTATAGAAATCAGTGAAAATAAGAGCTGCCTGTGTTTTCCTGGCTTCTGAGCTTTTGCACATGCTGTTCCTTTTGCCTTCAGTGTCTTCTCCCTACCTAATAATTCCTGATGGTTTTCAAATTTTAGTTCAAGTATCACCTCTACCAAGAAGACGTCAAGATCCTCTTCTGACCCCTTTCTACATCACTTTCAGTGCTCATCCACTGTGCTTTCATTGAATGATGTGTATGATGTTGTAAAAAATGCATCATTCTGTATTAAAACCATTCATTGATCTTGTCTATTTCTTCCCATAAACTATGGGTTCCTTGCAAGGCAGTACTATACTTCTTTACTTTGCATTCTGAGCATCTAGCATTGAGCCAGACACACAGTATGTCCTCAGTAAATTTCTGCTGAGTGAACGGTTGAAATTAACTCTGCATGGGTGACCAAGGATCAGCAGATAATCGAAAGTTGCAGTGACTTTAGGCCTTGCGGATAACCAATGACTCAAGAAGTCTATACCATCATGGTCAAAACCAGACCACTATATTTGGTCCCCAATATCATTTATAGCTTCTGATTTCTACTAACTATATATATTTCAGTTTTCCACATTAACAAGTCATTTCTTTGTTAATTGAAAATAATTTTCTTGGTTGAGATTACTCTTGACAAGTCTTTTTCAGGAAAATTCTTCCCTCTTCTTTTACCCCCTCCAAGCCATTAAAATGTTTAAACACAGAGTTCTCATAAATAAAGTGCCATAGAGTTGAGCATACCAAAGAAGGCAAATTAAAATGTACTATTTATTTACCATCAGATGGACCTGGGGTGCCCACAGCTACAGAATCTCAGGACTGGAAGGGCCCTTGCTTATTTTGGAGAGGAACTTACTCTCCTGCCCCGCTTTCTGGTAGCTGCTTCTAACAACAGGAATGAATAGACAGTGACCCGTTCACAGAGGGAAAAGAAAAGTGTTCCTATACCAGACACCTGGAGTCAGAGCAGCTTTCACTCAACCAAGTTCTGTGGCCCAAACAAGGGAGGTTAAGATTTCCATTCAGCAAAAGCATCAATATACCTGCAGTGGTGCAGGTAAAACACTCTGTCCAGTGTCTAGAAAGAGCATCTTTTTTTAAAAATAAATTTATTTTATTATTTATTTATTTATCTTGGCTGCATTGGGTCTCTGTTGCTGTGCACGGGCTTTCTTTAGTTGCGGTGAGCGGAGGCTACTCTTCATTGCGGTGCACGGGCTTCTCATTGCGATGGCTTCTCTTGTTGTGGAGCACGGGCTCTAGGCACACGGGCTTCAGTAGTTGTGGCACGCGGGCTCTAGAGCACAGGCTCAGTAGTTGTGGCGCACGGGCTTAGCTGCTCCGCAGCACGTGGGATCTTCCCGGACCAGGGCTCGAACCCATGTCTCCTGCATTGGCAGGCGGATTCTTAACCACTGCACCACCAGGGAAGCCCAAGAAAGAGCATCTTTTGAAGCCCCTGGTAAAACTAACCTCTTGCAACAATTTCCAATCATTCCCAAGTGCTGGTTCCAGGAATGACCTGGGGTAAGCATGGTTTAATTAGTGAGGGCCGGTGGGCCAGCTGAGCCCCACCAGCTCTCCCAGAGCAATGGGCTTATGTTGTGAGGAGTTGTTTTTTACAAGGTCTCTTTGCAGCATCAAAGGAAAGGTACCAATAGTGCAGTAGTTAAGAGTTTGGTTCTGGGGTCAGAGAGGCCTGCGTCAGATCCGTCTTCTGCTACTTGCTAGCCATGTAACCCTTGGACAAGCTACTTGGCCTTTCAGAGCTGTAGTCTCATTATTTGTAAAATGGGGGAAAATAGCACCTACACCTGAGTCCTGTATGCCTGGAACACGAGTGGTCAATTAATAGACGTGATCACTATTACTGGCTATTCATAGTAATCCAAAGTAACACAAACCTATTATGATTCCAATTCATATGACACCTAACCCACGTAATTTGCCCAAACTCTAAACATAACATAAAGTAGCAGCCTGACTGAATGAGATTTGGTCAAATGTCCTGCCACCCCATTTAGCGCTGATAATCTAGGTTTCCATTTTGCCTACAGTTCCATTCTTGTTGTTGTTCTACTCTCGATATTATAAAAGTGATTCCCCTTAAAAAACAAAGAAACTGGAATCAGGAAGCTGTGACGCCAAGAAGCATAAACAATTACTCTAGTGTCCGTGCCCCCGACCTTAACACTCCCCACTGCCCACCATGGTTTGCAGTGCGTTTCCTTGAGGGTTTGGGTGGCCTCACACAGGGCTCTTCAGCTGAATGAGAAAGATTCCTAGATTGGCTTACAGAGGCAGCTGGCAGCCTTTCAATTAAATTCTATTTTATAAAGTCTATAAATTTACTCAGAATCATGTTACCAGCTGGTAGGGGGTATATAAAACCACAGAGTTCCAGGAGAGAAAAAGAGTAAATTAGACTGAAATTTATCCAAAGGATTTAAAATATGATTTACCTGTAGGCCAGTCCCTGGTTTCAAGTGAAAACCAAAAACAAGTTCAAGGTTCACTATTTTTTCCTCATTTTCTTCAGGTTCACCTACTGAGTCCTGAAACAGAAAACTAAGCACTGTTTATACTACATAGTGTTTTTACTTTTACTTCTCATGTAAAGGAGATGATTTCCCAGCACTAGTTTTTCCATTCTAATCTATTGCTTAATTTTTGGTTATTTTGGATTACACTACAAATTCCAATTACTAAAAGCAAGAGAAATGACATATTAAGCCTTTGAGAACTTTGCCAAATGATTTGTCTCATGCACTACAAACTGAATGTCACCATCTTACATTTTTCACAATGCATCTTGCATTGTGCAATTTTACCCTAGAAATGCACTTCGTCCCTTGAGATGCACAGAGACTTCATCTTGAGAGTTTCACAACACTCAAGATATTTATACCCTAATCCCAAAGAAGAATTATGTAGTTCCTAGAGCATCTGTGGATAGAGGGCCAAGCAGAGGAACAAATGAATCTTCGTGGGCTTAGAGATGGAAAACCAGAGTTGTTAGTGAATGAAAAGAGTTCTGTATATTGTTTGCAAGTATCTACTAATTTTATAACAAACTATGCCATATGCCTTTAGACTATATTCAAAATAATATGTTAAATATACTAATATGTTATTCAAACAATGGAACTCCTACCCCTCAATGCAAGTGGTAATCCAGAGCTTAGTGTGTGAATTCCTTCAGCGGCTTCCATGTCGGACAAAGGTCTCCCGAGCCAGGTGGGAGGCCAGAGGTCCTCACCTACAATGTTAGCACTTATATCCCCTAGCCACTAAGGTGACATGTGTTGTTCTTATCATGACTGTATTGTTAATATTTCAACTTACAGGGAACAAGGTTGTTCCATTTATGCACATCCTCAGCTTCACTCAAAGGGCCTTTTGTTGGACAGATATGATTACATTTCACTTCAAACAACGGTTTCCGACATTGGCAAATTTAGGTGTGGATGTGGCTGGTACATATGTCAATAAAAGTAGCATATTCTCAGTAAGAAAAACCTTCCTTACCTTAATTAGTGGTGGGAAGTGAAACAAGTTTAGGTAATCGTGGGTTAACTTCTCAATGGCTGACTGTAAAAAAAAAAACACACAAGAAACCCACGTGACTTTATTAATGATCCGATAATGCCAAGAAAGGATTAAAATTATTGTGCACATATAAAGGCATTCTTTATTTACGTAGTTCACAAAATACCTTGGGGATGTTAATATCCAACATCTATTGAGAATAAACCTGGTTGTTCAAAGTATTATAGGTAGTTTATAATTATTTAATGGAACAGGAGGATATTTTAAAGATGTTTAATCTCAGAGTAAAAAATAAATAAAACCGTTCTTCAAATACTGGTAGAGTACAGTAGTGATAAGTTAATATTCTAGTGTACAGAATGCAGTTGTCACCCCGAGTAATTGTGGGAAAAACAACAAAGAACATGTATATCACCAGAGGCTCTCATTAGGGCTGAAATCTCACTAAAGGGTTTATTGCATTGAAAGGGCTTTTCTGTGGGTTTGTGGCCAAAGCTCCCTCCCCCAGTGGAGGCCAAAGGACTCTTAAAGGAAAGGAGGACAATTTAAATTATGATTCTTGTTTATACTCATCAGGTATAATCCAGCTTTTCTGTGAACTGAGCCTATCACGTAGAGAGTAAAAACGTACCGACGTAAGAAAAATTAGATGCATTTTTAATAAAGTGAAATGAAAGTTGTTGACACAGCATCCAATAATGAGCACTTATTGGATGTTAGGCTCTATTCCTTCTTCAAGGCTCCTCCACAGAGGGCTTCCAGGCTCGGGTGAGGAGGAGGCCCAGACAGGCTAAAAGGAACAACCAAGTAGCAAAGGGCAGGTGGACAGACCGTCCACTTTGCAGTTGTATAATCTACCATCTGTAGGCTGAGAGACTCACTCGTTGAGTTGAGAAGGTGTACGACAATGCCCTGCCTTCCTCAGTGAGACAGCAGAGAATGGAGGGCACTTTCTCACCCTCAGGATGGGTGTGTGTGTGCGCTTGTGAAGCACTGTGACAAGGACCAGGCGGGCTCTTCCAGTCTGGAGGTCCCCTTGCAGCGTCCCATCCTGAATGGCCCAGCTTGAAGGATTCTTTATCCCCGTTGGCCCGAGAGTATATGCAGGATGCTCCCAGACCTCCCATGGAAAGGTCCGTTTCCATGACCGTTTCCCCTTACTCTTTCCCTCTCATGTAAGCTTATTTGTCAGAAGTACCCAGGACCCAGCTGAGTTTAAGAGAGTGTCACCTGTGGGCCAAGCCCCCCACCCCTGCCCACCCCTGGGGTGGCCACTGTAATAGGGTCCTGGCTTTGGCAGAGGTGGAGGGCCCGCACGCCTGACTTTTGAGACCCACCCCCCCAGGGACTGACTGTCTTTCTGTGCACACACAGAGTCTTCCAGGAGGGAGTCTCCGGTCCCCGCAGATGCTGGCTACGCCCCTCCTTTGGAGCTCAGGACAGACACTCCGCTCCCAAATGCCAAGACTCTGAAGTAAGAGAAGTTGTATATACATGTTTTCTCTCTTTTCTGGGATGTAAATTCCTTAAGGGCAGGATTCTTTGTTTCTTCACAGGCCCAGGACTGTGATCAGTAGGCATCCACTGGATTTGCTGAACCATAATCAGTAAGGCTGGACATCACTTGCTCTAATGATACCAACCAGCACAGAGGGGCACTTAGACTGTCCTAGGCTGGGTCTGGGAATATTTAAATCACCGAGGCTGTTGAGGAGCTACCACGACTCGATAACCCTTTTCCTCCTGACTGGTCCTTAAGGAACGAGTCCTATTTCAAAGGCAGGAGAGGGGAAGGGGAGTCGGGAGCATCTCTTTGGCATCTGCTAAATGGGACAAGATTGACCAAATCTCTCTCTTTGAACCCTGGAACTTCTCTGTACCAGAGAAGAGAATTTTTCCTACTGTAGCCCATCTAAGCCAGCGTTGCTTTTCAGGATGGATTTGCCCACAGCTGGAGGTTGAGATTAAATTATTTACCACCATTTAAGGTGTATGTTTATGCATGAGGTTTCCTGCCCATCTTGTGAGAGGGAGCAGGTGGTAGGTTAAGGCTAAGCCATCATCTAAAGGGTGCTGAGGGGCTTTAAGGATGTTCCTTATGTGGATCCAGGGCCCATAGGACAGAAGTGGATGTGTTCTCTTTGGACCTCAGGGAGGATTTCCCTGAAAAAGCCTGGTATCAGTAGCTCCAACTGAGGCAAAGGGGAAAGTTGTTGGCAAGTTGGTAGAGCCTTTGTCAAGATGTGGATTTGGATAAGAAGCTGCTTTTTCTACATTTCCTTCCCTTTTTTAAAAAAAAATATTTATTTTATTTATCTATTTATTTTCGCCATGCCGGGTCTTAGTTGCGGCCTGCGGACTCATAGTTGGCGGCATGCATGTGGGATCTAGTTCCCCGACCAGGGATTGAACCCGGGCCCCCTGCATGGGGAGCGCGGAGTCTTACCCACTGGACCCACCAGTGAAGTCCCTACATTTCCTTCTTTATTCTATTTCTCTTCTTTCTAACCTGTGCCCACCCTTCCATCTACCCACACTGGGGTTGAGGAGGTTTGGGGCGTAAACTTGATTTCATTGTAAGATCTCTCTTGAAACAGACCTCTGAATAATAACAAGGTGCACACAGACGCCAGCAAGTGTTATTTGGTTTGAGTAACTAAAAAGCAAAACAAAACAAAGAAAAAAAAAAACAGAACTTGTTGCTAAACTACAAAAAAAGCAACAACAACAAAAACAGATGTTTAGCTTTGAAAGTGTTTAGGGGACTTCCCTGGTGGCGCAGTGGTTAAGAATCTGCCTGCCAATGCAGGGGCCACAGGTTCGAGCTCTGGTCTGGGAAGATCCCACATGCCGTGCAGCAACTAAGCCCGTGCGCCACAACGACTGAGCCCATGTGCCCCAACTACCAAAGCCCGTGTGCCTAGAGCCCGTGTTCCACAACAAGAGGAGCCACTGCAATGAGAAGCCTGTGCACCTCAAGGAAGAGTAGCCCCCACTGGCCTCAACTAGAGAAAGCCTGCGCACAGCAACGAAGACCCAACGCAGCCAAATAAATAAATAAATAGATTCATTAAGAAAAAAAGAAAAGAAAGCTTTCAAGACTGAAGTTCTGGGGGGAAATGTTAGGATTTCCTGAGAAAATGAGGGATAAGAGTACACATAAGGTGGTGTCTTTTCTGGGTAAAATTCGGAAGATTGCAGACTGAACACACATTCCCATGGTTTTAGGTGCCATGGTGGCTCAGGCTTCACTCAGTCCATGGACACGTTCTGGCATCGTTAGGGGTCCCTAATGGATATCCAGCCTCTCTGGCCTCAAAGCAAGTTGCCTCCTGCTACTGCCAGGTGGGCTGGCAGCTCTGCAGGCACACAGGGCCTTAGTGCCACACGACGCTTCTTCCCACACTGAGGCCTCTCCACAGGCAGAGACCTCCCGCCAGAACACCTCCTCCCCACACCCTTCACCCGCTTACACCTCCTGGCCCTTCAGCTCTCAACTCCATCATAACTTCTGCACCTCAGCCCAACCTCAGCTCTCCTTTGTGGCACTTCTTACAGCTGCCATGTTACCATTTTTGCATGATTAATGACTGTCTTCTCCACTAGACTAGAGACTTCCTGAGGGCACGGGGGTTCTATGCAGGTGTATCCATGTGACTTCTGATGGACCAGGTATTAACCCTTTGTTCTGGGATTATGAAGAAGGAGTGGGGGTCCCATGGGGGCAGCAGCTAATGATCAGCTGGTATGAAGTATTTCCACACTGTGACCACCAGCTCAGCCTCTAACATGACACACAACCTGCTCCACAGTAGGAGCTCAATAAAGATTTGCTGACTGAATGTTCTCCCTTTCTGAGGTACCTTTAAATGGATGATATGCCCCTTGGAGACGATGCCCATGTCTTTCAAGTCTTCTTCCTTGAGAAGAAGCAGTCGCTTTCCGGTAATGTTGTTTTCCTTAAACAAGTTCGCATACACGGTCATCTCCTCTGAAGTGTCACCTGAAGGTAGTGATTAGAAGACAGAATAAAATTAGACTCAATCACATCCCAAGCAAAGTTAACTCCATGAATTAAGAAGGTAAGTTTTTCCACTTGCCTTTTCTGACGAGCTGCTGAACCCAAAAATACTGTGGAAGAGAGGACATATATGGTTTTGAAGATTCATTCATGGTCAGTGGCCAGACTTAACAGTAAAACACATAGTTTTTCAATGGATTAAAGTACCTTTAATTCTTGCCCAACCACAAAGGGAAAACAGAAGACTTTCTCTTTACTGTTTTACAACTTCAAGGTTTCAAATTGGAGACATCCTCCCTTTGGGGGTCTTGGACCCTTGAAGGACCATTGGTTTTCCTCCTTATTTGAAAGATATTTAAAAATCCTTTCAAGAAGATTCTTACTTATGATGCTTTTTCCATTCATGTGCCAGTGGTCCCCTGGGTTGTTGAAGGGCACTGGTTTACCCAGGAATTGTATGAGTAAGAGGGACCACACGGCAGTGGACAGAAAGATGGATAAAATGCGTCCTCTGTTCTAGGTCTGGTCAGGAAGTAGCTTTGTGGCCCAAGACAAGTTCAAGTGTGGAGCTTCCTGCACAGAATGAGGTTGGACCCAGCAACCTCAGTCCTTGAACTTCCCTTGGTGTGTGTTTACCGTAGCCTCTCACACTATCCAGGTGAAGGGAGACAGAATGGGGGGACACACCCAGGCCCACCAATTCTCTAGGGAGCCTTTGACCCTGGAATTTTATTTAAATGGTTTGAAAACCACTCAACCTCAGAGCAAAGACTAAAAATAGCTTTTAGAGCTCAGTGCCTTTTAAAATATTTCTTCTCAAAGGAGAAGGGCCAACTCTGCAGCTGGGGATAAAGGGATTATATCCAGGCCTGTGAAGAGGCGAGCCTAAGTCCTCTGTCCTTGTTAAGCAGGGCTGGCAGGAAAGTTAGAATCACCAGGACTCAGGGAATGGGAAATAGAGGCAACTGGTGCCAGCGTACTTCCCCTGCAGAAGCCACAGAGATTAGCTTATCTGAAAGCAGTATTACTTCACCAGAAGACCAAGGGCTGGGAGGATGTGCCCTGGCCCAGAAACCAGTTGAGTCTGGTAAACCTTCCAGAGACCTTCCCAAGAGTTTCTAATAATGAGTTTGACTTTGGGGTACCTAGTCTATTTCCTGGGGTGTGGGCCTGCTGAGGCTGGCATACACGCTTTTATTTTTTCCTTTTTCATTTAATGAAACCCTGAACTTATAAAATGGACCTGGACAGGCATAAACCCCTGAGGTCTCTGACCAAGAATTCTTGGACCTGTTTTTCACTTAAGGAAACAGATAGAGATAGAACAGGCTAAGCAGGATTGTTCCTCAGGGTCTCTACCCAGACTGTAGGGTGTGGGATTTCCTTTGGACTTAACTAGTCTATTCACATCCTCCCCCAAACATGGGGCTTCTCCGGCTCCTGCTTCAGAGAATGTCTGGGAGCTCAGGTCTACTCCTTCTTGGGAAGGTCAGAGTAAAGATGGTAAAATGAACAGAGCTAAGGCACTGCCTTTACCAGTTCTTTCCCCACCATGGTTCAAGTCCATCCCTGGTCTTTTGGGAAAACTTAAGATCAATTTTTTTCCCAAGTATGTTCATTTAGTATCCTGGATCCCCCCTTTAACTGGTATTCATTACTGTATTCTGGAATACCTTTCAGAGCAAATAGGGAGGTGGAATCCTCTTGTAAGATTTGAAGAGATACTTGCTTTGCTCGAGGCCTTATTTTAAATCATTACTGCATTAAAAATAGAAAGACATGGAATTTGTCAACTTCTCCTACTTAACACTTTCCTAAGGCCCAAACCCCTCTCCCTGTTTTTATTTTTATTTTTTTTCCCTCTCCCTGTATTTTTAACTTGTGGACAAATTTATGAACTACCTGCCCAGGTTAAATGAGGCATTAAAAGAAGCCGCTTACCACGTCCTCTTCTGTCCAAGCACCAATCTCAAAGGAAGGCAGCAGCTGCATGGGAAATATGAATGAAATGGAAAAAAAGAAGGAATATTATCACTGTCTTTTTGGTTTATCCCCACTTTTCAGTATTTTAGCTCTGGGCTGCTGCTCTGGCTTGGTTCCTCCTGCAGGTGGCATTGAATGGAAACCAGTTTTCCCAACCGTTAAGGAATTTCTCAGGGTTCCAAAGATGTTGCCCACAGAAGCCAAACCACCTCTCAGTAACAATTCATTGTGCTTGGTGAGCCGTGACAATGGGACTCTGCACATCTTGGGATTTTCCGCTCTTTGTACTTGGCACACTGAGAGTAGTTTTACCTCCCACGAGAAGGCCTTGGCAGTCAAGGAATTTCTGACGTTTGTCAGATACCAGAGCCGTCTTCGGAATTCTCAGTCGACACGACGATCGTTTGATCATTAATGAAAATTCCAAAGCAACCACTTGGTAACCAGATGTTTTACATGCTTATTTTTAGAGGGGAATTTCTAAGTGTTTAAATGTCTCAGTTGCACTATATTTTTAAAACCAGATATCAGAAGGACACGTAAAATTGGAGCCGTCCTAAGGAACCCAGGTTGCAGAGTTGCTCTAACTAAAACTAAACTAACCTAACCTCCCTCCCTGGCAAGTATACAAACATGAATGACAACTTTGCAAGAGGACTCCTGCCTGCCCATTTTCAGAGCCAAAGGGCTACTCGCTTCAATATATGCTCCATGGCCACAGACTAAATAAATACCTACGTAATGGGAAGAAAATCTGTGTCTTGTGACTTGAATTAGTTTGCTATAGCCATTAGTTTTAACCAACTTAACTTGCCGACATGGTTGGACTGCTCCTGAGGCAACATGGCAAAGTGTCTTTCAACCCCTGTTACAAATAGTATTTTTTGTGTGGGTGAGTTGAAAAAAAAAGAAGTTGGATTTGGTTACTTTTACCATTAGTGTAAAAATCAGAGGGTGGGTGAGTTAATCCTTCTAATCTGCAGGTATTTGAAATTCACATGCTCAAAACCTTGCTAGGAAAGGCATGCCCCTGCCTTCAAGGAGCTTTTAATTTAAGGGGCGGTGGGTAAAGTAGGTATGGATTATACCTTGGGAGGAGTTCAAGGCCACCTTCATTTTAGTTTCCTCAGTGCCCAGCAGAGTGCCTGGCACACAATACCTGGTAAATTTTTGTTGAACAGTTTGTTGAATGAGTAAAACTGAAGGGTGCATTTACTATGATGCTAAACTCTCTGGTATAGAGTTCAATGTCTTTGGCTCTACCACGGAAAAGGGAGGGTTTCATAGACTAACATGGGGGATGGAAGGCATAGTGGCTTGAGCTGGCACAGCAGGGCTAGAAGAGAGGTGACTCCTGGTGAGAAGCAACAAGGCAAGACACTGGCAGTGGTGGAGGCAGGACAGGAAGGAAGGATGGGCACGGCACGTTTGCCCAACGGGAGCTCCAGATACAGTGTGCGCATGTCCAAGGATAAAGGGGAACTGCGGCCAACTCTAGGGGGCCAGGCAGAATTATTTTAAAAACCCACTAGTTACAGTAAATCTGAATGCATAGAGTTTGAGACGTACAGATAAGTTGCAAGGGTAGAAATCGCTACCACTCTATATGTACTCCGCTACCCTCATGTGCTCCGATTCCCACAGGACTGCCCCTTCCCTCCTCTGAAATACCTGGTGTTTGTAGTCACATGCACTCACCTGCTTTAATAATGTAGGAACGAAAGTGACTTGAGAAATAGGATCTAAAGCTGAACTTGATCAAAGAAAATACATGACAAGTTTTATTTCTTCACGGGGCAGCTGGATACAGCTGCAGAAACGTCATTCGCTTTTCCCATCACAGAATCAAATGTGAAATAAGGAACTTGTTTGATTAGTTTAAGAAACAACAGACTGCTTTACAGAGCCGTTTAAGGCTGCATCAAGGCTGGCTTTTAGAAGAAGTGAGGGTGTATGGAATGTTTTGATTTGTATATAATTCCCAAATGTTGTGCTGAGCAAAATTGATAAGTATTTCTTGAAAAAGGTTGTAAAGGAAACAACTAATCAAAACCAACAGGGCTTCCCTGGTGGCGCAGTGGTTGAGAGTCTGTCTGCCGATGCAGGGGACATGGGTTCGTGCCCCGGTCCAGGAGGATCCCACATGCCGCGGAGCGGCTGGGCCCGTGAGCCATGGCCGCTGAGCCTGCGCGTCCAGAGCCTGTGCTCCGCAACGGGAGAGGCCACAACAGTGAGAGGCCCGTGTACCACAAAAAAACCCACAAAAACCCCCAACATCTTTGGTTTTCATGTCAGAAGGAGAGGAGAAAGAGTTCACTTGTGCTCTGAGGGTGGTTCACCAAGATGACGCCAAGGGAAAGGCACTGGATTCAGTGTGAGACTTGCTCTGGCAGGATTCTTGCATGCTGCTTGCAAAGATTAGTGAGAGGAAGGCTGGAGCCAGGCACTGCTTCAAGATGGTTTGAATTTGGCAGAACAGGGGAGAAGAGTTAATACCTCCAGCCACAGAGCGGCTTCCTGTTTCCTCTATGTCTGCTGTAACTTGTTACCATTATCAGTGTATCTGCTATAGGGTGAGATCTAAGCTTTTCTGTCTCTCTTTGGGGATAAAAAAAAAAAAAATCCACCTTGTGACTGCTCCATCACTTTACAAATTCATTATTTACATTCCAATTGATTTCAGGAGAGAAGCTCACACTCATGGGCATGCGTGTGATAATGATTCCTTCAAAGGTTGTTGGGACTCCAATCTAACAAAGCTCTGATATACACAATAACACATAACAAAGGGATTTACTGTCAAAACGTTTATTGCAAAATGGAGTCTTAAAACAAAGGAAAGCAAAGAAAAGTTCACATCAAAATGAAATGTATGACACCGACTTGGATTTCTGAATACATTGTGGACTTTGTGTCGGAATATCAAATTCCACCGATGAAGTCAATAACTGAGTAGTCTTACCACACAAGAGTAAAATTTAATCTTCCATACAAACACGATACAAGATTTTGGCATAGGACTTGCTCAGAGTAACATTGCGATAGAATAATTGAGAAAAACGTTTTGTTAAAAAAAAACCCAATAAGGTGATAATGCCATCTATTCAAAGCTCACACTCAAAGAATATAAATATTTTCTATCATTTAGTACAAAAATTTTAAAACAGTGCAAAAGCAATATGTGCAGTGTATTGTATCTGACATTAAAAGATCTATTATTCTGCACACTATATAAAATAGTTAATGTAGGTGCCTGAAACTCTAGTTCTGAAGTAAATAATCACATGCCAGAAAGCTCCTCACAGGCCAAAGAGTGCAAACTAAGCTGGAGTCTGAGGAAACATAGCTAGTCCTCCAGATGTCCTGGTAGACGCTCATTTCTCATCAGAGAGGCTGCATCTACAGCTATCAGGCTATGTTACAATCAAAAGAACAGAACAGATTCTTCTCTCTGGAAATGCTTAACATCTAAACGGAAAAACAGTCTTACCCCAAAGCCGCAAAAGGTACCTGATTATAGAAAAATTATGCTTTATTATGTATGTGGTATAGTAGACTGCTAGTTTCAAAAGGCAGCAACAAGTCTAGTGTATCAAAAAAAGGATCAAGATTTAACTCAGGGTAAGTTTTAAAATTATCTTTCATGAAATTCTGACCACTCCAATGAAACCTCTGAAGAGCAAAGTTGTGTACATCGTAGTGCCATGAGAAATCGTTTTAGATCTCTCCCAAACCTTCCCCCCCCCCAATCCCTTGATTTTCATGGGGATCAAGTTTGAATTCCCCAGCTGGTGTTAAAGTCTAACAAATATTAAAAAAAAAAAAAAGTCTAACAAATCTACTGCATATTAAAAATCACTGGCTAATAAAAAGAAATGAAATTGAGTTATTTGTAGTGAGGTGGATGGACCTAGAGTGTGTCATACAGAGTGAAGTAAGTCAGAAAGAGAAAAACCAATACCGTATGCTAACACATATATATGGAATCTAAAAAAAAATGATAAAATGGTTCTGAAGAACCTAGGGGCAGGACAGGAATAAAGACGCAGACGTAGAGAACGGACTTGAGGACACAGGGAGGAGGAAGGGTAAGCTGGGACAAAGTGAGAGAGTGGCAGTGACATATATACACTACCAAATGTAAAACAGACAGCTAGTGGGAAGCAGCCGCATAGCACAGGGAGATCAGCTTGGTGCTTTGTGTCCACCTAGAGGGGTGGGATAGGGAGGGTGGGAGGGAGATAGACGCAAGAGGGAGGGGATATGGGGATATATGTATATGTATAGTGATTCACTTTGTTATACAGCAGAAACTAACACACCATTGTAAAGCAATTATACTCCAATAAAGATGTTAAAAAACAAAAACAAAAACAACAAAAAAACTGATCTGAAAAGTGAATTAAAAGTTGTATAATTAACATCTTCATTAGAAATTCTGCGTATGGCTAATAAATATTTCTTTTTAAATTTAATAAGGCTAATAATAGAGTCTAAAGTCTTCTAAATCATCTTCATAGATCAAGTGAAACCACTTTAAGATTCTGTTTATATGATGCAGATTTCAGGGATGTTCAAAACCCTAGAAAGACACTGATTTGGAACAGAAAGTAAAATAGCCAGTGCCATGTAGTAATTATCTATAGCCCAATTTTAGGTTAGAACATTTCAAGCTTATCACTGAGGTTATCAATTCTGCTGTGTCCAAAATCTCTGCAGTTTCCTGATGGCAGAGTATTGAGCTATGACCATCTCTGGAATTTCTGTGAGGAAAATGGCAGCATTTGAGAGATTAGAGAAATATACCTGAATGGTGGTAAACCTAGGTCTGGGTTATTACCTTTCTCTTTTGGCCTTATTTGGCTGCTTTTATTAATGCACCAAAACCTTATGTATAATCATAATAGATCTAATTATTATTATACATTTTTATTTAATGTAAAATTTTAAAAATGTCCATCCCATTCATTTCATATGTTCTAAATTTATTTCCGGTTATTCTCAAATGAGAGACAAGGTTTACACTTTTTTTTTTTTTAAGGTTTACACTCTTACATAAGGTGCACAGATCCCAAAATCAGCTCACAGAGATTCCATTATGGGTAAGGCCTTTCCTGACCACACTTTAAAGTCCACAACACTCCCCTATGGGCCTCATCCTTCCCTGCTTCATTTCCCAGCGTGCACTTATCAAATGTTTACTACATGATGCATTTGTTCTGTTTGTTGTCCATCTCCGCTTGCTAACCTGTAAGCTCCACAAGTGCAGATTTTCATCTAGCTGTTCCCTAGAACGGTACTGGGTGCAAAGGAGGGGCTCAATGAATACTGGTGGGAGGGATGACTTTACCTTGACCTGGGAAGATGTGCCATGACAGGCTGTGAACTACCTGGTCTCTGGCTCTCCTTCAGGTTACATGGCACAGAGCCCCAGGGCATGCTGGGAAGTCAAGAGCTGAAAACCATCCCCTCTGCCCCACTCCAAGATCTTCTGCTTGAGTGGCTCGTCTTGAATCAAGGAGGACTCCTCCATGTCTGAGTGCAGACAGGATGCCTATTCATGTTTGCACCTGTTTGTCACCAGCAATATACTGTGGTGTGTGTGTATCTGTGTCTATGTTTGCATAGACATAGGAAGTGTATCAGATTGGGTATGTGGTGAACCCATCTTCTAGGGGAAACGTTTACCTCTTCTTTCTGTGTTTGCCTGGTCTGTGGGTGGTAGCAAGGCCCGCAAACACCTCAGACTAGCTAAACCTTGCCATGTGCCTGGTCTTCAAAGGGCGACAGAGTAGATCGGCTCGTGCAGCTTACGTTCTAAAGATGTCCTCTTTATCTTTCCTGAAAGCTATTCACTTTAACTTTCATCTCATCCTACTCAACAAATAGCACTTGAAATTGATAGTTTTGTTTTCCAGGTTACAGAAACCACTTATTTGTCAGTGTCTTTTCACTGGCATAGTTAACAGTAGCTAACATTAACTGACCACTTACCATTGGCCTGGTACTGTGTTAAATGCTTTACATGTATCATTTTATTTAATCCTCACAACAATCCTTTAAGTAAGTACTATTACCATTCTCAAGTTAAAGGTGAGCAGACATACAAGTTAAATAATTTGCCCAAGATTGCACAGCGATTCTGAATCACGATCTGACTCCAGATCCTTCTATTTATCACTATTCTATACAGACTGGTCTACATTTCACACCCAGAACATTTTTTTTTTTTTTTTTTTTTCGGTATGCGGGCCTCTCCCGTTGCGGAGCACAGGCTCCGGACGCGCAGGCTCAGCAGCCATGGCTCACAGGCCCAGCCGCTCCGCGGCATGTGGGATCCTCCCGGACCGGGGCCTGCATCGGCAGGCGGACTCTCAACTACTGTGCCACCAGGGAAGCCCCCAGAACATTTTATTAGTAATTTTTCTCTAAATAAAGCTGGCACAGAGTACTGATCATTTTGTGGTATTTTCCACCCTTAATGGGGATTGGAAGCATCTCATGCTTCAAATTCCAGGAGGCTTTTTATGATCAAATATACTTGGAAATAGTATTAGATAATATCTATGATGATATCCTTTCTTAAATCTTCTATGGGCTTCCCTGGTGGCACAGTGGTTAAGAATCCACATGCTAATGCAGGGGACACAGGTTTGAGCCCTGGTCTGGGAAGATCCCACATGCCGCGGAGCAACTAAGCCCGTGTGCCACAACTACTGAGCCTGCGTGCCACAGCTACTGTGTGCCTAGAGCCCGTGCTCCACAATGAGAGAAGCCACTGCAATGAGAAGCCTGCACACCACAACGAAGAGTAGCCCCCACTCGCCACAACTAGAGAAAGCCCGCGTGCAGCAATGAAGACTCAATGCAGCCAAAAATAAAATTAAAAAAAAAAAACCTCCATAAAAAGAACCACCCAAAGTACTTTGGTTTAATAGTCAAATGAACGGCACTGCTTTCAAATTTAGACTGAAAAAAAGTCTTTCTTTGTTCTTTTGCCTTTCTGTATGTACATAACTACAAATGTTTTGTAGTTTTTTAATAGAGTTTTATAGTTTAAACAAGCTTTGACAATTCTGTGATAACATTCTGAGAATATCTCTCTGGCTAGCTAGGTTTTCAGAGCAGCACCTACATTTACTTCTCTTTAACACTAGCATGGCTGAGTCAGGGTTAAAAAAAAGAGAAATCTGGAAGGCTAGATCTGCTATAAAAAGGACCCTTCATTCTGCTCTTTTGCCTAAGTAAGGACAGCTTATCTTTGCTATTCTTTTTATAATATTTAGTTCCGTCTTTAAAATATCTCTACATGTATTTAGAATCCAGGATTCTCATGCCCCTCTGGAAAACAAACACACACGCATACACCCCTACCCCCGTATTAACACTCACACTGCCTGAAGTGTGATCCCTTACCCTCTCTTTCTCTTTGTATAAAGTATAAGCTAAGCCTTATATGACAGTGTGCTGTTAAGAAGCTTCTAGGGCGAGCACTGGTATGAAAGTGCCACAACATCTGCTGTTGGTTTCAAGTTAGAGTATTTCTCCTGCAAACATACTACTGAAAACATCTCTTGGGTTTTACTTTCAGTAGTTGTGCTATTAAGTATTAAAAATCCTCAGCACTTAGGTATTTCTGGAGAAGTATTTGTTAGAACCTCCTTTCATTTCAATTTTTTTATTGTTGGATTTTGTAGTCACTATCAATTATTTCTGACAGTATGGTGTATTGCCATAAGGGAAAAAAACATAGTATGTTACAAGAAAATCAAGTGTCAAAGAAGAATTAGGAGTTAAGAGTGCTTGTTCAAAATGTAAGTTTTTTAAAGCAACTGAATAAATCAAATCAAATCAAACTATAATGTATTCATTTTTAAAAAGCCAGAATGTCATTAGTTTAAAAATGCTATATTACATATAGAATCACAAGTTTCTATAATCAGGCACCACATTTGCTGATTCATTGAATAGACCTTTTTGGCTTCATCCCCTCCCCCCCTTTTCTGTAAGCAAAGACAAATCAAAAGTAAAATCGTAAAGAAATGACTGTCATATAAATGTGATTGGCCTAAAAATGTAGTGCTTGGTTTTCTACCTCCTTACTGGTTTTTGTACAGACTGAGATAACAAGTTTCTTTTGTTTTCCTGGACATTTTCAATTTTATTACTTTGCTCTCTGCTTTCATTCACTATTGTTATCCATGTCATTATCCTCCTCCTCACCGTCATCATCACCATCATCATCACCTTCTGACAAGTCAAAATCACTGAACCCCAGGGCCATGTTGACCTTCTTCCCCCTTCTCTTAGATGTAGTTTTGGAAGAATTCTGCTTGGCTTGCATGTTTATCTGCATCCCAGAATGCAGCACAGCTCCTGCTTTGTTCATTGAGAAGATATCCCCAAAGCCCATCAGCATCATGGCCTGCAGACTTTGGTTCATGCCATGGCCCTCCCCGTTACTTGTTGCTGTGATCTGACATGACATCTCTGCACTGTTTGACTCCTCTGTCTTAGATTCAAAGTAAGACTCCTCAGACATTCTTGCAGCAAGAGGCAAGAGAAGCTATCAGGAAGGAAGAAAGGATAGAAGTAAAAAGAGAAATTAGGACCAATTTATATCAAGGAAACAGATACCACAAAATCAGTGGGTGCTGCGCAGAGGTAAATGATTAGTGAAATAAATGAATGTAAGGGATTATTTGAGAATTTATTTAATGGCAGGTTTGGCTCCAGCGTGTTTACCATAATTGATAAATGACAGAGTAAATCACAACCAAAGGTTTGCAAAGTACCACAGCAAGCCAAATTTCAAATAGGAAGGAAGTTGTAAGTTTTAAGCCCTCATTTTCCTTAAAACAAAGTAGTTTTTAGAATTTCTCTCAATTTTTCCCAATTTGACGTTTATATGGAAACATTTAGTTAACTATTATATTAAAAGAGAAATTAAGTAGAGATTAAATCTCGAGTTAAAAAAAATAAACAAGAAACCTTGGACCAAAGAAGAAAAGCTTAGAGGAAGCATAAAAACAGTTTAGCAGTCAATTGGGAGATTTGGGTCATTAGCTACCTTTTTAGCTAGATTAAGTATCTATAAACTAATAAACAGTCTAGAATTCACTTGTCTCCCTTTATTATTTATTACAGCCAGATATAATACTTGTTATCCAATTTATGAAATAATTCACTTGTAAACAAATTCTAGATTGTCTCTAACATTTAAGTTATAAACAAGTATGTAAATACATGTGAAAACTGGGAGGAAAGGAAATTAGTATTAATTTAGATTGTTACCTTTGTCTCTGTTCCCTACAAGTTTCCTTCTTTTAGCAGAATTTTTTTCTAGGAATTCTTCTCAGAGCGGACACAGACATTTATTTTCAATCTTACATAATTATTTTAAATAGCCGACCTATTTCCATAAATGTTGTTCATTTCAGGGGTAAAACTGTTAGGATCTCAAAGTGTTACTGCCTCTCCCGTTGAGAAAGAAGCAAATTAAGGCTTATATTTTGATGCTGTTTAAATAAGGGTAAAAAAGTAATATAACTCTGGGATGACCTTCATATTCTGCATGTAAAGGTACTTTTTAGGACCAATTTCCTAATTTTTAAATTAAAGTTGGAATCAAGTTTTTTTAAAAAAAACGATCTTAACTCCATTAGGAAAAGACCTCTACAGTTATTAGTTCAATCAGAACTTCATATAATTCAACTAAAAAGCAGAAGTTACATGGAAGAAAGAAATTGTTTTAGATCCTTTAACACCGGAAACGGGCTATTACTTTCCTTGCAGTCAAATTTCCCAGCCTCTCAAATTTGTTTTCAATTGTTAGATACTCTCAGGATCTCTTTGCTGCTTATCTATTTTATTATTTCATAGGTCTTTCCTCACATTATGTTAAGATCTCAACAAATGCCTCTCAAATAAGCTATTATTTTTAAAAGAAGTAAAATTTCTACATCAAGCTACAACAATCATTAAAAATAAACATTGTTCATATTTGTGTATGGAAAATTCACCTTCCCAAATATCTTTAACTAATGTTTTAATTTCAGGAAAGAAATCAGTGTCCTTCCTTGAAATAAATGCAGTAATACAATTTTTTATGACGTTACTTAAATATTAAATTTTATAATTAAGATGAGGCTACACAGAGAAAACCTCAATCTCCAGTCGCTTCCTTTTAAAAAAGGTTTATTCTGTCAGTCTCTCAGAAACCTCATTTAAAGTCAACTAGAAACTGATGTGAGGATAAAAGAAAATACCTACTTATAAAATACCTGAGCACAAACCTTTCCTTCAGAAATACCAGCTCTATGAAGAAGAGACATTAAAAGCAAGTACTGTACAGAAAGAAAACTTAGCCTTCATAAGTAAAAAAAAGGAAGAAAATCTCATTGAGATCGTGCTGCATGCTGTCCATTGTTAGATGGTAGCCTTCAGAGCAGTTCCTTTACAGAGAGTTTTCTGCATTTAAAACGCAAGCATACAACCTACTGTGCACTCAGAGGTTTTCATCATTTATTATATAACTGCATTACTAATAGCAATAATGTGTGCAAGGCAGCCCATAATTTCTTAGCAAAACTAATGCCAGTAAACTAAAGGAAGGTTCTAAAGCATACTTTAATGGGTCCTTTAAAGTTTTTTCTTAAAATGCTACATTTAGAAAGAGTCAAGCCATGCAGTGCTTTATAGCTTAAGATTTCAATGTACTTAAAAAATCCCCACAACTCTCAGACTTCAGAAGATGGCCGTATTTTTGCCTCTCATCAGCTCTGGAAGAAGCAGTGTTCCCTTGAAGATCCTTAAGGTAATGCTTTCTGAGTCTGCCTGTTGGTACCAATTCAACCAGAACAGGAAACTTTCCTTAACTTCTTTCTTGAGAGCCAAGTTAAAATTCACTGAACTTATAAGATGTGGTACTGTTTTAATGTCCCATAACAGTCTTATGCATAGAAATTCAGTTCTTACTTTGGGATTCCCTGGATAACCAAAGTCATTTTTGAAAAAGTTAAATCTGATAATAAACATTTAACTTCACTGTATTTTCCTTTTTTGGAAATCAGGTTATTTCTCCACATAAATTGGAAAAGGAGGCAAACTATTTTATTCTTTAGGCACTGGAAAATACTTTGCAGTTGGGTATTGGCTGCTAAATGGAGATTAAGACTTTTAAAAATAGGAAAGTTTTTTGAGGATCACAAAATGAAGGGCATTTAAGAATTTTTTTTGGTATAATCACCATAGCAACTATCAAAAATGAATTTAAAGTACATAACAAGTGTACTTTTAATTTTATTATTACTTGTGATCTTAAAGTGGACATAATATTGCCCATTAAAAACCCTGGAAAAGCCAATGATAAATTTATACTTAATTCCTAAAATAATAAATTATTTAAAATAGGGAAGAATGCTGAAATTTGACTAGACTTTAATATATCATGTTAACATATAAGCTCATGGTAAGTATATAAATAGCAAAATCCTTACAAAGAATTTTTATCTTAGTCCAAATACAGGACTTGGAAAAAAACCAAGATATTTTTTGGTGGAGTAAATACTGGAAGCTTGTCCTGAGAGAAGTCTTTTTCCGATCTTTTGCTGCCCATGATTGTGACCCTAAATTGAGCAAGGAATATTAATTCTCGTCATTTATAGGTCATCAAATTAGCTCTCTTTTAGAAGGAAAACTCGGTTAAGTTCTGACACATCAACGACTTTCTCAGACAGCTAGCTGCCTTGGTATAACATTTATTAATTACCGATGGACTCTAAAGAGTTAATCAGCCTTGATGCACAGGCTCTGGGGATCTAGCAGATGGTGTGAAAATACACTGAATTTTATTTTTGTAATTCTAATATACGAACACACTGACAGAATAACAGTTCTCAGAGAAAGAGCCAGAAATAGGCTAAGCTTTCCTTCTAAATTTCTGGCATTTTGTTAATTGAAAAGAGATAGGAGCGCTACGGGAGTATAAATGTGGATCCTTTAATGTAGAGGCACAAGGCAGGAAGTGAGGAGGCAGCAGGGGAAGGGGGAGGGGTGCCATGCTGCCATGCTCAGCCAGCCTCCTAAGCGCGGGATCCGTGAACCCTGCAGGGAGCACTCACCGGGGTGTTGGACTGTTCCGTCAGCTTTTGCTCCCACATCTTTAGCCGTCTTTCTCGTTCTTTGAGCTCCTGCTCTTTAAAGCTGAGGTCACGTTCTAGTTTCTTCAGCCTCTCAAGAGTTGCTTCAATTTCACACCTGCACAGGGATATAACTCGTTTAAGTCTCAACTTTGCTGAAGAGGTGTTACATGCTGAGGGGTCCATCACAATGCTTAATCAAAGGAATAGGCTAAACCTGTGCTTTGAAACCAAACAGTAAACGAGCAGAGAATAGGAAATCTTTCATATCCTTCAAAATCACCAGGTAGTTTCTAGCTTGGAAACATAAGCTCAGAATACTTTCTCAAAGCAGTGAAGAACCACTGGGTGGGGCCTGAGCTATGGAGCTGGTGTCTTGGTTTAGCCATTTAATAAATGCTTATGGTCAGGAATTCCCTGGCAGTCCAGTGGTTAAGACTTGGGCTTTTGGGACTTCCCTGGTGGCGCAGTGGTTAAGAATCTACCTGCCAATGCAGGGGACACAGGTTCGAGCCCTGGTCCGGGAAGATCCCACGTGCCGTGGAGCAACTAAGCCCGTGAGCCACAACTACTGAGCCTGTGCTCTAGAGCCCATGAGCCACAACTACTGAAGCCCGCATGCCTAGAGCCTGTGCTCCGCAACAAGGAAGCCACTGCAACGAGAAGCCTGCGCACTGCAACCAAGAGTAGCCCCCGCTCGCCGCAACCAGAGAAAGCCCGCATGCAGCAACGAAGACCCAACTCAGCCAAAAATAAATAAGTAAGTAAGAATAAATTTATTTAAAAAAAAAAGAAAAAAGACTTGGGCTTTCACTGCCGTGGACCCAGGTTTGATCCCTGGTCAGGGAACTAAGATCCCACAAGCCGCACGGTGCAGCCAAAAAAAAAAATGCTTACGGTCATCTGGCTCTATTATATATTATCTCATCTTATTCTCATTACAGCCCCAAGAAACAGGTACTAATCTCACAAAGAGAGAGATGGGAAAATGACACTCCAGTTAGATGATCACTGTCACACCACTAGTAAGTTCACCTTAGCCTGTTCGCTGAGTAGCTCAAGTAACTGACTGATTAACTTGACTCAGTCTCCTCAGTTGTACGGGGTGGTAGTTATCTTCTATCAGGGCTCCACAACTTGCCTGATCCTAATAATTACCTGGGCAAAACATACAACAAAACATAGATTCCTAAGACCCTTCCTCAGAGCTCAGGATTCAGTAGGGCTGCGTAGGGCTTAGGAATCTCCATTATCTGATAAAAGAGCCAGGTCGTTTTTTGACAATCAGGCAAGTGTGGGAATCCTGGGCCAGATGAACTCTAAGGTTCCTTTTAACTCTAATAATTTTAAAAGCAAGTTAGTTCCCTCCTCAGTCTCTATGGGCTGACCAACCTCACCACCTGGAACAATATGTCCAGTTACAGAGACCTGTCCTTTATAGAGACTGAAATTGGTACGACGGCTCAGGGCAGGTTTTTTTCTCCTTCAGGGCTGTCATCATGTTTAAGTCTAAATGTATGCTCTGAGAGTGGGAAGTTCTTCCCCTTCAGTTTCTGAAGAGCCTGTGAGAAAATCAACGGTAATGAGAGACTGAGAGAAAGAAGGAGAGACCGAGAGGGAGGGAGGGAAGAAGAGGGAAAGGAGGAGAGGAAGCAGAGCGAAGGCGCAGAGAGAAGGACGCGGAACAAGGGACTGGAAAGAGAAGCCGGTTGGAGACTAGCTGCTGAGCCAGCAGCTGCTCCCATGTGCCCCTGGGACACACCTACACGTCCGACTGTGCGATCCTGGTTGGGACTTTGACTACAGAAGGTAGATGCCCCCAGATCTAAGTTGATGACTGTATGTCGCCAAAGTCTGCCTTTTTATGTCCAGGGAAAATCAGAATAAGTGGACAGCTTATCCCAATGCCCTTGTAGATGAGAAGCAGATAAAGGAAAACAAAAAGGTTCTGGGTATTAATTGGCAAAACCCAACTCCGAGAACAGCTTACTGAGGTGTTTCTGGACTTGGGCTCCATGTTTTACTTCCCTGGCTGTCTGCAAAGTACCTCAGAGCAAGGGAGGCGGGAAAGTAAGTGGAAAAGCCTCTGCTGTCAACCCCGTCCCTTTTTATTGGTGCCATCTGAAAATTATAAAGCCAGGTAAGTCAAGTCACACTAGAGTCCCTGAGGAAAGGCAGTAAATCAGTCATCTTTCAAAATGATGACTGTATCATAAAATCCAAATTTTATCCCTGATATTTCAGACAAAATATTATGCCCATTTATAAATAAGTGTTTTTATTTTTCAAATGGAGGATTAAGGAAAAAAACACAGTGTAGAAAACCTTAGGTTAAAACTTTTGTAACAAAAAGGAAAGAATGAGCCATCTTCAATAAATGAGAGGGTGAGAAAAGGAGGCAGCAGAGCTGGGCACACTCAGTGGGATATGGCAGGGGCCTGGGCTGCTGCCCACGTGGTGCTTCCACCAAGCCCAGTCCCAACTCTTCTGCCAGGGAGACTGAGCTCACTGGTGTTCTTTTTGATCAGGGTAAATGGCCAACGCATTCAATTTCACTTGTAATTTAAGCCAAGGATTCATCTCAAGTTCCAGCTCTGGGAGCCCACTCTGATTTTGAGCCCTTCTGGAAAATACATCAACAGTTAAGTAAGCTAAGTAAGCTGAGAGCTGTCGCAGAAAAACAAAAACTGACTGAGTAAATACGCCCCCCAACGAGGCTTTCCCAGACACCCTGGGATCTTAACAGCAGTGGTCGAGGTCCTACACCACGAGAGATGTAACCCAAACCTAGAGGGCAACACAAAGACAGTTGTTCCCCTGGCTGTTCCCTCTGTTTTTCTTGACGCACCGTTTTGCATCAAATGCATTGGCTGATGCACTTATATAACCCTCCTGTTCTAAAAATATAGTTTAATATGTTTTAAGTTGATGAAAATTTTCCATATGTCCAAAACAGGCAATAAACTATAATTGTCTTCTTTTACTAGACAGAAACTTACTTTGAAATAAAAGATTACTTCATAAAAAGTTATATAGGGGGCTTCCCTGGTGGCGCAGTGGTTGAGAGTCCGCCTGCTGATGCAGGGGACGCGGGTTCGCGCCCCAGTCCGGGAAGATCCCACATGCCGCGGGGCGGCTGGGCCTGTGAGCCATGGCCGCTGGGCCTGCGCGTCCGGAGCCTGTGCTCCGCAACGGGAGAGGCCACAGCAGCGAGGGACCCGCGTACCACAAAACAAACAAACAAACAAAAAACCCCAGTTATATATATATTACATGAGAAATAGATAATATGTATATTACATTTAGTGTTATATATTAAATTATTTGTGCTAAAATCCAAATTACAAAGATTAGTTTTTTAAATCTCTGTGTTTTTTTTTTTAAGTGTTTTCCTTTTAATGTTTAGCAATTTTCATGACATGTGAATAGTATTCTAAGCTGTTAGATGGTAGAATGGGAACTGCCTTGTTCTGTGACTTTTTTTTTTTATATATAAATTTATTTATTATTTATTTTTGGCTGTGTTGGGCCTTCGTTTCTGTGGTAGGGCTTTCTCTAGTTGCGGCGAGTGGGGGCCACTCTTCATCGCGGTGCGCGGGCCTCTCACTCTCTCGGCCTCTCTTGTTGCGGAGCACAGGCTCCAGGTGCGCAGGCTCAGTAGCTGTGGCTCACGGGCCCAGTTGCTCCGCGGCATGTGGGATCTTCCCAGACCAGGGCTCGAACCCGTGTCCCCTGCATTGGCAGGCAGATTCTCAACCACTGCGCCACCAGGGAAGCCCTGTGTTTTGTTTTTAAGAAGGTGTGCCAGAGTAAGAATATTTTGATCACCAAGGAAGAATGCAACCAGCAGAGTGTTTTACCAAGAGACAGAGACCCTGAATGCGCTATCACAGCGACATGAGGCTCGCTCAGTGGAGGTGACCACAGGCCTGCAGACAATCACAAAGGGCAACAAGAACTGAAAACATGACCAAGAGGACGACACATTTTCTGTTCTTAATGCTCGTGGCCACTATTGCTAATAAGTCAATAGGAGGAGAAACAAGGTGAAGATGTGATGAACAAGGAAAGGTCTGACACTAGATTTCTTGCCTATCACCTATTAGGTAAAAGGAAAGGACATAGTTCATGTGTTTTTTTTTTTTTTTTTTTTTTTTTTTGTGGTATGCGGGCCTCTCACTGTTGTGGCCTCTCCCGTTGCGGAGCACAGGCTCCGGATGCGCAGGCTCAGCAGCCATGGCTCACGGGCCCAGCCGCTCCGCGGCATATGGGATCCTCCCAGACCGGGGCACGAACCCGTATCCCCTGCATCGGCAGGCGGACTCTCAACCACTGCGCCACCAGGGAGGCCCTCGTGTGGTTTTTAATAACCCAGTTTTAAAAAGAATTTTCAGAATAACCATTTAAGTTTCTAAGACTAGATGTTCCATCTGGTTTATGTGTAGAGGAAGCTCCACCAGCAAACAAGCATTTGCCAGAAACACCAGAGCAGGACAGGAATCCGACTTCACCGATACTCGTTAACTTCTTACACACACTTTGGACCCTAGACGCATGGTTTCAGACACCAGATAAAAGTCAGGGGAAAGAGAGGAGTGGTCTGAATGTGCTGTCCTTTGAAATATCCAGATGACCTGACAAAACATTTCCTTCTTTTGGACACTTGGCACATTGAGTGGGATAGTTGTTTTGCCCTAATCATCACTTAAAACCATCATGCCCTTGGGCTTCCCTGGTGGCGCAGTGGTTGAGAGTCCACCTGCCGATGCAGGGGACACGGGTTCGTGCCCTGGTCCAGGAAGATCCCACCCACATGCCGCGGAGCGGCTGGGCCCGTGAGCCATGGCCGCTGAGCCTGTGCGTCTGGAGCCTGTGCTCCGCAACGGGAGAGGCCGCAACAGTGAGAGGCCCACGTACCGCAAAAAACAAAACAAAAACAAAACAAAAAAAAACCCCATCATGCCCCTGTGATGCTTCTCTTTGCTAAAAGGGAATCCAGTGGGGGGCATGACACTGGCCACAAATTCAGGGACAGCACTGCACAGCGTGTGTGCCACAGCAGGCCCGTGGGATCAGACCACCTGGGTGTCAGCACTGGTTCTGTTTCACATGGTATAATCTTGAGCAGGTTGTCCAACCTGTCCGGGTCTCGGTTCTTAGTGTTCTTACTAAGGTTCTTACACCTGTGATGTACATAGTAGGGTTGCTATGTGGATTAAAAAAGATAATCCAAATAAAGTACAAGCATCTGGTTAAGAATGTGATAAATGACAGCTGTGTTCGTTATTGTTACTCTAATTAATAATATTATTATTCCCCACGTTTTTAACCAATTGCCAAGTTCAATTAAAACAGCTCTGCTGCCTCTCAAACTGTGGTTTAGTGCTTCAGGTAAAGATATATATTCTTTCTCCAGCTCTCAGGATTAACGAATTCCTGAAAGACAGCCAATGAGGAAGCCCCCTAGGCAACTGTTTGCCTTTTACTAAAATACATTAATGTATTACCAATTTTATTTCTCTCATCTTTTTAGCTTGAAGAATTAAAAAAATAAATTTGTTATTCAACTAATCCAGGTTTATTATACAAAATAAAGATATACACATAGAAAACACTTCCCCATAATCTCATTACCCAATGATATGTAACACTGACCTTTTTATACTTTTCTCTATGTGCACATACATGTACACATAAATGTGTTTATTTTAGAATAAATGGAATCATTCTGAACATACTGGACTGTAGCATCCATTTTTGAATAATTTATCAGATCTGTAATATAATGAAAGGCTCCATACTATTTTGTGTGTGGGGATATCATAATTTTCTAAATCATAAAAACCACAAAAAACCCAAATCACTTTAAGCTCATTTCCAGTTTTATAATTCTAAAGGATGTGATAAACAAATGTCCATACATTCTTGCACAACCTTCCCATTTATTTTCTTAGGAATGAAATGGCAATGGGAGAGTTGTCTGATCTATATAGCCAAACTGTCCTCCAAAAGGTAGTATTTTCCCACCAGCGAAGTATGAGGAAGTTTATAACACTGGATATTTTCATGATATAAATTTTTGCCAATCTGATGAATAAATTATGTTCCCTTTGATTTGATTGCTAAATGAGGTCGAATACTTTTCACATGTTTATCGGTCATTTGACTTCTTTTTTTGTGAAATGCCATTTCAGGCCCTTTAATACGATATTTTAATTAAAATGTTATTTTAAAGACAGAAGTGGTGGTTTTAGAGTGTGATCTGGGGACTCATGAGAGCTTTTCAAAGGTTAAATTGGTTTTCAGTATAACATTAAGACATGATTTACCTTTTCTACTCTCATTCTCTCACAAGTGTACAGACTTTTCCACAGGTTTCATGACATGGGATAGTACCATAGGCTGAATGCAGAAGCAGGATTTATTACTGTCTTTTAAATGAATCAATAACTACATATTTAAATTTTTTTCTCAGTTCTAATTTTGAATGTGGTAAATACTGACAGATGTAACTCATTTAAACAAAAGCCCTTTGGAGTCCTCAATAATTTTTCAGAGTGTAATGGAGTCCTGAGACTAGAAACTTTTAGAACAAATGATCTATCATATAGGAAAAAAGTTGTAACAGTATGGCATTTGTCTTATAAATTTACTGATGGTGGGTATTGCTTTTGGTCTTATGGAGATTTTACATTTTTATATAGAAAATTTACCAACTTTCCCCCTATTTTCTGATTTTGTTGACATACTTCAAAGACTCCCTATCTCATGGGTATTAATAGTAGTATTAAAATCCTACTAATCCTTTGGCCAACAGATCAAACAGCAGTTCCTCAGAGAATCCCTTTATTAAACCCTCAGACTAGATTAGATTTCATGGTTATATACACTCAGACGTCCAGTAATGTTCTGTCATAACACTTATCAAAATGGTAATGAAAGTTATTCGTATATTTTGTTTAGTAATCCAATACTGACACTCCATGTGCACTGGGGCTGTTCTGCTCATCACCAGAGCCGAATACCTAAAGGACACCTTTCCCCAGCAGAGGTTTAATGAATATCTGAATGAATGAACGTAAGAAGCACATTTGTCAAAGCAAACAAATTAACTTACATATTTCTATTATCTCGTGTAATACTGTGATGTCTTTTAATATTATTACCACCGTGGTATTTCCTTCTCCAAATATTTGTTAACTGCGGTATTCAAGATATGTTCTAGAGGCTGCAGTTACAGTGAGGAACAAAAAAGATGATTTGACCCTCTTACATTTTAGCCAGCGAGACACACATTATTAAACAACAGACTGCAGAACTACTTATTAATTTCAACTGCAGTAGAAGCTATGAAGGAGATGCTCTCAGGGCACATAAAGTGGGACCTCAGCTGGTCTGGGGTCAGGAAACACCTCCTTAAAGGAGTGCTTTTTTTCAGCTACTATCTGAAGCAGTAGTAGTAGGAGCTAAGTTGGGTTTGGGCATCAGGGCTGGTGTGCCGCTGAAATGGGATGAATTTTATACAGAAGAAACTGCATTTGCAAGGTATGAGGGAGAAATATGCATGTGTTCAGGGACCAACGTCAAAAATTAAGGAGTAGAATGATGCTCTTAAGATGAGGCTGCTGAGGCAAGAGCACAGAGGGTGTCATGAATCTTAAGTATTTTGGCCTTTGTCCTAGAGTAATGGGAGCCCCTTATACTGATTTAAAAGGGGAGTGATCTGATTAGATTTGTGCTGATCTCTTACTGTAGGAAATAAATATTACTTACATGTTTTGTTTTGTTAATTATTTCAGCCCAGAACAAAGTCCCTCATACACACCTAGACTCCAGCAAATAGTATTACTTTTGTATCACTAAGTAAAAATTCATTTTAACTCACTGGTCCTAGAGATTCCCAAAGAATAAAAAATAAAGAAGGTTATTGTAAAACTCCAAACAGAAAGCCCAAAAGAAATGTGTAATCACAGGAGTAAACGATTGTCGTTTTTTAAGTGCCTGCAGTATTCATTTGGCATCGGCAGGTGGCGCCAGGCGTCACGTTACTGCCATAGCTAACAGGAGCAGAGATGAGTTACTTAAATCTCTGCTGAGTCAAGGAGGAATTATGTCAGCTTCCAAACACGCTATTTATATTCATGCATCATGTGACCCGGCTCAAATGTCTCATCTCGGGCTTACTTCTTCCACTCACACAATACAATTCTCTCATTACTAAGTTTGTTTACACCTGAAAAAATTTAATAGGATTTATAACATCAAAAGCTTTCTTTTAAAAGTGTTTTTACAGTCTCCTCTCTTCCATCAACAGATACAGCGCTCTGCATATTTCCAAGCAGACAGTATTTTTATTTCCACTGGACAGAGGCCAAAGTTTCCTAACCCAGTGTATACAGAGGAATGTCAGGTAACCGTCTTCTATCTCAGAAGATACTGTTTTAATATTCTTTCTAAATACTTAGACATATGATAAAGCAACAAGCTTAGAGGAACACTCTTTGCTTACATATGAGATGGAGGGCTTATTCGATCTCCAAAATTTTCTAACACAAAAAACACACAAAGTCCGCCTGCCGATGCAGGCGATATGGGTTCGTGCCCCGGTCCGGGAAGATCCCACATGCCGCGAAGTGGCTGGGCCCGTGGGCCATGGCCACTGAGCCTGCGCGTCCGGAGCCTGTGCTCCGCAACGGGAGAGGCCACAACAGTGAGAGGCCCGCGTACTGCAAAAAAAAAAAAAAAAAAAAAACCACAAAAAAGCGCCCCAGTTTCTAAGGAATCAGGACTGTCATCAAGTTTCCAGGTTCTCTTCCTGGCTGATACTAGTCATGATCCCTTAAAGTCAGATGATGTGACTCGGATGCGAGGCACCTACCTCCACTCTGCCTTATTGTGCAGGAATGAGTTACACTGGTCAGGAAGGTTTGCGTCATGCGACATGGACTCCAGGATTGAAATGATTTGCTTGAAAGTTGGCCGTTTCTGAAGGAGAAAAAATAATCACTAGTTGAGACATAAGAAAGTAGATTTTTAAGAGAAAATCCGGGCTTCCCTGGTGGCGCAGTGGTTGAGAGTCCGCCTGCCGCTGCAGGGGACGCGGGTTCGTGCCCCGGTCCAGGAAGATCCCACATGCCGCGGAGCAGCCCGTGAACGGCCCGTGAGCCATGGCCGCTGAGCCTGCGTGTCCGGAGCCTGTGCTCCACAATGGGAGAGGCCACAGCAGTGAGAGGCCCACGTACACCAGCCCCCCCACCCAAAAAAAAAAAAAGAGAAAATCTACAGGTATAGTAATAAGGTCAAGTCACCTTATTACTATATAAAATAAAATAAAATATGATGTAATGTCCTGATTCAGTTATTTCACATCTGTCAGACTGCTCAGGTTTAGGGAACCATACTTCTTATTTTCAATCAGTTATTCATAATAGACTCAGATGTCATTTTTCTATTGTGTGGCCTAAGGTTGGAATGATTATAGTATTTTTCCAGGTAAGGAAAGTACTAACTATAATTCTCTCTTTTGGGTATGATTAAGGACTCCTAAAAGGAATAAGTTAAGTCTTTAAAAAAATCTATGCGATAGGACTTCCCTGGTGGCACAGTGGTTAAGAATCTGCCTGCCAGTGCAGGGGACACAGGTTCGAGCCCTGGTCCGGGAATATCCCACATGCCGCGGAGCAACTAAGCCTGTGCGCCACAACTACTGAGCCTGTGCTCTACAGCCCGCAAGCCACAACTACTGAGCCTGTGTGCCACAACTACTGAAGCCCACACGCCTAGAGCCTGTGCTCTGCAACAAGAGAAGCCACCACAATGAGAAGCTCGCGCATTGCAACGAAGAGTAGCCCTCACTCACCGCAACTAGAGAAAGCCCATGTGCAGCAACGAAGACCCAATGCAGCCAAAAAAAGAAATCTATGTGATAGGAGCTTCCCTGGTGGTGCAGTGGTTAAGAATCCACCTGCCAATGCAGGGGACATGGGTTCGAGCCCTGGTCCAGAGAGATCCCACATGCCGCGGAGCAACTAAGCCTGTGCGCCACAACTACTGAGCCTGCGCTCTAGAGCCCATGAGCCACAACTACTGAAGCCCACACGCCTAGAGCCTGTGCTCTGCAACGAGAAGCCACCACAATGAGAAGCCTGCACACCGCAAGTAGCCTCCCACTCAATGCAACTAGAGAAAACCCGCGTGCAGAAACGAAGACCCAACAGAGCCAAAAATAAACAGATAAATAAATAAATTTATTTTAAAAAATATCTATGAGATAAAGCAAGTATAGTAAAAGTTAACAGTAGAGTCTGGGCGATGGTTATACCAGTGTTTACTGCAAAATTCTTTCAACTTTTCCATATGTTTGAAAATTTTTATAATAAAACGTTGGGGGAAATCTACTTATTAATCTAGCAGAACTTATAAAATTTCCTAAACCAGTTGCTCAGAGAAAAATTCCTCAATTTTAAAGCCATCATAACTTCACTGTTTTCAATGTTTATTCCACATTAAAACTAGTTTTGATGTTGGGAAACTCTCAGGTACTGTTTACTAGAAATTGAAAAAGGAGTGGTTAGATGTATTTCTTTAGCTAGCAAAAACTACCCTAGTCTATCTCTTTAGACTCTAGCCAAGACTGAGACAAAAGGTTTAAACAAAAATGGAGAAAGATAATAAAAGGATGATGTACATTCTCTCTTCATCACACCTCATAATTATACCATTTCTGAACAAATTACCGTTGCAGCAATTAAAACATGCATTTTAATTTAGGAGCACAAAAACAAGAAGGAAGAATGTTGAGGTGGCTTGCTCTCAGGACTTGAGTGCTTCCTACATTAAGAAAAGCAATTTTTCTTAGGAATATAAAACTGGGATATTTATTCTGAGTTCTCCCATTATTGTTCTCTTTCAAGGGTGTGTGTGTGTATGTGTGGGTGTGTGTGTTTTAAAAGAGGGCGTAAGTACCTAAATGTCACTGATTGTACATTAAGCCTTGTAATAAGCAAAGAGAAAAGTGCCTTAACTAGGAAATTTGAAAAAATTCTGTTTGTCTTCTTTGAATTTGTTCCCATTTTAATTTCTCCCACCACGTGTCAAGGTTGCAAAAGGAAAAATGTTTTAATTGTTTGTACAGGAACTAATTATATAATAAATATAGGATTTTCATTTTTCATGGAAAAGCAGCAGGAGGAACTGACAAATTTTCAAAGAATAATATTGTTCCCTACACTTAATCATTCTTGAGATAAGGTAAAACTTTTTGTAATTGGATGGCAAGTATCCCTGAAAAAAATCTTAATTTTATAGTTAGAATACGCTCTCAGATGGAAATTATCAAAGTGAACATTTAGAAGGTAGCAACAATGTAGAATTTTGTGTTAATATTTAATGAGTATTCTGGTTACAGAATACAGCATTTGGTCTAGGATCTTCCTCCCAAGCGGTTTACGTTCCTTTTATGTATTACGTAGGCTTTGCTTACTTAAAAAGGCACAACCAGAACAATTTATTAAGCATCTGTATACGTTGTTATTTTTGTTTTATATATAAGGAAGATCAGTCTCAGAAAAGTATGAATTGCCCAGTATCACACAGGAAGCAAGTTACAGAACCAGGGTCTATGCTCTTAAACACTTCAAAATGTTTTATCACATGACGGTAAGACATTATTTCCTATCAAACTCAGGGCTTTAACTATTATTTTTTTCTCCTTTAGAAATATCATTTTAGAACTTGAACCGATACCCACCTTTACTTCCTTCTTTTCTTCAAAAAAAATTTTTTTGAACACCTGGTGGAAGCCACTGGAATGATCTAACATTTATTTACCTAATAGCAGCTTTCTCTTGTATACATTTCTACCTCCTCATTGCAAAATAATGTATTTCTATAGGTGAGCTGAATATTTTAATCTATGTGTTAATACTCTAGAGTCTAAGGACTGAAAAAAAAGAAATAAAAAATATTTTAACCAACTATTGCTCTATCTTTGGGCACAGAACTGGCACCAACTTCTGGTTGAACTGCTATATACTTCTAGCCAGAGAACTAAAATGTGCCTCTCAGGGAAATAAACCTTGGTCTGGCCACTTGAGTCAACAAAAAATTGTGCATCTACTTACTACATTTACGGAAGATGCTATAGGGAAACAAAGAAAAGCTAGCTCTATTCCCTCATGGAGCCTGTAATCCATTTAGGAAGAAAAGATATTTTTAAAAATGCAGGGCTTCCCTGGTGGCGCAGTGGTTGAGAATCCGCCTGCTGATGCAGGGGACACAGGTTTGTGCCCCGGTCCGGGAAGATCCCACATGCCGCGGAGCGGCTAGGCCCGTGAGCCATGGCCACTGAGCCTGCGCGTCCGGAGCCTGTGCTCCCCGACTGGAGAGGCCACAACAGTGAGAGGCCCGCATACCGCAAAAAAAAAAAAAAAAAAAAGCAACAGCACAAGATGAGGCAGTAGCCCAGACTATGGTTTTGGAAAAGAAGTAGTTAGTATGGACGGGGGTAAACAGAATAACCAGGGAAGGCTTGATGATGAAGTAATCAGGGGAGAAAAGAAAAGAAGGAAAAGAACATGTTCAGGGAATAAAGGTGTTAAGGTGTGTCTAGAGGAGAGCAATGAGAGAGTTAGAAATGTGAGCTGGATGAATAATCAAATCAAATATAGAGGGCATATATTATTTGTATCAGAATAAAATGCCATGAATTTAGGAAATAAAATTGATCTCAAACATTCTTCATACTTCACGGGGCTAGAACACAAGATTCCTCTGACCCTAAAAAAGGGTCAGCTTACTACATGTTAAATAGAGACATGCCAGCTTCATGGCATCAACTCTGGACCTAATGTCCTTGTTGTGTAGGTGTTTACACTTATCATTTAATTAATACACCATAAATGTATATTCTTAGAATTTTAATTAACATAGTACAGAGTTTCTGATTAAGAAACTCAAAACCTGCTTTGCATACTGAAATATAATTAAAATTACAGAGATCTAGTTGCATTCATCTAATTCAGCACACATAACTTCAGATGAAATTTCTACTTGAGTATCAGTGAGAAAAATACTACAAAAATTACCAACTGGGCCACAACGGACATATAAGTGGTAGAGTATGAAAAGGGTAGTATTTTAATAGTATAAAATAAATGTGCTACAGAAAGCTTGCAAACAGCCACTTACAGTTTCCACTGGATTAGTTGCAAAGTGCAGGCATTTCTCTTAATGCTTAAAAATCCCCATATTCTAAAAAATCACACACTAAAATAAGGCCTACACAGGAGCAGGACAGACCATTCAAAACCTATCAACTTCGTCATAAAAAAACTAATGAAACAATAATAAACCTAAATAAAAATACTAACAGTTTGAAAACTGTTAAATTCCTTAATAAAAACAATACTAAGTAAATATAGGACTCTTTAAAGAAGGGTGAGGGTAGTTTGATGAACAGGAGTGAAAGCAGATGGAGGCTGCTGGTTCACCAGGCCAAAGGTGAAACGCACAAGGCTGGGGAGAACCAGCAACAAGCTCTTCCAAGACAAAGCACCGCTCATCCCAGCCAACAGGGAGCACGTGGGGCAGAGGGACCTCTCGGGTCCATGTCTCTTGCTGTGCTACTGGCTGCACTACTGTGCCTGGTGTTCAGCTGTTCTCACTTGTGGTGTGGAACAGTGTGCTGAAAACCACTACTCATGATTCAACATGAATTCTGCGTGATACTAACACAATCCCCATACTCACCAAGTGTTACGAGTTACTCCCACTAGACAAAACGCAGGTTTCCGTATTGGTGAATTCAATCAACCCAAGTTCGAACAGGCTATTGAACCCGAGGATGGTCGGGGGGTTCCTGACTCAACTACGCCATTTGATATACGGGACTTGAGCATCCGTGGATTCCACTGGGGTCCTGGAACCAACTATCCCCCCCACCCCCCACCCCATACCGAGGAATTGCTGTATATGTTATCATCATTCATTCTTCTTGGGGGTCATACAGGAACTGTGTTTAAATTAAGGGAGAAATTCCATTCTTAAGTCTTTCTCTTTAGATCTCTATTTAAAAGGTCAGTTTGTAATACACCTATTTCCATGAAAAACCGGACACATTTGAACTATAAAATTTTAGTTCCTTTCTTGAGTGTATCTCTTTTATTATTATTATTTTAATTAATTAACTAATTATTTTTGGGCTGCATTGGGTCTTTGTTGCTGCGCGCGGGCTTTCTCTAGATGCAGTGAGTGGGGGCTACTCTTCGTTGCGGTGCACGGGCTTCTCATTGCGGCTTCTCTCATTGCAGAGCACGGGTTCTAGGCACACGGGTTTCAGGAGTTGTGGCACGTGGGCTCAGTAGTTGTGGCTCGCAAGCTCTAGAGCGCAGCCTCAGTAGTTGTGGCGCAAGGGCTTAGTTGCTCTGCAGCATGTGGGATCTTCCTGGACCACGGCTTGAACCCGTGTCCCCTGCATTTGCAGGCGGATTCTTAACCACTGCACCACCAGGGAAGCCCCCTATTATTATTATTTTTTAAAAATATTTATTTATTTTTGGCTACACCGGGTCTTGGTTGCGGCACAAGGGATCTTTGTTCCAGCATGTAGGATCCTTAGTTGCGGCACTGCGGACTCTTAGTTGCGGCACACATGCGAGATCTAGTTCCCCGACCAGGGGTCGAACCCCGGCACCCTGCATTGGGCACACAGTGTCTTACCCAATGGACTACCAGGGAAGTCCCTTGAGTGTATCTCTCTTATTCCAATATTTAATCTGTGAGGATCTTTTTTATTTTTTATCTTTTTATTATGGAAAATTTCAAACATATGAGAAAGTAGAGAGAACAATATAATGACCCTCCATATACCTATCACTTCAAAAGTTATCATGGATGACGGTATTTAATCTATACCGTCATCCATTTCCCTTCACTTTATTTTGAAGCAAATCCAAGACTCGCCTATCATTTTACCTATAAACATTTCTTTATGTATGTGAGAGTCTTTTAAACAGATCTTTGTGGGGAAAGGAAATGAGCCATTCATGCTCGAATGGGATAACCACATGAAAGCCTTAATTTTTGGAATTTCTCCAACTCTATTGTGATAGCTTAAAAAACATCACTGAAACTCCACAGGGAGTGCGTATCAAGATTCTCTAGAAGTGCTACCTTTGCCTGGTGTTTGGCTAGAAAGGCAATATGGTGTAGTGGTTAAGCACAGGGACTCATGTCAGCTGGCTTGGCTTCATCCTCCAGCTGCACCACTTACTAGCTGTGTGGCCTTGAGAGCTCACTAATTAACCTCTGTGTTCATGTGTAAAAGGAGGATAATAACACTACCTCGTTCACAGAGATATTCTGAGGAATAAATGAGTTAACATACACAAAGTGCTTGGAACAGTTCCTGGCTTACAGTAAGCACTGTGGGCTAGCATCTGTATAACATGAAGGTGCAACAGTTACTATTAAAGATTAAAAACAAGGTAACAAAATTCTTTTTTATTGACTCAAGAATGCCAGAGTGCTGTAAGAAAGACCCAGTAATGACTTCTAGGGATCAAGACAAGTGGATGTCAACAGAAAGCCTTCACAGTCAATCTGGGGCTCGGAAGAACAGCAACCCAACTTTGCTTTGTAATGAATTTTATTACCCCAAGTTTTAAAAAGTCAAAGCCAAACAAACAAGTGAAATTTCAGAACAACAACAACAACAACAACAAAATATATGTGTGTGTGCGTGTGTGTGTGTGTGTGTGTGTGTTTGTGTGTGTATACCTTGGCATCAGCTTCCCAACACTGATGTAACAGTTCAGCAAAACTCTTGGGGCAACTGCTTGGAATGGTTAATCTCTGTAACAGGGAAAGAAAAAATAAATCAAACTGAAACAAAACAAAACAGAAGGATTTTCTCACTAAAGGAAGGAAATTCTAATTGAAAGGTATAAAAGAGTTAATTTAGTAGCATAAACAAGACATAAAATTTAAAACTTGCATTGATTAATATGTGACTGGCGAGAATTTACATTTAGGTTCATAGCATCTAATCTCTAAAGACACTTTACCGTTTTCCTCCAAAGAGGAATCACAGTGGGTGAAGAAACAGGGTTCAGCACAAGTGCAACAAAATATAGAATCAAGTCTAAAAGAAACCAGTACGAGAGGGGCAAGTTGGAACTTAAATACTAAATCTAAACCACACATCTATCACTGTATTTTTATAGGCAACTATGAGGTATGCAAACAGGCCAGGTAACTAGGAAAACAGTTCAGCTTTGGCAATAGGTGTACAACTTCTGAAAACATCTTGAGCACAGAGATAATTTTAAAGAAGTGTGCATTCTCTCAGCAGCAAATGAGACATTCTGAATGGATGACTCATTATGGCTTAGTTTTGGTCAAATGTATAAACTATAAGGACTTGATAGAACAAAGATTATAATGTGAGGATTAGTCTTGTTCTAACATTGTACAGCAGTGGTTCTCATAGGACATGTAATGCCCCCAGGGGCAGTTTACAGATCTACAGAGACATTTTTGTTTTAAAGTCTGGAGGGTTGCACCTGGAGCAGGTCAAGAATGCTGGCCATCTTTCGATATATAGTAAAGCCCTGATTAAAATTCTCCTGCATTCCACCAAACTTCAAATGCCCCGTGTGCATTCATGTGAGTAAAACAAGAAAACAATGAGGCTTATAATTTTCTGAGCCTTAGAATCTGATTTATAAATAGACTATTTTAAAAAATATTTTAAAAATACACCGAACATTCTATGAATGCAACTACTAAATAAAATAAATCAAGGGCAGATTGATTTTTGCATTATTCATAACCTTACCAAGATTTTGGGAAAATGTTGCCTACAACAGTGTTGCTCATGGTACTGGAATCATTAATACAACCCATTTCTACTCTGCATTTGTAGCTGTTGAATTCTATTTATCCATAGGTGGAAGTATCTAAAACTTCCATTATCACCTCTACTGTTGTTATGCCTGAGCATTTATACATTGCAATACATATTTACTTCTTCCTTATATTACATTTAGAGCATCATGTTGACTTAAAATACAATGTTGTACTACCTCTGAATTTCATTTCAGGGAAGAAGATGAAGCATTAACATAGTTGTTATAAAGAGAGCATTGGATGTGATAGAGCTGA
The DNA here is from genome assembly GCF_949752795.1 of Hyperoodon ampullatus. Lineage (NCBI taxonomy): Eukaryota > Metazoa > Chordata > Mammalia > Artiodactyla > Ziphiidae > Hyperoodon > Hyperoodon ampullatus. Next base: position 88,020,923 of record NC_136921.1, on the reverse strand, counting down.
GAACCTCTGTACTAAGAAGATTTATTTTACAGTATTTTTTGTCAAGAAGTTTTGCAAATAAAAAACTGAAAACAACTTAGTTGGATTTGGGGGAGGCTACGTATAAAACTAGAAAAACAGTTGCCTTGGCAAGAAAACAATCTATATTTGGAATAAAAATAAAAATAAACCAAAATAAATAAAACTTTAAAGCAAAGTAAAAAAAAAACAAACAACTCTCCAACTTAGAGGCTACACTAAGCATTTTTAAACTTCTGGTCTTGTGATTTCACAGAATAGAGCAAGATGTAGTAAATGGTACTATTATTTTACTGTAATGCAAACTGGAAACCTTTTGATGACGGTCAAGAGGAAAATCATGTGTTTACTTAAAAAAAAAAGTAAGATGGTTGGGGATGGCAACTAATAAAAACAGACAGTGACTGCAATTATGTGACTGAATGCACTCCATGTGTGATGAAAAATAAGTTTTCATAAAAGGTAACATTTTCAACATAACTTTAGCACAACATTTTCCCAAGAACTGAAATGTGAACTGGCTGAATATGGATGTTGATCTTTTCTTACTGACAAACTTTTTAGATACCACATGTAAGACATTATAAAAGGAGACATAATTATTTTAAATTATCTGAGATGGCCAAATATCAGTTAAATCTAGACTCAGACACTTCATGTAACGGACTATTTTGGTACACTAAAAAGTACTTTAAAAGAGAATCTAAAATATTTAAGTCCTGATTATGTAACTGTGGGCATTCCTAATTCATTAAAACATCCTGAAATAACCAGATATTAGCACCAGGTTTGCAACACTACTTAAAACTTAAATATTTTAAGATAAAACAGTTTCAAATTTAAAATTAAAATATTTCCTAATCACTAAATTAGGCATGATATTTTTTTAAAAGATCCTATTCTTTTTTGCACCATTTTCAACATAAGATGCAATAATTATTTTTTAAGTCAAGTTCATTATCTTTTTTTAAAGTGTAGTCAAGAACAATGGATTAAGTTTTTGAGGATTTCTATGTTAACAAAGAATAGTAATTTTGCTACTTAGAATAAAACACATTTAAGCATTTATAAAGGTAGAAATTATAATGCCAGAACATTCTGAATGACTACTAATTGAGTTTTATGGAAATCACAAAGGCAGATAGACATATCTGTAAGATTTTAAAAATTTATTAGTAATACCCTCTTAATTTCATGCTTCCTATGAGTTCACTGTTTGCTTTGTAAAGTTTAACAGTGCTTTATGGATTCTAGTTTCAATAGGATTTAATAATAGGAAAAATGATTGTTTGAAGACCTTATTTCATTATTAAGGCTTTGGAATCAAAGGTCTTCAGACATAATTTTTAGAAAGTATCGATCTTCCTATAGATGCAAAAGGCAATCCTAAATGGTGAAACCAAATAAGGTCTAGAGTCTGGTTAACAGTAATGTATCAGTGTCAATTTTCTGGTTTTGATACTATACTATACCTATGTCTCACCAGTGGGGGAAGCAGGGTGAAGGGTACACAGAATTCTTTGTAATATTTTTGCAGCTTTCTATGAGTCTAGGATGACTAGCATTCTAGTGTGACTAGCTCACATTTAAAATGTCTCTCTGACAGTTTAAACATGTCATCCTTTATTTCAGTGAGGCCTCTTAAAAAAAACTATAGCTTTCTCTTTTCAACTCAATAGCCCAAGGTATTCCAGAGTAAAAATAACTAAAATAAAATAAGTGGAATTTGAAGGGATTTTTATAAATTGTATTTAAGTCAAAGTCTCAATTTTATTATAAAATAAAATAAATCCTTGGGAATTATTTTAATGCTATCTCAACAGAATTTGTTTTGGTAATAAGTGCCTCCATTTATGAGGTAGAATGAAGACATTTTCTTGAATGATGACAATGGAAACTACATTTGAACTTAATTTCCATATCCTGATAAATGAAATAAATATGCAGAATGAGAACAGACAAACCAATATCCTTGTAATACCCAATTTTCATTAGGTTCATTAGAAAGTTGAGAAAAATTATTTCACCTTGTGGGTTTCTTTCAAATGACTATTTCATTTAATAACTATAGTATGCGAGGCATTTGAAGAGTCTCCATCTGTTATTAGCTGATCATGAGATCACACCATGGACACTCTACTTTAGGGGATTCCTGGGGAGAAAGGGGGACATGGCCTCCTCATGTAGCCTGCTGAAGAGATTCTGAAGGTTATTTATGGGGGACCCTCAACCCTCAAGTCAGCTACTCAAAGGGAGCTTCTAAATTCATTTTTCTCTTTGTTTTTAAAGTGCTTTAGATTCACACCTTTTCTGCCCTCCTTTAAATGAAATATTTAAAAATATTAATTACTCTGTCTTATACATATTTGGAGGGTCCAGTCAGCTTTTTAAAAAAATTTCCTCCTAGTTTATCTTGAAATGATACAGAGGGAAACAATGACATTGAGCGTTCTGCTCCAAAGTCAACAGAAGGTCAATAATCTTCTTCACTCTATTTGTCAACCCAGAACTACACGTCTAATCATCTCACTGGCAAAAGAAACTGAACAGAGTCAAGTGGGTTCTCATACCATGAGATAATCAGTTACCCTGTGTGTGAGGTCTGATTTAATAGCACACCAGGAATAACCATCCCATTTAATTAAAACAGAACAGCCTCTGTGAAACAATGAGTAAGACACATTCTTGAATATAACATCTTTTTATTTTTCTTAAATTGGCAGCTCTCTCCCATCAAGTTCAGCTATCATGAACATTTCATCCATTCTCAATGGCTCAGGAGGACAAATTAATAAGATAACCATGAATTATGTGATCTAAAATATGGAAACTCGGTTTCTCTCAGTCAATAGCTGCTTTTTGATTGATCTAGTTTGCTCCTGCACTCACGTGGGGAGCAGATCAATCTAATTCTTTTAAAGTGTTAAAAAGGGAATATTGCTACATATTCACCGTTTTGCAAATTATTTTACCCTAAGACTGCACCCTTCCCTTTTGTGAAGGGCACAGATAAGATGTGGAAATGAAGAAGTTTTGTGAAATAAAGTTGTTTTGCAGCGTTGCAAAGACAACTGCGTGCTTCCATTACTTGATCTAACTTCTCATAATACCTTGATAATGGATGCTTCATCCTTATGCTGAGAATTTCCATGGCTGTGCGTTTCAGTCACAATTTTAAACCTTTCAAAATGTATTTGCTGTCTTTGATATGAATGTACCATGTTCTCTGATGTTGGCTCATAGGTCCAACTAACGGAAAGCCTCAATTTGTGGGAAGAAGAAAAGCGAGGCTGGGGACACAGCACAAACGGTGTTTACGCCACTGAAGTTCTTTTGAAATGGAAAGGCTCTGCATGAAGAAGGGAACAGTTATGCCACTGCCTCGCCAATTCCAGTGAGGAGCTCATCTTCAATGTAGTGTTCAACGTAGGTGGCAAAACTGTAATTTTTCCCTTTTTTGAAACTATTTTTTCTTCTTTTATTTTTGAAATTCTCATCTAAGCGACAGTTTCTTGTACTATAGTGACTCCTGCTGGGAGAGGTAAGTTGAAGTAGCTGAAGGTCTCTTACAGATATATCAACTCCCGGACAGTAAAAAAGATGTCCTAAACGCAGGAGATGGAGTTAAAACTGTTCCCCTACCTTGGACGCAATGGCTTCTTTCATCACTAAGAACAAACCCCTAGGTTTTACAATTGAGACTGAGAAACTAGTACAGTACTTGTACAATTTTTGATCTACAGCATCACGACGTGAAGCTGCAACAATTAGATGTAAAGGGTCCATTCATGAGGAATAACATCACTTTGACCCTTTGTGTTAGCTCCTACTGCTAATCTTTCCATAAGCGTGAACTTACTTTCAATTTGAAGAAGATGAAAAAGTCTTTTGCAAAACCCCAATACTGTTTTCTGATCTATGTACCTGAATGGAGAATCGCAGTCTTACCTCGTTTTTTTCCACTACAAGCCAAGCTACTTGTAATCCTTCCAGACCTTTAAAGGGGGCCTCCCTTGTTAGCATCTCCCAGAGAACCTGGAACAAAAAGAAAATGGAATTTTTATTCTTGTACTTCATATTTTTGGTATATTACTGAAACTTTAACATTTAACTGTATCCAGTTACCAGGCACAACCAACTCCATCTGTAGAAACTTGGGCAAAATGTATATATTCATGCAGAGGACTTCTTCCATACATTTTATATATATATACATATTTTAGTTGTTCTTGTTGCTGTTCTTTTTTAATATTAAAAACAAAATATCTGGTTTAGGAATTAGAATATCTAGAGCCAGGCTTAAAAGTTTATGAAACCAGTGGGCCTCAGTGATTTAACTTCATCTTGTAAATTAACAGAATTCTCATGTATCACCACAAACTAGATTTTATATTTTGTTGGTCAAAACTCTTTGCACCTTCAATCTCTGATAAATTGTTCTATAAGATAATAACTGGGAATTCAACCATATTTTCAAAGGTTCAATAATGGTCTCATAAAAAAAAAAATATCGAGCGCCAAATTCAAATCACTGGCTAAACCACTTACTCCACAATGGTAGGTACTCGCCAAACTGTAACATTTAGATTTTGTGCTTTGGAGGAATCTCTCTCAAAATGAGTCAGTCTAAGGGATTCATTTTCCACCTACCACATAATTTATTATACTATATTCTAAAATGTAATAAATGCCTTATATATATACATATATATAGGCTGTGTATGTGTGCGTGTTCATGCGTGTGCAAATTTATGTTTGTGTTATCTCTCTGCAATCCTTGAGATTAGCAGGATTAATAAATCTGTACTGGAATGCCCAAACAAAGCAAACTGATGCTGGAAATGCTGAAAACAGCCAATGATTTTGTATTCTCTTTAAACTCTGAGTAATGGAGATTTTTACATTCAGTTTCTTTCTCTATTTATACAAAGGAGTATTAAGATTTGAATCTACCAATACTTTTGTGAAGTGCAAAAACAATTATAATTTTATCAATAATAATCGTAATAATAACAACCACTATCATTTATTGAGTGATTATGTTCCAGTTACTCTGTTAAACCCTTTTGGTATGTTATCATGATTAATCTCAATCCCATCAGAGAGGTATCATTCTCATTTGTATAGATGAGGAAACTAAGGCTTAAGGAAGTTAAATAAACTTGCCCAAAGGCACTGAGTTATCAGGTGGCAGAGCTAGAATATGAATTTGCTCTCTCACCCCTGAAGGTCAAGGTCTTGACCACATGTAATTGTAGAGAGGGAAGAGCTACAGTATAAGAGAGAATGCAGCGGGTCCTAGTTTCGGTATGGAGCCATGGCAGAAGCGAATTCAGCACCTCTGATTTACACTTCTGTTGTGCTAAAAACAAAAACCCATTTCTAAATAAGAATGTAGATTGAGGATATATACACTGTTCAAGGGAATCCAATATCCACTATTTCCTCAGCCAGCGCTCGGTCTTATTGGAGCTATAACATGTTAAATGAATTCTGGCTAATACGAAGATAATTAGCAAAATCAGGGAAACTGGCAGATGCTGCTCAAGCAGGAGAAAAAGAAATTCACTGAAACCTCTTTGGGCTTTTAATCAAGTGTGTCAGGTACTTCTTTAGAAGAGCTACTGAATAATTCTATTTGAGTCACAGAAGTGCTTAGGAGAAGGTAAGGGGCATCCCAGAAGGGGATGATGCCAGCAAACACTGAAAGTAAAGAAAGGGGGCTTCCCTGGTGGCGCAGTGGTTGAATGTCCGCCTGCCGATACAGGGGACACGGGTTCGTGCCCCGGTCCGGGAAGATCCCACATGCCGCGGAGCGGCTGGGCCCGTGAGCTATGGCCGCTGAGCCTGCGCGTCCGGAGCCTGTGCTCCGCAACGGGAGAGGCCACAACAGTGAGAGGCCCGCGTACCGCAAAAAAAAAAAAAAAGAAAGGGTGAGAACTAGAACAGGTGTGTGGTAACCTGACACAGGGCGGCACGGGGGTGGGGTGGGGGACAGAGGCAGGAAATGAAGCCCCTCAGTTTGTTGCAATTACCACCCTCCCGGTGGTGGGACTGGGGAGGGGAAGGCGTATGAAGGGCAGGTAAGTGAATGGATTTGGCATTCCTAAGGAGAATGGGAAGAATGACTGCCTCAAATACATCTAATGCCCTGGACCCCAAAACGTCTGGATAAGCAGCCTTGCACCCCTCCTTCTGGAGTCCAGCCTGCCTGCACAGTACACTGCACGTGCGCACACATGCACAAAGGCGGCCTGGGTTTTGTGGGGTAAGATGCAGAACCAAGAGCCTGGGGAGTGACACCAGAAAAAGATTGATGTCATTCTTTCTCCCAAAATATTCAGTTGCAAAGTGTCCAAAAATCTAATAAGACCCGAGTTATATTTCTCCGAGGGTTCTAATCCTGGAAAAAATAAGACAGTTTCATTCTACTCCCTCTCTGGGTCTCTAAAGAGCTACCACAGCTGAAGGAGCCACTTGATGGATGTGAAACTGGCAAGAATGGCAGGGACGGTGTCCTTAACCACTGGGTCCTGAAGCCCAAATGAGGTCTTTAGTTTAATTCCAGGATCGGCACATCTCAAGATTTCCTATTATTTATTCACCATTCAGAAATGTATCAAAAAAGTAGTAGGTGGTATGAGATAGGACAACAGCTTTTTCTACTGAACAAAATGACATGTGGCATAAAAAATGTAACTTTGTCGAGGAAGTCACTTAGAGGTCAAAAAGTATATTAAACTATGACTGAAAATATCAGTTATGGAAAAAATGCAGGCCAAACATTATTGTGATCTTTCACCTTAAAAATATTTTCCAACTCATTTTATATTGAGACATCCCCATGTTTAAACTGGGTTCACAAGGGAAATTTCTATTTTCAGTTTACAGAAGAGAAACTTGGACAAGTCTGTGTACTTTTCCTGCCTTTTCTTTTACAAACAATGGAAAGCCATTACCTGAGCCGGGCTGGTTCTGGAACAGGGCTCAGAGACAAGTGAGGCAGTGATGCTCGCTCTTAAGCTACTCTATTTTCAAAGCTGGGTTTGGCTGAGAAGCTTCTGAGAAGGTAATCCTTTCTGCATTGTCATTAGGAGAGCTTTGTTTTTAAAGAGTGGCCAGGTCTTGAGTTTTCAGAAGGCTAATTCTTCAATGATTTTGGCTCTCCTCCAAGTCTTTTCTTTTTTGTGGATAATATCCTAAACACTCCTGGTTTAGTCCTTCAAGAGAAGTCACCAGAAGGGGGTAGAAAAAAATCTACTGCCTTATAAAACAGAAACAATTGCCTGCCTAGCGAAGCTTACCAGGGCAGAAGCAAGGATCACAAGATCCATTTCTGGCATTTCACCAGCACGTTTATTTCAGGGCTATACAAGGCTGGCTAGTCTCCTCATGTGTTAAGAAGAAACGGAGGTTAATTAAACTGGGGAGGGCTAGGGACTTTGAGACTATGAAGGGCTAAATTCTTACAGCAAGTCTGAGAAAGAAAAAGAAGAAGCAAACATATATTGGGGTTTTGGGGGTGGGTTTCAAAAAAGGGACACCTGTTTTTTATGTTCTTATTCATCTGCATGTGACTGCTCTGTGGGCTCAATTAATGGAACAGGCTTTTTTTTTTTTTTTTTTTCTCGGTACGCGGGCCTCTCACTGTTGTGGTCTCTCCCGTTGCGGAGCACAGGATCCGGACGCGCAGGCTCAGCGGCCATGGTTCACGGGCCCAGCTGCTCCGCGGCATGTGGGATCTTCCCGGACTGGGGCATGAACCCGTGTTCCCTGCATCGGCAGGCAGACTCTCAACCACTGCGCCACCAGGGAATCCCCGGAACAGGCTTTTTAATGAGCCCTGGTATATTTTCTGCAAACAGACGCACCTACTGACAAAGGAGTTCTGGTTACTCACCTGTTTTGAAAGGACATCAAAAATTCTAAATGCCCGCATTGCTCTCCTAGATAGATATCATTTTCAAGATTTATGCACTATAAACTTCTACAGCTAACATGGCCCCTACCTTAATAACTGTCCTCTACTGCTCTTTTAGGGAGTACCTACTTTGGACATGTAACGCTATTTTCATTAAAAAAAAAACAAAACTGTGATTGTTTAAACAAAAAGGCTCAGTAAAGCATGCCTTGTACTTTTTCTTTCACTAATGGTGTTAATTGACAGAACTATGGGAAGGGGTCAGAATTAAATAAAATCCTGATTTGTCATTTATAACTAAATGAGCACATGTGCACTTTTCTGAATGGAATTCTGCTGATGCAGCTATGGGGTAAGAATAACCAGCATTCCGAGTAAACCCCTCTCTTTAAGATAGCAAAAGAGTAGCCCCTGTTTTAAAACTAACATGCAATGGGAAAGAGTGAGAATTGTGGTCACTTATCAGAATACTAGGAACCGTTCTTCAGCCATGTGGCTTGTCTTCCAATCTGGAATAAGAGGGTCCCACAGGGGTCTCAAATGTCAGTCCACTACAGATGGCAGAGTGGTTTCACTGGTTTTAAAGAGTTGTAAAAAACAAAAGAATATGCAACAGAGACTGTAAGTGGCCCTCATAGTCTAAAATATTTACTATCTGGCCTTTATAGAAAAAGTTTGCTGGCTCCTGTTTCCACAGGATAAAATGAGACACTGGCCCCAAGGAGCAGGCAAAGTAAAATGTAAATTGCCCTAAGATGGTGTCTAGCGCAGTGCCTGACACAATAAATAGATTTTTGCTTAAAAATGAGGAACATGACTTCATTAAGAGGAAATAATCTCACAAAAAGTCTTAAATCGCAACAAATTTCCCCATTTTCAGACTCCCCAGCAGATGATTTGTAGGATGGTTAGAACGTAGTAACTTTTGACATACGGGACCAGCTTTAGAATATATTTCTTCAGGAACTTTTGTTTTTTTCCCTTTCTTTTCATAAGATTTATTTGATCACTGTCTAAAGTAGGTTATAGCCTTCATTCTTAGAAGCACACAGAATTAAGGAAAATTAGGTATTTAACCTGATGCTACTACTGTCTTCCAACTTTCACAATTCTAGCCTTTCATCAAAAACATATATTTCATTCATGAAATGATTTTTTTCAATAGCCAACAAAACTGATATTATATTAATTTGGTATACATAAGATGTAGTAATGATTTAAAAAAAGCTAGCTAACTGAAACCAGCCCAGAACTTACTGAGGCTAGCAGTAATTACCTAGAGACTGATGAACTCTAAAGAAAAAGGAATGGGTTTGATAGTGTTGGTCTCCTTCTGTGCTATCAGCTGTCACCTTCAGTTGAAAACACAGCGGTTCAGGAAGAAGAGGCATGTTGATTTGGTCTAAAGTTAGACTGCTTTTTCCCCATTATTATGAAAGTCTCCTTTTAAGAAGTTATAAAATAGAGAGCCAATATGATCAGGAGATGAGAGGCGAAGACAGGGGGTTCCAAACACTATTTTGGACTTTTTAAAGGAAATACAGCATTTTTAGGGATAAAAAACTTATCCTCAAAAAAGGGCACCAAACAAATTCCTTCGTCCACCAAGGAACCTCCCTGCCTCTCCTCCCCCATTACCCCCACTTCCTTCTCTCTGCTAATTCAGATACAACTTATTCCTCAAGAATGATCCATCTCAAAACTCCTCCTCTAGCAGCTTCTGCTCCTTCACTGATTCATTCCTGTGGTCTCTATTCCTTGAGCATCCCACCTCCCGACCTTGAGCATCCCACCTCCCGACCGGCACATTATTCTGTTCTTGTAACTATGTTGCTCTGCTGGTATTCTTATGTGAGACCTTAGATTCATGCTTCAGATAGCCATTGCAGCAGACATGGGCAAGGCTGTGTGCTGGATGATAAGCACATTTTCTTCTGTAGTCTCCAAAAATTCACTAATCAGTTTAATGGTTGACATTTCCTGTTAATTAACTCATTTGGCAGATCCATTGGTGGTTTTTGAGCAACACATGACAATGAAGTCCTGTTCCACATTGTATCCACTGACTTACAGAGATATTCTACAGACATATGTCCACCCAGGAAGGCACTCTCCACAGGAGGGCATCAGGCCCAACACTATTTTAGGTTTCATCTAAATTTGCTTCTTGCAGATGGCACTGGCTTCTTCTCAACACACGACAAAATAACTCAAATGCATAAAAATGATCAAAGTAAACCTTCTAGTAATTAGAAAATATTCTCTCTGTTGCCACTGCTCTGGGCATTCCACCAGAAACAGCATCATTGTTTTAAAACTGTGTTAAATTGTCATACCCCGCTTCTGTAAGTTGTTTGCTTTTTGCATGTCCTTTAGCAAAAAAAAATGAGAAATGAACTCACCACACCATAGGAATATGTGTCACAAGTTTCAGACACAGGGAGACTCTGGATAACTTCTGGAGCCATCCATGGGAAAGTTCCAACCAAGGACATGTGCGTTGTGTGGTTGTGGAACCGAGAGGCACCAAAATCGCAGATCTGAGAAAAGAGAAACGAGTATCAACTTTTTACTCACTGACTAATAAAAGAATTACCAGTCACAGAACCTACATCTGAAATTAACGAAATTTTAAAAAATTAAAATAAACAGTCCTACCTTCAACACCCCATCAGCAGCAATAACAACTAAAAGGAAAAAAAAAGATAAATTATGAAACTCATCTAATTTGAGTTATACTGAAAAAAATTATAAACTTCTATTTCTATCTTCCATATGGCATTATGAAAGGTAAAATCAAAGTATTTACTGCACTGAAGATTTTGTAAAAAGGAGCTGACATTAAAATAAAAATACAAAACTAATTCTATGAGGTGCTGATTTAAAAAGGCTTCAAAACACTGGTTTAAATTAAATGCAGTAGCATCCAGCAAAAAAGGCATAGATTAGTAGTAGTCAAGAGAACCAAATTTTTACTTGGGTTCTGCCACTAGACTGTCAACATGATACTGAGGAATAATTAGCATTATTACTTCGTGGTATATATGGTTTTCCCTCCCAGTTGAAGAGTAATTTTCTTGAAGGCAGAGATAATACTCATTTATTTACCTATTCATACATTCATTCATTTAACAAATATTTGTTGAGCATATACTATGGGCAAGGCCATGTACTATGTTCTAGCAGAGGAAGGTGAGCAAGACTGGCATTGTCTCAGCTCTGGTAGAGATTACAGTCTAATTGTAAAGACAGTTAAACATCTATAATAAAGTGGGATAAGTTCCATGATGAGAGGCATGGAGACTGCCATAGGACCAAAGAGCAGTCTAATAAGTCAAAGTGTAAGGAGGTTGAAGTTTCCTGGAAGAAATGATGCTATGCTAACCAGAAAGAGGAGACCTGGGGGAGGAAAGCAGTTTTCTAAGCAGAAGAGTGAGCTTGTGCAAAAGGTCAGGAGCAGAGGAAAAGGCATGCAATTTTGGAGAGCACAGGCCAGGTCCAGAAGAGCCTTTGTGAGAAGTGGAAAGGCAATGAATGATTTTAAGTGGAGGAATGAAATGGTCAAATGTGCAGAGGGGAACAGAACACAGGTAAGGAGATCACTGTGTGCACCAGTGCTGTAGTCCAAGAGAGATAAGGATGCCTGCACTAAGGCTGTGGCAAAGGACAGGAGAGAAGTGGACCGAGTTAAGAAACAGCTAGGAAGCAGAATCAACTGGGCTTGGATAATTGGCTATGGGGGAGGAGGAGGAGAACTCAAAGAGGAAATAAAATAGAGGCAATACAGCATAATGGTTAGAACAGGAACTCTGCAATCAAACTGTAATTCCTTTTTATTTGATTACTGGATTAGGCAACTGGTATTGTCACTCACTGAGAAGGGAATGAAGGGATAATTTTTTTGGGGGTAGGCAGAAGATGAAAAGATCAACTTGGACACAGTACATTTTAGGGTCACACAAGATACGTATGTGAATATGTTCAATAAGCAGATAGATAGTTTTGAAGCTGAGATCTATTTGCGAGTGTTAAGATGTAGTTGGGGCTTTTATGGGAGTGGGCGAATAAGAGCATAAGAAGGGAGAAGGCCAAGGGCAAGATCCTGAAGAAATGTTTCTAGCCTTTCCTTTGTAAGCCACACAGTGCCTTGAACATGGTAGTTTAGCAATACTTATTAGCTGTTACTAATGACCTTGATAAGTGGAGAAAATAACCTTTGCATGATCCAATACACAGAAATAGCCTAAGGGTAAATTTGATACTATATATAATAAGCTATACGTTTTTTCAAATAAAAATATAAATATTGTTAATACTATATTCAGTTATTTAAAAAGTACTTCTACTACTTTTTTTTGACTATAAGATTAATAAGTGTTCATTAAAAAAAGTCTAACATTATAAATCTGTGTAACTTAGGGCTTCCCTGGTGGCGCAGTGGTTGAGAATCCGCCTGCCAATGCAGGGGACATGGATTCGAGCCCTGCTCCGGGAAGATCCCACGTGCCGCGGAGCAACTAAGTCCGTGTGCCACAACTACTGAGCCTGCGCTCTAGAGCCCATGCCCCGCAACAAGAGAAGCCACCGCAATGAGAAGCCCACGCACCACAAAGAGGAGTAGTCGCCGCTCGCCACAACTAGAGAAAGCTTGTGCACAGCAACGAAGACCCAACACAGCCCAAAATAAGTAAATATAATAAATAAATTTAAAATAAATAAATAAATCTATATAACTTAGAAAATGAAAGTCCTACTATTCTGTCTCCACCCCCCCAAAAACTGTTAAAAGTTTGATCTATATTGTTTCAATGTGTATGTGTTTTCACATCAAGTAACTACACAAACTGTAATTTTTTTTTGGCTGCGTTGGGTCTTCGTTGCTGTGCGTGGGCTTTCTCTAGTTGCAGCGAGCAGGGGCTACTCATCGTTGCGGTGCACAGGCTTCCCATTGCGGTGGCTTCTCTTGTTGCGGAGCAAGGGCTCTAGGCGTGCGGGCTTCTGTAGTTGTGGCACAGAGGCTCAGTAGTTGTGGCTCGCAGGCTCTAGAGCGCAGGCTCAGCAGTTGCCGTGCATGGGCTTAGTTGCTCCGTGGCATGTGGGATCTTCCCGGACCAGGGCTCATACCCGTGTCCCCTGCACTGGCAGGCAGATTCTTAACCACTGTGCCACCGGGGAAGCCCGCAAATTGTAATTTTTTTTTTTTTTTTTTTGCGGTATGCGGGCCTCTCACTGTTGTGGCCTCTCCCATTGCGGAGCACAGGCTCTGGACGCGCAGGCTCAGTGGCCATGGCTCACGGGCCCAGCCGCTCCGCGGCATGTGGGATCTTCCTGTACCGGGGCACGAACCCATGTCCCCTGCATCGGCAGGCGGACTCTCAACCACTGCGCCACCAGAGAAGCCCTATAATTTTTAAAAATGGGAACATTCTCCATTGTTAGTCTTCATAATGACATCTTGGATAATTTAACCATTCTCCTCTCATGGGATATTTAGGATATACTGGTAAACTAGATTAAAAGGAGAGATGTTAAACAACTTATTTAGATTGAAATTCTGAGCAAGAACTGAAAATGTACAAAGTCATAAAACTCTGATACTTCCTACTAGATTCTTTATTATCTCCTAATGACCTCCTGCTAGCCAATATATATTAAAAGTGTTTAGCTCCAGGAAGCTTATGTCTAAGAAAAGCCAAAGGATAAGTGATGAAACCTAGAAAAGGGCAAGAACAATCAGCCAGAGTGAACTGTCAGGGTCAGGGTGCTGGTCCAACCTGGACTGCTGAGGAGTGGCAGCTGCCGATAACTTCCCCTTCTCCACCCCCACAAGCATCAAGGTCCTGGGCAGCTGGTTGGATTCCTGAGTTCTCTTCCTCCGCTGACCAGACTACCCATTCTAAGGATCACACTATTAGCAGTTACCCATTTTAACTGCAGTGATTTAAAGATTTTCTAAAAATAAATTGTTTTCCTCCTCCTCCATACTTAGAAGAATCACTTAGAAAGCAAGTAAAAAAATTAAAGCATGTGAATGAATTGATAGCAAGATTTTTTGGTTTTAAGTAGCAAACTCTGAGGCAAACTCTGAGTGCTGGCTAGCTAAATAATCCCACTGCCTTTTTCCATTAATTTGCAAGTGATATAATGGACAAAGCATTCTATTACCACTCCTACTTGAAGGTAACATCTAATCCTGCCATTTAAAAGTGCTCACTCTCTGAATTATAAAATACAGGATCATATATAAACTTTAGGAAGTAGAGAAGAAGAAAAAGAAAGCTCTTACTTTCCAAACCTGTGCTGATCATTTTTGGGCGCTCCTTCAGGTAATGTGAGTGACATAAAAAATTTACGCCAAATAACTCAGGAGTAACAAGAACAAAACTCCAAACTGCTAGTACAGAGAGCCATCTAAAAATAGAAGACTAGAAATACACAACTATGTGCTTTGACCAGCAATACCTGTTTTAGAAAATGATTCTACAGAAATAATTAGGGATGTGTTGAAAATTTCTACTGAGAAGTATTAACTTCAACATTTCTTATCATAGAAAAAATAATGTAAACAACCCAAATGTCCATATTCTGTGCTACTTATACAGTGGAATACTATGCAGCCTCTTGAAATAATGTGGAGGATTTTAACATTTATTAATAGAGGAAAGATTTTCACAGTATCAGCAGTGAGTCAAAACAGCAGGTTACAAAAGATATGGAAAGCATGATGCCTATTTCTATACAACGGTGCATGTATTTTATAATAAAATAGGTAAAATAAAAACATATGACTACGTTACCATTTCTTGACTTGAGATCTCTGTGAATCACCTTGACAGGAGCCTCCATATGTAAATAGTGCATTCCTTTTTGTACAAAAAGGAAGAAAGGTCTATTAATATAATTTTTCAACATTGCCTCAGTATTACCTTTCTATTTTAAACATCAGTATTACTTTCCAGATTTTTGCAAAGGATTTAATAGCAAAAACTAAATTCATGTGCTCTGTTCTTCCATGGTGGATAAAATAGAGACAGGATATGCCCACTTCAAGAAAATTTATATGCTAAGAAAAATTTATGTGCTTTAACCTCTTAGAAGTTGGAATTTTTTCTTTTCTTTCTTTTTTTTTTTTTTTTGCGGTACGCATGCCTCTCACTGTTGTGGCCTCTCCTGTTGCGGAGCACAGGCTCCGGACGTGCAGGCTCAGTGGCCATGGCTCACGGGCCTAGTTGCTCCGCAGCATGTGGGATCCTCCCGGACCGGGGCACAAACCCGTGTCCCCTGCATCGGCAGGCGGACTCTCAACCACTGCGCCACCAGGGAAGCCCAGAAGTTGGAATTTGATTGTGGATAAAGCTAGTGTCTTATAATACCCAATAAGGACACCTTAATTTTCTGGAGTCTGCATGAAAATAGCACAGATACCACTGGAAGAAATGCTCCAATGACTAAGATATTCTATACTACCAGCTGCCTTCTAAATCAGCCAAAGTTCTGACCAAAAATTTCAGTTTTCATCTGCATGTCTGCAGTTAGCCAGGGCAGCTTGGTTTCTCAGTACTCATTCCAGTAAGACCTTGGGAGTAGAGGTGGAGGAGGGGTGGGGAGAACTGGTTGGATTCATTAGTTGTGGTTGGTAAAGGATTTGGGGATCCTCAGATAGAAAAATATACAGTAGTTACAAAATATTTTATTCTTACAAGGATAAATCTTTGAGATAATCTATATTTAAATGTACTCCAAAATTCTCTACAACATATTGAAAATCAGGTTATTTCAGTAAATTGGATGTCTATAGAATTTTATTATTTTGAATTAAAAAATGACTCTTTCCCAGTATTTATACAGTCTATCCCCTTAGAATAAAGAACAAGAGCATTTTCTACTGAAACATTTCCTCTCTTTATTTCTCAAGTTGTCTTTTATAAACAATGGAATAGCCCCTCACCCCAATCAAACAGGTTCCTTTGGTTAATGAACTATCTATTGAACAATAATTTAATAACTAGGCCTTGGTTCCTTTTTTCCGTATATAGAAAATTTCAGTTTTATAAAGGCTAATTTTAAAAATAATCTATTATTTTCTACTATTCTGATTATTATATAGTGAAGAATCATGAAAGAACAAGGAAAAATTTCAAAAAATTTAAACTCTTGCCATATAAAGATATTACTGAAGAGTCAACAAAAGTATTAGTAATTTAAATGATCTTAAACAAGATATAACTGGAATAAAAGAAATATTTCTTCTAATATTAAGTTCTACAATATTCTAAGCTGTGAAAATTCAAAAGCTACAACTCAGGAGACTTTTAATAATTTTTATGACAGAATTTCATAGTTATTTCTCTTTTTCTTTAAGAATCAAATTCCTGAATAATTTTTCAGGTAGAAACTATTTAATTACTATTAGAGGTAGACCTAGATCATTTCTACATTTGCTGACAATAAAGAATTTCAAAAAACGCTCAAGCACAAAAGCTTTAAATACAGGCACTTTTCTTCCTCATGGCAGATATTACGAGAAAAAGTATTGTAAATTATTTGTGTATAACATATAGTATACATTTATAGAATATTTAGTGTACATAAACAGTTGTGATCAAAATCATATAAAATTCTATTTAATGTGTTTTTATAGAGCTATCTACAATTCTGTCTGCCTTATTTTTATTGCAAAAAAATAGGAATGCTGAAAAATATTTTCATCAATTTTAAGATTCAGAGTTTCCTAAAAAAAGATTTCACAGGAGTCACTGGGGAGATTTGGAATCAATGATGACCATTTGGAGATTGGATCCTGGTTTATTTGCTTTAATTGTTCCTTTTACCCATTGTTGACTGACTTGTAGCAATCTCAGATATACTGGCTGGTCTGCCCTCCATCCCTCTTCCCACCCAGAAAGAAGAGAATCTTTTTTTTTTGCCTTTTAGGAGATTTTCTCTTTGCAGTGATGTTAAGCAATGCTTATTTCAAAATGCACGAATCCACTCTTATTTGAAATGAATTATTCATCCTTTGATTTCTCAACATCTTGTTGCTTCAGTGGCTTCAGTCATGGTCAAACTGAAGGGCACAGCTGAATTCAAAATGGAATCAACAAAAATCAAGCCTTCCTATTTCATCTCCAAGTTCTACACATAGCTTTATCAGAGAGGGTAGAAGTCATTCTGAAAGCATTGATTTCTTCTTCCTTTCGTAGGCCATTTTAAGTATTAAGTATTACTTGTGACTACACATAAACAAGTCTCTTCTCCGCCTCACACTTCTCCCCTGAGTCCAAACACATTAGAACTTGCCTTTCAGATTAATTCATCAGCCACCAAAAAGTGATTTTATTACCATGTGGTTCTGGACACTCCCATTTTCTCCATCCCTATTTTTTACCTCTAGTTCCAGTGTGCTATTTAGTCCTGTTCTTTTTCTTCCTTGTCCTTCTGATACAAAGTGCCAGGGCTCTTGAGAAACCACAGGAATGACTGAGCTGATCTGGAGCCAAAGGACTTGCCCTACAGACAGGGACTGTTGCAGGGGAAGGGACCAGGAGGGACGAGGTTTACAGGCTGGGGGCCAGAGAAGCTTAAGTGGAGGGTGTACAGCTGGAAGCTGAGTGACTGGTGCCGGTTGATTTGTTTGCTGTCTATCCATCCTAAGTGCCATTAAGTAGTAAGATGGGTGTAATTGGCTGAGCACCCTAAATGCAAATGTCTGTAAGGTGAAGTGTTTTAAGTCAAGGACTGCTTGTATATGTATTTACATTTCTGTAAGTGTATTTCCACAATGCTTCAGGCAGTTTCCAATAATAGCACATTATCCTGCTTACAAACAGGTGGCCTACTAATATGCAGAGAAGTGGCTATGATGTTACATGAAAATGTCTTGAAGAATGTGAAATTTTAAGGCTGATTTGAGACGTCTGATGCATGAATATACAATTAAGTTAATTACACAGCCAAAGCCTTAGGTATACCATCCTAAACATAGAGCTTATTATTCTTATAAGGTAATGAAGTATCACTCAAGCAGCAGCATTTAGCATGGAACTTTTTTTTTTTTATTTTCACTTTCGCCATTTGAAGAATTTGGCAGGTGTTGATGAAACTTAAAGCAGACAAGATAATTCCCCAAAGGAAAGGCTATTACTTTTGGAAGTCCCTGTGTGACTTCCCAGTGAAAGCAAAGTATGAGTTGCTTTCCTTATTGGATGCTAAATATCCCTTTATTTGCTTTGTAAAGAGATGTTGGTAGAGATTGGAGCGGCAAAATGCAAAGGAGTTAATTGCTCCAGTAAAATTTGGAAAGACTTGCTTTCTAGGGGTTGCTAGAATACAAACGTAACCATCAGCATTCATTAGATTAAGTTGTTTCCAAAGCAACTTTGACAGTTACAAATAAAACTCAGAAACATTCAGTTAGGAAAATGGAAAATAAAAAGATAAAAATAAATGGAATTTAAATTGCTTTAGAAAGCATTTGTCTATGCAGGAATTTATGAGGGAAAACGAACTAGGCACCTTGTTTAGGCATATTGTGTATTAAAAATATTTCATTTCCAAGGGTGATTTCCAAGTTTACATTAAATACAAAATAAAATCTGAATTGCTTTTGCATGGCAGGATAAATAAAAAAAATTTTTGCAAGTGGTTACTATTTTTAGCATATTATTATGTATCCGAAATGAGTAGAACTAATCCTACAGTAAGTCATGTTTTCTGGATACTGCATCTAAGTAGAGACTTGCAGCACAACAGAATTATAATCTCTCCATTTAATGTATCAAACAAGCTGGTCAATTACAATGTCACAAAATAGGGCAAAAATGCTGCCTTGGAGCCACTGATTTTGTTGGAACTTGGTTTTTGGTAAAAAAGAAAGGAAGGAGAGCAAAGGAATGCAGGAGTAGAAAGGCAATGATCTAAAATATTATGTGCACAGTAAGTTGCAACATTCTTGCTACTCTTGGTCTGAAAAAAGAACATCTTAAGATACAGAATAAGAAATCCTCTGACTAAAGTCACCATGTCAGGATGCTCTCCATCGATTCTGTAAGAATACACGAAGCATTACCTTTGGCTACATCAGTGGCCCAGGTCATAATGTGATCCATGTCCATCTCTTCACTTCTGTTACTGTTAATGTAATCATAGAGTGATCCTAGAGAAGCATATTCTATTTTCAAAGAAAACATAAGGATATAATTAAAACCAAGGCACATTTCAGAAATAAGACTTCATAGTTTCATTGGGAAAATGTGTTAAATAATTTAACAAAAGGCGTTAAAAGTTTATAAAAACTGTTCCATGCTGTTTCTAAAAGTTTCTAAAAGTTAATGTCATCCTGGTAAGAAATCTGTCAAAGACAAGACCACTAACAGAATGAATAATAAAACTTGAGCTGACAATTAAATCCAAAGACATTCAGATGGAATTCAGAAACACAAGGATGTTGCAAGAATGTATTTGAAACAAAGGCAGGCATGAATATAGGTATTTCTTCAAAATTTGTTATTCTTATGAGATAAGATTAAACACATAAGTCAGAAGGTTTATGTGACAATGCAAGCAAATCAGTATTTGTTGCATCAGGATTTAGAAAGAGCCCTCAAATTTGAAGCACAAAAGGCCAAGAGAGAAAATTCCTTTAAAAATGGCTTTGAGATATAAATTCTCTATCTTAAAATTCACATACTATAAGTGTACAATTTGATAATTTTTATGATCCATTTTCAGTTTACTTTTGTGTATGGTTTGAGGTGAGGGTCTAAGACTTTTTTTTTTTTTGCATGTGGATTTCTAATTTTCCCAGCACAGTTTGTTGAAAAGACTATCCTTTACCCATTTAATAGTCTTGACACTTTTGTTGAAAATCAGTTGACCATCAGTGCAAGGTTTTTTCCCCTAAATTCTTAATTTTGCTCCATTGCTCTATATGCCTGTCCTTGTGCCAATACTGCACTATGCTAATTACTGCAGATTTATAATAAGTTTTTTTTTTTTTTTTTTTTTTGCGGTATGTGGGCCTCTCACTGTTGTGGCCTCTCCCGTTGCGGAGCACAGGCTCTGGACGCGCAGGCTCAGCGGCCATGGCTCACGGGCCCAGCCGCTCCACGGCATGTGGGATCTTCCCAGACCGGGGCATGAACCCGTGTCCCCTGCATCGGCAGGCGGACTCTCAACCACTGCGCCACCAGGGAAGCCCCATAAGTTTTTTTTTTTAACATCTTTATATAATAAGTTTTGAAATGCAGCAAAGACCTTAAACTTAGATCTTTCTTAAAACTGGTTTGGCTATTCCAGTCTTTTGTATTTCTATGTGAATTTTAGGATCACCTTGTCAACTTCTTACAAAAAAAGTCTGCTGAGATTTAGATAGGAATTGTTTTGAATTTGTAGATCAATTTGGGAGAATTGCCTTCATAACAATATTGAGTCTTCCAAGCCACGAACATGTAATCTTTCCATTTATTTAGATCTTTATTTTCTCTCAGCAATGTTTTGTACTTTTCATTGCACAAGTCTTAACACCTCTTATGTTAAATTTATACCCAAATACTATTAAATTTATACCAAAGTCTATTCTTTTTTTTTTTCAAAGTACTATTCTTTTTGATAGTACTGTGAATGGAATGGTTTTTTAATTTCATTTTTAGACTGTTCATTCCCAGTATATAGAAATACAATTAATTTTTGTATATTAATCTTGGATCCTTGTGACCTTGCTTACCCTGTTTATTAGTTTTAGTAATTTTTTGTGGATTCCTGGGGTTTCCTGAGTCTTAGAGAATCATGTCACATAAGACAGTTTTACCTCTCCCTTTCCAACCTGGATGCCTTTTATTTTCTTTTTCTTGCCTGATTAAACTGACTAGAACCTCCAGTACAATGTTGACTAGATGTGACAAGAGCAGAACCTCATGCCTTGTTCCCAACCTTGAGGGAAAAACATTCAATTTTTCACCTTTAAGTATGATCTTAGCTGTGGGTTTTAATAGATGCTATTTATCAGGCTGAGAAAATTGACTTCTTTTTTTAGCCTGTTGAGATTTCTTAGCGTAAATGGGTGTTGCAGAATGCCAAATGGCTTTTGTCTTTTATTCTATTATCTATTATGATGTTTTATATTAATTGATTTCAGATGTTAAATCAGCCTTACATTTCTGGGATAAATTCCACTTGGTTGTGGTGTATAATCCTTTTTATTGGTGGCTGGATTCAGTTTGCTAATACATACTCAAGGATTTTTGCATTTATGTTCAGGAGGGACAGTGGTCTGAAGTTTTCTTATTATGTTTTATCTGGCTTTGATATTAGGATAATACTGGCCTTATAGAATGAGTTGGTAAGTGTTCCTTCTTCTATTTTCAGAAAGAGTATGGGAAGGACTGGTGTTATTTTTTCTATAAACATTTGACAGAATTCACCAGTGAAATCATCTGGGTCTGGCGTTTCATTATGAAGATATTTTGAATTATAAATTTAAATTTCTTTCCTTATAGTTCTGGTCAGATTTTGTTTCTTCTTCTTCTTTTTTTTTTTTTTGCGGTACGCGGGCCTCTCACTGTTGTGGCCTCTCCCGTTGCGGAGCACAGGCTCCGGACGCACAGGCTCAGCGGCCATGGCTCACAGGCCCAGTCGCTCTGCGGCATGTGGGATCTTCCCGGACTGGGGCACGAACCCGTGTCCCCTGCATCGGCAGGCGGACTCTCAACCACTGCGCCACCAGGGAAGCCCACTTCTGTTTCTTCTTGAGTCAGTTTTGAAATTTTTTATCTTTTCAGGGACTTGTTCATTGCAACTAAATTGTCTAATTTGTTGGCATAAATTTGGTCATAACATTCCCTTATAATCCTTTTAAATTTCTGTAGGGACTGTAGTGCTATCCTCTCCTTCATTCCTGGTTTTGCTAATTTGTATTTTCTTTTTTGTTGGTCAGTCCAGCTAAAAGTTTGTCAGTTTTACTGATCTTTGCAAAGACCAAACTTTTAGTTTCATGGATTTTCTCTATTATTTTTCTGTTTTCTATGTTATTGCATTCTGCTCTAATCCTAATTATTTCCTTTCACTGGGCTTGCTTTGGGTTTATTCTGTTATTTTTGCAATTTGTTAAGGTTGGAGCTTAATGATCAACTTCAGACCTTTTTTTTTTTTTTAACACAGATGTTTAAAGCTATAAATTCCCCCCCCCCAAGAATTACTTTATCTGCCACCTACAATTTGATATGCTACATTTTCCTTTTCTCTCTGTCCAAAATATTTAAAAATCCATTGTAGTTTCTTGACTCACTGGGTATTTAGAAATATGTTGTTTAATTTCCAAATATTTGGGAATTTTCCAGGTTTCTTTCTTGCATTAATTTCTAACTTAATTCTATTGTAGTTGGAGAAATTTTCAGTCCTTTTAGATATATTGAGATTTATTTCATGGCCTAACTTATGTATGCTAAAGAATGTTCCATGTGCCCTTGAAAAGAATATGTATTCTTTGTTGGGTGGTGTATTCTATGTATGTGAGTTAGGTAGAGTTGGTTGAGAGCGCTTATCAAGCCTTCTATATCCTTGCTGATTTTCTATCTAGTTGTTCTCTCAGTTACTGAGAGTGGGGTAATGAAATCCATTATTGTTAAACTGACTATTTATCCTTTAAAGTCTGTCAGTTTTTGCTTCATGTACTTTGAGAACCTATTGTTAGCTGTATATACATTTACAATTGCTGTATCTTCCTGATATGCTGATCCTTTTACCATTATGAAGTGACCCAATTTATCTCTAGTAATATTTCTTTTCTTAAGCATATTTTGTCTGAAATTATGATAGTTACTCCAATTCATGGTTATTGCTTGCACGGTAGTACAGAATTAAGGTTTCCATAGATCAAAGAAAAGACGGTCCACTATTGTATCTTTTCTTTTGACTTTGGAGATTGAGATTCTAGTCACCCCATTTCTTTGTAGATCTGGGAGAAAGATGTTCACTTCCCTTCCAAGGGAAATAAAATGGCAGCTGCCTCTTGGACTCTGTTCCAGGTCTTATAAGCAGATTTTAGAAAATCTTCTCTGTGATGAGAAGTTTCAGCAAACACACATGCACAGGTGCACACATACACATACACACTCTCGCCCAGAAATCATCAATTCTAGTCCCTTCATTCACGTATGAGAAAACTGAGACATAGATCATCAGTAACCCACCTATGCAGCTTTGGCAGAATCAAGACAAGATTTCATCTCTCAATTCCTATTCTGGTGTTCATTCCATTCCATCACTCTGATAAATTATTCTTTCAAGTCCTCAGTATGAGTGACAACAGCTGCCTGCTGCAATAACCTTTTCTATTAACAAGTACACTCAAGTTGGAATAGATTCAAGCCATGGTGATCAAGGTGTGTGTGCCTGTCTCTCTTTCTGCCTTAACCTTCCCGTACTAAGACTTATTTGTGTTCATTTCAAGAGGCAGGGCAAGTGCTATCATCCCCTACCCATCTGATCTTCCACACTTGACTCAGTTCGCGTACGTATGTCATCCCTTAGCATCTGTGGGGGGCTGGTACCAGGACCCCTTGCAGATACCAAAATCCACAGATACTCAAGTCCCTTATATAAAGTGGAGCAGTATAGTCGGCCCTCCATGTCCGTTGGATCTACAGTATGCTCATAGGCTTCTTGCATACAAGAAGAGGAGATTCTGTATAAAATCAAATTGAGAAATGTATTCCACTGTAGTTCTACCAGTAGCTGGGTAGCCTTGGGAAAGTACTTAAGTACTTAAGTAGCCTTGGGAAAGTACTTAAGTACTTAGTTTCTTATGTGAAATAAAATTACTTTATCTATCTCATAGGGTTATTCTAACTATTAGATGAGATAATTTATAAGGAAGTACCTAATCCAGTCCTTTTTACTGACGGTGTTTTGTTATTTTATATAAAGACAATCCAAGTCCTTAACACTACAGTAGAAGAAGAGAGGGCTAATCTTTTAAGGTTTTCTTGTTTGCTTTGTTTTGATCAAAGAACTGCCATGATAAAGAACCTGGTCAAGGTTATGTATTGTAAAATTGAGCGTTATACTTATCATAGACCTGAAGTTGCTCATTGGATTATACAAATATGAGTATAAAGTATTAAAAATATGTGCCTTTCTGTGTTTTTATATGGCAAAATTTTCTGTGTGCTCCTTTTTGGAAAGGGTATTTCAACCAGTTATAAACTGCTGCTCCAAATTATGTGATAATTTAGATCAAGGTCATTATCAACCCAGATGACCAAATCTGAAAAATATTCTCATGTCAGAGGCCTTGAAGAAAGAATACTCTAACGGGATTAAAATGCCTTGCAAAGAATTATAACGTGAATAGCTCAAGAAATCTTAATTTGTAAAAGGTCACAGAGTTACAAAAAACATCGCTCATTTCAACTAATTAAATGAAATTTTAGTTAAACGGCACCTTTAAATATTGGTACTGCAGCTGCGAGTGCATTTAAATAGCATTTACACAGATATAATTAGCACAATTAAACATGGGTAGAAGTGGAAACACCATTCTTAATTATATTGATATAATCAGTTTTATTAATGCTTTATAGCAACAAAAGTGACATCTGACAGTAGCACACAATTCATGACAGAACCTAATATTAAGCATTTTAGCATATTAAAGAATCTAAAGCTAGGTAATTGGGGAAAGAAAAAAGTCAAATAGAGTTCTTACCTGTGACGATACCATAGTTGGGAGGTTCAAGAATTACTCCATAAAACTGGATGATGTTTCTGTGACTGAGGACACTGAGTATTTCTGCCTATACAAAAATCAAATACAAAATTGCATAAGATTTCACATTTATAAAAGTCTCATAAAATAGGTTTCCTATTCAATTTTCTTTTACATACATTTACAAAGATGTATATGTGCTCAACAAGTATGTGATGCTGATAAAACTCTGTCTTTGGCAGCACTCTTGACAGATTAAGAATTTATATATTGAAGCTTTCTGAAAAATTTAAAAAAGAAGTGGGGTTGAACTGGCGGCAGAAGAGGTGCTTACTAGCAAGCTGGCATGACTGACAGTGGAAGGGGATGACTAAAGAGGGGAGATGCCACATTTATTTACAGTAAAGGCCCTCTTCCTAAAAGTCAAATACATTTTTTCCTGCATAATATTTCTTTTGGGAGACTGCAACAAGACTGAACTTCTGTCGGTTGGATGAGTAGTCATGACAAAATTACGGCAGGGTTTCTTAACTATTGCTGGAATAGGTTCAGGTAATACCTATTGATATTATTTATCTAACCATTTATTTTAAATATATTATTGCTCTCATACCATATGCAAAGTACTGTAAAGGACAGACACGTGGATTTTTGACCTTCAGTGGTGATTTTATAGGGAAGCCATACTTTACACTGTGAAATGTGTTAATTATTAGAAAACTGTACTGCAGAGTGTCATGGTAAAAAATACTGTTTATTAAACTTAATTGTTTTAAATTTATTTATTTATTTATTTATTTATTTATTTATTTATTTATGGCTGCATTGGGTCTTCGTTGCTATGCATGGGCTTTCTCTAGTTGCTGCAAGCGGGGGCTACTCTTTCGTTGGGGTGCACAGGCTTCTCGTTGCAGTGGCTTCTCTTGTTGTGGAGCACGGGCTCCAGGCCCATGGGCTTCAGTAGTTGTGGAATGTGGGCTCAGCAGTTGTGGCTCACGGGCTCTAGAGTACAGGCTCAGTAGTTGTAGCACACGGGCTTATGGGATCTTCCCGGACATGGCATGTGGGATCTTCCCGGACCAGGGCTCGAACCCCTGTCCCCTGCATTGGCAGGTGGATTCTTAACCACTGCGCCACCAGGGAAGCCCTAAACTTAATTTTTAAAATGAAAAATAAAAGAGGTACCACAGTGTATATCTGCTAATGTCTACAGGAGGATGTTCTCTAGATTAAGTAAATCACATGTAGTCATTAAAATTTTATTGCTTTTGTGGAGTTAAAATATGGCTAATCAAGAGTTAAAAGTACAATTAAAGAAAGTCAGCAATGAATAAAAATGGAGAAGCCTTGGTCATAAAGGAGACTCCCCTTTGGGAATTTGCACATTTGTTATACATTTTTCTTTTCATAGTAGGAGTTGAGTTTTCATTTAAAATGCTGTGAAACTTGTTTTGAAGGTGGTGTGACTAGATAGAAAACAGAAGGTTGAGGGTTGACAAGGGGTCAATGTGGGAACAAGAGAAAGGAACATTATTTGTGATTGGATGAGACATTTATCAAGGTTGATTTGACAGTTTTTTCTTTTAGTAATATAGGTGTTGAAGGGAGCCATCAAAACGATTCCTTAACATTCACTGAGCATCCACTGTGTGTAGAGGTTCTGTATTCATCAAACAACCTTCTCATAGTTTAGTTTTCCAAGTAGAAAGAAAATGCATTAATTGAGTAATAAATACAATTATTTATCCATATGACAATTCTATTTCTCATTAAATAATCATAAATGACCTTGGTTGTAAAAATAGAGTTCATGTGAAGTTTGGAAATCATAAGCCCTCTATTTTTTTTTTTAATTAATTTATTTTATTTATTTATTTTTGGCTGCACTGGGTCTTCATTGCTGCACATGGGCTTTCTCTAGTTGCGGCGAGTGGGGGCTACTCTTTGCTGCGGTGCGCAGGCTTCTCATTGCAGTGGCTTCTCTTGTTGCGGAGGACGGGCTCTAGGCATGCGGGCTTCAGTAGTTGTAGCACGTGGGCCCAGTAGTGGTGGCTCACGGGCTCTAGAGCACAGGCTCAGCAGTTGCGGTGCAGGGGCTTAGGTGCTCCGCGGCACGTGGGATCCTCCCTGACCAGGGCTCGAACCCGTGTCCCCTGCATTAGCAGGCGGATTCCTAACCACTGCGCCACCAGGGAAGCCCCAAGCCCTCTATTTTTAAGTGGCAGATCAACTCTTTTGTGAGTAAAGCGTGAGAGTTCAATGTGAGGAAGCATTAATGTTGGGACTAGTATTGGTCAAAATAGGGGACTGTTATCCTTTGGTATGTTTTGGTATATTCTATGGAATATCTAAATCCTGTGACCATTAAAAATGTTTGTAACAATAAAGAATAAATACAAGAATATTCTGAATCCTTGGAGAACCTTTTTATTTTATTTTATTTATTTATTTTTTGCTCATTGGGTCTTTGATGCTGCAAGCGGGCTTTCTCTAGTTGCAGCGAGCGGGGGCTAACTCTTCGTTGCGGTGCGCAGGCTTCTCATTGCAGTGGCTTCTCTTGTTGCGGAGCACGGACTCTAGGCACGCGGGCTTCAGTAGTTGTGGCTTGCGGGCTCTAGAGCGCAGGCTCAGTAGTTGTGGCGCACGGGCTTAGTTGCTCCGCGGCGTGTGGGATCTTCCCGGACCAGGGCTTGAACCCGTGTCCCCTGCATTGGCAGGCGGATTCTTAACCACTGTG
Organism: Hyperoodon ampullatus; assembly: GCF_949752795.1. Lineage (NCBI taxonomy): Eukaryota > Metazoa > Chordata > Mammalia > Artiodactyla > Ziphiidae > Hyperoodon > Hyperoodon ampullatus. The sequence goes on along the minus strand of NC_136921.1, from coordinate 87,993,542 downwards.
CCACCAGGGAAGCCCTGGACGACCATTTTATAATTCAACACGACATGGGATTTTCAGTGTTCCAGCTAGTTTTCATGCTTATGTTTAAGATACTGACAAATTATACCCTGGAGAGAGAATTTCTCTTTTCAGGTATTGGTAAGCATGTCTAACAGCTCTTTAGTAGGCATATGCTAATGACAAAACAACAACTATTATCTTGTGTCCCTTTGTTGTGCTCGTATTTTAATTTTTTTACAGTTATAAAAAACTCTTGCAGTATGATTTGCAAGTAAAAGACATTTTTATGGAATAAGACTTTAGGTTCCAATTTAATAAACTAAGAATTTGATTTAACATCTTGAAAACAACATGCTATTTTAGAGTGCTGTACTAGTTTCATGGAAATGGGCTAATAATAAGCAGAGGTAGATTAAATAAATAAGTGGTATTTGCAATAAATGAAGGTCAAGTGACACCATGTTAGCAATTCAAACAAGCTCCAACAGAAATACCTGGGATTAACTGAATTACTAAAACCTGTACTTGTAGCAGCCAGTAACTGATAGCAAGCGTATGTATTATGTAGATTTGCCTTTATAGGCACCTGCTTGCCAACAGTTCATTAATGGAAATTGCTGAAGTAAATATGCAGCAAATAATTTTTCCTTAGATTGTTGTTTTCCACATTTAAATTCTGGGATACTCTAGCAAATGGCCTGCACATCAAAATAATGGATTAGTGGTTTTAAAAAGTTCACTATTAAAAAGGAAACATAACAATGACAAAGGCTAAAATAATGCTCCATTGTACCGAAAAATGTAAATATCTTTTTACACTATTAAAACAAAAGATTTTTAGTACATATAATTTGATGAAAGTTGTTTATTTCTGTTATATTGATTTTATAGTTGCATTTTTATTTAACTGAAAAATTGATTTTGATTTTATGAGCTATACACAATAAAGAGTTAATTCTTAGGTTTATGTTTACTCAAGTTACACTGAAATAATAATTTTCGTCAACACTGGAAGTCCAGATGACTTCATTTTTCTACACAATGTGTTTACATTTCTGTTTGCAAAATGCTATTGTAAGAATTCTAACAGATACTTGTATGCGGACTCACAGCAGCATTATTCACAACAGCCAAAAGGCAGAAACCACCCAAGCATTCATCAAGTGATGAGCAGATAAATAAAACGTAGTATATAAATACAGTAAGTATTATTCAGCCGTAAAAAGGAAGTAAGTTCTGATACTTGCCACAACATGGATGAACTTTGAAAGCATTAGGCTAAGTGAATAAGCCGAGCACAAAAGGGCAAACATTGGATGATTCCACTTATATGACATATCTTGAAGCTGGCAAATTCACAGGTTAGAAAGAATGTAGATTAGAGGTTACCAGGGACTGGAAGAGGAAGAAATGGGGAGTTATCACTTAACATGAAGAATTTCTGTTTGGAGTGATGAAAAATTTTGGGAATAGATAGTGGCGATGGTTGATTACAACACTGTGATTATAGTTAATGCCACTGAACCATACACTTAAATATGGTTAAAATGACAAATATTATGCTGTATGTATTTTACTACAATACAGATTTTAAATGTTTTAAAAATGTTATTCTAGACTTTTGCAGAGATGAATGATCATAATCTATTTACTAATAATCCAAGAGTTACACAACCCAAGGTCTAAACATCTTTGGGGTAAATAAGTAGTTTTCCAGATTAGGACGTGAGGATTTAAGGAAAGACCGGGACAGACAACAGCAATTTAAACTCACGCTCAAAGATTCTCCATAAAATAAAGGATCCCAATGTGACAGACAAGTGGAGTAACCACAGGTCTATTCATAAAAATGTCTAGTAGTAATGTCCTTATCAGAGCACACAGATGTCTATACAGCTATTGTGTTTGCAGTAAGATATGTGACTGCTCCCACTGTTTCCAGTCGGGGCTGGTTTCTTCTTCCCTCCCTCCCTCCTTATTTCTTCACAGGAAAATTTATCAGGGATTTGGGGAGGAGGTGGGCACTCTGTTAATTTTCTTTCAACTGGCATTTCTAAGCATTTATGTGGGGAGATGACCCATTAGCTCAGTTGGCCATGTTTCCAGAACTCGACCAGCAGGTTCCAAATGGCTGATCCAATCACAGAGAATAAGAGAATCTAAATATCATAATTTAACTAAATTTACTAAGTATCATAATTTAACTATATTTAAGTTTAGGGGGTGGTTAAGTTTTAACATCCTTCCTTTAAAGTACTTTCAACAGTTTTATAGTAAGGTTTTAAGTTAATTAGTATCTTCATCTTCAGAGCAATCCCTTTCCCTCTATTCAAAACTTTTCAACCTAATCCCAAATTTTAATTTGTCTCTTTAATTTTGGAGAGCTACCATAGAACCCTTAAAGATTCTATGAGTTTTTTTCTTTTAGTTGAAGTACAGTTATTTACAATATTGTGTTAGTTTCAGGTGTACAACAAAGTGATTCAGTTATATATATTTTTTCAGGTTATTTTCCATTATAGATTATAAAATATTGAATATAGTTCCCTGTGCTGTACAGTAAATCCTTGTTGCTTATCTATTTTATGTATAGTAGTTTGCATCTGTTAATCCAATACTCCTAATTTATCTCTTCCCCTCTCTTTCCCCTTTGGTAACCATAAGTTTGTTTTCTTTGTCTGTAAGTCTGTTTCTGTTTTGTATATAGATGCATTTGTATTATTTTTTAGATTCCACATATAAGTGATACCATATAATATCTATCTTTCTCTCTCTGAATTACTTCACTTAGTATAATATTCTCTAGGTACATCCATGTTGCTGCAAATGGCAATATTTCATTCTTTTTTATGGCTGAGTAATATTCCACTGTATATAAACGCACGCACGCGCACGTGTGTGTGTATATATATATATATATGCCTCATCTTCTTAAACCAGTGGGCACTTGGAGGGTGTTTCCATGTATTGGTTATTGTAAATAGTGCTGCTATGAACATTGGGGTGAAAGATTTTGTGTTTTTAAAGCTTGTTTTACATTTTAAAATATTCCATTGATACAGTCTGTATGTATTTATGTGATAACATATTAAAAATAAAGTTGGGGGCTTCCCTGGTGGCGCAGTGGTTGAGAGTCCGCCTGCCGATGCAGGGGGCACGGGTTCGTGCCCCGATCCCGGAGGATCCCACGTGCCGCGGAGCGGCTGGGCCCGCGAGCCATGGCCGCGGAGCCTGTGCGTCCGGAGCCTGTGCTCCGCAACGGGAGAGGCCACAGCAGTGAGAGGCCCGCGTACGGCAAAAAAAAAAAAATAAAAAAAATAAAGTTGGGTTCACTTCTTTTTGTGAAAGAAAGATACCAATGGCACTCTACTTATCACTATAAAATCAAAGTAGTAGTTTATGAAGACCCATATCATGAGGCTGGCAGGCTCTATTTACATCTTATATTAGGAACAAGCTTTTCTCCCTGGTTGTCAACAGCTCTTAGCCGCTACATAGCAGCAGGACTGTGTCTCACAGGGTCCATCTTTCTGCCTGTGGTGTGGTACCGACCACAAAGACAGTAGGTGTAAAAAAAATCCAAGGTACACTCTACTGTCCACGAGTGTCAGCTGCTCCTCCTTGCCCTCTGGTGTGTGGTATTTAAAACACTCCTGATTTCTGGAGGACCCTGATTTCTCAGGTCCTCACCAATTCCAAGATTCTATGATTCCATCAGAGTATGATAGTAAAAGAAAGAAAAGTGGCTCATCCAATCCTTCAAAAGGAAGCAGTCTCCTTACTGCACTGTGCATTCAAGGTCAAAGGCTCTCTCCAAAGACAGCTCTGTCTCCAAAGTATCAATCTGATCCAGGATCATTATAGTCCCCCAAAGTTCAAGAAGATATGAGATGAACCCACTTTTTTTAAAAAATAAAGAAGAGAGATGGGGAAGAAATAAAATAACATATTGATTGTGGTTATCTGTAGGTAGCAAAAAGAATCATAAATGATTTTAAATTTTTATATATTTCCCAAATTCTTTACAATAAGCCTCTATAATTTTTGAATCAGAAAAAGTAATACATGCATGTTATATGTAATATATATGACTAGAGCATATAAATATAAAAATATTGATTTGCATGGAAATTCTGATTTTCCCTGAGGATTGGGTCAGGAAGAGATAAAACTCTTTCCTTACCTCCCCAGAACTACCCTAGGTATATAAAAACTAGTTTAGTTAACCTCTGAGTTATGAGTTTCTCTTGATATGGCTCCAGAGCAAACTAGTGTTCGCCTGGGTTATTCTTGAAGAAGGCCATGGGCTCTGAGAGGCCATGAGACAAAGGTGCTGGACACTGAGTGCACCTATTCAGAGTCTGGCTCAGTGTTTTATTAAATGATCGTCCTTCCTCTCCCTTCTGACATTTGCTCCTGTGGCCCAGTGCTCTCGAGGGAAGCCTTCCCTACAAAGCTCATCTTGCACCATGTCTAGTATAATACCACATGAGGGAGAAAGGTCAGATGCTTTATATACTGGAAGTACTCAATAATATCTGAAGGGTGGATGAACAAATAGTATTTGATGATAATGATATCAAATGTGTTTAAGTAATTGCCATGGTAAGAGTTCATGTTAGGTAAATGTTTACTCTGAACAGGATAGTAAGAAGATTAAAATGCCTGTGGGTGTGGCTTTGCTTTAATATTCATTCTGTTCTTTTACATGCATAAGGGTTACTTAAGGGTATTATTTTATAAGAATGACAATCAATTATACAACCATAGTAGAAGCCACATGGAAATTTATGTTCACCAGCTCATTATTGATTTGAACTTTCAGAATGAAGACTTGGATGGCTACAAGTTGCCTCTTGCAGGCTCTGCCATCCACGACAATCAAACAGGCAAAATTTCTTGACCGCTCTTCCCTGTTTGGCTATTCTCCAAGCATGCCCTCATTGCACTTTTTCAGATTCAGAACGCAGAGGCTTGCTTAGTCTTAAACCTTCCAGTTCCAGTTTTCTACCCAATGCATTTTACCATTTATATTTCCAAAACTCACCTCTGCAATCAAGTCCACACTTTCCATACCCACTGTGGCAGACACTCCTCTACCACACACTGAAAAATGGAGCCCTGATTCTCAGGAGTGGGGCTACATTTCACGAAGGTTTCTTTCTGTAGACTGAATGTGTTCCCCTAAAATTCATATGTTGAAACCTAACCCCAAATGCAATGGTATTTGAAGGTGGGGCCTGTGGTAGGTGATTAGGTCATGAGGGTGAAGCCCTCATGAATGAGATTAGTGCCCTTATAAAGGTGACCCCAGAGAATTCTCTCATCCTTCCTTCTGCCCTGTGAGGGCACAGCAAGAAGATGGCCATCTGTGAACCAGGAAGTGAGTTCTCACTAGAAACTGAATCTGCTAACATCTTGATCTCAGACTTCCCAGACTCCAGAACTGTGATGAATAAATGTTTGTTTTTATAAGCCATCCCACCTTCAGTATTCTGTTACAGTAGCCTGAATGGACTAAGACAGCCCTCTTCCTAGGCTTGGGCTAGTACCACAAAACTCTACAACAACTGAACCAGGCCTCTTATGAACAGGAGGGGTTCGAAAAGACAACGCCACTGGTCTTCTCAGAACAGCACACCTCTTATCATTATCCCCACAGAGCCCAGAACTATCGGACTTAGCAGTGGAATGTAAGGGAAAAGGGGAAATTCTTGATTTAAAAACTCCTAAGACAGTAGTATGTTTACAAGTCTATAAGGTCAAAATATCTGGCTCTTTCAGGCAAGAAATGGGTAGACCTTCCCTTCCCTTTTAACTCTTTCAGGCTCTGATTATAAAGATAACTGAGGCAGAATGTTCACTCTCAGTAATCAGAAGATTTACATATCAGATCACAAGAACCAGGGTCAAGAAAAAGTTGTTTAATTCATTGCATTTTTACTCCAAGAGTATCATGGCTAGAGGCATTTTCCTAAAATAAAAATTTGATTCTTACATGTATGGCAAGGTGGAAAACCAGCCCCCATTCCTCCTAAAAACTCAGTGCTATAGAACAACTTTAAAAGTAGGCTTGGATGATTCTCAATCCTGTATTTAATCACCAGAGTCATACCCAGGTCATGCTCTTTGAGTCATTTTCGGCTTAATGAGACTCATTCAATAACATGACAAGCAGCAAACCTCTCAGTTCTGTACATTCTCTTTCAAATGCTGCCCTTTAGGTATTCAGGGAAATAAAGAAGGATAAATGAACTGAATTCAGGTTCCATAATATAATACAGCCTATATTCCTCATGACATTTGATGTCATGAAATCTTTTCATTGGAAGAAAAATGGCTAGAAATACTAAGAAGGAAAAATAAACAAGTCATTCTGCTCACTCTTCATGAACAGTCAAGATGGAGCCATGTGGGATGCATTACAAATGTCACCGGTACTGGGAAGTCTAAATTGCTCAATGGTTTTCCTGATGGGTTGCAGCAGACTCACCACATGCAGCTGCTTGGACAGCAGCCTAGGCTCCCCTCCAGGGATCAGGCTGCTCTCTAGTTAAGTACATACCCAACTAAGGGCAGACTAACCTGGCAGGATGGAAGGGTGACTAAAACTGAATGAAATAAATAGTGAAGATTTAAGGATAGGGATTTAAGAGATATCTCCAAGGCATAAAAAGGCTAAGAGACTTTAGATTCTTCATGCTCACAACAGAATGTCACTGTGATGACATGAAAACGTAAAATATATTATAAACAGCCTGTATTCAGTTTGGGTGACAAAAGCACATTCAAGCACCTACCCTTCCACTAAACAACTTACGTAACTTGGTCAAAGAGATCACTTGGGGCTAAAATTACACAGAAAACCTCCCCAAAGAAAGCCCTTGAATAAGACTTGAAGTATGAACTAATGAAGGATTAGGCTTTTTTTTTTTAATGAAAAGCAATATAATTTAATCAAAACCTAGATTAGGCGAGTGAAAATGTAAATTCTAATTACAAAATAGATGGCCCTGGAGCCACCTGCTCACCCTGGACCTTGTTTTCTTCCTAGAAAACTACTTGGTTGGACAAAATTATCTTCCAGGTTCCTTCATGCTCTAAATTTCTTTCCATTTCTATAAAAAAAAAATTGATGCATTATTAACAGTACTTTATTCAGAGTGGGTGCTCAATAGATATTTGCTAAACTGAACTGAGGTAATTAACTGTGGTGTGTTAGGACATCCTCCGGAGTCAAACAGGCTGAAGCATGAGTCTTGGCTATGCCACCAATAAGCTGGGTGACTTAAAGGAAGTTATTTAACCTCTCTGGGCCCGTCTCCTTAAGGGAGAACAGAAATCCTACCCCAGTGTCTAGCAAATACTAGGTGCTTATCCAATGCTAATTCCTTTCTCTGAAGGCTTTCCCCTTCCTTTTTAATCAGTTCATCATTCAGAGTCAAGTCAAGCTTACGAGCAAAGATCAGATCTCTTCCAGCAGTGGATTACACTTTCGTAATTGGTTTGTATTAGTTAGCTTCATGTATTTATTATATTTGACTTTGTTTATCTGTGTTTTTACCTAAATATAGCACTTTAACATTTTCAAAGCACTTATGTTATTTGACTCTCACAAATAAGTTAGATATTTTTATCATATTTAAGACTTAAGAAAACTGGGTCATTGATTTGATTTGTGCAGGCTCATTTTTTTTCCAGGAGCCTCGTAAACGTCAGTAATAAAGTTTGCAACTAGGTCTTCTACTTCTGCCTCTTTTTATAAATTTCCACCCCCCTTTAAAAAAAAGTCCAATAAAATATGAGTCCTTTCATCTAAGTATATATTTTTAAAAATTTATTTATTTAGTTGTTCTTATTTTTGGCTGTTTTGGGTCTTTGCTGCTGTGTGTGGGCTTTCTCTAGTTGGGGCGAGCGGGGGCTACTCTTCATTGCAGTGCATGGGTTTCTCACTGCGGTGGCTTCTCTTGTTGTGGAGCACGGGCTCTAGGCGCATGGGCTCAGGAGTTGTGGCACGTGGGCTCTAGAGCGCAGGCTTAGTAGTTATGGCGCCTGGGCTTAGTTGCTCCGCGGCATGTGGGATCTTCCTGGATCAGGGTCGAACCCGTGTCCCCTGCATTGGCAGGCGGATTCTAACCACTGCGCCACCAGGAAAGCCCTCTAAATACTTTTTATTAAAAGCTGCCCTTGCTCAAAGAGATTCCAGTTTGCTGACTCCTGAATAATAACAGTTAGGATGTACTAAGTGCCTAGTATGCCAAGCGCTTTATGTAGACTGCTTTTGTTTTTTAATGTTTCCATTTTTTTAAACATCTTTATTGGAGTATAATTGTTTTACAATGGTGTGTTAGTTTCTGCTTTATAACAAAATGAATCAGCTATACACATACATATATCCCCATATCTCTTTCCTCTTGTGTCTCCCACCCACCCCCCCATCCCACCCCTCTAGGTGGTCACAAAGCACCGAGCTGATCTCCCTGTGCTATGCGGCTGCTTCCCACTAGCTATCTGTTTTATATTTGGTAGTGTATATATGTCCATGCCACTCTCTCACGTCGTCCCACCTTCCCCTTCCCCCACCTCTTCCATTTGTTTTTATTTCAGTTTGCAATCTTCTTCTTTTATGTTGAAATGTTTTATATTTGCTGTGAATACATTTGCTAATGCTATTTAATGACTTAGATCAATCTAGAGAACTAAAGCATAATATAAATGTAATTTTAAAATGCATACTTTTTTTTGAGCAGAGGTACTTATTTACCTTTATTTTGAATGTATGTAGTATGAAGAAATTAAAGAAATGGAAGGGGTAGTTAAAGAACTTAATGACAATAATCATATTTTAGAAAGGTGAGTAATGCAAAAAATCATTCTACCTGGTGATTACATACGCAACTGGTAGCCTAACCTTTTAAATCCTCACAGCAAACCATGAGCGAGGGCCCTTCACTATCACCCTTCACTAGGCACAGAGAAATTTTCAAACTTGCCTAAGGGCACAGAAAATGGCAAAGCCAGGTTTTTAACACAGGTTGTCTTATGTCAAAGCTCTGCTTTTAATCACTAAACCATCTCACTTTACTTTACAAACCTAATTTGAATGTAGAACGGAACGTTAGTTTATAGAACATCCAAAAATTACAATAGGCCTAGAAAATTGAGAAGTGTGAGAAACAACTCCTCATCAACTCCCCCTTAGGGTCTTGGCCACTGCCCCCACTGCAAGATTTCCATACCTTCCTGACACTCAACTGTGCAGGATCAAGTCAAGAACCAGGATCTAATTCCCGCAGGCACTAGGCCATGAGGCCAGCCAGGAACGACCAAATTGATAGCTAATAAAACCAGTTAATTGCACAGCATGAAGCACCCTCTCTCTATGCAAAAATTACATGGTTAGGAATCTTGAGCGACTCTCACAATCTGATTAGCTAAGTGCTTTATAATATTACTCTACAGTGCAACAGAGTTTGATTATTTACATCCCATAAGAGAAATGTTTGCTACATTTATTATGGAAATCTGAGAAATCATTTAGAAGAATTCAGGCAAATTTAATTTTTAAATAGTCTTGAAAAGTCCTTTCACATCTTGTAGACTCCAATTAGACAGTATCTTGAATACCTGGATTCTTCAGCTAAATTAATGATTTCACTATTTCTGGGCTCTGTCAGCATACTCAAACAATAACTAATGACAAAGGCATGTGTGTGATATCTGCCAGACTATTGAGTGAAAAAAAAAGTACCAAATCCCAACAAATATATAGTAAAAATAATCTGGAATTATAGGCTCTTAAAATCATTTCTCCCCTAAAGGTCTGATGAAGAGATAACCTCCACTTAAGCAAACCCTCCAATACTAATAACTATCACCACCTACCATGACAGTCTTTCCTTCCACTAACCTTCATGTTGAAATCTAAGTCTTTCTTTGTGTTCAATAGAGATGGTGAAAGATAACATCTGAAAGCTAATTTTTATATTACATACATTATACATTTTCCTAAGCCTAAAAATTTTAATTCTTATCAATTTCTTGACATATATTATTTTTCAATTTTGGCGGGTTATCTTTACCTAAGTTTATGCAAAGACATCAGTGATTCTGAAAACATACTTAAATAATTAGTATTAGGTACAGCCATCTGACTGAATGTATTCACTTTTCAGCCCAATATTGGGATATGTCGTAAACTTGGTTACCGTGGCTCTCCTCAAAACCATCTTTATATTCCTTCCATCTAAAAGAAAATTTTTGATGTTCTTTTTAGTTCAATCATATAAAGTTATAATTTAAGTATAATGGTCTCAGTAAAAGGAATATTTGTGATTTTCCTGAACTGGTTCGTTTTTATCCCATTGCTCAACAATCTATCATGTTACATTTTTCAAGTTGATTGCTAGAAAGCTTAGACACAAATTTGTTGCCTATATCTAGAAAGTACAAAGAACCTCATGAGTGTGTTTTTATCATACTAACTTCATTCCTGTTTTCATTTTGTTTTTCTACCATATTTTCCGTTTGTCCCATTTTCCTACTTTAATTTTTTTACATCTCACAATTTGCATTTTTATTAGCTGCCTTAAATCGTTTTTGTTTTTTTTTGCGGTGCGCGGGCCTCTCACTGTTGTGGCCTCTCCCGTTGCGGAGCACAGGCTCCGGACGCGCAGGCTCAGCGGCCATGGCTCACGGGCCCAGCAGCTCCACGGCATGTGGGATCTTCCCAGACCGGGGCACGAACCCGTGTCCCCTGCATTGGCAGGCGGACTCTCAACCACTGCACCACCAGGGAAGCCCCTTAAATCGTTTTGACAACAAGGTCATACAATAAAATAGTATTCTGCAGTGTATCTCAAATTGGAGTCCTCAAGATAAGATGCCGGGGTCCACAGATAGATCCTTGGCAGCCCATCAAGTGAAAACTCAAAGAAACACTGGTCTAGTCGAAGGGTTACCTCTTGGTTACCTATCTGTGCACACAGATACTATTTCCTTAGCTTTTTCTCCTCCAGCAGGCTTCACCAGCATTCTGCTTTAGCAATTTATGACAATCCCTTAGATCCTTCCATTACCCACCCATCTCAAACTTAGAAGCCCCTCCTTGACCTTAATCTTTTAGCCTTAGTCCCCTTAAACCTGCTCTTCAGTTGATCACATTGAGGTCTCTAGTCCCTTAATTCCTTTCAGTTTTTCCTTTCTAATCAACTGGGTTCTATTGAAAGAAACAGAGATCCAAAATAGCAGTAGTTTAAAGAAGTAGTTTATATTGTCTCAAAACACGAAGGCTGCACGAAGCCCAATATGGCAGCCCCACAATTACCTCTGTCCCACCATCCTCCCTTAGCACTGGTTGGCATCCTCAAGGTTACCTGATGGTCACAATACAACCCCTGAGGTTCCAAGCCATTAGATTTACATTCTACGCAGCAGGAAGGAGGAAAGTGCATAACGGCATCCTCTTAGGTCAGCCTCCTTTAAAGAGCTTTCTCAGCAACCTCATCCAATGAGTTCTGTTTACATCTCCAATTATTGAAAGCTAAAAAACTGTAGCAGTAATTTTGAGTATCTCCAGTTTGCTCCCTTTTTTCTGGCTGCACCAGGCAGCAGGCGGGATCTTCCCCAACCAGGGATCGAACCCGTGCCCCCTGCATTGGCAGTGGGGAGTCTTAACCACTGGACCACCAGTGAAGTCCCAGCTCCCTTCTTCATTCTCTGTTCACCCAACAAATACTTACTGAGTGTCTATGTGCCAGGCACTATTTTTTTGGTGCTGAGGATAGTGATGAACAAGATAGCAAAACCCTTGCCTTCATGGAGCTTACAGTCTGGCAGAGGAAGACAGACAATGATGATATCAAGTAGTAAACAAGACAACCTTTATGAATCAGCTACAATAAACCTCGACTATTTTCATGTCCTTTAGCTACTCTTGCCTTTTTCAGTCTCAGATTACTATGACTACTCTACACTGGGGAAACAGGCATAACTGCCTTCAGTATTCCTTCCTTATGCTTCCTGCCTTTCTATCTGCCTCTGAGAAAAAGGTATCCTTCCTCCCCCAGACCTTACCCTGACACCTGTGCTCTTTATATCTCCCCTTCTTCCCTCAGGACAGTACGATCCATCAATTATATCTTTCCCGGAGCCTTCAATCTCTTTCTAGTTCTATCCTCTAGGCCGAAAAAATGCTTGAGTTTCATCTCTCCAAGAAACAAACAACCGGGCTTCCCTGGTGGCACAGTAGTTGAGAGTCCGCCTGCCGATGCAGGGGACACGGGCTCGTGCCCCGGTCTGGGAAGATCCCACATGCCGCAGAGCGGCTGGGCCCGTGAGCCGTGGCCGCTGAGCCTGCGCGTCCGGAGCCTGTGCTCCGCAACGGGAGAGGCCACAACAGTGAGAGGCCCGCGTACCGCAAAAAAAAGAAAAAAAAAAGAAACAAACAACTTTCCTTGACCCTCTCTCCTTCTCAAACTACTTTCCTAAACATCAAAATGTCTTGAAATAATACTTTACACTAAGTTCTGTTTCCTTGCTTTCTATTCACTTCTTAATCCCATTATATTTGGCTGGATTTTTATTCTATTGTTAAAGTTTACCTAACTAACTCTGAATTCTGATCTTTTCTTTTAAATACCCTTTATAGCTTCTGTTTTGAGTTTTTAAGTTAAATATAACCTCCCCTTAACAGTCTGATACTGTCCTTAGCATCTATACCTGTGCTATATCCTGGTATGAATGAAAACAAGGATGAGACACAGGCATTCTAAGTTATATAAAAATAAAATAAACCCCTACCATCAAGACTTACACAATATCAGGGGAACAATAAAAGTGCATAATAACAAGATGCAACACAACCACCGTAAGAAGTACAAAGTGTTGTGGAGGACCCATGTGGAGATTAGGTGAAGCTGGGGGATAATGGAAAGCTTCAACTGGACAATGCAGAATGAATTCAGTTTTTGTTTGTTTGTTTGTTTGTTTGTTTGTGGTACGCGGGCCTCTCACTGTTGTGGCCTCTCCCGTTGAGGAGCACAGGCTCCGGACGCGCAGGCTCAGCGGCCATGGCTCATGGGCCTAGCCGCTCCGCATTATGTGGGATCCTCCCGGACCGGGGCACGAACCCGCGTCCCCTGCATCGGCAGGCGGACTCTCAACCACTGCGCCACCAGGAAAGCCCCTGAATTCAGTTTTGATTTATAGCTGGTGAAGGTTTGGCATTCCAAGCAAAGGGAATAGCAAGAGCTTTGGTAGAGACACAGCATGGGGCAGCATATTTGAGAAACAGAAGCACTTTTGTTTGGTTGGAACATGGAGTATATGTAGAACACAGATAGGTAATGGACCTGCAAACCTACAGTAACATGACAATACATGCTAAGCTGATTTTCAGGTTGAATTTCAGTAGGAGAGACTCCTAAACAGTAAGAAAACATATTAATGTTTAAACAGACCTTCCAGCCTGGCCTGCAGAGGTAACAGAATGATTAATTCACCACTAGCTGGAATTTAAAGGTCATCTGCTCCCACTGTCCTTCTAATGAAGGGATTCCCTTAGTAATGTTTTAAGAAGTAGGCATTCCACCTCTGATTGAACACTCCTAAGGACAAGTTAACACCAGGAAAGCAGTGATGGATTGCTGGGAATTTGGAAATGACTGACTTAAACAGGTGAAAGCAGAGATATGCCAAGTCCCTCTGAAGTGAAAAGATCCTTTCAGGCCAGCAGTGTGGGAGATAACTTGATTGAAAGTATTGACATACTTAAAGTTCATGTGTGTGCACGTGTGTACACATGTATATATTTGTGTAGTTAGTGGTAGTTAGGGATGGTCAGCCATAATGGCCTAGAAAAAAGTTAGAGATAGGGCTTCCCTGGTGGCGCAGTGGTTGACAGCCTGTCTGCCGATGCAGGGGACACGGGTTCCTGCCCTGGTCTGGGAAGATCCCACATGCCGTGGAGCAGCTGGGCCCATGAGCCATGGCCGCTGAGCCTGTGCGTCCGGAGCCTGTGCTCCGCAATGGGAGAGGCCACAACAGTGAGAGGCCCTCGTACTGCAAAAAAAAAAAAAAAGTTAGAGACAATAAGCACTGGCAGGGAAGTTTGTAAGGCATAACAACTTCCCCAGTGAGGCGGGTCCTGTGGGAGGGTAGATAAATCAGATTATCAGCAGAATGTAGTAGTAGAACATATTCAAATCCCATTACTAACTCCTCTTGTTCTGAGTCCACACTCACAAAGCAATGTCTCACCTACGAATGGAAAATTTTAAAATTAGTAAGTTGACTTTATTCTTCAGTTGCAGTCAAATATGTTAGCATGATTTAGCACTGAGTCCACTCAACTCTGAAATTTCTGATCACATAAAGCAGAAGCTACCTGAGACTTCCCTGGTGGTCCAATGGTTAAGACTCCGTGCTTCCACTGCAGGGGTCGCGGTTCGATCCCTGGTCGGGGAACTAAGATCCCACATGCCACGTGGTGCAGCCAAAAAAATGAAAAAAAAAAAAAAAAAGCAGAAGCTACCTTACTAGTGAGCTATTTAGGCAGCTACCAGCTTTCCCTAGAAGTTGCCTACCCTATATCCTTGGGAGCCTTCGATCTCTTATAGTAGGAAACTACTTTTCAAGATAGCCTATTCTGTTGTCTCAAATTACTTGAGTTGACTTATGTAACTTCCTGTGTTCCTTGAACTTGCTTGCTCAGATTTTTATGTCATTTCCAAACACCATCACACCCCAAATTCTGATTTTTTCTCTTTGCTTGAAGAGTCAGTTGGTGTCCTTAATCTGACTGTGGCTCTATTTAATACCTTAACATTGATACCTCTGAGCAGAAAGAAAAAGAGTCCCTTTTTCTTGGCATTTGATAATGGTACTTAGTGATACTGTAACATTCTTCCCACACCTGTTGACTGAAGCAGTGTTTGTGTAACAGGATTCCTTTTATTTCATGCAACAACGCTTAGAACCCTGGAGAGATCAGAGACAGGCCTCAGTTTATATTCTGAGTGCCCTAGGTGCAACTCTTCTCATGCAACAGACCATTATCACCACTAAAAGTCTCAGAGAAAATAATTCAAGATTTTCTGTATAATTATGCTTATCAACGGCATATGACCCTCAAAAGACAAGAATCATTTTGCATGTAAACAAATATAAACCTGGAGATGACGCATGTTATATATCAACAAGAGCAACACTTCTGGGAACCCGAGACCTTTGTTAACGAAACACACAGAAAGTCATTGCTGAATATAGCCGGGATGGAATAGTGAGCCCAGAGACACAGGGTCTCACTAAGTAGTGAGGTCCAACAGTGAACCCAGAGATAAAGAAGAAAATAAACCAGAACATCAGCATGTTTTCCAAAGAGTTGGATAGAAGATTGTGGGTTATGAAGCATGAGAACATACACCTTGTTAAGGGCCTAAAGAAAACTATACAATTTTCTTTAAGGCTGGGAGAAAGGGACTTGATACAGATGAACCAGCTCCCATAAATACTATCATTTTATAATTCTTTTGCAATCAATGAATGTCATAACTTTTGAGTTTCAGAAGTTGAAAGCTGAATACGCCATCACTCACACACTACCCTACCTAATACTCATGCAGGGCTTCCTGTGTATTAACACTGTCTCATCACTTTACAGACATTAATGCATTTAATCCACAAAGTAAATACTATTATTACCCCCAGTCTATCTCTAAGAAACTAAAGAACAGGAGGCTATGTATCTTGCTCATGGTCAGACAGCTGAGAAGCAGTGAAGCCAAGATTCAAACCAGGCCAGTCTGGCTGTACAGCCTTTGATTTAGACCATGACACAGTACGGCCTCTCTCACAAATGAGTGTCGATAGATGTACATGCTCTATACACGTACACAGATGTGCATGGACACACATTTCTATATATTTCATATAAATGGACAAACTCACCTGTGACAATACATATGCCTAATATAGTAAATACTCTAACATATTTATTTGATCTGGGTATGGAAAGAACTCCAGAATCAGAATCAAGAGACCCACGTTTAGTCTTGGTTCTGACACTTGATGGCTATGTGATTTGGGGCCTCAGCTCACCGAATGATAAAATGTCAAAATGAGGAGGTAAAAAGGACAGAGTGAATGATCTGAAGTCCCTTCAACTCTAACATTCTGACTCAAATCGGATTTAATTGGTATGGGGTGGGACCCAGGCATGGGTGGGTCTTAGAAGCTTCCCAGGTGAGTCTAATGTGCTCTGGCCTGGAGAGTGGTTTCTGTGGCAAAGCTACACTGTAGCCTCGTTACTTTGGAGTCGGAAACCCTGGGGCTGAATTTCAACTCTCTCATGTGTGAGCTGTGTGGCCTTGCGAGTCTCTTAATGTCACTGAGCTTGCTCTCCATCTGTAAAACAAGAAAACCAGTATCTACTTAAAGCAGCTGTGAGGGCCAAATATGCATAGAAAGTACATGCTAGGCACCTGGTTTTCCTCAACGAATCATTCCTAGAGTGAACAAAGACAAAATTTTTAGAAGATATACAGAACTGGACTCAGGTACACGGAACATCAGTTAGAACTATGAAGTGCTGGAAAACAGATGCAAAGACTGACAGCAACAACACAGTGAAGCTCATAAAGGAGAGAATACCTGTCCTGCCACAGGTCTGGGCAGGCGAGTGACCACAAACCAGAGAGTCTAGTGAATACTGCACTGGAAGAGTGTGAAGGCATATGTCATCCTGCAACCACAGCAGCTGGAAGAATCTCTAAATCCAAAGACCAAAATATACCAAGACGACCACAAGTTGTTAAGCCTAGTGCTTCTAATTTCTAAATAAATCTCTTAAAGTCCCCTACTATTTTAAAAATAAAGTGCCAAGCTGAAGGAAAGTGAACATAACTTCTCTCTTCCACACACGGGGTAAGGAGTCCAGCTTACCATCATTAGCCTCACAATGACTGCATTTGCAGAACGAATGTGAATTTGGGGGGGCAGGTCTTGTGTTTCTGTCCTCCGCCTATTCTCAGATCTCTGTGTCAGAGGTCACAGAAGAGCACACAATATACCATTATTTGTTTTCCAACAGCTGCCTGTGGCCCTGGCTGTCGTTCATCATAATGAGGTTTCTGTTGTGTTAGTTTAATCAAATGAGCCCAGTATATGTAACTGTATTCTCCATTCAAATATGGAAGGACTACTGGCTCAAAGGCAACGGGGAAAATATTTTTCAGTTATTTTTCTAGGAGTGAACACGGATCACAATGATCTATTATCTGTAAAATGAGGATATTATCAGCTCTCTAAAGGCTGTTGGGAGGATGGCTCAGAGAGCAGCGCCTTCTTACTGTGGCAGCATGGAGAGGAATACAGGTGTGCGGCATCAGGAATGCAAAGACTTGGGTTTTCGGTTCTGGTTTTTCACTAACTCCCCTGTGTGCCATACAGCAAGTTACTTGGCCTTTCAAACACTATAAATCTGTGGAATGGGGGATAATAAAAACTTTAAACTTTTTTTTTTTTTTTTGCGGTATGCAGGCCTCTCACTGTTGTGGTCTCTCCCGTCGCGGAGCACAGGCTCCGGACGCGCAGGCTCAGCGGCCATGGCTCACGGGTCCAGCCACTCCGCAGCATGTGGGATCCTCCCGGACCGGGGCACGAACCCTTGTCCCCTGCATCGGCAGGCGGACTCCCAACCACTGCGCCACCAGGGAAGCCCTAAACTTTTTCTTCTGGAATAATTTTTAGGTTCAGAGAAAAGCTGTGCTTCGGATTCCATTTAGAGTCATAGAAAAAAAACAGAGGCCCTGTAGAGCCCTCACCTAGTTAATACCGTACATTACTATAGTTCATTACTATTAACCAAAACTCCAGACTTCGTTTGGATTTCACAGGTTTCTCCATGAGTGTCCTCTTTGTGGTCTAGGACCCACTCCAGAGTACCACATTACATTTAGCTGTTAGGTCTCCCTAGTCTTCTCTGGGCTTTTAATAAGAATCAAATAAATGTGAAAACACTTCATAAAATGAAAAGGATTATTAGAATACATTTTACTACTGTTAGGCATTCAATGAGTCCAAGCATATAAAGCACCAAGAAAACTGGGATGTATTAAGCTCCCAATATGGGTTATTAGCATTATCATTATAAACATTTATACATATCCTACAATGTGGCCGGTTCTACATGTCTTCAACAGCTGCATGGAGTTCAGAATTCCTCTACAATTACAGATTTTTCTCTGTAAGAAGCCAGCTTTATAGAGACAGCCCTTGACCAAATCTTCAAAAACACCTTGCTCTAACCAAGTGAGTTAGCAAAAGCAGCTCAATCTAGCAGAGCAGGAAAGACAAGAGACAGAGTGAAGGCAGGGGAGGCATCAGTGGAACCTCAGAAGCCACGCAGGTTTCACTTCATCATCAGTCTTAGTCCTAGAGCTACACAGCCAAAGAAGCCATGAAGTTCAAGAGGGACCATTCCATAGAAATCAGCAAAGCAACCAACACTTATACATTTCCTGTTAAACAATCTGCACAGTTTCCAAGCACCATTAGGAAGTTAGAAAAGATGACCTGTGGTGAGGGGGAGGCAGGAGAGTGAAGCTCTCTTCACCCATCAGTGCACTGAGCTTGCGAACTTGCCTGGGAGAAAGCTCAACCAGAGTCCATGTTACTCACATAACCCATCTCAACAATATCAGGAAATAGTGAATAAATTCCAAGTTGCTTTAGAAGAATAAAACAAAGGAAACGTTCTGGAGTTGAACATGTACTGAAAGCCACTAAACATCCTGCCTCTCACTGCATAAAATATTACTAAGCAGTGTTCAGAAATTTTTACGACCCAAGAACCAGGGAGGTACTATGACCTGTTTTTTAGCAGAGAGGCCAACATGTCCTTAAGGATGTGTTTGTCAAACGCATTAATATGATGTAACGTTAGCAAGCAAAAACTACAGAGTGTGTGTGTGTGTGTGTTTGTGTGTGTGTGTGTGTGTGTGTGTGTTTTTCAGCTTTCCACATTACCTTCTGGAAAACCATGTTAACAAATATAATCCAGGAAACTTTTTTAAAAGTCTTTTTTGAAGCCAGTTATAGAATGCCTCTTGATCAAATTCATATTTCAGAAAAATTAGGATAATTCTTCATGAAATTTGGTGGTACGCTATTTTGGGTGAAAAGTAAAAACTGGCCGTTGCTGCTGGTTGCATTGTATTTTGTTTAGGGTAGCAATGTCCCCAACCAAAACTTTCATCCCCCAAGCCCCCTTATAGCTAATGTGACCTTATAGCAAAATTCTAATAAGATGCAAGGAGATATTATTCACGCACACAAAAAAATGAAGTTGGACCCCTTCCTCACACCATACAGAAAGATTAACTCAAAATGGATCACAGACAAAAATGATGAGCTAAAACTATCAAGCTCTTAGAAGAAAATACAGGAGTAAATCTTCATGACCTTGGGTTAGGCAGAGCCGTCTTAGATATGATACCAAAAGTACAAGCACAAAATAGATAAATTGGACTTTATCAAAATTAAAAACATTTCTGCTTCAACAGGCTTCATTAAGAAAATGAAAAGACAACTCATAGAATGGGAGAATGTATCCATAAATCATATATCTGATAAAGGACTTATATCTAGAATATATACAAACTCTTATTACTTAATAATAGAAAGACAACCCCATTAAAAAATGGGCAAAGAATCTAAATAGCAGTTCTCCAAAAAAGATATAAATGGTCAATAAGCATACAAAAAAATGTTCAACATCATTATTCATTAGAAAAATGCAAATCAAAACCACAATGAGGGACTTCCCTGGTGGCGCAGTGGTTAAGAATCTGCCTGCCAATGCAGGGGACACGGGTTCAATCCCTGGTCCGGGAAGATCCCACATGCTGCAGAGCAACTAAGCCCATGTGTCACAACTACTGAGCCTGCACTCTAGAACCCGTGAGCCACAACTACTGAGCCTGCACGCCACAACTACTGAAGCCCGCATGCCTAAAGCCTGTGCTCCGCAACAAGAGCAGCCACCTCAATGAGAAGCCCGCGTGCTGCAATGAAGAGTAGCCCTCACTCGCCACAACTAGAGAAAGCCCTCGCATAGCAACGATGACCAAACACAGCCAAAAATAAATAAAATAAAATAAATAAATTTAAAAATAAATAAATTAATTAAAGTAAATTTTAAAAAACATGACGAAATGCCATTTCATACCCACTAGGATGGCTATAATAAAAAAAGACAATAACAAGTGCTGGTGAAAATGTAGAGAAATTAGAACCCTCATTCCCTTCTGGTGGGAATGTAAAATGGTACAGCCACTTTGGAAAACCATCTGACAGTTACTCAAATAATAAATATATAGTTACCATCTGACTCAGCAACTAAAATTAAAGAAAATTAAAAACATATGTCCATACACAAACATTCATAACGGCATTATTCATAATAGGCAGAAAGCAGAAAAAATCTACACGTCTATCAACTGATGAATGGATAAATAAAATGTGGTATATTCATACAATGGAATATTATTTGGCAATAAAAGGAATAAATTGTGATATTGTGATTTATAATTAGAAATATGTATTTGGTCTTCATTCCCATTTCTGGCAGAGCTCCTAAAACCCTTGGAATTCCCTAAATACTGAGAGCAACAAAGGTACCTTTTGTTATGTTAATGAGACGACTCTTAGAAAACACCTAAGGATGGCAGCTGGTTGCCAGGAGCACCAGCCACCTGCAGGGGCTTTCAGTCCCATCCCCCTGACCTCCAGGGAGGGCAGAGGGGCTGAAGGCTGAATCAAGCACCAAGGGCCAATGATTTAATCAATTGTGCCTATGTAATAGTCTCCATAGAAATCCAAAAGAACAGGGTTCAGAGGGCTTCCAGGCAGATGAACACATGGAGGTGCTGGGAGAGTGGTATGCATGGACAGAGGATGGAAATTCCACATCCCTTCCCACATACTTTGCCCTTTGTTTTTATTTCCCTAGAGAGGGATGTTTAAAATTTACAAATATAATGATGGATTTGTCTATTTCTGTCTTTAGTTCTGTTGGTTTTGTTTCATGTATTTTGAAGCTTAGTTTAGTTATTATTTACATACTCAATTATGATTGTTGTATCTTTTAAGGAATTGACCCTTTGGTCATTATTAAATCAATATCCTTATCTCTGGTAATATTCTTGGTTCCTGAACCATAGCACCTTTATTATGCTTTCCAGTTGTGTAAGATATCTTAATCTTTTTACTTTCAACAGATCTCTAACATTTAAAATACATTTCTTGAATATAGTTTATAGCTGGGTCTTGCTTTTTTTATCCAGTTTGACAATCTCTGACATTTAACTGGGGTGCTTAATTCTTTTATACATAATGTTATTATATATGTTGATCGCTTTAAGTTTACTATACTGTCATCTTTTCCATTTGTTTTTTGGTCCTCTTTTTCTCCTTCCCTGTCTTCATTGTGATTAATAATTGTCTTTTTTTGGTATTTCATTTTCATTTCTCCATTGGCTTTTACACAATACCTTGTGTGTGTGTGTGTGTGTGTGTGTGTGTGTGGTTGCTCTAGGAATTCAATCTGTACCTTTATCACAGTCTACTAGATTTAATTTTGTGCTACACATAAACTGTAAGTAATTTTCTTATGCCCCCATCCTTTGTGTCATTTGCATTATGTAATTTAATGTACATACATTATAAAATCCATAATATGACAGAACAACTCTTCCTCTAAACAGCTGTCTTTTGAAGAAATTAACAAAATAAAAAGATTGTCTTTTATATTTATCCTCATATTAAAAATTACCATTTCTTGTAGTGCAGATCTGCTAGCAACTAACTGTCTCAATTTTCATTTATCTAAAAATGTGTCTACTTCACCTACAGTTTCAACGAATACTTTAACTGGATATAGAAATTCTGTTGACAGTTCTTTTTTTCACCCAGCACTTTAAAAATGCCTCTGGCCTCCATTGTTTCTGAGGAGAAATTACCAGAAATTTGTATTATTTTTCTTCTTTATGTATGTGTCATCTTTCTCTGGCTGTTTTTCCTATTTTTCTTTTACCTTTGATTTTTATCAGTTTAGCTATGATGTGACTAGGTGTAGTGTTTTTGGTTTTGATTTTTGTTTTTAATTTTAATTTTAATTTTAATCCTGCTTGGGGTTTGCTGAGCTTTTTTTTTTTAAATAAATTTATTTATTTTATTTATTTATTTTATTTATTTATTTTTGGCTGCATTGGGTCTTTGCTGCTGCACGTGGGCTTTCTCTAGCTGTGGTGAGTGGGGGCTACTCTTCGTTGTGGTGCGCAGGCTTCTCATTGTAGTGCCTTCTCTTGTTGCAGAGCACAGGCTCTAGGCAGGCGAGCTTTAGTTGTGGCACGTGGGCTCTAGAGAGCAGTCTCAGTAGTTGTGGCGCACGGGTTTAGTTGCCCTGCGGCATGTGGGATCTTCCCAGACCAGGGCTCAAACCCATGTCCTCTGGACTGGCAGGGGGATTCTTAACCACTGCACCACCAGGGAAGCCCTTGCTGAGCTTTTTGGAGCTATAAGTGTATGCTTTTTACCAGAGTTGGAGAACTTTAAGTCATCATTTCTTCCATTTTTTTTTCTGTTCATCCTCCTTTTTTTTCCCCCTGGAATTCCAATTACATGTATATTAGATTGATTGATATTGTCTCATATTACTGAGTGTTCAATTTTTTCAGTCTTTTTTTCTTATGTCCTTCAGATTTGATAAACCCTATTAATCTGTTTTTACATATACTAACACTTCCTTTTCATTTCCTAATCTACTGTTAAGCCCCATCTAGTAAAATTTACATTTCAGAAAATGCAGTTTTGCAGGTCTAGAATTTTTAGTTTCCATTTCTCTGCTGAATTTCCCACTCTATTCTCTCATTAGGGCCATGGTTTCCTCTAAGTTCTTGAATAGTTTATAAAAACTGCTTTAAAGTCTTTGTTTGCTAATTACAACATCTGGGTCAGCTTACAGTTTGTTTCTTTTCAAACATTTTCATGTTTCTTCACATGTTTAGTAAATTTTTATTGTACATTGGCCAAGAATATAATTTAGTATAATAAAGAAAAGGTAAACAAATGAATACTATTTAAACACAAAGTATAAAGGTTATTAAAAGGAATGAGGTAGCTCTATATATAGGCACATGGTACTTCAATATACAAAGTTAAAAATTCAAGTTGCAAGTTAGTATAGATATAACAGCATGATCCAATTTTTTTTTTTTTTTTTTTGCGGTAAGCGGGCCTCTCACTGTTGTGGCCTCTCCCGTTGAGGAGCACAGGCTCCGGATGCACAGGCTCAGTGGCCATGGCTCACGGGCCCAGCCACTCCGCGGCATGTGGGATCTTCCCGGACCGGGGCACGAACCTGTGTCCCCTGCATTGGCAGGCGAACTCTCAACCACTGCGCCACCAAGGAAGCCCCAATTTTTTAACTTTTTATTTTGAGATAATTGTAGATTCAGAGAGCTCAGCTCGGTGTTCTGTGATGACCTAGATGTGTGGGATGGGGGGGGCATGTGGAGGGAAGTCCAAGAGGGAGGGGATATAGGTATACATATAGCTGATTTGCTTCATTGTATAGCAGAAACTAACACAACATTGTAAAGCAACTATACTCAATAAAAAAAAAAATAATAATACAGAGAGATCCCATATACTCTTTACACAGTGTACCCTAATGGTAACAACTTGCATAACTACAGTACAAAAACATAACCAGGAAATTGACATTGATACAATCCACAGACCTTATTCAGATTTCACCAGTTTTATATGCACTTGTGTGTGTGTGTGTGTTTAGTTCTACCCAATTTTATCATACATGTATTCAACTGAGCTCCACAACAGTCAAGATACAGGCAGTTCCATCACAAATTTCCCACATGATTCTCTTTTTTGGATGATCTATTTTTTTTATGGGGTGGAGACAGTATTAGCATAGTTATAAATGCAGAGAAAAAATCAATCTGTTAAGTCATTCATAAACTGAGAAGTTTTAGACAATAGGATTGTAGGGAGGAGAAATTTTTTGCCTTTTTTTACTTTCTACTCTATTGTAATGTTTGATTTTATTTTTTTTTACAATGAACATGTATCACTTTTTTTTTTTTTGCATTGGGTCTTTGTTGCTGCATGCGGGCTTTCTCTAGTTGCAGCGAGCAGGGACTACTCTTCGTTGCGGTGCGTGGGCTTCTCATTGCAGTGGCTTCTCTTTTTGCAGAGCACGGGGTCTAGGAGCGCGGGTTTCAGTAGTTGTGGCACGTGGGCTCAGTAGTTGTGGCTCGCAGGCTCTAGAGTGCAGGCTCAGTAGTTGTGGCACACGGACTTAGTTGCTCCGTGGCATGTAGGATCTTCCTGGACCAGGGCTCGAACCCGTGTCCCCTGCATTGGCAGGCAGATTCTTAACCACTGTGCCACCAGGGAAGTCCAAGTATAAACTTTAAAAAGAGGCATGATACTGAAGTGTATAAAATATAGTATTTAGGACTCTACTTTTCTATTATTAGTATACTATACCCAATTGGGTTCTTCACTTAAGTATGAACTAGTCACTTTAATACTAGAAAGAGATTCCAAAAAACAAGAAAAAAATTTTTTAAATTGACAGAAAACTAAAAAGCTACAATAAATGAAGCTATATTACTTAAAATTAAAAGTTAGGGGACAATCAAGTATTTAATAAATGTCATTTGGTAAGAGTTTTCTGAGGAGTATAATTTTAATGTTGTTTTTTAAAATCACATTACAGTATTACATTATTCCTTTTATTATTGGCCAAAGATGTACTGTTAGCACTTGGTATAGACTCAGAATAACTCAGAGAAGAACTTTGTGATGGTCACAGTTTTCCAAAGGTGAAGTGGATTGTCCCAGAAGGTCAGTGAGTTCTCCATCTAGTAATCATAATTCAAACAGATGCTAAATGTCCATTCGTGGCAGAATTTTGAAGAGGAGAGCCAGGCATCAGAAATATGGTCAGTTAAGGTCTTTTCCAAAGCTGAGATTCTATCGTAGGTAAAGAGTATTGGATCCAGACCCCAAAAAACCTAAGATTAAGCTCTGGTTTCTAAGGTATAATTTTGGGAGTCACACTGAACCTGTTTCATCATTTTGTAAATGGAATGATATAATATAACAGTGCTTTGCAAATGGTAAAAGCACTATCTGAATAATATTATTTATAATCATTTGAGGATAAAGCAAGGGATATTGAGTTAAAACCTTAACAGAAGTTATTTAAGCCAGCCATTAAGCAGACTTCTGAATGGTAAGGATTACAGAACCCATTTTCCAGAGAGGTGGTGAAATTTTAACATGACATATTATTCTCAGTCTCTGGGATGATTTAGATATAGTCTTGATTGCGAACAAGAAGTTGAATTGTGAGTTATGTGGCACTATTTCTTAGTTGCTAGAAATACTAGGAAGAAGAAGAGCAAAATGAACTTTTACTGCTACTGTTAAAGTGTTATCAAACACTTATCATTCAAGCATATTTAACCTTCTCTCTTATAACAAGCATAGTGTAGGCAGTTTAACGTCATTTGAAAAATAACAGATGCAGTAGGAACTTGCCAGTGTGCTCCTGACAAGAGCTCCAAAGACGTAAACCAAAGGCCTGGCCCCTACAGCTGAATTTATTGCTACCCAATATAACAGTTCTTAACTTCAAATTACTGATTTTTAAAATGGGGGTTTGGGATTGTTGGACTAAAATAGCTGTTAAATTTTCAGTTTGAGGTACTTCCCTGGTGGCCCGGTGGTTAAGAATCCATCTTGCAATGCAGGGAACACCGGTTCGATCAGTGGTCGGGGAACTAAGATCTCACACGTTGCAGGGCAGCTAAGCCCGCATGGCAACTAAGCCCACGTGCTGCCACTACTGAGCCCGCGCGCCACAACTAGAGAGGCCGTGCACTGCAACTACTGAGCCCATGCACTCTGGAGCCCACGCACCATAACTAGAGAGAAGCTTGCGTGCTGCAACAAAAGATCCCACATGCTGCAACTAAGAGCCAACAGAGCCAATAAATAAATATTTTTTTAAAAATTTCATTTTGAATATTATAGTAGGTTTCTGAGATAACAGACCTTTTCACAATTATGTGAAAACCTATCTATTAAGCAAAACCCCTACCACAGTATCAATCTTTCGTCATCTTTCAAATCTCCTTTCTCTTATTATACTGATGAGACTATCTACAAAACAGCCAAATCTTTATCCATCCATAATCAGTTCACAACACACAAAAAAAGAAAAAAGTCCCATAGTTCAAAGTCATGCACACTCTCAGATTTTAAATATTCTCTCTAAAATGACAAATACTTATCAATCTATGTATCTTTTCAAATAAGCTAGTTCTCTGAAATAAATGAGGATTGTTAAAGTACAAAGAATTGCTATGTAATTGTTTAAATAGATTTTTGTAGGTTGGTTGGTTGAAGGGCACTTTTATTTTCTTTTACTTAAACCTCGCTGCCCAAGAGCCAACAGTCCTAGTGTCAGGACATTTTATGTGGGTTACTATTTAAGTCAGTACTTTATGGAGGAATTTTTTAAAAATTTATTTATTGTATTTAATTTTGGCTGCATTGTGTCTTCGTTGCTGCATGCGGGCTTTCTCTAATTGTGGCGAGTGGGGGCCACTCTTCGTTGCAGTGCACGGGCTTCTCGTTGTGGTGGCTTCTCTCGCTGTGTAGCACAAGCTCTAGGCGCACAGGATTCAGTAGTTGTGGCTCGCGGGCTCTAGAGTACAGGCTCAGTAGTTGTGGCGCACGGGCTCCACGACATGTGTGATCTTCCCAGACCAGGGCTTGAACCCGTGTCCCCTGCATTGGCAGGTGGATTCTTAACCACTGCACCACCAGGGAAGCTCGCAAGCTGACATTTTAATTAAGATGGATGCTTCTGTCTTCTGGTGCCTCCATACTGATGCTTGCCTCCCCAAACAGAGAACTCAGGATATCTGTAATTCTCTTCTCTACACACCTGTACCACCCTGTATGCCTCAATAACAAGGTGACTATCAAAATACAAAAGATTTAATACAGCTATAATCACTATGCTTTAGGCCAAGTGTTTTGGCAGATTTCTGGATTCTGAGAGTAAATGGGGAAATTTACATTTAAGTTTTATGGTAAATGATTATATTTAAAATATTAAAATATAATGAAGAGCTTAATAAAATCTAACACTTTAACACGACCTAGCAACCAACCCAGGAAATCACGTTTTCCCATGCAAAGTTCACAAACACAGCTATGGATCCATTTCAGGTTGGGAGAGAAATTGGGAAGACCAATCTTCTGAATATTTTCACAGCTACTGCTCCTGAAAAGTGGTGCTCCTTGTAAAAAAAAGGATAGAACAAAGATCTTAATGTTGCAGGTCTGAAAGACATCCACATCAAAACCAGGTATAGTGGTCCCAACCCCAGCAGCTGGCAAACTGCAGGATGGATGTGGGCACTCTTCTGCCTAATAAAATCTGAATCAAACACTTTGCATCTGATTCTCCATGTGAGCTTTTTATGCAAACTTCTAAAGTGCAAGGAATCCTGGGGTGGAAGAGCTATTCTGAGAGATTTCACATAGTTCATGTAATTAGGGAAACCACTTCCTTTGATTTTAAGTGTTCAAAACAGCTGAATTTCTCCTATCAAAGGCACTCTGTGATTTGGGTCACCTCTTTTACTTTCTCTTTCATGTTTCTCAGGATGAGAGGTGAAGCTGGAGAGCACATTATTTAGGGGAAAAAAAGATCGTGCTTTTTGTTTTAGAGATTGAACTTACACCATTCAAAAGACTGTCATTTAGACTCTCCCTTTCTTTCTCATCCTCTGTCTCTTTCCTTCCCTATCGAGGGTCTCTGGTAGCTACAGAGAACACAAAACAAAATGTCAATGTAAGGTGGATGGAAAACTGTCATATTGTGTGTAAAAGGATTCTAATGTTCATGTCTGGGTTTAAAATATAATTAGAAAGAACTGTAATCTGCAGGCTCTTGATCTCTATATTATGTATTTTTGTTGTTCTAACAGTTGAAAGACAGAGAGACGGAGAAAGAATGGAGAAAAGGAGACCATTCCCGCCTCCCAAAAAAGCACAAGCCACCAGTAGCAAAGAGTGTAAAAGAAACTACCACCCTGTTCTTTTCCTATATTCCTGGAGTATCCTTTTCCCCGAAAAGTAGAACACTGGCTATGCAATGAGGTAGTTCATACTGCTTTTGCTGTACCTAATCTTAGCCCTGGATGCTGTTGAGGCTTTCAGTACAACTTATTCTAAAATACCTTGGTCAGTTTAATGCACAGTTAGGTTTGCCAGTCAAAATACAAATTAAAAGAGGTAAAAAATAATTCACCATTTACCAGCCACTTTGATGTCCATATTTCTACTGAATGCAAAGCAAGATGAACAATGAAGTATACGGCACAATCTCTAAGATTTTAGTTATTTAAATTTTAGTTAATTAAAATTCCAGATGGTTAATAAAACTAGTAATATTGTCAGTCATATCAAGGAAAGAGGGTTTTGAACCATATGAATAAAATGTGACAAAATTCTCTAAAGTGACAACAGTCCCACTTGTATTCATTATATTTGATCTTTACAATTCAAAGGAAATACAACTAGGCAGGAGTTATCCCCATACTATAGGTGAAGAAACTAAGTTCCAGGGAAGTTAGCTGACTTGCCCAACATCCCAGTTAATAAGAGCAAAGTAAGAACAGATCTAGAACTTTAAACAGAGAATAGGGCATGATCTTCAATTGTTCAGGGTCCTAAATTTCTCTTATCACGATTTGAAAATCACATTAACTTTTCTGGCAAATATATCACATTTTAACTCATAATAAACCAAATCTAAAATGTCCTTCCCTTAAGCCATATCTTCCTCACCTTCTGTCTACACTTAGCTCTCCACAGTCTACGTATAAGATTTTTCATTTCCATCTGTTGGCTCGTTGCTCTCATCCATTGAAATCTTTTCAGGTTCTTGTTCTTACCAAGCCTTTTTTTTTTTTTTGCAGTACGCGGGCCTCTCACTGTTGTGGCCTCTCCCGTTGGGGAGCACAGGCTCCGGTCGCGCAGGCTCAGCGGCTATGGCTCACGGGCCCAGCCGCTCCGTGGCACGTGGGATCTTCCCAGACCGGGGCAGGAACCCGTGTCCCCGGACCGGGTCACGAACCCATGTCCCCTGCATCGGCAGGTGGACTCTCAACCACTGTGTCACCAGGGAAGCCCTTACCAAGCCTTTTAACATGTCAACTACTTTTCCTACTATCATACTAACTGAATCAGATGCTACCTAAATTATTAAAGTAAGTGTTAAGAAGGATGTGAGTAAATGTATTTAGTTTAATTCCACAAGGATTAAACGCTCTTTATGTCTTTATGTATGTGTAAAAGCATGTACAAATTCACCTAATTTGAACATGGAAACTTTAATTCAGTATTTTTATTTCAGTACCAGATAAACTTTGCCTTCCAAGTTGTAATCCATCCTCTTTGTTCCTATCACTATTATTGCCCTTAGCTTATTTTTTATCCGAAATGTATTGAACACTTACTGTATGCCAAGCATTGTACTGAAAACCCTTAATTCCCTCAAAGGTACTCTGCAACAGGTCATATTAGTATTCTCACCCTAGAATGAGGAAATCAGGGCACAAAAAGCTGGTTGAAAGACTAAGCTAGTCAAGTGGTTGAACTAGGGATTCCAAGAAGAGTCTGACTCCAGAACCCACACTTTACACCACTGCCTCTGTACTGAAGGTATCTATTTACAAGTTCATCTCTCCTAGTTCAAATGTAAGATCTCCATGGGTTCTCCAACTTCCAGCACAGTTCTGGCATATACTAAGTCCTTAATATATGGCTATATGGTTTCTGAATTAAGTTGGAGCCATAGCACACTAAGGATGGAGAGGGTTCTACAGCCTAAATAAAAGAAGGTTTTTTAAAGGGCATCATAACTGTCTCCAAATATCTGAAGGCTGCAGATGGCGGAGGTGTCAAACCCAATTTATATGGCTCCAGCAGACAGTACTAGAACCAATGGGCAGAGTTAAAAGGTAGCAAATTCTAACTAAAACCAACAAAGGCCTTTAAAAGAGGGCAGTACAAAAGAAGAAAGGGTGTCTTAGTGTAAGTTCCAATTACCAGAGGTATTTAAAGCATCCAGATAACCAGATGATGGAGAAAATCATTCCATAATGAGAATCTCTGGTTAGGGGAGATCAGTGCTTCCTAAATGCCAATGTCAGTCCACTGACCTGTTACATCAGGGATAATTATTTAAACACACACACACACACACACACACACACACGTGCGTGCGCCTAGGTTCTATTCTGGAACTACTAAATCAGAATTCTTGGAAGTAGGGTCAAGCTATGTGTATGTTAACAAGCCCACCAGGTCATTCTGATGTGCAGACAAAATTAGGAAAACGGGACTTGTGAGATCCTTTTCAACTTTTAAGTTTCTATAATTTTATGAAGGTATGCTCTCAACTGTCTCTTCATTTTATGACTGTATTTAACATTCTCAAGCCCTACAGATGCTATAGTCCCCAAATGCCCTCACTCTGCATCAAACTCTAACCTCATCTCTCCTTCCACGAAGGCCTTTCTGTTACAGTTACTGTGAGAGAGCTTCTTCCAGGAAGTTAGTGTCAATTTGGAGTTTCCAAATTGTGCGTCATCTCTCTACATGTTACCCAATCTGTTTTCAGATCGTATCCACTTTTATTATTGTGGATAAAAATAATGACATCAGCTCTATGGGTAAAGGACTTAAAAGTTTTCATTGCTTTACTACTATACAGTCTTCTAAAATTCAGGATTTACATGTAAATTATGTATTCTTCACCAAACTTGCCCTCTTAAAATAGTCAGATATTTAGGTAAAGCATTTCAAAATATTGCTCCCTAAATTCTATGTATCTCCATCACTTGCTTAATAGAGAAACACTTACTGAGGACTCTATAGAAATGAGCCACAGTTTTTTGGGTTTCCCTGGTGGCTCAGCAGTTGAGACTCCTCCTGCCAATGCAGGGGACACGGGTTCGAGCCCTGGTCCTGGAAGATCCCACATGCCACAGAGCAACTAAGCCCGTGTGCCACAACTACTGAGCCTGTGCTCTAGAGCCCATGAGCCACAACTACTGAGTCCACGTGCCACAACTACTGAAGCCTGCGTGCCTAGGGCCCATGCTCCACAACAACAGAAGACACCACGAGAAGCTCGTGCACCACAACGAAGAGTAGACCTCGCTCGCTGCAACTAGAGAAAGCCCGTGTGCAGCAACGAAGACCCAACGCAGCCAAAAAAAAAAAAAACGAGCCATGGTTTTCAATCAATAAATATTTTTGAGTACCAACTATAAATAAAGTACCACTGGGAGCTCGGAGATGGAAGAGATAAAAAGAGACACAGTGTATATTTCTAACATTTGTTTAATGCTTACTGTGTGCTAGGCAGTGGGCTAAATGCTTCTTGTGTTATCTAATTCCTTAAACGAGCCTATGAGAGAGCTACCACTGTTATCTACAGTTTCTAATAGAGTGAGATTTAGTGGTTAATTAACTTGCCCTGGGTCACAAAGCTAATAAGTAGAACAGCTGAGATAGATTCAAACACAGGACGACCACCTCCAAGCTGTACTTCCAGCCACTACAGGACGCTGAGCCTGTACTTCTAACCACTATGCTACACATCCTGGTGGGGTAGAGGAAAGTCTTACAAAAGCAACCTAAGTGCTCAGTAGAGATGTAAACAGACTTCTGTGAAAACAGAGGGACATTTTAACTCCCCTGGGAGGAGGGGAGGAGAGGAAGAAGAGCTTTGAAGGAGGGGTATTTTAAGGACAACTGGCCTCTGACAGGCTGGGAGCACGTAGAAATGCACTTCAGCTGGAGGCAGGAAAGCGCATTGCCCATTTGGAGAACGTCCTGTCCTCTCATGAAGCCACACAGCCTGCATGGGTGGAAAGTAGCATAAGAGGTTGAAGAGTTTTACTGGGGGTGAACTTTCTTAAAGGGGGCTAATGTTATATATATATTTTTAATGTGCACTTTAAAAAAAATCTTATTCCTTGTATTATTTACGTATTTATTTATTTAGGCTGAGGGACTTGTGGGATCTTAGTTCCCCAACCAGGGATCGAACCCGGGCCCCCTGCAGTGGAAGCTCGGAGTCCTAACCACTGGACTGCCAGGGAATTCCCCAATGTCATATTAAGGAGTTAGAATTTATTCTATAAGTAATGGAGAACTATCAAAAGTGTCTGGTGCAGAAATGACATGATCTGACCTGGTGATTTTTTTGTCTGTTTGTTTGTTTTGGTATCCATATGGTAGATGGATTAGAAAGGGAAAATAGATACTGGAAGGAGAGGGAATAATGACTTGTATTAAGGGAAGCAGAGGTGGAATAAGGGAACACCAATTCCAAAAAATCTTTCTACTGTCAACAAAATGTACATGGTTGAGAACACAGCTAGATCAACACCCATTTCCTTAGGAGCCCTGTCCTTCCATTCCAGGGAACTTGTTTTGGAATCTATTCGATTAGAGATGAGAATTCCACTGGGGAGTGTTGGGGGTGAGATCAGGGATACCTCCAGGAAACCCGAGAATTAGAATTAGTCCTGGTTGCAAACTGCTCTTAGACACAGGGGAGGACATGAAATCATATCAAACTAGTTAGCTGCCATCCTTACCACTGCTTCTGTTCCATCTTATTAATTCTTAAAACTTGTTCCTTTCCCAAA
Organism: Hyperoodon ampullatus; assembly: GCF_949752795.1. Classification (NCBI taxonomy): domain Eukaryota; kingdom Metazoa; phylum Chordata; class Mammalia; order Artiodactyla; family Ziphiidae; genus Hyperoodon; species Hyperoodon ampullatus. The sequence goes on along the minus strand of NC_136921.1, from coordinate 87,960,708 downwards.
TCTTTGCTTTGTAATCAATCCAAAGGCTACCTGAGGGTTCACAGTACTGAGTGCCTCTGAGCAGACCCTCGGAGAACTTGCCTCCTGCCACCTTTCTGTAGTTCTACATTTGATTTTTTTGAGTTTTATTTTTCTTTGATTAAAATATTTTCTCTTAAGAGTATCTATATGCCACACAATTTCCTAGCTGAAATGAAGAATTCTGCCTAGCTTTTTGGCTTACAAAACAACAGACAATATAAATTAACTGTCATTAATTGATACTCATTTTGAAAGATTGATGATTTTGAAAACAAGTATTTGTATATATAAACAACTAGTTTAATGGTTCCTATCTCTAAACAGTTTATTTTTCACTTCATCTCAAAATGAAATCATCGAATTCCTAAGCAACTCTTTCCCTACCTCTATCACATTAGGTATCCATGGCAACATGTCCTGAAAAATTGGTACACTGTGACATTTCATTGTTTAATGGAGCACCTAATGTCAATTACTATACATGCAACTTTACATGTGTATGTATTATTCAATCTCCTTTAGATTCTATAAGACATATACCATAGTCTCTGAATTCCCTGGAGACAATGCATTATCTCCTCTGGGGTAAAAGCCAGAGTAGAAAAACAAAATGAGTGTATGCACAAGGATGACTTGAGACCTTTGGGCTGCCGCTGGTTCTGCTATTTCCACCAAGTTACAACACACAGCCAAGGATTTGATCTAGGCAGACAAAAACTCTGCACAAATGCCACTACCATGTGAAGTAATTATCATCCCTAAGAAATTGCATACACATTGTTTTCAAAGGTGCTGATAGACAAGTCAAATTCTGTTTCTGACAGTATCTTATTTGTTTTAGACATAGCCACATGTTTCAGTAGAGTTGTGTCAGGTTCTAAAATCTTGTCAAACTCTGAATCCCGGTGCACTTAAAGTTTTTGTTTTACCCTGATGTGATGATACTCCAGCAGTAGTAACAATCATCAGCCTGACTTTTTCTCTCATTGACGATTTCATTTTATCTCCTAGATAGGCGGTGGCAGTGAACCGAAATGCAAAGCCCGTTCCAAGAGGGCACTTGCCTAGCAATGCGCTCAGCACTGTCCTAGCCCCATCATACCTGAACTTGGTACCTCGGTTAACTAGCACGCTCTGGATGGGGTCCAACAAATTCTTGTGTCGTATTTAATTCTCTTTAGTGAGTGTGCATTTAAATTTTAGAACTGGAAAGATTCTAATAATTCTATTTTTTAACACTTTCTTTTACAGAGGAGGGAACCAGAAAGGTGAAGGGACTCATTTCAGAGTCTAGGATAAAAATATGAATTCCACTCTCTCCTTGACAGCATTAAAATATCGATGTAGCTTCATAACCCTTTGTGTGTGTGTGTGTGATAGTGATGGAAATTCAGTGGATATCATCTCAAAGCAGTTCTTCATTAGGCAAATATATATTGTCTATAAGCTGCTTTATTTTTCCATGTCAGTAATTATGGATCGAGTCATCGTTTTCCATAGCAGCTTAATTTTCACTGAATGGAAATACCAGAATTCGTTTACCCAGTTCTCTATTGTTGAACATTTAGATTGTTTCTAATTTTTCATGACTATAAAAACATCACTGTATATTTATCAGATGTACTTGTTTGCCCATAAGCTCAGCACATATTCTTAGTTGGGAAATGCCTGGGTCAAAAAGTATGCCCATTTTGATACAGAATAATACACAGATGCAATTTAGAAATATGTCAGCTTAAGCTTCTACCAATAATTTAAGGGTATCCATTTCCCCAGCCCCCTCAATAGTAGTGAAAAGTTACATATGTTTTTATCATCATCAACAGTAAATAGTCTATTTTTGGTGAAATGTCTCTTCGTGTCCTTTTTATACTAGTGTATTTGGCCCTACTTTAGTTCTTTACCATGTTAGTTATGTGGGTTTCAATTCTAATTTCTGATTATGTATAAATTTTGAAAAGGCAATTTCAACTTAATTTTAATAAGTCAAATATAGATAAATCATCCAGTAAAGTGGATCAGTCCCAGATCCCTTAATGAAAGCATTTGTGAGAGCACAAGTGAAACAGTTTGAACATAAAACATATAGTCAGAGCCCTGGGCTCTGATTCTAGCAGGCTACCTATAAACCAGATGATCTCAGGCAAGTTATTTAATTCTCTGTCTCAGTTTCCTCATATGTAAAACTGATACTGACGTATTTCATGGATTCTAAGATGTACATTTATTTCTTCAGATATCACTGAAATCAAGGTTGTATTGCAGCTGGCGGTCATCTTGCAGTTTTCATTGGCAGCATTCTTAGTGGTGCATAAAATAATGGATCATTTTAAACTGAAGGCATTTTAGATTTGATGAGATGTGGTAGTGCCTACCTCATAGAGTTGTGGTGGGAATGAAATGAAATAACAAATGTATGAGCTTGCCCTCCCTAGTAAACACTCCAGAAATGTTACTATTTATTGACATAGTGTCACATATTTCTGTAATTCTGTTTTCAATGTTTAAGATTTCTAAAATTGAGTTGAAGAATGTTTACAGTTCCCTGAAGCACATTTTATTATAAAACAGTTGAAAATTTTTCATTTTAAAATTATCACAAACAGGTTCTTGTTTAATGGAATTTAAAGGAAATTCTATTTGATCAGGAAATGATCTATCATTTTGAACTTTCAGGGAAGAATCAGCCCACTAAGATCCTAAAATCATGATATTAAACACAGTCTCCAAATAGCTGTGGGAGAAATAATGCAAAGAACAGCATGAAAACTTTTAATTAAAGTCAATGTGGGCTTCCCTGGTGGCACAGTAGTTAAGAATCTGCCTGCCAATGCAGGGGACAAGGGTTCAAGCCCTGGTCCGGGAAGATCCCACATGCCGCGGAGCAACTAAGCCCATGTGCCACAACTACTGAGCCTGCGCTCTACAGCCCGCGAGCCACAACTACTGAGCCCACAAGCCACAACTACTGAGCCTGTGTGCCACAACTACTGAAGCCTGCGCGCCTAGAGCCTGTGCTCTGCAACAAGAGGAGCCACCGCAATGAGAAGCCCGCGCACCGCAACGAAGAGTAGCCCCTGCCCACAGCAACGAAGACCCAATGCAGCCAAAAATTAAAAAATTAAATTAAAAATAAATAAATAAATAAAGTCAACGTAACCATAATGTTTTCCATCTGCTACTCTGTCAAAGGATCTTTTGCAGATGCATAAACCCAAACCAAGCTGCTTCTTGAGAGCTGCAATTAGAAAACTACCATGAGGGCTTCCCTGGTGGCACAGTGGTTGAGAGTCTGCCTGCCGATGCAGGGGACATGGGTTCCTGCCCCAGTCCGGGAAGATCCCACATGCTGCGGAGCGGCTGGGCCCATGAGCCATGGCCGCTGAGCCTGCGCGTCTGGAGCCTGTGCTCCTCAACGGGAGAGGCCACAGCAGTGAGAGGCCCGCGTACCACAAAAAAAAAAAAAAAAAAAGAAAGAAAAGAAAACTACCATGAGAAGAAACACTGGAGAGGGCATCAAGGAGGCGCGTGAGATAAACCTAGTATCAGAGGAAAAAATAAAACTTTCCCTTGTTATTTCAATAGTTTCCATAACATTTTTGCCTCTAAATTAATTCATTATATTTCTCTTGTTAGAATCAAAAAGAAATTTATAACTAGGTGTGGGAGGTCTTCAACTAGGTACGCTTCAGTTAAGAGAGGTCCAGTTGTGTATGCGTATGGTGGAAGCCAGGAAGGTATGGATTCAAATTCGAGTTCTACCACTTACTATGTGTCTTGGGGCATATAAATCCACTTCTCTCCATTGCTTCACCTGTGTATTGGTAGTAACCCCTAACTCACAGGGGTGTTACCTATGCACACAGAGTGCTTGTATAAGGGAAGAGTTCAATAAAGGATTGCACATATTATTATTAGTTGATCTGTATAAATGATGGGGCTTCTGACTTCATCTCTTAACGCTTTTGTCCTAATTTAGGATAAACTTTACTAACATTATATTCCAAACTAACATAGACATTTCTGTATCCCTGTCCCCATGCCCATCTCATTTAGGAATTAGGCATTTTTTTAAAAAAAGCTTCCCCAAGAAAGAAGGTCTGGTTTGTTACTAAAGATGTACATTTTAGCTTCTTCTCATATTCATACCAGTTTCCATCATCTTTCTTCCCCACCACTCTCCAAAATGTAAACATGCTTGTTTTTTGCTGGGATCCTAAATTTGAAAGATGCTGCTAATTCTTTTTTAAAGGTCACCTTTTTAACAGAATCCTCAGAAAAGCAAAATTTCTGTTTCTAAATAGTTATCAAAGTATTTTTCTTCTCTTTCCCCCATTGTGAATAGCAGAGCAAGTCTTAAGGGGTGAGAGAGTAGCAAGTCATTATTTGAATTATTTAAATATCAACAGAATGTTTAAATGAGGGAGGAAATGGAATGAGGAAAAGGGAATCCAACCTCCGGAGAGTTTACCATCAGTGTAGATCCATCCATCCATCTCCTCCTTCTTTCTTAGACTCGCTGAGGTAATTAGAAGGAAATGACCACTGGGTGGTCCTCTGCAGTGGAAATGTGCTTTCTTGTTCCTTGTTTCATTCATTTCATGATCAAAATCCTGATGTTTACTGAGTGGTCATACTGCTAATCCCTATTTCCTGGTGCATGTCCGAAGAAAACCACAAAACCAACCCAGATAGGATTGTGGTTTGACATGAAAATAAATGTCCATTCCAAAACCACCGGGTTGTCACATAAGTGAAGGATCCTGGTAGGCTCTATTTCATTTTCTAAAATTCAGAAAGCACAAACCTCCTACTTGTTGCAGTGGCCACCACCAGAGTTGAACATGTGGATGCTGCCTATCAATATTTATCCTGTTTTTCTAAGCAAACCCTACTGCCCAAAATAGTCTGCGAGAGCACCTGCAATCCGAGCACTTCTCATTCTCCTTCCTTCTGGACTGACAGTAAGAACAGGAAATGAATACTGTCATTGTAAAGAAGCTTGCTTTGTTCCTTTGGACCATCACCACCGGAATATTACAACATTATCTCTTTCTTGCCCATGCCCGCCATTCTTTTCCCTGCCCCAACTATAAAGTATGAAACCCCAAATTCTATACCCTAATTGATATAAGCCCTATATAAGTGCCATGGGCAAAAGCATCACACAAAGCTCTTTTAAACAATATATATTTAGAGACAATGCCTCATTCTTTGGATTAAACATATTAAAATTCCATAAAGAAATGTAATTATACTGCTTCCAAGCATTTGCTTTTAATCATTCTTTGAGGTATAATTTTCTGTTCATTTATAATGTACAGATTACTGCAAAACAGAAATGGAAAGCATACATCCCTCAATCTAGAAAATTAAAAGGAAATAAAGAAAAGAAAGCTTTCTGAGAAAACTCCTCTCTGGAATGAAATGCCTCCTCTCTTCCACTCCCCAGTGTACTGACATTTTTAGTGTTAGGCAAGAAATACTAGTATATAAAGTTCTATTTTCAAAGAACATACCTGAAATTTAACTTTGTTTCCTATTCAAACTATGAGGTAAAAACTTCTAAGCAGAAAAACACAAGTAAGTGAGGTTGCTATAAACGTAATCTGAGATTCTTGTATTGCTGTGATGAGAGCTCTCACCAAGCTAAAAAGCCATAAAACAATCTATGTTCTTTAGTTGTGGTCTCAGGACTCATGGATGGAAGGCTGACATACACGGGCAAGAATTTATTGCACTGAGAACGTTCTTTCTCTTAGGAGGTAATATACCAGAGATTCTACAAGGGATATATTTAAAGGCGGATTAAAATACACATCTTCCACAAAACATGTAAACTAAAGACTAGGCAGTTGATTTTCAATATAGGAAGAAAAAATGGTATCATTTCTTCTCAGACTGACCTAGTACTTATAAATAAGTGCCAGTTATGAATTAATTGCCTCTCAGTTAATTCTGCACCCACACTTTGCCCTCCTTTGTAATACTTGAGCTGACCCCCATAACCATTTCTCCTTAATCGGTGGGTGTGGTTTCAGGCTTTGTGAAGGGAGGCTCTGGAGGGTCAATGCAGGCACAGCAGAGGAAGGGGCGTCTCTTTCTTGCTCCTCGGTGCTTCTTCTCCCTCTTTCAGCACGAATCCGGGGGCACTCATCCTTCAGCAGGCTTCTCTGGCACCCCAGCGGCTTCTTGTCACAAGCTCTGGAAGCCACACCCTAATGGGCAGCTTCCTGCCTGCCAGCTCTGGCCCACAGGAAACCAAGCAGGTGACTTTATGTTCACCAGCTCTGGCCCACAGATAACGCAGAGAGGGGCTGCGTGTGGGAACGACTCCAACCCAGGGCGCTACATGCAACGTCACCAGCACCCCCGGAGGTGGCTACTTGTGAACCAGCTCCAGCCCGTGGAACCACCACGAGCTCTCCTATCACCCATTCACAGCTACAGCCCCGCCCACAGGTCTCAACCATAGTGTGGTGGATGGGACCTCTTCCAAGTCTGCTCCTTCCTTGAAGACTCTCCCTCAGCTCCAGAGTTAGTGGCTGCTCCCCGTGTCCGTTATTTCTGTACTCTTGAGTCCGTTTTACCCCGCTGGGTGGTTAACCACCTTTTACTAGTCAATAATTCTCTATATTAACTTTTCTGACTGACAAAGAGCTGGTACTGCGTGTGGTCCCAGGTCACAGACCCTGAAAAATAAGTTTTTAGGGTTAGCTTGGTCACGAACGTGGACTGCAGTGCAGTGCCAAGTTCCCTGTCAACGGGAAAGAGGATGTTATAATCCATGGCAGAAAGAGGCAGCAACATTAATCATGTTATCACCTGTGGTTAACTGAGGTGAAGCGCCAATTGAAACAAGGCCTGGAAGCCAAAGCATCTGCTGTCCTTGATCATCATGGCAGTAATGATGAACATAAGGACTGTAGGGTAGGATGGGTTCTTTTGAGGGCAATGAGGTAGTTACCAAGAGAAAATGATGAGCCAGGTCCTTTAATCCCCAGCGCAAGTCATGGTCTAACAACCAAAGAGCTTCCATAGCAGCTCTAAAAGGATGTTTTATTTCCAGTAGCCACAGGACTACTATTTCCAGAAGTTAAAACCAAAGTCTATTGTGTATGTTGCTGAATTACAACATCAGTTGATTTCACAACCTCACCAAGTTCCTCATGTGAAAGTTACTGTATTGATTGGGAAAGAACTGGACCTGAAGCCTGGAAAGGGGTACATCTGATTAGACTTAAGACAAAACTGACCATTTTAAACCCCAGAGACACTCTGAGGCTCCCTTGCCTATAGAGGTAGCTTGCCCTCCTATGTCTCAAGAGACAAGCCTTCTTTTGCTGGAAAACTTTTGCTGGAGAGCCTCACCTACAGTACATGCCTTACAAGGGGATGCTCATTGTTCTCAAGATTGACCAAAACCACTCATTGTCCCCAAATCTCAACATGCTCCAGGTGGTCAGGGACACAGTATCATCCAGAAGTAAATATGTTACAGGCCAAAAAAACCTGCAAGATTTTTGTTAATATATATGGGAAAAACCCAGGGAATGTGTGTAGGAGTAAATATCAAAGGTGTTAGACAGAGGAGGGTGGGAATATATAGATCAGGCTGATTTCAGAGATATGGATGCATTTACTAGAGATTCCAGATTTACTATGTTAGCCCATGAAGCTGGAAGTGTCTCCAACAGTTTAGTTGATTGGTTGACTAAAACTTGAACCCCGTGGTAGCCTACATGTAATGAGGTTGAGATGCTAGAACTTCCCTGGCGTGATGTGGAAGAAGGAATCCAAAGGCTTAGGAAGAAAAGAATGTTGGAGTTGATTACTACAGGCAAACTGCATACACACCCACCCTAACCAGATCTCCTGAGGAGGACCAGAGACACCCCCTTCACTAACACGTTGAAAAATACATTGGTGAAAGGAGCACTGCATCGCTGAAAAACTCTGTGGCTACTCTCATTTGTAGACCAGGTATGACCGCAGGAGATGTCACCATTGAGACAGGCTTTCTGATTTCCTTGGTGATGAAGGAATACAGGGGTTGGCAGAGGTCAAGCAGCAAGCACTTAATGCCAAAGACAAGACTGGTGCATTTACCATAAAAGGCAGCAGGGATGTATGGATAACCAAAATGCTTAGGGATACTGGGTGTCCCTAGGAATGAAATCAGCGTGGAATCTACTAGAATATTACATGATCTATTAAACAGAAAAATGTCTAGGTCTGGCAACCACTAAGTCACCACCAGGGAGTCAAACATCACACCCAGTTTCTAGGCCTAGGCCGGTTTTCAGACCAGAGCCCCTCTGATTGAAGGCAAGTCCAGGTGTCCTTGAGAAAGAGCCCTGCTGTATTGTCACAGGCATAGAAAATCCTCCTCTGAGCATTCACCAAAGGGACCTGCTGCCATTTACTACACGGACAGTGCACTGGGGAAAAGGAAATGCCCAGTAGTTTCAGAGATTATGAAATACTAGCTCTGAATCAATATTAAGTTCCCTAGAGCAGGCTGACTGAGAAAGAAAATACATGAGCTCAATTTATAAATGTTTCTGTGTGATAACGTTCATACTGACTAAAAGTAGATGTCTGCAGCCCCAAGCAGGGATAATCCCCAAGGAACAGCTTTTAAGGAAAACCCTCCCAGTGGGCAGAATCTGGGCGGTACATCTAGCGACCCACTTTGTCTGGAAAGAGAGACGGCCCGAAGTATGAAGTTATACTAACTCATGGGTGATGGCTTACAGTTTGTCTGAATGATCAGGGACTTGAAAGGAACAGGATTAGAAGCCTGATGACAAAGAATTTGGGGGGAAGAGGTAAGCTGATGGATGTCTCAGCTCGGGCACAGACTACGTCCCATATAAATGCTCACCAAAGAGCATCCACCGCAGATGGGGAGCTCAATAATCAGATGCACAAAATTATATGCTCTGCAGATGTCATTCAGCCTCTTTCCCAGGCACTGCAATGCTAGCTTAATGGGTCCGTGAACAAAGTGACCGTGGTGGCAGGGATAGAGACTCAGCAACACGGACCTCCCCCTTAGCAAGGCTGAGCGAGCTGTCAGCTGCTGCTGTGGAGGAGCAGTAATGTTCCTGCCAGCACAGCATCCTCACCAGCTGCCTCCCGGCATGCCTCATTCACCATTATCGCACTCCCTTCACTATACTGCGCTGCTTCTGACGAAGGAAACCACTTCACGACAAAGGAAGTGCAGCAACGGGCTCATCCCCATGGAAGTGACTAGTCACACCATATACCCCCTCACTCAGAAGCAGCGGCTCCAACAGAAAGGTGGAAGTGGCTTACTGAAGTCTCAGCTAGGTCACCAGTTGAGAGACAATGCCCTAAAAGCGTCTCTGACGTAGAGGATGAAGTACACGCTTTGAATCAGAGACCACTGTGCCCCCTGTGATGGAATACGTGGGTCTGGGAACAGAGAGTGACTCCTATCGCTCTTATACCTAATAATCCCCTCAGAGGATTTGCGCTCCCCACCACAGCAGCTCTGAGCTCTGCTAGTTTGGAAGCCTTAGTCCCAGAGGGTGAAATTTGCCCACCGGGGGACACATAATAATGATTCCAGTGAATTGGAATCTAAGAATGCCACCTGGCTATTTTAGTTTTTTTATGCCACGGAACCAAAAAGTAGAAAAAGAAGTTCCTCTACTGATGGGAGTGATTGGTCCCAACTACCAAAGAAAAAACTTAGGTTGTTGCTCAACAGTGGGGGAAAGGAACTCTGTGTTTGAAACCCAGGGGATTCTATGAGGTGACCCCCTAATACGTCTATGCTCAATAACAAGAGTTAATGAAACACAGCGATAACCAGTAACAGGCAGGACTACTGAGGACTCAGAACCTTCAGAAATGAAAGTTCAGGTCACCCCACAAAGTAAAGAACCCTGAACAGCTGAGGTTTTGGCTGAGGGAAAAAGGAAATCTGGGGCTTCCCTGGTGGTGCAGTGGTTGAGAGTCCGCCTGCCGATGCAGGGGACACAGGTTCTTGCCCCGGTCCGGGAAGATCCCACATGCCGCGGAGCGGCTGGGCCCGTGAGCCATGGCCACTGAGCCTGCGCGTCCGGAGCCTGTGCTCCGCAACGGGAGAGGCCACAACAGTGAGAGGCCAGTGTTCCACAAAAAAAAAAAAAAATAGTAGTTGACCTTTTGCTAGTTAGTAATTTTAATATTGAGTTTTCACTGTTCAAATTACTGGTGTAGTTTCTGTTGCCTGACTGGACCCTGACTGATATAATCTGCTGTTTTGTACTGAGGCATCTCTTATATCATGGTTTTACCCACTGGACAGGACCTACTAACCTTACAAATGGTATGTTTTTCAAACTTAATTACCATTATTTTGATAATATTTTAAGTAAATAACAGGAAGAAGCTGCAATTTCTTGAATAAAGAAGACAGTTTGAAATCAAGCCCTACATATATGGTGATGTAGATGCAAAACATGATGGTGAACAGACATAACTACTACCAACGTCTAAGTCAGGCCCTGCCATTGAGGACTTCCTCCCTTTTAAGGAACCTAGTTTCTGTCGAACACAATCTCCATTCCCTGCTTTATACTGTAAAATCACTGATTCCAGAAAAAGGTCTTGTGAAAACCTAAGGGAGAAAGTGTGTGGGTGTGTTTGTGTGGGTGTATGTGTGTGGCTCCTGAGTATTCACGGAAACAGAGATCAAAATTAGACACACAGTCAACCCAAGGAACCAACACATAAAATATTTATAGGTTACTTTTTTTACTTGCTGCTTTTCTAAATTGCTTCTCCACCACAAGCCCATAACACGGAGCCAAGAATCTGGAAATAATTTCAAAAAACTAACAGGTCCATAAAACTCTGTGGTCTCCCTGAACCAGACTCATTAATGTTACTAACTAATATCAGATCTCATTCTTTTGGGTACATCTATTTAAAGAAAGATTTTTATCTCCTTAAATGTAAACAATTCAATAAACTAAGAAATATTCTGACTTGATTGGAAGAAAACAGAATTACAAAGAGAAAAGAGACGAAACATAATTAATCTTAAGGTCTACTATTGCACATGGCTAGATTTCTCCATCTGTAAAAAAACGGGAGCAAAGATAGCTGGCTTCAGATATGTTTTAAGGTCCCAAATTTTCTGATTCTAATTGTATAAAGAACAGAAAACCCCTTGGGGTGAGTCTCCTGCTGTACCAGAGATTTATTTTATTTTATTAAAAAAAAATTTTTTTTTTTAATTTATTTTTTGGCTGCATTGGGTCTTCGTTGCTGCATGCGGGCTTTCTCTAGTTGCTTCTCTTGTTGCGGAGCACGGGCTCTAGGTGCACGGGCTTCAGTAGTTGTGGCTCATAGGCTCTACAGCGCAGGCTCAGTAGCTGTGGTGCAAAGGCTCAGTTGCTCTGCGGCATGTGGGATCTTCCCAGACCGGGGATCGAACCCGTGTGCCCTGCACTGGCAGGTGGATTCTTAACCACTGCACCATAAGGGAAGTCCCCCTTACCAAAGATTTAGATACCGTACTCTTGTTACATCTCTCCATTGACCACTCCCTCAAGCATCCGCCACCCCATTCCCACCCTCTTTTACCTTGACAAATGGCAGGTACTTCACTCTAATTGAACAGGGAAGGCCTTTATATATATCTTAGATGTTTTCTTAACATACCTCAGGGGAGAGTGTCTCTGGTATTAGATGCCACAAGAGATTAACAAAAATTTCCATAGCCAAAAATGATTTATGACTGTTGTCCCACTCAGAGACATTTTCTAGATGAGCACTCCTTTACGCTACCCTAACATCTGTCCTATCCTGTACTGTGTAATCTTGGAAATTATTAACCAATTCTTGTGCAATTAAGGATACTGAGGTTACAATTTTATTGTAAAAAACAAAATTTTATTAAGTAAAAATTTTATTAAGAAAATAAATAGCAAAATAGTTGAGGCATATAAGAGCCTTGGTATTTTTTTCATTTATGGGTAAATCATCAAGGAGCCAATTCATATAAAATTTTATCTTTTTATTGCTACAAACTTCATCATTTTAAAAAAAACTCTCTCATCAATGAAACAAAAAATTAAATATATCAATGCACTTAACACTCCTCATATTTGGGGAAAAACTTGCAAAAGAGGCAGAAGCCTTTAAATGGAATGGAAATGTCTGCAAATATAATATTTTACTATGCATAAAATGTTACATGTTTTATTTCTTTCACTATCATAGAAGCAAATCAGTAAAAACAAGAGTAATATGCACAGTCTGATCATTCCAGAATCTTCAAAGGAAGATTTACTTTTTCAGAGTAGCTTTCCTTACAGAGATAACTGAGGACAGGAGAGAGAGCTTCATGTGGAAAAAGAAAATGGAAAAGAGACAGTGATCTTTTCATTATCACTGTTCTTGGTTTTCGTCTCATTCCTTTATTGCCACACAGGACAGAAACCAAAGAGTCACTCCATTAACACTTTGCCACATAAAAATATAATCCATGTCTATAGTTTGGGAAAATGAATAGAGATAAGGAAGGTACCGCTATCAAATCAGAAATAATTCAGGAAATATGATATTTGTAGTTTGCAAAGCTGCTTCTTGCTTAAAGATACATTTCAGCTCATGACTTTTTTTTTTTTTTTTTTGCGGTACACGGGGCTCTCACTGTTGTGGCCTCTCCCATTGTGGAGCACAGGCTCCAGACGCGCAGGCTCAGCAGCCACGGCTCACGGGCCCAGATGCTCCACGGCATGTGGGATCTTCCCGGACTGGGGCACGAACCCGTGTCCCCTGCATTGGCAGGCAGGCTCTCAACCACTGCGCCACCAGCGAAGCCCTCAGCTCATGACTTTTACATTTTGTGTTTTTGTATTGGTACTTTACATTTCTGTGCTAAAAGTCCATTTCAAGAACAGAGTTCAGTATGTTTGTTTGATTAGGGAAAAAATTCAGTGAGGAAGTTTAAAAGTTTACCAAGAACACATCCCTTCTTCATAAGAGGCACTCTTGGCATTCTTAAGAGATTCAGCTTAACATTCCTTAGTCCTTCAGATATACTTCACAGATAAATTTTTTTTTTCTTTTTTTCTTTTTTTTTGCAGTATGCGGGCCTCTCACTGTTGTGGCCTCTCCTGTTGCGGAGCACAGGCTCCGGACGCGCAGGTTCAGCGGCCATGGCTCATGGGCCCAGCCGCTCCGCGGCATGTGGGATCTTCCCGGACCGGGGCATGAACCCATGTCCCCTGCATCAGCAGGCGGACTCTCAACCACTGCACCACCAGGGAAGCGCCACAGTTAAATTTTTAAACAGACTAATTCTTCTTTTTTTTTTTAACTTCATTTATTTATTTATTTATGGCAGTGTTGGGTCTTCGTTTCTGTGCGAGGGCTTCCTCTAGTTGCGGCAAGCGGGGGCCACTCTTCATCGCGGTCCGTGGGCCTTTCACTGTCGTGGCCTCTCTTATTGCGGGGCACAGGCTCCAGACGCGCAGGCTCAGTAGTTGTGGCTCACGGGCCTAGTTGCTCTGCGGCATGTGGGATCCTCCCGGACCAGGGCTCGAACCCATGTCCCCTGCATTGGCAGGCAGATTTTCAACCACTGTGCCACCAGGGAAGCCCTAATTCTTCTTTTTATTTTATTGATTGCATTGTTAAATACTAATGAAAACTGCATCTTACTAAATGAGGCATAATTATAAAATCATAGTACTGATCTTTCTGAATCTTTTAGAATTAATACTCCCAAATGAGCTTTGCCCTCATCAAAGAAGTCATCAGTGTCACCAATCAACAACAGGACCCAGTTTGCTTCTTTTTCAAGGAAGCTAGAAATCTGCATTTTCATATAAAATCATCGAAATTTTAAATGTTGACAATGAACTTTTTAAAATTAAAATACTGTGTGGACCAAACACAAAATACCTGTACGACAGAAATACGCATGAACTACCCATTGGTACCACGTTTAACAGTGACAACCCTGATGGACTAGCACACAGCTGTACACAGTGGAGCTGCCCTCTCTACCTCCCCAGTTCCCTCCACTTCCCATTGTGCTGACTTTACTCCTTTAGATTACCGTATGTAGACTCTGCAGTTTGCAACCCTGATTTAAAACTACAGGCCCTGCAATTCCATTAGCTGGGTTCCTGAGTGTTATAAACATTTGTCCTCTGATGGCAGGTTTAATTTTTGACACAGTCAAAAGTTATTAAAACTAAACCTGTGAATACATATGTTAATGTCATTTGCCCATTAAGAAAATAGTGAACACTGAGCAAGGTGATGCACAGATGCACAAAGCCATTGTCTTTGTCTTCAAGGAATAGGTCAAGGAGATAAGAACAAAGGGATTTAACAGGATTAAAGAGGTGAACACTGAAATAAGTGCACGGTGGGAAACCTGCAGGCCTGGAGGCAAATGAATCCAAAAGGGAGTGCTGAGGTTGGAGAATAAAGGCTAGATGCCGTGATAAGGATGAAGAAAAGCAGAGCTGCTGAAGACTGGGTAAAATAAATTATGGGCAGAGAAGGGAAGCTCAGGCTTGCTATTTTGAAGGCAGAGCAGTTCTAAGCTATGAGGTTTTACCCATAAGTGGCTGAAGGGAAGTGGAACTAAAAGCCATGCAAATGGTAGTGACAGAAGTCTGCAGTCGGTTCAAGGGTCCTTAAAATGGATGCCAAATTCACTCAGGATGGTTGATGGTCAAAGACACGACAGAAACAATAACTGAGGCAGGTACTGAAATCAAGGAAGACAGGAATGTGTGCAACATGAAGTGGTTTAAGTAAGTTGCATGGAGAGAGAGTCCATGAAGAGGGGTGGTAGCAAATGAGAAAGCAGGCTGATTTTCTTATACAGCTTGTGGACTGATTCAGTCAACGAGGACACCACTTATTTTGATTTATAAGTTGTATTTAAAAAAGAGGGGCTTCCCTGGTGGCGCAGTGGTTGAGAGTCCGCCTGCCAATGCAGGGGACACGGGTTTGAGCCCTGGTCCGGGAAGATCCCACATGCCGCGGAGCAACTGGGCTCGTGAGCCACGCCTACTGAGCCTGCGCATCTGGAGCCTGTGCTCCGCAACAAGACAGGCCGCGACAGTGAGAGGCCCGCGCACCGCGATGAAGAGTGGCCCCCGCTTGCCACAACTAGAGAAAGCCCTCGCACAGAAACGAAGACCCAACACAGCCATAAATAAATAAATAAATAAAGCAAAACTGTCAAAAAAAAAAGAGTAAATGCATTTCTTTTAAAAAAAAAAAAAAAAAAGAGGACTTTGGGGCTTCCCTGGTGGTGCAGTGGTTGAGAGTCCGCCTGCCGATGCAGGGGACACGGGTTCATGCCCCGGTCCGGGAAGATCCCACATACCGCAGAGCGGCTGGGCCCGTGAGCCATGGCCGCTGAGCCTGCGCGTCTGGAGCCTGTGCTCCGCAACGGGAGAGACCACAACAGTGAGAGGCCCGCGTACCGCAAAAAAAAAAAAAAAGGACTTTGTTTCTTTTTAAAGTTAAAAGGTTATTGGACTTCCCTGGTGGCGCAGTGGTTAAGAATCCACCTGGCAATGCAGGGGACTGGGGTTCGAGCCCTGGTCCGGGAAGATCCCACATGCCACGGACCAACTAAGCCTGTGCGCCACAACTACTGAGCCTGCACCCTAGAGCCCACGAGCCACAACTACTGAGCCCGTGCGCCTAGGGCCCGTGCTGTGCACCAAGAGAAGCCCCTGCAATGAGAAGCCCGCGCACCTCAACGCAGAGTGGCCCCCGCTCACCGCAACTAGAGAAAGCCCGCGTGCAGCAACAGAGACCCAACGCAGCCATAAATAAATAAATAAATAAATTAATTTTTAAAAAAGTTAAAAGGTTATTAGTTTTACTTACTATGCCTCACTTATTACTGAATCAAATTAATATCTTAAAAGGAAGAGGATTATCAAACATTCCTTTAGAGGAGACAAATATATCACACCCCGCCCACCCTACCCCACCCCACAACTAGATTTCCTAATATACGAGGATAAGAGAGACATTTACTGTTATCAAATGAGGACCAAAACTGAAAGGTAGTTTTCATTCAAGAAAAAAATTCTAAAGTGTCTTTCTGAAAATGTATTATAGAAGTATCTTATGAACATAGACAATTCAGCTAGGTGAGTTGAAAGAACTGTACAGAGGGGCTCAAAAAGAGAAATAAGAAACGTAGGAAAGGTTTCTGTTTGTAGGCACGAATGGCGGGCCCCTCCAGCCGGCTGTGAGTGCTCTTACTCAAGGCTGATAAGGTCACAGGCTGCTCTCTTTTCTAAACTCCTCTCTGAAGGGAAGAGTTAATGGAGAATCTGCCTCTCCTTCTCTGCAGGCCGTGCTAAGATAAACAGGTGTGAAATGTTTTTCTCTGTTTATATGCAGTTCTTAAAAAGGAAAATTTCTTCCTAACTCATCCTGACAAGTGGCTGTGGGTAAACATTCCAGAACCTTTATGAATTTGCTAAAACAAAAAGAAAAAAAAAATCCACCATAATAAAGGAAAAAACACATTTCAAATACCACCCAAGTACTGGTTATGTGTTCTTTACAAGTTTTCACCTACAGAACTAATACAGATTTCTCCCACTTATAATTACCAGATCTGGAGCAAGCTAGAAACAAAGGCAAAATTCTAAAGCCCTGTTGGTTAGTAATCAAATGTTCTATTTGTCTTCCTAAAGAATACTACAAGATTAAGATGTCAAACCCAAAGAAATGTACAATATTTTAACTTAAAATGCCTGCAGTGTTTCTTCAGCTATCAACTCATACCCGGAGAGACTCTTAAGTAGAATTCATGTTTACTTTATACCACGTGTATGCAGAACTTCATGACAGCAAAGAAATTAAGGGGAAAAATTAAGATAAACAAGGAGATTAAAAGTGGGGGCCATGGGTAATTCCCTGGTGGTCTAGTGGTTAAGACTCTGCGCTTTCACTGCTGAGGGCCCAGTTTGACCCCTGGTCAGGGAACTAATCCCACAAACCGTGTGGCATGAAAAAAAAAAAAAAAAAAAAAAAGGATGCCATCAATGATACTCTAGGGGAGTTGAAGCAGAAAATACCAAAGCATATGAGTATATTTTCAAGGTACTTTCATGATTTAAAACTAAACAGGGGGTGAGTTGCCCATGTGTACAAAACTGACAAATCATAAAGATGTTTTTCCCGTCTCCATGCTATAAGATTCCAAGCATTTGGTTAGTTTTTTTTTTTTTTTCTGATTATAAAAGTAGCATATGCTCACTGTTTCCCATTTTTCATGGCCATATACAACTCTCAACACATACGCATGTGCCCTTTTCCAATTATTCCCTTAGAACAAGTTCTTAAAAGTTAGAGTGATGGATCAAATAGCATTTCATTTTAAGACTTCTGTGAGTCTCCAAAACTGCCCTCCAGCAGGCTATGCCATTTTACACTTCCGCCGAAAGTCTAAACTTCCCTCATCTTCTGACAGGAGCTGGCTCTCCTCCGCAGCTCTCCCGATGACAGCTAGTCTGTCTCTTTCAGCACTTGCTCCATGGGGCCTGGAGGGGAACAAGGTGTCCTCCTGGCTCCTCACAACCGTTTCCAGACAGCTCTCCCTCCCCTCCCTAAAAGCTGAATCTATGCCATTAGATTGCATCATCCATTATCCTTTACAGTTGCCAACATATACCAGTTCCAGAGAGCTCCCTTTCATTGCTTGATGATTTCAGCTCCTAGTTTACTGCCATTTTCTCCATTTACAATTCTTGTCACATAGCGTAGGAATGTTTACATGCACATAAATGAGCCTCGGACACTTGTCCTCTCAAGTCCTTGAACTCTGCTGCAACAATCTAATCCTTCAACACACCTCAGTAGCACACTCTTTTGGTCACACCCTAGACCCTGCATGACCAGCAACTGCACCCGTCTGTAATCCAAAATCCACCCATCCCACTTCTTACATGTCCTGCTCCCTCCTTCCCGTACCTGGGCTCCAGCAATCTGTCGCCCTACAATCACCAGTTCCTATATCTTTTCATGCCACTCCCTTCCCGGATGTCTTCCTTCCCCTCTTCCCCTCACTTAAATTCCATAGCAATTCATAGAATCCTTCCCTTCAATCCATCCTCAACTCCTCTGTCCTGCTTTTACTTCACTTTACTCAG
This sequence comes from Hyperoodon ampullatus, assembly GCF_949752795.1. Taxonomy (NCBI): domain Eukaryota; kingdom Metazoa; phylum Chordata; class Mammalia; order Artiodactyla; family Ziphiidae; genus Hyperoodon; species Hyperoodon ampullatus. Next base: position 87,942,511 of record NC_136921.1, on the reverse strand, counting down.
GAAAGCCACAACCGTGAATAAATCCGATGTTCTATCTACTCCACTCCTGCACCTGTTGAGCTGAATATGCCTGGAGAAAATACACACTCTTATCGGTACTCAGCAACCAACTACATTTCCCTATTCCAGTGGTTCTGAAATTTTTGGCATATAGATACTAATTGTTCCAGCACCATTTATTGAAAATATGATCCTTTCTTCATCTTTTCATCCTCATCTGAACTGCCTTGGGACCTCTGTCAAAAATCTATTGACCAAATATGTGTGGGTCTATGTCTAGACTCTCTGTTCTGTTCCACTGTTCTATCCATACATCTTGACACCACACAATGTGGAAAACTGTAGCTTTATAGTAAGTACTCATATAAGGCAGTAGCGTAAGTTCTCCAACATTGCTCTCTTTTCCAAAATTCTTTTGGCTATTCCAGGTCCTAAACATTTCCATATATGTTTTATGATCTGCTTATCAATTTCTACCAAAAGCTGGCTGTAGGTTGTGATTGTATTGAATATATAAATCAATTTCAGGAGAACTGACATCTTGACATATATTCTGACCTATAAACATAGCATATCTTTTGGTATGCTAAACATAGCATACCATTTATTATGTCTTCTTTCATTTCTCTCAGCAATGTTTTATAGTTTTCAGTGTAAAGATACTGCACAATTCTTTTGTTCAATGTATCCCTCAGCATTTCATTTTTTTCTGAAATAGAACTTTATATTTTAGCTGTGCTACATAATACATAACTTACCATTTTAACCATTTTAAGTGTACAATGTATTAAATGCATTCACACTGTTGTGCAACCATCACCACTAATCTATTTCCAGAATTTGTTCACCATCCCAAACAGAAACTTTATACCAATTAAACAATTCCCCATTCCCCACAGCCCCTAGTAATCACTATTCTACTTTCTGTACCTGAATTTGCCTATTTTAGGTATCTCATATAAGTAAAATCATACAATATTTGTCCTTTTGTGTTTCGCTTATTTCTCTAAGCATAATGTTTTCACGATTCATCCACGTTGTAGCATGTATAAGAATTACACTCCTTTTAAAGGAATGAATACTATTTAATTGCATACATACACCATATCTTGTTTATCCATGCATCTGGTGATGGACATTTGGGTTCTTTCCAATTATTGCATATTTTCGTTGCATTGTAGATGGTATTGTTTAGATGGCTAATTCCTTCCTTGGTTCATTGCCTGTATCAGAACTGAACTCGTGATCTGCTCTCACAAACCTGCTCCACCCGTGATTTCCCCCTCTCCCGTGATGGCAGATACATGCTTCCACGTCCTCAGCGCAAAACCTTTGAGACTTCCTTGACTCTACTTTCGCACAGCACGTCCAGTGAGCAAATCTGGTTAGATCTATCTTGAAAATATACCCCATGGGGCTTCCCTGGTGGCGCAGTGGTTGAGAGTCCGCCTGCCAGTGCAGGGGACACGGGTTCGTGCCCCGGTCCGCGAGGATCCCACATGCCGCGGAGCGGCTGGGCCCGTGAGCCATGGCCGCTGAGCCTGTGCTCTGCAACGGGAGAGGCCACAGCCTCTACGTACGTGAGAGGCCCGCGTACCGCAAAAAAATAAATAAAAAAAAAAAAAATAAAATAAAATAAAATACACCCCAACTTCAACCGCTTCTGACTGCCACCAGTGCAACCTTCCGGGGCCTAGCCACAAACATCTCTTTGTCTGGATTATAATTTAACTGGTCTTTCTGCCCCTGCCCCATATGCTCTTTTCTCAGCAGAGTGACCAGAGTAGTCATATTAAAAAAAAACATAAGTCATTTCACTTCTCTACTCCAAAGCATTGAACTGCTCACCATTTCCTCCTGATTTAAATCAGAAGCTCTTACAATTGCCTACAGGCCCTATCCCATTTGCCCTTGTTGCCTCTCTGGCCCCATCTCCTGTCTCTTCCCCCGCTTCACTCACTCCACTCCAGCCACAACGGCCTCCCTGCTCTTCCCCAACACACCAGGCATGCTCCCACCTGGCATCTGCACGTTCCCTCTGCGTGGACTGTTTCACCCCCGTGTAAGCAGATGGCTCCATCGCTTACTCCAGGCATTTACTCAAATACCACCTTCTCAACGAGGCCTACCTAGATCAGCCCATGTAAACTGGCAAGACTAGCCCCATACTGGCGCTCCTGATGCCCTGTACTCTGTTCTTTGTTTTTCCTCTTTTTTTTTTTTTTTGCGGTACGCGGGCCTCTCACTGTTGTGGCCTCTCCCATTGCGGAGCACAGGCTCCGGACGCGCAGGCTCAGCGGCCATGGCTCACGGGCCCAGCCGCCCCGCGGCATGTGGGATCTTCCCGGACCGGGGCACGAACCCGTGTCCCCTGCATCAGCAGGCGGACTCTCAACCACTGCACCACCAGGGAAGCCCCTTTCCTCACTTTTTTAATATAAACTTTTTATTTTGGAATAATTTTAGATTTACAGAAAAGTTGGAAAGATAATGCAGATCATTCCTCTCACCCTGCTTCCCTTAATTTTAACATATTGCATCACCAGGGTACATGTATCAGAACTAAAAAACCATTATTGGTACATTACTATTAACTAAACTCCAGACTTTATCTGGATTTCACCATTTTTAACACCTATGTCTTTTTTTTTTCTGTTCTAGAATCCAGTGCAAGATACTACATTATGTTTGGTCATCATGCCTCAATCTCTTCTGGACTGTGACAGTTTCTCAGTCTTTCTTTGTTTCTCAAGACCTTAATAACCTTGAGGAGCACTGGCCAGGTATTTTGTAGAATGTCCATCATTTTGGGTTTATCTGATATTTTCCTCATGACTAGAATGGGGTTATGGGTTTGGGGGGAAGAGGATCACAGAGATGAAGTGGTTTTCTCATCACATCATATTGGGGTTATGGACTAGCAGCACAGCTTAACACTAACGATATTAACCCATGTCACTTGGTTAAGGTAGTGTTTGCCAGCTTTGTCGATTGTAAAGTTACTAATTTTTTCTTTTCTATACTCTAATTTTTGGAAGTGAGTCACTAAGTTCAGCCCATATTTACGAGGCATAAGGGTCTTTGTAATGTTTTAATATACCGTTTAGTTAGTTGTTTCATTTCCCACATTTGAAGGTAAAGTTCTATAAGGACATGAATTTTGTCTATTTTTTTTAAATTTTTTTGTTTATTTATTTTATTACTGATGTGGCTCCAGTATCTAGAAGAGTGCCTGGCATGTAATAAATATCCAATATTTTTTGGATGACAGAATACAGAAAAGGAGATTTCCTACTAATCTGTGTAGGTCATAGTCTCCTACAGCATCAATTGTGCATCTGCCCACCTAGAAAGGTATGTCCCAGGAAAAAAAAATCACATATGTCATTTACTCTGAGGTGTTACTAACATGTTTCTTTTCTCAGTGGTATTTGCAGTTTTATTAGGGTAAACAATCTTAAAGAATGAAATTACAATGCTAAAATTTGAGGCATTAGCAATAGGATTAAATAGAGAATATATGTAAATGGCTTGGAATAGAGGCTGTCAATAACAGGAACTCAGGAAATGTTAATTTGTTTATATTTCCTTACCCTACATTCAGGTCTGGGAGATCTGGGGGGTATAGAGGGTCTTCCTTGGAATCTCAAAAACATGCTTATTCTACCTGCTAATAATCTTAAATAGTTTTTGAAAAAAGGCAGAGTATAAATTTTTAATGCTCCACACCCCCAAATCCAGTTAATATTAATGTCTTGATCTCTTACTAGATCTGTTCTTGGTCTGATCTGCACTTACAGTAAGTCTAACTGGAATCAGAATTTCCCACATATCCTCCCTGTTCTGAGACCAGTATCCTGGCCTTAGCCACAGTTCCCAAGTTTTTCCCAAAGAAGAATGTAGGTTACACTTAGAGGCCTTATTTTGAGGTTAAGAAACTATCCTGAGTTGTGTGGGTTTTTTTAAATTTATTTGGTTGCACCCGGTCTTAGTTGCGGCAGGCGGGCTCCTTAGTTGCAACATGTATGTTCCTTAGTTGCAGCTCACGGGCTCCTTAGTTGCAGCCGGTGGGCTCCCTAGTTGTGGCTTGCCAGATCCTTAGTTGCAGCTTGCCGGCTCCCTAGTTGTGGCATGTGAACTCTTAGTTGCCGCATGCACGCGGGATCCAATTCCCCGAACAGGGATTGAACCTGGGTCCCCTGCATTGGGAGATCGGAGTCTTAACCACTGCGTCACCAGGGAAGTCCCTATCCTGAGATTTTTAAGGGAAAAAAGTTCTCCACTTTCACAACTTTAAAGATTTGGTCAGCAGCTAATTAGTTTAGGAGAAGTTAGTTTAGATGTTAACCAAACTATGTATTGTATTTTAAAATACCCATCCAATGATTAAAATAAAATGAAAACATACTTAAGATAGGCTCTACGACTATAGTTCCAATAACAGAAGCAATTGTTTCCCACTAAAGAATGCACTATTCTGCATGTTTTTAAAATGTAGTGAGTTAAATGGATTTTGTTCATTAATTGCTTAATATAATCTGTCTTCAAAAGCAGATCGGCCATGTAGTCCCCTCCTTCTTGAGCAGAGCCTGCACAAACACTCACCAGACATTTCCATCCTTAACAGTGTATCTGCTGTAATGTAGCTAATTTTACCAAGTGCTATTCTCCTAAAGAATAGTATCAGGGGTAGAAGTCATATTTTCAAGTCATTAACACTCCAACGGTCTCATTTCATTTAGGACACCTTAATTTTTCTCAGGTCATGAATCATGAACATCAGATATTAACACTGCTAAGAAAAAGCATCTTGGATTCCTTTCTTGGAAACATGTTAAAAAAACAAACCAGATAAGAACCATGGCCAGGAAAATCCTGCCTAACAGCCACAGAACAGAACCTTTCATTCAAAGACAAACTAATTTGTTAAGAGCTCAAAAGATCAGCCAAATATGGAGAAGAAAAGGCTAGGAATGAAGTAGGCTAGGAATGCAGGCTGTTCTTTTCTGTAGATTCAGGAAGAACAAAACCTTCCTGGAAAATCTTGCAAAAGAAGAGAAAGTTGAGATATGATTGCTAGGTTTATTATTTTATTTACTCCCTATGCATTTATTGATTGCTTATGGTGGGCTGGGTACAATGCAGAGCTTAGAAAAAAAGATCAATCAGATACAAATCTTGTGTTCAAGAAGCAGACATATGGAAGGAAGAGGGTAAGATTTGTTCTGTATGGCCCCAGAAAAAGAGACCAGTATCTATGGCTGGAAGTTACATTATAAAGAACTTTCTAAGAATTAAACTGTTGCAAAATTGAACAGCCTGCAACTCACATGTCATCAATGGCAGCCTTCAAACAGAAACTGGTTGTCCTAACCAGGAGCAGGAATCAAGCATCAGTGAAAAAAAAATTGATAAGATGGTCTCTTAAGTACTTAAAAAGTCTTAAGTACTTTCATGAGAGTGACTTCCTGTCCTCACTAGAAAGCAGAGAAGAAAATTCTACATACCTTTTTAATACCCAAGTGACATAATTCTATTCTGAAGACAGAGAATTAATCATATCTACTTTAAAACTCTCTGAAATACTCACAGGTAGCTCTTCCTCTCCTCCAATTTTTCAGTTTTTTAATTGTTCTCTCTATATTAGGCTTTGTGTTTCTCAAAAATCCAATTCGTGCTTCGTACTATTTTTCTTCTAGCAGCAAGAGCCTAGCTTTGTATAACACCAGTTAGTCAGGATATAACAGCTTTACTGGAATACATTCATTGGTTTGATTTCAGCACAATATTTAGAGGATGGCTGGAAAAAAATTATTAACTAACTGAAATGTTTATTGCCTAATATACTGAGATCAATAATAACTTTAGTGAAAAGCTGAAATAACTGTTGTAATATGTAATGTTACACATAGCAAATTGAAAAAACCTCCACATGCAAGTAAATATGTAATCTAACAAAGTTTTGAAAGGATTAAAAAAATTTTTAATGACTGAGAAGCAAAAATAAGAAGGATAGGGGCTTTTTCTTGAAAATAAAACTTTTACAGTCACATAAGTGATCTGAAAATATCCTAGAACGATGTTTGTCTTAATGTAACTGCACTTCACATAACATGATAAGAAAATTTTTTATAATTCAGGTAATTTTCTAAATTCCTCTTGGTCCCAGGGGAAGCCATTCCTATAGCTTTTCTTCAGTGTAAGGTTACCTCTCCACAAGGTTTGTGTTACCTTCAGATATATCAGTAGTATACGTTTACTAGTGTAATTTACATATCTGTTCAACATGTGTCCAATTTTCTTTTTTAAATTATTTGTTTATTTATTTTTGACTGCATTGGGTCTTCATTGCTGCACGTGGGCTTTCTCTAGTTGCGGCGAGCAGGGGCTACTCTTCGTTGTGGTGTGCAGGCTTCTCATTGCAGTGGCTTCTCTTGGTGTGGAGCACGGGCTCTAGGCGCATGGGCTTCAGTAGTTGTGGCACACGGGCATGTGGGATCTTCCCGGACCAGGGTTCAAACCTGTGTCCCCTGCACTGGCAGGCGGATTCTCAACCACTGCGTCACCAAGGAAGTCCCTGTCCAATTTTTTCTATCTCTTTATAGCAGTTCACTTTGGGGTGTCTTATAAGCTCGCAGTAACAGAAATGTCTCATAGAAAAGAGCTGAGTGATGGATAGCTGTTTTATATATATACCTTTGGAGTGGTGACTACATTAATGATCAAATAAAATGATCCATTATTTCATTATTTTAAACTGCTTATTCTCTAATTCAAAGTGATGATTTATGTATGTAGTACAAAATCAAAGCAGGGCATAGCAAAATGCTTAAAATCCCTTAAGTGGAAATGGCATGCCAGTCTAAAAAAGGTACAAAAGCAAAGAAATTTATAAAAATCAAACCAATAACTAAGAGTACTATGTAGCTGTAGTATTTTTTTTTAATTATTTTATTTATTTTTGGCTGCGTTGGGTCTTCCCTGCTGCATGCGGGCTTTCTCTAGCTGTGGTGAGCGGGGGCTACTCTTTGTTGTGGTGCACGGGTTTCTCATTGCGGTGGCTTCTCTTTGTTGCAGAGCAGGGGCTCTAGGCACGCGGGTTTCAGTAGTTGTGGCACGCAGGCTCAGCAGTTGTGGCACGCAGGCTCAGCAGTTATGGCTCGCAGGCTCTAGAACACAGGCTCAGTAGTTGTGGTGCACAGGCTTAGTTGCTCCACGGCATGTGGGATCTTCCTGGATCAGGGCTCGAACCCGTGTCCCCTGCATTGGCAGGTGGATTCTTAACCACTTCGCCACCAGGGAAGCCTCTATGTAGCTGAATGCAAGTGGTACAGTGACACAGTTGACACAGTGAAGACAGATGTGCTCTATCCTCTTCATAGCTCAAAGAGAGTAAATGAAGAAAATGTAGATACATCCATACAGGCTATCTTTCCTGGATGAGAATGAGAGGGACATCTACAGCGACATGATCCCAAAAACAAATACTTGACTCTGAGCAAGGCACAGTGCTAGGTGCTGTGAGACAGGTAAGAAGGGTGCTGTTTATAATGCCAGGTTACTTAAACTCTCTGAGCCTTAATTTCTGAGCCATCAAATGGAGATTATAATCTTGTAACACAACTGTGAAGAGGAAGAGGGCAAGGATGGAAAGCCCCTAACCAAGTGATCAGCTCACAGTTGTACTTGGTACAGTGATGACCAAGATGGTGACAGCATCAGCAACAAAGGCAATGGCTAATGGCTGTTCTTGCCCTCAAGAGAGTTCTCACCAGGGATGCTGCATACACTTGCGTATACATGCTTGCCCTTCTGCATTCATGCTGAGCCTTGCCATGGATTTTTCCTGCAGGCTGTAAATGTGGCCTCTGACCCCTTCTCAACATAGGTTCTAGGAACCAACAAATTGAAGTTTTCACAAAACATGACACTTATCTGCTATCCTGACTTTAGAGCATGGTTGTGAAGATATAACTGACAGTTAACAGTCACCCAAGTCTTCCTCTGTGTCAAGCACTCTTCCAGATATTTTATACGTGTTAAGTTCTCTAATCCTCTCGACAACCCTGTGATGGAGGTACTGTTATTAGCCCCACTTTTCGGATGAGAAGACGCATGTTCATGTGAAAAGTTAAGTGGCTTTCCCTTGCAGTAATTCTAGAGCCACAAGGCAGTTTTAATCACATGTCAAATTAGTTGTATGGGTGCTAACTGGTATAAATTCAAAAGAAAAAGAGAAAGATTATGCTTGTGTGATCTGAGAACGTTTCACAGAGAAGGAAGAAATTAAAGCTGAACAATGAGTAGGACCTGCTCAGGCAGAGAACAAAGGTATTACAGGTGAAGGAAAGAATGCGGACAAGGTTACAGAAATGGGAAAGCAGGATGGAAGAACAGCTGGACCCGGCTGGGGAGGCGGGGAGAAGGGAAGGTAGTTTCAGGTCAGAAAATGAAAGACAAAGCTGGAAAGTCAGGTGAGAACCCCAGTGGAAAAGGTTTGGAATCTTAGGGCATCTGCCTGAGGTTTCCCGTCTGTCGGCCATTCCTAAGTCTGCCTTGAGTTCATTATGCCCAATGACATTGCCAAGCAGGGCCTGCGCACAGGTGGTCACCTGAGCATGGTGAATTTAAGGGTCTCAAAAGCCTCTAACAACAACAATCTCTCCACTATCGGTTTCACTAAGTACCTGAAATTCCAAACTGGAGTCAACATACTGATCGTCTATATTTGACATGATTGGCTAGGTACAACCTAAAGCTCCAGTGAGCACCAGAAACACCTGGGAAGCCTGTTACAGCACAGATTGCCAAGCCCCACATCCCAGAGTTTCCGACTCAGTAGGGGTGGGGTGAGGCCCAAGAATTTGCATTTCTAACAAATTTCCAAGTGATGCTTGATGCTACTGGTCCAGGGGCCACACTTTGAGAACCACTGACCTAAAAGGATAGACTGCAGAATGGGTAAATTCTGATTGCGGACAGAAAAATTCTGCATGGGGTTATCTTAAATAATAACTCACATTCCTACAGTTAAAGCAAAGGCGATAATTCATTAATAAAAAGTCAGCTATAGAACCGCAAAGAAGAGGAAAAAGGGTCTCTCAAGGGTTAATAAAATGACAACATTAACTAGTCTTCTAGTGAAGCACTAATTACTACCATGTTGATAAAGTCTGTATAATAAAAGCTCTTATTTTTAGTTTTGAGTTCTGTGTCAATTTCAAGATTGTATTTTCTATCTCACACAGGTATCTCCCCCTTTATATAAAAAGTTACTGAGAGTTCCTGTTCTTACGATCGGTTTTGATATTTTGATCTTCTCTCTTTACCTATAAATATTTATACTGTGGGAAAGTTTTGAAACTTGAATTTATCTGGCTTTCAACATTTCTACAACAATCAAATTTGGTAGGAAAAAATATTTTTTTTTAAATAAAGGAAGCGGGGACTTCCCTGGTGGCGCAGTGGTTGAAGAGTCCACCTGCCGATGCAGGGGACATGGGTTCGTGCCCCGGTCTGGGAAGATCCCATATGCAGTGGAGCGGCTGGGCCCGTGAGCCATGGCCGCTAAGCCTGCGCGTCCGGAGCCTGTGCTCCGCAACGGGACAGGCCACAGCAGTGAGAGGCCTACATATCACCAAAAAAAAAAAAAAAAGGGAGTGGGGCCTTGCAGAAGTCAAGGCAATTGAAGAAAGGGCCTCATATTTCACCTTTTGAGGATTCTGCTTCCTTTTCATTCTTTTGGGGAAATAAAAAGGAATCATGTTTCCTTCATATCTCATACTTAAATCCGGTTTCCTACTATCATTAAATATCAACAGATTTCAAGTTAACACAAATGATTGCAGATTTCCATCTCTCCGACAGAAAAAAGTACCAGGTACAGACATGCCTGGTTCACGCTGTGAAGCTGATGAACCACTCGTGTGGGGACTGCTCTCCTCTGGGTACGTGGTTGGAAAGAGGACACTGGGATCCACAGTGTCTCCCTCTGCCCTTGCCACTCCCTGCTTCAATTTCTGCCTAAACAGTTTGGTTTGATCTCAGCTCATCTGGAATTTACCAAAAAGATACAATAATGGCTCCTTTTCTTACCTTCGGTATATGCCCTTAAGACCATATTATTTTTTCCTGTTGAAAAGTTTTTTTTGTAACAAAACTAAATAGTGCTCTGTAAGTAAATCTGCAACCAACAAAAACAAGCTAAATTCCCACTGAAAAACCTGTAGCACTGCTATGAGAAAGCAATGTAGAAGTAAACATCAAACATTTTGAAAGCACATATTGAGACTGAAAAATTGTGATTTGTGACATACTAAAGAGGTTTATAAAACTTAATTCACTTGAACATCCTTAGAAAGTGACAAAGGTTGTCAGAGCTATGATTTTTTTTTGAGTTTTTTTCCTGTAAATATATGGGTTACACTGTGTTTACATTTGTCAAAACTTAGTGATACGTGTATTTCATTGTATGTAAATTTTACCTTAAAAGAAAACAGAACTGCAAACACATAATGAACTCTGGTAATGATATGCATGCTGAAGTATTTAAGGGGAAGCTATTGACACCTGCAATTTATCTTGCAATGCATCAAAATGGATTGATGGATGGAAGAATACATAGACATACATGTGATAAAGCAAGTATTTATGTTAATACAGATCCTAGATGGCAGACATACATATGTTCATTTTTACACTTTCAACTTTTCTTCATGTTTGAAAATTTTATTAATAAAGTGTTATGTTCTTAAAAAAGAAATATGAGATCATCATAGAAAAATATGAAAAACAACGGAAAGTGTAAGAAAAAGAAAAACACCACACAGACACCTGGGATGATATTATATACCTTATTTTGTAACTTTTTTACCACTTAGCAATATATTATGAGCATTTTCCTAGCTCTTTAAGTATTCTTCCAAATGCAATGGAATTCCATTATATAGACGGAGCATAATTTTTTCATCTTTATTGACGTATAATTGACAAGTAGAATTGTAATATATTTAAAGTATACAACATGATGATGTCAATACACATATGTATATTGTGAAAGGATTCCCAAGATCAAGTTAATTAACACAACCGTCAACTTTCACATTTACTTTTTTGGGAGGGTGGTAAGATGTAGCATAATTTAAAAGATAATTTGTTGTAGGACACTTGAGTTGTTTCTAATTATTCATTATTTATTTGAGATAAGCAACCTATTATATTCTTCTTCCTGCATATCTCTGATTATTTCCTTAGGATAAAGTCCTAGAAGTAAAATTTCTGGCTCAAAGGAAGGAAACATTTTAATATTTTTGATATATTTTGCTAAACTCTTCTCCAAAACATGTATCAATTTACATTTCTAACAGGAGTGTATCACAGATCATAGCTATCCAGATATATGATATTAAAATTTTAATTAAATGCTCCCATAAATAAAATTTATCTATAACCATTCTTTCTCCCAGAAGAACAAAGGCTCTTTTTAAAAGAGTCTACAATAAGCAAACCTAGTGCCCAAATCTTGGTTTCTAAATATCATACTCCCAAATCAGGTACCCTGAATCAGGGCTTCCTGAAGAAATACTTGACTCCAGGAATGGAACTAACTGAGACTGGAACATCTTTTTGTGCCAGGGAGTATGAAAAGGCTAAAAAAATGATGAAGTATCAAAAAGATGTAGGAGCCAAATTTAAGGGACTCCTACTTGCCAAATCAGGAAAAATTTAAGCATGAAAGTGAATAACGATAGTAATGAACTATAACATTTTGAATTTGAAAAAGAATCTGTAAGTCTACAATGAAGCAATAAATAAATGAATGAATGAATAAGTGAAAAGTAAGGAAACAAGGAAGAAAGGCTCTCATTTATGCTAGAACCTTTTGCTTTCTACACAGTAACTGTCACAATAATATTTGATTAGAACAAGAATCATCAATGGATGCTAAAAACATTGGGTAGTGTTTGTTGAGGGAAGATATTTACATAACCTCAAAGTATCTACCAATAGCTTAATTATTAATTACAAAGAGAAAACAGGTATTTTACTGGGGAGCTATTGAGTGAGTCCCTCTTAATCAAGGGTTCAAAATTAATATCACCTATAATGGGACAAACTGACATTGGAGGTCTTCCATTAAGACACGCCAGGGGCACATATGCTATATAACATTCCTACCAAAACTACATAACTTTGTTTTTTTTTTTTTGCATACACGGGCCTCTCGCTGTTGTGGCCTCTCCTGTTGCGGAGCACAGGCTCTGGACACGCAGGCTCAGCGGCCACGGCTCACGGGCCCAGCAGCTCCGCGGCATGTGGGATCTTCCCGGACTGGGGCACGAACCTGTGTCCCCTGCATCGGCAGGCGGACTCTCAACCACTGCGCCACCAGGGAAGCCCCCAAAACTACATAACTTTAAACTAGGCAAGAGGGAGGGAAAATCAGATAAAGTCCAAATGAGGGACATTCTACAAAACTTTCCAGCACACTTCAAAAATGTCAAAGTGTAAAAGACAAAGAAAGGCAGAGAAACTGTTACAGATTAAAACAGACTAAGTAGATATATCACTAAATACAGTATGTCAGCGGTCCCCAACCTTTCTGGCACCAGGGACCAGTTTCGTGGAAGACAATTTTTCCACAGACTGGGGGTGGGGGGGAGTGGTGGGGGGTGGTTTCGGGATGATTCAAGCGCACTACGTTTATTGTCACTTTATTTCTATTATTATTATATCAGCTCCACCTCAGACCATCAGGCATTAGATCCTGGAGGTTGGGACCCCCCTGAAGTATGTGATCCTGGACTGGAACCTGGGTTGGGGGAAAAAAATGCCATAAAAAGCCTTTACTGGTACAGTTGGCAAAACTTGAAAATAGACTCGTACAATAGGTAAAAGTTTTGATAGTTGTATTACAGTTGTGTTCTTGGGAGAAGCTAAAGTATTTAGGGATGAAGGAACATAGCATCTGCAATTTACTCTCATGTTCAGTAAAACTAAAATATGTATGAATATATATAAATAATATATAAAGAGAAAGCAAATGTTGCAAAATGTTAATTAGTTATGATTCTAGGGGAAGGATATGCTAGAGTTCATAGTACTACCCTTGTAGTTTTTCACTAGGTGTAAAAGTTTTTTAAAAATGAAGTTTTACAAGATATGGAAGCAACCTAAGTGTCCATCAACAGATGAATGGATAAAGAAGATGTGGTATATGTACACAATGGAATACTACTCAGCCATAAAAAAGAATGAAAATTTTGCCATTTGCAACAACATGGATGGTCCTAGAGGGTATTATGCCTAGTGAAATAAGTCAGAGAAATCAAATACTGTTGCTATCACTTATATGTGGAATCTAAAAAATAAAACAAATGGATGAATATTAAAAAAATTAAGTTTTAAAGAACTACCAAGATTTTAAGTAAATGCCATTTTTCTTTCTTTTTTTCTAAATCAGAAAAGTAACATATACTCACTAAACTAGAGGTCTACGAATAAAGCAAAAATAAATAGCATTCCTCTATACTCTCACATAAGCAGAGTTAGAGTTTTGAATACATTTTCTCCACCTTTCACAAAACATATATTTAATCAGATATTAGGTCATTCTTAAAGAGTTCCATGAGCGAGCTACAAACATATTAGTAAATGTTCCATCACTTCTAAAATTCATTGGCAAAAATGACCAAGTGACACAGGACTGAATCTATAAACTGGAAAAAATCCAGAGCTTATTACCTTTATCTTTTCACTGAGAAAACATCTAGCCGCCAAGGCAATACATAGTTCATAAAGTATAACAAACATTTACATAAGAAATGCATATTTCCTTCCAATAACTGCCAACCCCTAGCCAAAATTATTTACATCTTAAACGCATGTTAAGTCAGTAAGTGTGGGGATGCGTTGCAATAACTTACCATGTCTCTTTATCACTGACAGTCACTGATTAAATCAAGCTCCAAAGCTGAAACTGAGTTTCTGTTTCTCCTACTCAGAAGTTTATGAGGTATGCTCCTGCAGTTTACTGTAATCAACTCCAATTCTGAACGATACTCAGGTTAAATATCTACACAAGAGCAGGATTTGGCAGTTTCCAGTTCCTGTTTTCACCCCTGTGCTTTCCTATGTCATTTTCCTGGCTTTGTCAAAGACAGTGAAAAAAGGTATTGGGTATGGATGGAGGTGGAGTGAATGGGTTGCAATTATTGTCGTCCTATCAAAATCTATTTCATGTCTCATAAAGTCTTTCTCACATCCAACAATCACACAAGAACATGTTCACTGTACTGAAGTTGCATGATGCTTAAAAATATTAGCATACTTATATACTTCTTTTTTTTTTTTTTTTTTTTTTTTTTTTTTTTTTTTTTTTTGTGGTATGCGGGCCTCTCACTGTTGTGGCCTCTCCCGTTGCGGAGCACAGGCTCCGGATGCGCAGGCTCAGCAGCCATGGCTCACGGGCCCAGCCGCTCCGCGGCATATGGGATCCTCCCAGACCGGGGCACGAACCCGTATCCCCTGCATCGGCAGGCGGACTCTCAACCACTGCGCCACCAGGGAGGCCCCCCTTATATACTTCTTTGAATATAAATTTGATGGAACTGGTTTATTTTCTGTTCTTAGCTGGTCAACTAGAGGTTTCAGAGTTAAAAACTGGAGAACAGGGGGTCTGATCTGGATTTCACCTGCCCCTACTGGGGCAGCTTAACATGTTTCTCAAAGCTCTATTTCCCAACCTACAGAATGGGTACAATGATGCTTGCCTGTAAAGGGCTTAAGAGTTCACTAGATTAAAAAAAACTAGGTTCAAGTCCAGAGTAAGAAATGGTTTTCTTATTTGGCTACTATTTAAAAAATTCGTTGATCAAGAAATGAGGGGAAGGAAACTTTTTCTACATAGTGCCCTTCGGTTTGGGGCACACATTGGCTTTAAAAGCTATCACTTCTTAATGCTTTCCACAACCTACAGATACCCCAAGGCAGAGATATCTTAGTCCTTCTGACTTGGCTTCAACAATCGGAAACACAGATGGTGATTACACAGTCACACAGCAGTGCTGGGATGAAATGCCACATAGTGCTTTCCATTTGGGTTTCCATCTCCAATCAATTGCTATGGTTCACTGGCAGCAGTTAATGAAAAAAATGAAATCATTCAGGGAGATTAAAAGATATTTATGGTGCTCACTTCGGCAGCACATATACTCAAGATATTTATGGAAAAGTTCACTTCAAAAAGATACTGAAAAGAACAATAATAAGCCAAAACAGGACATAAATAGAAATGACCAAAGCAAACTCCAGAGGGTAACTATTAAAAGTTATCAATGCCCTGAGCCCCTGCAGGTCAGCTCCACAACTAGCTTTATTGTGGAGTTTAGGTACCAAACGGAATGTGGGGATAATGTGTCACTTTCCTAAGAAAGATAAAGGGCCTGTGTATAAGTTTTGGGCTTGACTAGGACCAGCACACACCCCAGACTCTGAAAGTTAAGACCTTTTCCCCATTTTACAACTAGGCCAGCTCTCTGTCTAGCATCTTTATTAAACAAAGTCCATCACTTTGTGCTTCAAGTAGAGGTGAAATGCAAGAAGCTGGTATTGCTTATATTTCAGTAGAAAAATAATGCTTTTTGTTTTTCAAAAGACAACTTCTGAGGACCACAAATTAATGGACAGAAAATGGAAAGGGGACGCAAACTTTACACACTACTCTTTACTGACCCCTCTTGGCTGACCCAGGGAAAAGCCTGAAGCCTGGGAAGGCCTGAAAGCTCACCTCCCCTGGACGAGAGCTCAGAGAACATTCGGTCGTTCACGCCATGGAAAGAAATCCTCTCAGTTCAGATGACCCCTAGTAAAATTCAACCCCCAGCACACGTGGCATTGATTGCTATTTATGGAGCTCCCAGAATGGAAACTGGGAAACGGCCTCACGGATCAACCCCAAAGGCTCTGCTAGGTCCCTGGCAGCCTGTGACCTCTGACTCTAGGTTGAAAAGCTTACGTAAATGCTATCGTGACCACTTCTGATAGCAGGAAAAGACCTTACCTCTTTCTCTATCTTGAGTAGCTTCTTTACAGCCACCTCCTTGTCCTGTGATATCCATTTGGCTCGATAGACACTCCCAAAACTTCCTCCACCGCAGTTTTCGAAAAACTGCAAGTCATCAAACTTAATTTGCACAAAGGAGGTACCGAGAGACGACATCTCATAATGACAAAGTATTATACTTCCACGAAATCTATAGAGGGAAAGGAAAAGAAAGTTGGATTAGAAACATATTAGAATGAAACCTCTGTATTCCACTTTAGCTAATGTATAACAAGTCCTGCAGCACTTCCAGAAAGGGCCTGATGACTTAGGAGGAAGAAAAGCAAGAGTATAAGCAAATCAACATGAAAACACTTACCCTGGCAGCCCATGCAAAATTCAACAGCAACTTGTCCAGACTCTGAAACACAGCTGTCCGCAGAGAAATGGCTCAGATTCCCACCCCCCCACCGACAAAGCCTGCAGCACCACTTCCTGCACATCCCAAGCAGCTCTGCCTAAAGGCTACTGTGTCACCAGGTCTCCTACCCCAAAGCCCCAACAAATGGGAAGCATGCCCTCAGCAGCAGGCTTGCACAGCTCTTCTGGCATCTGAGGCACGCCATCTCCCCGTGTTGTACTCACTTCACACAAAATATACATAATCTAAGCACCTGAGCATGCTGGCACAGGAGGGCCCAGATGCTGCAAACTGAATGCACATTCAGTGTTGGGATTTCAAAAGCAAGCGGTCAGCTTCGGGATGGGAGAAGATCTGGCCAAGTGTTTTGCAGAAGTGGCTCCCTGGATTGTATCCTGGAGCAGAACTTAATTAAAGAGCAGAAAATTTACCCTTGATTACAAAATATATTAAGTCATCCAGAGAACTCTGCCAAGAATGTTCTTAAAAAAATATTATGCTTGTTTCCAGAGGAACTGATTACCTCTCCCAGAGATTATTACAGTGATATTTTCTGCAGTCTAAGGAGTTTTACTATTCTCCAGGTAAGGGGTCATTCTTCACACACTATACCAAACCATAGATTAGCAGGAAAAACAAAACAAAAACACACAAACAAAAACGAAGAAACGAAGGTCTAAAATTTTGAACCGGCATGAAAAGCAGATGGATAAAAAAGTTTGTATACATATTCTTCCCAAACTGTAAATCAGAATCTTAAAATGAGGGAGCAAAAAGATGAATCCATATGTACAGGACATCTACAAAACAACTCCCCTGGGGTCCTCATAATTGTCAATGTCATGAAAGGTTAAAAAAAAAAAGAGCAGAAAAACTTACAGCACACAGAGGACTTAAATATGATGACTAAATGCAATGCATAATCACTGACTAGATTCTGGATTCCCCCCCAAAACTACAGAAGTTATTAAGATTTTAGGGAAACCTGAATATTAACTATATATTAGATAATATTATTTTATCCATGGCAAATAATGGCATTTCGGTTTTGTAGAAGGATGTCCTTGCTCTTGAAAGATATACTGGGTGATGTATTAAAGTATGATATCTCCAATTTAATTTAAAATGGTTCAATTCCCCCTCACCCTCCGAAAAAAGTGAATGGGTATAGAAAGGGAGGAAGCAAATGCAGCAAAATGGTAAGAACTGGTGAATCTAGGTGAAAGTTATATGGGCGTTTTACTACTCTTTCCATTTTTCTGTGGAGTTTGATTATTTTCCAAAGAGAAGGGTGGAGGGAGGCAGTTTGCACCTATATAGATTGACAAAATTTCTTCTTAAACAACTTGCAGCTTTGCAGAGTGATGTACACAGTAAGCTCAGAGATCTTAACGTGCAGCTGACTAGCCATCCCATTTTAGGAACATCAGGTCACTGAAGAATGCTGATTTCTTAACAGAAGCCAAACTCAGCTCTACTTTGGGAAGAAGGCGAGAGAGAGGATTGTTTATCCTCTGCAGTTTAAAAGATAGCTTAGAGGCTACATAAATAAACATAGTATCCAGATACAGTCTGTACCTGAGTCAACAACTTACCTTACTTTTGCTTCAATTCATATTTAGCTAATTACAGAAAAGAAGGCAAAAAAAAAAAAGGTAAAATTTAAGAATGTGCCAAAGGTAGGTACACAGAACATGCAAATTTGTTCTTATCCGCAAAGTTTGTTCAACAGGGCTTCCCTGGCGGCGCAGTGGTTGAGAGTCCGCCTGCCGATGCAGGGGACACAGGTTCGTGCCCCAGTCTGGGAAGATCCCACATGCCGCGGAGCGGCTGGGCCCGTGAGCCATGGCCGCTGAGTCTGCGCATCCGGGGCCTGTGCTCCGCAACGGGAGAGGCCACAACAGTGAAAGGCCTGCGTACCACAAAAAAAAAAAAAAAAAAAAATTTGTTCAACAAACGTAGAGAACAAATGTATGGATACCAAGCGGGAAGTGGGGGTAGGAGGAATTGGGAGATTGGGACTGACATATATACACTATTGATGTTATGTATAAAATAGAGAACTAAACAGGGAACTGTACTTAGTGCTCTGCGGTGACCTAAATGGAAAGGAAATCCAAAAAAGAGGGGATATATGTATACGTGTCGCTGATTCACTTTGCTGTACAGTAGAAACTAACACAACACTGTAAAGCAACCATACTCCAATAAAAATTAATAAAAAAAGAAAATGTCATTAAAAATTAAAAATACAGATAAAAAAAGTTTGTTCAACAAAATGCAAAACACCACTTGCAAGAGTTCCTCAGTGTTAAGTATTATAGACACTATATTTTTATTCTTCACTTTTATTTTTATCAAAAAAATAGAACTTTCCTTTCCCCCTCCTCCCCACACCCAATTCTCTCTTCAGAGGGAACTAATTTCAACTCGCTGAGGGTTTTATTCTGATATTTATATTTCATATGATATTTTTATATCTATATTTCTAAAAATGTCTTTATATTGCTAATTCCTGATTGTCCCATTTTAGTTATTACCTATTAACTTCTCCCTGTGGAAGATAAGGATTTAGTTCTCATACCCCATCCTTTATCCCCTTACATACAAATATGTCACACTTGCCCAATCCTCCCAGCATCCAACTCTACTGTAATGTTTGGTGAAGTCAATATTCACTGTTTACAGTAGTCTGACAAAGTAAACATTATTCCCAAGAGTGCTGAGCAGGACTTAATGAATTTTCCTTTCTTGGATAATTTTTTCTTTCTCCCAGAGTTACCAGTTGTTCTGCTTTTGTTTTCGTTGTTTGCTTAGCTTTTTATACACCTAAAACGTATTCACCTCATCAAACTCTCCCAAGAACTGCAAAACTCCTCTCAATAAAGTAAAAACATCGGGTAATTTGGCAGGGGTGGGGTGTTCTATTTTCTCTTGGAGACATTCCTGCTATACCCTTCAACTTCAGTCAATCTAGCTGGAATAGTTGCTCTAGGCCAGACTTGACTGGGACTTCCTTTCCCCATCATCCTCAGCATTTCCTTCACCTTGTCCTCTGTGGGAACACCTGTCCTTGGATCTCCTGGCTTCTCTTTCTTGGTTTATTCCCTTACTTTGACAGTGTACTATCTCCCATTAGCTACCTGAACAGAGTGCCCAGGATGCAACTTTTTGGGAGAATCTGTATGTCTTAAAATGTCTTAATTGGTAGTATGGAATTACAGATAGGAAATAATCTCCTTATAATTTCAAAAGTACAATATTACCTCATACCCATCTAGTTTCTAATGTGTCTGTAGAGCAGCCTGAATCTACTCTGGTTATTAATTCTTTTTACATTATTTTTTCCTTTTTGAAAGCTTTTAGGACCTTGTAGTCATCCCTGGAATCCTGAAATTAATAGGATATGCTTAGAGGTGAGTCTTTTTCGTTCACTGGTGCGATACTCAGTATACTCTCCGTCTGTGACTCATGTCTTTTAATTCCAGGAAATTTCCTTGTGAGCTTCCTTCACCACTTAGAGCCACTTTTACTTTTTGTCTCTTCCCTCCCCAGACACACAGGAGGACTGATTTGCAGTTCCCAGTACACGCTCTCACATCTCCACACCTCTGCACGGGCTAGTGTCTCTGCTTAGAATGCCTTTCCCTGCCCAGTGATGTCCCTGACCACCTCCTCTGGGCCTCACGAGCAGAGTTAATTCTCCTTCTGTACCACAGCCCCTCTCTTTATCCGTTCATCATTCCCACTTACTTCCCACCAGACTACACATTCCTTAAAGGCAAGACACATTTCTACTTACATTTGGATCTTCAGCACCTACTACGCAGCAAGGTGCATCACACCTTTTCCATTAAAAAGTATGTATTGAATGAATGAATGAATGAATGAATGAATAAACGAATAAATAATTTCTGGTTATTCCTGTTATGCCTTTTGCAGCTGGAAAGATTCCAATCAGATTAAGTAAAATCTGAGAACTATAGTTTTGTTTGTTTGTTTGTTTGTTTTTGCGGTACGCGGGCCTCTCACTGCCGTGGCCTCTCCCGTTGCAGAGCACAGGCTCCGGACGCGCAGGCCCAGCCGCTCCGCGGCACGCGGGATCTTCCCAGACCGGGGCACGAACCCACGTCCCCCGCATCGGCAGGCGGACCCCCAACCACTGTGCCACTAGGGAAGCCCTGAGAACTATACTTTTTATAAGCGCCCCCCAGAGGATTCTGAAGCAAATTCTGATCTGGAAACAGCTGCCTAGGCTTCTTGGGAGACTGAGAACAGTATATTTGGGCTCTTCAGGATTAGGTTTCTCTAAGTCTGGAGGAGGGGGAGAGGAGGAGGAGGAGGAGGGAAGAAATCCTTCCAGAACAAACAGATCTGAACGAGGATGAGATCAATATGAATAAGTCTGAACCCTCTGGTGCAGAGTAAGTCCAGGGAATGTGGATGAACTGAGGCAGGATCAGTCCCATTTGAAACTGACCCAGGGGTGCCAGAGGGAGGCTGACCTCTGAGAAGCACAGTTCTCCAGGATCTTCACCCTGAGATGAGGCAACCAGTCAGCTCTTCCCAGAATCACCGTTACTCATTTTGTGATACATCCTGCCTTTTGGAAACTGCCTATGTATGAACGGAACTATATAATTACTTGAGGGTTTTACTGAGATCATAAAAAATTAGGTCCCATCTGATTAGCAAAGAGACTAACAATTCTGGGGTGTATGAATACAGGTTTTAACTCCAGTGAGCTTGGCAAAGCATCATGGACATAGCTGAAAAACCTGACTGAGATTCCCATTGCCATCTATGTGACTGTCTGACCACATATATTTACTTTTTCCTTTGAGCTTTCTCTCCTTTAAAATCATTATTCTGAGAGGATCAACTTATGACCAGAAGAATGGATAAACTGAGTTGCTGATTAATCATACTTGGAGCATCTTGGGGAAGACTGCTACCTGATGAAATCATGTTCTAATTTTTCAGGTGTATTCTCCAATGAATAGACTAGAATTTAATAAGAGTCATCTATATAAATGTATTTACATAGTATACCCAATCAAATGATGTTTTCATCCCACCATGTTAAAACAATTGCTTTTACACAAGAAAGGCAATTTTTCTCCATGCAATAATTCCCAGTCCTAATTTTGTAGCATCCTAACTTTGGTTTCATAAACTCTCAAAGCTGTTTTAAATTTTAATGATAAGTATCTATCACAGAGCACTGAAGGGTAAGTTAGAACAGGGATATCACAAAAATGTATAAGAGGGTGTCAGAACTCTGAAAATATTGAAAATCACTAACTCAGTGGTTGCATCCAATCATTTGAGTACTTGAGTAGTAAGACTAATTTTTTTTTTTAATTTTTAAAGATTTCCTTAGGAAACTGCCCTGCCGTCCAGTGGTTAAGACTCCGTACTTTCACTACCCGGGCCCTGGGCTCAATCCCTGGTCAGAGAACTAACATCTTGCAAGCCACAGGGCGTGGCCAAAAAAAAAAAATTTTCCTTACATTAAAATTTTAAAATATTTTAAAACTATTAATTGCTGAAAGCATATATAGTACTATCAGGTAATTATCAAAAGTGGAACTATAGGGAGGAAGAAAAAAAACCTTATAGGGAGTATTATTTTACTTTTTAAAGTTTTCAGCCTTCCAATCCAAAAAAATGGACTTTTGCCCTGGATTTTAAAAAAAGAAAAAAAACCCCACAAATTTAGAATTAGATAGATGTGAGTTAGAACTCTGCCTCTACATCTCAGTAACCTTGAATCAATCACTTTTCTCAGACCATGGCATTTCCAGGCCCAATAAATGAAATATCCATTCTGTTACCATGTGTCTCAAAATTGATAGTCCAAAAGCTATCAAGTTTGAACAGTATTTGACTTCTTCGATTTAAGTCTCACTTCCAAGTAACAGATATTTCAACACGGACACAGCATGATCCAGGGGAAAGACCCCAGTTCGATAGCTCTAGTTAGCAAATCTGAACTGACTAGCTGCCAGGCCTTGGGCAGGGCACTGAGCCTCTCCGGTCTCAGCTTTCTCACTGGCAGTAATACCCATTCTGTGTAGTTGTTGAGAAGTGGGAGATGCTGTGAAAGGCCTTGCACAGTGCCCAGCACACAGTATATAATACTCAATAAATGGAAACTATGGTTCTTTAATTATTTTAAGAAATCTTGATATCATATTTAACCATCTGTTTTTTCAGCCTTTGTAGTTAGGTATGCTTTCCTCAATAGTTTTCCTCTCCCTGTTTTCAGAATTGTTTTATATTATATCTTCATTAGTTTTGCAGAACAACTATAAATAATGTATTGTTGATCCTTAAATCCCTATTTTGTGAGCTTCTTTGTGTACGTTTTATTTATTTTTCCTCACTCCTCTAGTTGCTGCTGTTGGTTTTGGCCATTTTTGCAAGATCTATCTTCTTAGTAATATAATTTTCTTTTAAACATTTTTTTCATAAGGAGAATACTTAAGTTATTAAAAGACAATACTTTTATTTTTTGGCACTTTTTAGATACTAGAGTTTCTGGGACCCATTGAGTCAATTATAGCCCTCACTTTGGAAGGGTCTTAGAGTATACATTTCTGTGGTGGCCATTATCTTCTTTCAAATCTTATCTAGTACATATCAAGTAGACTCAAGATACTTGCAAATCTTAATTAAAAAAATTAAATCTACTTATAAAAGGATTAGCTTTATTAGAAAAGAACTTTGGACTTTTTCTGGATTTTTCTATCTTTTAGGTTTATACGGGCCTATTATTTCTCAACTCAGATCCTTTTCTACCCCTAATTTACACTACTCTTCTTCCTCTCTTCACAAAATTTAAAAGTCTATTTTCTGATGCAATATAGAAAAAAAAAATTCATTTGTTTTGTCATGACCTGAATATGACCAAAAAAACCCCCCAAACCCCTCAGTAAATTCCTTTGCCAAACTCACTGCCCTAACATTTATTTATGTTAGTATTATTTCAGCCTCCTTAACACAGATTAGTAAATAAACTAATAAAAATGTGCTTCATCACCATGTACATAAAAACAGTACCACTTGGATTGCAGGTCTGCAATTATTATTATTTTTTTCTGCAAGTCTTATCTTCAAAAAAATGGGGAGCTCTGGTTTGATGTATTTGTTTATAACACCAAGGTCAAAGATTCTGTTCCTGAGCAGGACTGCTGTTCTGCTATGATAGATAAGATCTGTAAGACTAGCTAGACACTAGGTATGAATAGAACTAACTAGTATTGTGTCTACTGTAGCTACATCCTTCCTTCCTCCAAGGCTGCTACCAGAAAGCAGACTATCTTGTCTAGAATAGGTTGCTGGGCTCAGTGAAGAGGATCTTCAGTCATGGATATCTGAGAGAAGCCAACTTTAAGAGTCTATAAAAACAGAAAAGCTATTGTTTCACTTTTTCCCCCCCCTCCTTTATCACATAAATAACATAGAACTCTCTAGTTAAAGCACAGGTTAAAATTAAAATGAACTAGTTAAATGAGACATTATTTGTACTTTAATACTTCAGTTAATGAAAAGAGACTTCCATGACGTACTTTTCTTGCCAGAAATGTTGTTATGAGAAGGAAAATACAGGAGGAACAGGAATGTAGGGGGCAGGGGCACTTATGCCACAGAAATGCCGTGTGTAAATGTGTCTGTGCTCAAACAGAAGCCCAACTAGGAAACTCGAAGTAGTTACAATCCAGGACATGGGTCACTGCAGGGGCTTCTCGTGTCGAATGATTAGAAGCTTCTAGCGTTGAAGGATTGGAGGCATGAGGAAGAGAATGGGGCCAGAGTCTGGCTAAAGCAAAGGAGCATGGAGAGGGCACATTTCTATGGGCTGGCCAGAAGAGGAATACACAGGTGTTTGGGGATACGGGTGAGGGTAGGGGAGAAAGCCTGGTGAGTAAACACGGCTTGTTCAGTCAGCAGGCCCATCCATCCCTAGATCCTGCTGCTACTCAGCTTTTATTTCTACTCTAGAACAGTTTGCTGTCAAACAGAAAGTATCTCACCTTCCTGGCTGCTAACAAACAGTACAATTTTGGACACACCCAGAATAAAGGTTCCCTGAGAAAGGGAAATATGGGAGTTAAAAACTGGTAACCTTGGGGGCCTTCCTGGTGGTGCCGTGGTTGAGAGTCCACCTGCCGATGCAGGGGACGTGGGTGCGTGCCCTGGTCCGGGAAGATCCCACATGCCACGGAGCGGCTGGGCCCGTGAGCCATGGCCGCTGAGCCTGCGCGTCCGGAGCCTGTGCTCCGCAATGGGAGAGGCCACAGCAGTGAGAGGCCCACGTACCGCAAACAAACAAACAAACAAAAAAAAGAAAACAAACAAAAACCTG
Organism: Hyperoodon ampullatus; assembly: GCF_949752795.1. NCBI lineage: Eukaryota > Metazoa > Chordata > Mammalia > Artiodactyla > Ziphiidae > Hyperoodon > Hyperoodon ampullatus. The sequence goes on along the minus strand of NC_136921.1, from coordinate 87,917,677 downwards.
GTAACCTTGATGTAACATGAAAAAAAAAATGGGGACATTAAAACTAGATAAGACCAAAGGAAGACTCTGTAGTATGTATCACTGAGCCAGAGGCAACGCTATCTGTGGACAAAAGTTACAGAAAGAATTCTGGGCTATCAGAGCTGCCTAATAAGGAAATATGCCACCCTGTTTAGTAGTGAGTCCTCCATCACTGAGAGTGTTGAACGGGAGTGTGGGTAGGAGAGGAGGAGAGCAGAACGACTCGCTTCACAAAGATCCACTCCAACCCTATGAGTACACCATGACTAACTGACCTCTCCCTTCCCTTCTTAGGGATACAGTCATGAACCTGACACTGTGAGCCCCTCGCTTGTGGAGGAACACAGTGATCAATGTCAGCAATGGGAGTAATGGAGATGACTGGGAACCTCCTAAATTTCTCCTCCCAGACTGGCTGAGAAGGTGAGAGCCATATTTCAGACTTCTATCCTACAACTATCCTCCCCCCTCCTCTTGACTTCCAAAGCAAAGAGCTCTGCTGACCTCAAAAGCCACAGTATGACCACAGGAAAAAAAAAAAAAAAACTCTTTGGATGATGATCTACCCCTATTCTTCTCTCAGCATAATTGAATTGCATTACCCCGTGTGGCGGGCTGGCCTATGAAGCAGAATGGTGTGGTATCATTTACCAGAACCAAGACCATGCTCCTCAAATGTGGGTTATCCCACAGGTGGAGTACCCAGTTCTGAGCAGAAGATGTACGAATAAACACACATCTTACATCGGCGATTTTACTTTTAAGATTTGGAGGAATAAACTTGCTTAATATCTGTTTGTATTGGTTTGTTCAATAAAGTCAAACAGTACAGAAGACAATGCCAAAGTCACATGAATTTTTAAGATTAAATGCAAGATTTGAAAAAAACTGCTTGCTTACACTAGGGGTATTTATGACTATACTTACACATCCCTGAAGGAATACATTCTTCCTCACTTTTGGTAGAAAAGTTTAATAAGCAAAGATTTACTCCATGACCTTTAGGCAGTGATCCTTGCCTTCTCTTTTTGGTTTTCCTCTATGGAAGTCCAGAGATGAGTCCACAGAGAAGAATGTTGGTCCCTGAAGGCAATCTGTGCTCAAAATCAGCTGTAAGAATGGTTCCAATGTTGGCCTTCAAGGTCATAATCTTCCACCATTCCTACAGCTCCCAAATTGTTCAAATATAAATGCACTAATTTTCAGATTCTCCCCCCAAGAATATTACAAAGCTGTGTATAAACACAGAGGTACGCACTGAGCTGCTTTAGAAATCCTTATGTGCAAAGCAGGAGAATAGCTATGAAAACCTCCTAGCCCTACATACACACGTTAAGTATGATTTGGGAACAGGGCAGGCTACCAAGGGCAAGCCTTAGCTGGGAACAGGTGAGACAGGCAGCTTTCTCTGTGTATAACTTGAGAGTGTGGAAAACCCCTTCTCTACCACTCAGTGATGGTGGCTAAAGTTCCTGGCACTGGCTCAAGCATTTCCATGTGCTGTCTCATATCCTTCTGCTTATGAAGCAGGGATTACTGTCCTCAGTTTGCATGTGAGGAAACTGAGGATCAACCGTGTAAAAGTTTCCCAAGCCAACTACCTAACTTAAAGTGACACAACTGAAATTCAAATTCAGGTCTGACTTCAAAGTCATATCATTTTTTCCACCATATCATGTCTTTTTCCCACTATATCATTCTGCCTCCTCCTTCTAAGTTGCCTTTTTTTCTTTAAACAAACTCTTTTCTTATTATAGTAATTACTAGATTGCTTACCATCCACCTAAAGTTCAATCTGAGGCTTTAATGTGATGCTGGGGTTAGGGTGTCAAATGCGTGGCTGCTTTGTTCGCACAGAATCTTCTACTGTGTTGGGATTACTTAACTGCTATTAGGGCATAATCGATGGTTCAGCTGTCTGTAGGAGGGTCTGACACAAAAGCACCCAGGTATCAGTCAAACCAATCTAAGCTCTAGCATTTATAGCTCTCTTTCCTTGACAGGTACAGTTTTTTGGTCACAGCTGGAAGTCTGCTTATTTGTGTGTAGTGGGGCAAGGTTAATAGCCACAAAAGTAGCCTAAATCTTCCCTGCAGTAAGACCAAAAGGTGCCTTAGCTGTTCCTATTACATGTAGATAGACAAGACACCCTCCCTGTCAATCTGTCCTGGGTAGAATAAAATGGAAAACAAATGACCCAAATTGATTTTTATTTCCAGCATCTCTGGATACAGATATAAGGCTATCTTATTCCAAGAAGGCCTATATCACCACAAACATCCTTTTCTGTTTTTTAAAAAAAATCATTGATTCTCTCCTTTCTTTTCTCTGAATCCATCCATTTCTAAAATCAACTGTCCACTTTTCTCTTTCACTCCACACTAATAGTTTCACTCCATGTCTGACCCCTTTTCATGAAACATCGCTGTAATTTCTCCAGTGTTTTCTCTGATGACTAGATTATTCACTCCACGCCCCTGTTAACTCCTGTTTATAATTTTGTAGCCCTATCAGTTTCACTGCTCATTCCGGATAGGCACTCAGCCAATATACTGCCAATAACACTCACTCTTGTGCTAACTTAAAATACACAGCTTAGCCTGCCAAGTTTCCTTATTTGGCAAGAAGGTCCCTGAGTTCCCAAGATCTTTGACCATCCATTTTTAGATCCAAATCCTCAGTGCTTAATAGTTGGATATTTCTCTCTCTCTCTTTAATTTGTCCTTATGTGTTCCCCAAAAGAATAAGAAAAAGAGATCAATCATCTATTTGCTTTCCTAGACAAGAAAAAAATGTCCTTGCCATTATGGTCATTTACTCTGGAATTATGACCACTAAAACTTTTGATATAAACAATATTTTCCAGTTTAAAAAAATTCCCATAATAATCTCAAAAAAGTTATAATAAAAATTAAATTCTGAAGGATTAAAATAAACAGTACACATTGCTCTAAAAGACCATGTTTCTTTATCTTAATTCTCTCTTTCCAAACAAACTAAATTCGCATTCATTTACAATCTCCCAAATCTCTCACTATTGTAGCAGGAACGGAAAACAAAGGCTCCACAAATGACTAAAACTATAATTAAAATGCAGCCATCCCATATTTTTTGAAAATCAAAAAACGACATGAAATTTCATTGTGGAGATGGGCTTACTACAAAGAAGACACTAACTGTCTTGGATTGCTTGTTTATTTTTTGTCTAAATGTGTCTGTAGGTTTGGTTCCACTGAATCCTAGCTGTTCACTTCAACGGAGGTCAGGAAAGCAAGAAGGCTCTCCTAAAACAGCTTTAAGGTTAAAATATGGATATACTTTAACAACCACTGTAGCTCAAAAATCATAGAATTAATTCTGTAAGTCCATTCTAATACACTATCATACATAAGAAGCTGTTTATTGTAATATCACTGCAATAGGACACTAAATGGTGTTGCTTTCATTATTAAAGAAACTAACAAAAATAGTAATTAAGTTTCCCCATAAACACTGCTTATCCAAGACCCAGAGGCGCATCAGAAACATACATTTTCAACAATCTAACGATTGCCCCATTTTGCAGGAAATTCAATGTCCTCCGGCCAGTTTTGGATTAAAGTTTGTCTGCAAGCTGTCAGGAGCAAGCGAGGCGTGGCGGCCGCCTCAGCCTTCACCTCCGGCCTGGTGCAGGACCCAGAGCCCAGGAACCCGGGGACGCCACCGGGTCGGCAAAGCGGCCACCCCGACGCCCGCGGAAGGCACGAGCTCCACGCTGCCCGGGGCTGTGCAGGCGCCGCCGCTCTGGACGGGAGGCGAGCTCCCGGGCCGGCCGGCAGGAAAGCAGAAGTTAGTGGCCTCTCCTCGCACGCAAGCACCTCTGCCGGGAAGCGGCCTGCACCCCGCGCTGATTTGGGAGATTCGAGCCTCGCCTCCCGAGAGACGCCCGGGTCACCCCCGGCGAGGCCGGCGCTCCACGTCCGGGGAGGGGAGCGGCGGCCGGAAGGCGCCGCCCGCCGGGGCCGAGACCACCGGAGTCTCTCCGGCTGCGCCCCACTCTTCCCGGCGCCAACTTCTGCCTGGGACCCGTGCGAACTTCCCGAGCCGCTCCCGGCCGCGCAAGGGCGCGGGAACCGGGGACGCCAGCTCCGGGTCGGGCAGGGGTGCTCCGTGGAGGCCCTGACCCCGGCAGGGCCTGGGCCCGCGACGCCAGGACGAGTCGCGATCGCGGCGGGCCTGCTCCGTACCCTCACCCCCGCAGCCTCCGGCCTGGCCCCTTACCTGGCTCCCGGGCCGGGCGCGAGCAGCAGCCAGGGGCGCCGAGGCCCCGCGCGCGGCGAGGGCAGGGGCGGCGGTCGGGGTTCGAGAGGACTGCGGCCGGCTCGGCTCCCACGCTTTCCGCCCGAGTCAGGAGTTGAACATTCCGCCTCTTCGCCCGCGCCAATGAGGAAGACAGTCACGGCAACAGCACCACCTACCTCCGAGCGCGGAACGGCCGGGCCTCCCTGTCCGCGCCCCACCCGCCCGCCGGCCCGGCCGCAGGGCAGAAGCGCCAGACAGCGAGGCGGGGGCGGGCGCTCGGGCTCCCAGGCTGCACCCCGAGGGCACCTTGCGCCCCGCGCCCTGGGACCCTCCCAGGCCGCCGCACCCCTCAGACCGCACCCCATACCGCGGGGGCGCGGGTAGAGGGGGTGTGCCTCTGCCTCCCTTTGTGCCTTCCCATCTTTTTAACAAGTTAACACCACGTATTCCCTCAACTCATCCTTATCAACAAACATTTACTATGAAAAAGGCGCTGGGATACAAAGACACGGAAGGCTCCTTCGTGCCCTACAGATGTTAATTATCTGCTTGGGAAGGGGACTGCCCGACGTGTACAGATATTTCGGGGAGGTAGGGCTGAAGGCTGCCTCAGTGGAACCATCAGTAGATACCTACGGAATTTTGAGGAAGGGTCATGGTCTGCTGCCCTGGTTGATGACTTTAGCAAAGCAGAATTCAGATGAGACTAGAATCCGCTCCAGGTGTGAGAAAAAGGTGGCAATCAGTACTGGGGAGAGAAGTTATGGTCAGTGGGGAGGACGGCTCTGTGGAGGAAACGGGAGACGAGGTTCTAAAAGTATGGGAGGGGAAGGGTAAGCTGTGACAAAGTGAGAGAGTGGCATGGACATATAAACACTACCAAACGTAAAATAGATAGCTAGTGGGAAGCAGCCACATAGCACAGGGACATCAGCTCGGTGCTTTGTGACCACCTAGAGGGGTGGGATAGGGAGGGTGGGAGGGAGGGAGACGCAGGAGGGAAGAGATATGGGAACATATGTATATGTATAACTGATTCACTTTGTTTTACAGCAGAAACTAACACACCATTGTAAAGCAATTATACTCCAATAAAGATGTTAAAAAATAAATTAAAAAATTAAAGTATGGGAGGCATGATCCAGGGCTCACTGATTCAGAATCTTATCATCTATGGACACTAGGAAACTGTGGAAAGTTAGAATCAAAGGGGTGAAGTAGATGGTTGTGGTTTTGTTTTTTAATGGTGATTTCGAGAGAAAGCAGTCCAGGGTGGTTGTAGAATGGGTTGCTAGGGCGAAACTGGGACGCAGCATATTGTCACCACCTGGTTATGCGAGGTGTGAGGATGTGAGTTGGCGTGTACAAAATAGAATTAGGAAAGAAGAAATGAACTTCGGAGACATGTTTCAGGAAGAGGCCACAGGAATTGGTGATCCACTAGATGTGGAAAAGAAGAAAGAGAGATGACGCCACGATATCAGACCTGGGTGACTAGAAGAATGATGGTGTCATTGACAGAAACAGAGATACCGGTGGAGTAGGAGCTGGCTTCCTGTTGCGTTTGAGGTCATGGGAGGAAAAACAGGTAGAGATGCAGCAGTTGAAATATGAAAATGATTCAGAAAAGAGGTCAGGAGGGAAATATAAAATTTGGAGATCATTCATATGGTTAAAGATATGGAAGTGGAGAGATGAGTGAATAGAGGTTAAAAAACCCCACTTTCTGGTTTGTGATTTAGATTAATTATTTGAATTGTCCCTTTGATAAGGACTAGGAACTTTAGCATTGATAGATTCTATTTGGGGAACTGAGAAATTAGGATTGATGAAAACTGTCATGCTAAAAAAAAAAAATTCCTGATGTAGGTAATGAAAGAATTCCAAAAACCATCTAACCATTAAAGGGAAAACTAAGGCTCTTTAGCACAGACCTAGGTATAGGGTGACTCCAGTTATTTTACTTCAAAGGCACTAAATTGTGATGGAAAGGACACTAGAATGGGAACAGAGAACCTGGCTTCTGGTTTTAGGCCTGCCATTTATCAGCTGGGGTATTTTGCTAGACAGGCCTCGGTTTCCTCCTCTGCTAAATAAAAAGGCCCAATTAAATGTTAGCTGAAGGTTCCAGCTTTAAAACTATGAATAGGGGCTTCCCTGGTGGCGCAGTGGTTGAGAGTCCACCTGCTGATGCAGGGGACACGGGTTTGTGCCCCGGTCCGGGAAGATCCCACATGCCGCGCAGCGGCTGGGCCCGTAAGCCATGGCCTCTGAGCCTGCGCGTCGGAGCCTGTGCTCCGCAACGGGAGAGGCCACAACAGTGAGAGGCCTGCGTACCGCAAAAAAAAAAAAAAAAAAAAAAAACTATGAATAATAATGCTTTGAATTTGGAGCATATGTCATAATACGTTTAGCCACGATCCCCTTCCTTTCCATCCATTCTTTTCTTCATTTTATTTTTCTTCACATAAATTAGGCTAAGAACATAATAACCAGCAGGAACAGTGAATGCTAAAAAGTAGTCTCACAAATATGCTTAAATGATAACCCCGTAGGCACTCTCTTGTCTTCCCAATTAGGTTGCAAGCTCCTTGAGGTCATGTCTTATATTTTATTGTATCTGAAATAAATACATAATAATTGTGTGATAAACTGATTTCTTCAAGTCTTATTTTTCTCTGGTCAACCTGCCTGTTTCCTTGTGACTATACTGATCTCTTTAGGTCCCAGACTTAATAAGTATACTCTGGTGCTTATTCCCATGGTCGACTCTGCTTTGTCAGACTTTCAAATCTTTTTGAAAGCCTATTGGTTAATTCTCACCAGGCAGAGTATAGGTTTACAAATGTAAATAGCAGTAACAAAAGAGACCTAGTTAAACCTCTCTTATCAAGCTTTCCTATTCCTTTACTTCACATGTCTCCATACTAAAAATAGATGTACTTTCAGCAGTAAGGTGACTTAGGAGTCCTTAGCACCCTCTTATATCCAAGAATACCCTCCAAAGTAAACATGCAATGTCAGTAAAAACAGTGTATTTGCTATGCAAATATAGCTTAAAGAAAAAGTCTCCTAGCCCCTTATTCAATCAGATTGTTGTCCTCTAAAATAGAAATTCTGGAACTGCTATCAGTGGATCAGAGAAGTGCAGGCATAAATTCCATTAAGAATGGAAGGAAAGGCAACTTAAAAGGAAGCAAAGTATTCTTCCCTCTCTTTATAGCAATAAGAGCTGTGATGCAAGTACCCAGAAGCATTTTTTCTAGCCATCTCAGTTCTCTATCTTAGATTGTGAGTGATCTGTGTCTGGATCATAACTAAGAATTAACCAGCTTTTATACAAAAGTTGATACTTTACCTTCTGCACAACTCTGGATCCCTGGGAAACGAAGGCATACAATCAAACATCTTTTTTTTTTTTTTTTTTTTTTGGTGGTACGTGGGCCTCTCATTGTTGTGGCCTCTCCCGTTGCGGAGCACAGACTCCGGACGCGCAGGCCCAGCAGCCATGGCTCACGGGCCCAGCCGCTCCGCGGCATGTGGGATCTTCCCGGACCGGGGCACGAACCCGTGTCCCCTGCATCGGCAGGCGGACTCTCAACCACTGCGCCACCAGGGAAGCCCCAAACATCTTTTAAGATAAGTAGCCATTACCTTAAGCTGACAAATGAAGCCCAGGTCACTTTTCAAGCTTAGATTTCACATCTAATTTGAGGACTGAAGAATTCACAAGAGTATTTTGGGTACCAAACTTGCTTAGGTGTTCCAGGATATGAAAGGAGCAATAGGGTGAGAAGAGAAATTGGGGACTTTTGCAAAGTTTATTCAACAAGCATTTACTGAACGGCAGGCACTGTGCTGAGCTTTGCAATTATAGCAGTGACCCAGACATGCTCCCCACTGTCACAGAGTTTTCAGAATGCAATAGAAAAGCCATTAAAGATACAAGAAGTGTCCTAAGTGGGCATATATGGGGACCTACAGCAGGACACCTTTTTGGAAAGCCATAAAAGACAAAGAAGCTTCCAAGACAAAGAAGCTCTAAGTCCATATGAGAAGAATAATGAGAATTTGCTGGACAGAAAGGTAGGAAAGCTATTCCAGGCAAAGGGAACAACAAGTACAAAGGCCCAAGAGCATTTAACAAGTTCAAAGACTAAATCCCCTAGTAGCTAAGTAAAGACATTGCCAGGAGGGAATAATAATCCTCATAGTGGGAGTAATAGTAGTAGTGATAGCAGTACTAATAACAGTGTTGGCTAATATTTTCTGAGAACTCATGTGCCATGCACCGAGCTAAGAGTTTTACAAGCTCACTCCACCCAATCTTCAAAGTAACCCAAGGTAGTTTAAATCATCATCCTACGCTGTAGAGCAGGAAGAAGTCTTGGAAATCTTAGGCAACTTGTCTTCCCTCAGGGAGCAAGACATAAACTTTAGGGCTTGTTCATTTCCACTAAGTTCCACTAAACTTTCTGGTCTCAGGGTTCCTTTACACTCTAAAAAATCCTTGAGATAAAATAAATAAGCCATGGGGTTGGCTTATTAATATACAGCATAAGGTATATGGTCAATAATATTGTAATAATTTTGTATGGGGACAGATGGTTACTAGACTTATTATGGTGATCCTTTCATAATGTATGCACATGCCAAATCACTATACCTGAAACTAACATAACGTTGCATGTCAACGATATTTCAAAATAAATAAAATTTTAAAATAAATAAATAAGTGCTTGAGAACATCAAATAGCTTTTGTTTTTGTGAGTTATACCTGTCAATATTCATCATACAGGAAATTAAAACTGAAATCTTTTAATTCATTTAAAAATAACAAAGGCACATATATTAACGTAAATAACATTTTAATGAAAAATAACTGTTGTCCAAAGTAAAAAAAGTTAGTGAGCAGAGTGTTATTGCTTTATATTTTTGCAAATCTCTTTAATATCAGGCCTAATAGAAGACAGCTGATTCTCATATCTGCTTCTGCATTTAATCTATTCCATTATCATATTACATTTACCCTGTGGAAGATTCCACTGTACACTCATAAGAGAGGACAGTGAAAATAACATCTTAGTATTCTTCTTTTTTTTTTTCCTTTTTTTTTGAGGTACGCAGGCCTTTCACTCTTGTGGCCTCTCCCGTTGCGGAGCACAGGCTCCGGATGCGCAGGCTCAGCGGCCATGGCTCACGGGCCTAGCCGCTCTGCAGCATGTGGGATCTTCCTGGACCGGGGCACGAACCCGTGTCCCCTGCATCGGCAGGCGGACTCTCAACCACCGCGCCACCAGGGAAGCCCCAAAATGCAATTTTTAAAAAACTGATATGCCTGGTCTCTGTTTTCTTCATTTTGCTTGCCTCCAAAAAGTCTACAACCAGGTGATATAGTTTTTCTGGTCTACCTAGAAAGGGGATAGAGGAAGGAGTGAAGGAATGACTACTTTCCAGTAGCTGGCTCAGGACCTCTCAGGAGTGAATTAACCAGTTTATTATAATCAGAAAATCCTGTTAAAATTTCAAAGTCTCTTTTCCATCTACAATTCTTTTTCAAGTTGAAATTTTTCTAGCAAATATTTTTATAAGTTTTACTTGTTTTTTGTTTTTTGGGTTTTTTTTGCCACCATTGGCTTTTCTCTAACTTTTTAATGTCCATTTGTATTAAGCCCCTGTCCTCGTGGTTTGTAACACCTTCCAATTTACTATCATCTGCAAATTTCATTAACATGCTATTTACTCCCTCTTCCAGATCATTAATAAATGCTATTTTCTTATGTATTAAATTTTGCGGTCGAATAGATTTAATTTGCTGTTGTAATTTCAGGGCATGTTTTCTAAAGATACAATGCAGTTAAGAATGGTCTTAACATAGGCTTAAATCCATACCCAGTTTACAGTTATTTTACTATTATGCAATCCATTTGTGTTCTCTAATCAGCACTGTTGTGAGCTCCATTGAAGCAATAATCTATTGATTTTCCCTTCCTTCTTTTTCAATATAGTCATCATCTTGGCTTTAAATACACAGCAGTAGCAGAGTTAGAACTATTGTGTAGTTCTAATCCACCACTATTTATAGAAGGAAATTAAGTCTTTTTTCTCAGTGGATACTCTTCCACTGATAAAAGGAATATTCTAACATTAAAAATTTTTTTATAACCATAATATTTGCTTTTCCTATGCATGGTATCAATGTTTTAAAAAGAAATAGATTCTAGATTTTTAAAGCAAGTAAATGTAATGTATATCACATTTATATATATTAAATAAATATTTTATATAAATAATATACAATATCTATATCTAGAGAGAGATATAGATACATTAGAAGTGTGTGTATATATTTTCTTTTATAATAAATCAGCTCACTGACTCCCTGACTCCTAGAGACTCTGGGGTGACTTTGTTTTTTATAAAAGTCTTAGACATGCCACCTTCAAATCAGAGAATGAGATTCATTAAGCTTTTGCTTCACTTTGTGTCACACATCATCCTACTTATTAGGGCCCTCAATAGTGGCAGTTTTCATTTTCAATGAGATGAGGCTTCCCACATGTCACGTAATGTTCAGGTATTGAAAAAAAATTTTTTAATTTATTTTTGGCTGCGTTGGGTGTTTGTTGCTGCCCGCGGGCTCTCTCTAGTTGTGGCGAGCGGGGTCTACTCTTCCTTGCGGTGCACGGGCTTCTCATTGCGGTGGCTTCTCTTGTTGCGGAGCTCGGGCTCTAGGCATGCGGTCTTCAGTAGTTGTGGCCCGTGGACTTAGTTGCTCTGCGGCATGTGGGATCTTCCCGAACCAGGGATTGAACCCGTGTCCCCTGCATTGGCAGGCAGATTCTTAACCACTGCGCCACCAGGGAAGTCCCACATATTGAACTTTTTAATAATTTTTCAGGAGGTTAGTCTTCATGTTTCTATATAATTCAATACATAATATTTCCAGGAAATATTTTCTCTTCCCTCACTCTCAACCTCTCTCTCTTTTTTCCCCTTATGAAGTCAACTGAGTACAATCCCATGGTAATCTTTTCTTTTCCGCATTGAGAAATTTAACCTCTAGATCTCAGTTTCCCCATCTGTGAATTTGTAAACGAGCAGGACCCTATGGGACCTTCCTGGGACAGACCCTTCCCCCATATTCTCTGCTTTAGCTCCTCTCTAAAGCGCCTAGATAAAAATATGTGATGCACGTTTCCTGAGTTGTTTTACAGATCCTAAAACCACCACCAAATGGAAGAAACTAACTACTTGATGATCGTGAGCATGTAGCCCCCACACCTGCTGGCACCTGAGGATTGATAATAACCCCAGTGACACAGCCTGTTACCTCACCATCAACCAATCAGAGTATTGTGGACGAGTTGGTTACACACCCTGTGACTTCCCTCCCTCATCTTGCCTCTAAAATGTGTCAACTGAAAACAAAATGCACAACATGAGAGTTGTGAGTTAAGTTTTATTGGGGGCAAATTGAGAATTATAGCCCAGGAGACAGCATCCCACATAGCTCTGAGAAACTGCTCCAAAGAGGCAGGGGGAAGGTCAGTATATATGTGATTTTGGTGAAGGGGGGGTACATGCAATTAAGCACATTTTTTCGCAGAAGGTGGCTGCTGGTCATGAGGAGCAGATGTCACCATGAAGGATTTTAGCATTTTCCTAGATATGAGGAGATGCAAGAATTGGGATCATAAAATCTCCTGAAAATATCTAATTATCTGAAGACCTGTTCTGCCAGTTTTTCCCAGAGCACAGAGCGCCTCATTCCTGATCTCCACCCTGAATTCCTTTCAAGGAGTGTTGAAAGTCAGTAGCTGCAGCAGCTCATGATTTAATCCTTGTAGAGGTAGATGGCAAGTGCCAATTTGTAGCTGGCAAATGCTTTCCTGAAGTCCATAGGGGAGTTTGGTTTTTTGGACACGAGCTGTCCTGAACTCCTTGCTTGGTGTCCTGCAATAAACGCTGCATTTTCCTTCACCACAACCCGATGTCAGTAGATTGGCTTTACTATGCGCAGGTGAGGGGACCCGTTTGGTTCGGTAATAAGTTGTCCTCTCATAATTCGCCTGTTCATCTCGGAGGGCTGTCAAGTTCAAATGAGATGATTCGTGCAAATGTGTTTTATAAGTGATATAAAAGCAAATAAATGGTATTGTTTTTATTGAAACATAGTAAAGACAAATACAAATATTGTTTTCATTGAGAAATAAAAGCTGTTTTTCCAGAGATTTTCCATGTTGAACTTTCAGTAAATATCCACTTTTCTGGCAAAAGACACACTATCCTTTCATAACTGGCTCTCAATGCAATTCAGTACTAAGTTTAAGATTTGAAGAGAAAAATATCTGCATTTTAGATAACTAAACAACATGCAGTTTTATATTCCAGGTTCATAAATAGTTTCACAGTAGACCTCTGAGTTTAAAAAGACATCAAAAAAACAAGTAAAATCTGTTTTCCTATGGAAGACCCTTTTTTATTCTTTTTTCTTGCTTTTGAAGTCTGAAAGAGTTGAATTTTGGCTGAAAACATTAATTGAGCTATTAATTTAATTTTCTATCCAGAGCAAAATTTTGGTGGTTTTATGAGTTGATGATGACGATGATGATGATTTTTTTGGCTGCAAAAAGCTTTACTGTTCCCATTTGGCCCAAGGCTTGGGAGAGGGCTCCAGGGTGGTTACAAAGCTGCCTAGTGGCTGCAGAGACGGGGCTTCAGGCAGAAGCCTTGACACCAGAGGACTCCTCAGAGGCCGCTGTGGGACAGGCTGGGACCTGGGACCCTTTACTGGAGTGCTTGCACCTGGGCAAATGTCTCCTCCAGCAACAGAATACAAAGAAACTATAAGGGACTAAAAATAACTGCCTGCATGCTCAGCTGGGGCAAATTATGAACAAAGAGATAGAAAAAGGCCAAAACCCAACTGACACTTCTGAGGTGTGGGGAGCAAAAGCAGGACACTAGGCCTGATCCCTGCTCACAGCACCACCAAAGGGATGGGCAGACCACCTGAGCCGCCCCTCCAGCCCCACCCACCGATCTACCACTACCCTCACCCCATGTAAGGGACCAGCGCAACGCACCCCCGCCATTCCCAGGAACGAGCGAGGGCACCTGTTACCTGCTTCTCCTGCCTCACGCTGCAGCCCGAGTCCCAGTAAAGCCTTGCCTGAATTCCCCCTCTGGCCTCTTATCAATTTGTATTGATTAAAGAGTCCAAGAACCCAGGTTGGTAACAGCTGGGCTCCAGAGGCCCTAGTCAAGCTTGAGGGTGAGTGTTTGGAAGAGAACTCGCCCAGCCCAGCCTGGGGACCAACCAGCTTGCAGAGGTGAGTCACGTGGTCCTCATCTTCTCTGTGAGTTTCACCTGCTCAGCCAGGTCGCGGCTCTCCTGGAAGTCACAGAGCGGGGGGGTCTGGCGGGCAGCTTCCACAGAGTCCTGGGTTTTACCTCACTCATCTTGGGGCAGCTTCTGCACGTCCAGGAGGAGGACACAGCCGCCCCGCTGGCTTTGCATTTTCAAGAGACGGCTGGGCACTCTCGCACTTCTCCTCAGCCAATTTGTGGAAAAAGTGGCCCACGCTCTCCAGAGCCACGTCGTCTCGGTGGAAATAGGAGCCCAGAGAGAGGTAGGTGTTGAAGGCCTGCAGATGCAGGTTGACCAGGCCGTGGACGGTGACCTCCACTTCGGTGGAATAATTCTGACGAATCTGGGAGCTCATGGTTGATTGGTAATAAGGCGCTAAGCTCAAAAAATGGTGTTGGCTGGTCCCGGTGGCCGAGGATCGCTCAGTGGTTGGTTCTGAAGGCTGAGACTGGAAAAAGGTTGGAGCTTGGTCGGAGGCTGGAGCAAAGGGCGTCTCTGGGCCTGTTCTGTCCAAATACTGTGGAAGCAAGAGACAGATCCGCAGACCGCCAAGCTCACTGCCTCAGACTTTAATCAATATAAAAAATTATTACTGAGATACTTTCTTTTTTATTCACGTTCAGTTTCCAGAAATCTAGTATGTATTTTAAACTTTAGCAAGTCTCAGTTTGAACTAGTCATATCTCAAGTACTTGACAGCCTCATGTGGCTAGCGGCTACTATGTTGGATAGTGCTTGCAGGTCTGGGAGTTTGGCTGACCAAATCTTTGGAAGGTAGCACAAAGTTGCTTTAAATATATCTTCTGATTTATTTCCCCTTATCTTCCTTTTTTTTAAATTAAAAAAAAATGAAGCAGGAACGAATTTTAGGTAACTGAGAAATCCTCCTAGAGAATGGTTAACTGAGTACTTACTGCTTTCACATACTACTTCATATTGAATATTTCTACCTCATGAGTAACAATTGATAATGTGTGAAAAAAGATGGTTTTAAAATGTCTACTCTGTTATTCCAATTGGACGCTGGAGCTATTTCTGTTTATGGAATCTATGTGATTGTGCTAAATGCTAAACATCAGTGCTAACATTCTCCCCAAGTGGTAAATACTTTCCTTTATTGGGTCTTTAATGATGAAATAAACAGGAAAGAGAAAAAACATAAATGGATTTCACTATTCTATGCAGGTGAAAACCATGTTTTTCAATGTATTCTTTTCACAATAAAAAGTATTTGATTTGAGGGCCTCTATAATCCCAGGACACACAATCATTCTCTGTTGTATGACAACTTCCTGCCATGAATAATTATTTTCCAAAAGCATATCAGGCCAGATATGAAGCAGAGAGTGGGGGAAAGAGTCCTTGGTGACCTTAGGCAGATTTTTTTTACTAGTAGGAATCAGCTGGCTAGTTATTACCACCTGGCGCTGCTAATGAGTCTAGTTGGGAAAACAAAGCTGCTAAGCATTCCACAGCAGGCTGTGCTGTGGTCCAGGTCTGGGGAGTCCTTTGGGGTCTGGTGAGCATGTGAAGATACATTTTAAGGTGTTTTGATTATTACAGAAATCGACCTCTTAATTCTTCAGTTTTAAAAGAAACTTGTTGGGAATTCCCTGGAGGTCTAGTGGTTAGGACTCCATGCTTTCACTGCAGAGGGCTGGGGTTCTATCCCTGGTTGGGGAACTAAGATCCTACAAGCCGCACAGTGCAACCAAAATTCATTTTAATAATACAATTTTATTGAACTTATATCTAAAATATTTTCAGCCTTTTTTTTTTTGGCTGCAAAAAGCTTTACTGTTCCCATTTGGCCCAAGGCTTGGGAGAGGGCTCCAGGGTGGTTACAAAGCTGCCTAGTGGCTGCAGAGACGGGGCTTCAGGCAGAAGCTCTGACGCCAGAGGGGCTCCTCAGACGCCACTATGGGACAGGCTGGGACCTGGGACCCTTTACTGGAGTGCTTGCACCTGGGCAAATGTCTCCTCCAGCAACAGAATACAAAGAAACTATAAGGGACTAAAAATAACTGCCTGCATGCTCAGCTGGGGCAAATTTTGAACAAAGAGATAGAAAAAGGCCAAAACCCACCTGACACTTCTGAGGTGTGGGGAGCAAAAGCAGGACACTAGGCCTGATCCCTGCTCACAGCACCACCAAAGGGATGGGCAGACCACCTGAGCCGCCCCTCCAGCCCCACCCACCCATCTACCCCTACCCTCACCCCATGTAAGGGACCAGCGCAACGCACCCCTGCCATTCCCAGGAACGAGCGAGGGCACCTGTTACTTGCTTCTGCTCCCTCACGCTGCAGCCCGAGTCCCAGTAAAGCCTTGCCTGAATTCCCCCTCTGGCCTCTTATCAATTTGTATTGATTAAAGGGTCCAACAACCCAGGTTGGTAACAGCTGGGCTCCAGAAGGCCCTAGTCATGCTTGAGGGTGTGTGTTTGGAAGAGAACTCGCCCAGCCCAGCCTGGGGACCAACCAGCTTGCAGAGGTGAGTCACGTGGTCCTCATCTTCTCTGTGAGTTTCACCTGCTCAGCCAGGTCGCGGCTCTCCGGGAAGTCACAGAGCGGGGGGGGGTCTGGCGGGCAGCTTCCACAGAGTCCTGGGTTTTACCCCACTCATCCTGGGGCGGCTACCCACGCTCTCCAGAGCCACGTCGTCTCGGTGGAAATAGGAGCCCAGAGAGAGGTAGGTGTTGAAGGCCTGCAGATGCAGGTTGACCAGGCCGTGGACGGTGACCTCCACCTCGGTGGAATAATTCTGACGAATCTGGGAGCTCATGGTTGATTAATAATAAGGCGCTAAGCTCAAAAAATGGTGTTGGCTGGTCCCGGTGGCCGAGGATCGCTCAGTGGTTGGTTCTGAAGGCTGCAACTGGAAAAAGGTTGTAGAGTGGTCAGAGGTGTCAGTGAAAATAACCTGTAAACAATCAGTAATAAGAATTGAAACGTTTTGAGTCTAACTGAGGTCTAGCCAGGAATCTCACTTGCCAGATTACTCTGAGAAACTACTCCAGAGAAGGAGGGTTTTCAGCACAGTTTTATATCTTGTCAAAACAAAGAACACTGAGCAAGTCAGGATTACATTTCTTTAAGATTTCAAAAAAAAAGAACAGGGAATTCCCTGTCGGTACAGTGGTTAGGACTTTGCAGTCTCACTGCCAAGGGCCTAGGTTCAATCCCTGCTCAGGGAAATAATATCCCTCAAGCCGCCTGCTGTGGCCAAAACAAAACCAAAAAACAAAACAGATCAGCATGTACACAGTGAGTCAGTATGGTCTTGACACCTGGGAAGGCAGTCTTACATTCAAAGGAGTACCAGCATTGGCATCCCAGGAAGAGGGGCATTTAACCTTTAACATGGATATTATTTACTTCTGGTCAACGTGCCCTTTTCTTTAATAAGATTTTTTAACATCTTTATTGGAGTATAATTTCTTTACAATGGTGTGTTAGTTTCTGCTGTATAACAAAGTGAATCAGCTATACATATACATATATCCCCATATCCCTTCCCTTTTGGGTCTCCCTCCCTCCCACCCTCCCTATCCCACCCCTCTAGGTGGTCACATAGCACCGAGCTGATCTCCCTGTGCTATGCGGCTGCTTCCCACTAGCTATCTGTTTTATATTTGGTAGTGTATATATGTCCATGTCACTCTCTCACTTTGTCACAGCTTACCCCTCCCTCTCCCCGTGTCCTCAAGTCTATTCTCTATGTCTGTGTTTTTATTCCTGTCCTGCCCCCAGGTTCTTCAGAACCTTTTTTTTTTTTTAAAGGTTCCATATATATGTCTTAGCATACAGTATTTGTTTTTCTCTTTCTGACTTACTTCACTCTGTATGACAGAGTCTAGGTCCATCCACCTCACTACAAATAACTCAATTTCGTTTCTTTTTATGGCTGAGTAATATTCCATTGTATATATGTGCCACATCTTCTTTATCCATTCATCTGTCGATGGACACTTAGGTTGCTTCTATACCCTGGCTATTATAAATAGTGCTGCAATGAACATTGTGGTACATGGCTCTTTTTGAATTATGGTTTTCTCAGGGTATATGCCCAGTAGTGGGATTGCTGGGTCGTATGGTAGTTCTATTTTTAGTTTTTAAAGGAACCTCCATACTGTTCTCCATAGTGGCTGTATCAATTTACATTCCCAACAACAGTGCAAGAAGGTTCCCTTTCGTCCACACCCTCTCCAGCATTTATTGTTTGTAGATTTTCTGATGATGCTCATTCTAACTGGTGTGAGGTGATACCTCATTGTAGTTTTGATTTGCATTTCTCTAATAATTAGTGATGTTAAGCAGCTTTTCATGTGCTTCTTGGCCAGCTATATGTCTTCTTTGGAGAAATGTCTATTTAGGTCTTCTGCCCATTTTTGGATTGGGTTGCTTGTTTTTTTAATATTGAGCTGCATGAGCTGTTTATATATTTCGGAGATTAATCCTTTGTCCGTTGATTTGTTTGCAGATTTTTCTCACATTCTGAGGGTTGTCTTTTTCTCTTCTTTATGGTTTCCTTTGCTGTGCAAAAGCTTTGAAGTTTCATTAGGTCCCATTTGTTTATTTTTGTTTTTATTTCGATTTCTCTAGGAGCTGGGTCAAAAAGGATCTTGCTGTGATTTAAGTCATGGAGTGTTCTGCCTATGTTATCCTCTAAGAGTATTATAGTGTCTGGCCTTACATTTAGGTCGTTAATCCATTTTGAGTTTATTTTTCTGTATGGTGTTAGGGAGTGTTCTAGTTTCATTCTTTTACATGTGGCTGTCCAGTTTTCCCACACCACTTATTGAAGAGTCTGTCTTTTCTCCATTGTATATTCTTGTCTCCTTTATCAAAAATAAGGTGACCATATGTGCGTGGGTTTATCTCTGGGCTTTCTGTCCTGTTCCATTGATCTATATTTCTGTTTTTTGTGCCAATACCATAGTGTCTTAATTACTGTAGCTTTGTAGTATAGTCTGAAGTCCAGGAGCCTGATTCCTCCAGCTCCGTTTTTCTTTCTCAAGATTACTTTGGCTATTCGAGGTCTTTTGTGTTTCCATACAAATTGTGAACTTTTTTGTTCTAGTTCTGTGAAAAATTCCATTCGTAATTTGATAGGGATTGCATTGAATCTGTAGATTGCTTTGGGTAGTACAGTCATTTTCATAATGTTGATTCTTCCAATCCAGGAACATGGTATATCTCTCCATCTGTTTGTATCATCTTTAATTTCTTTCATCAGTGTCTTATATTTTCTGCATACAGGTTTTTTTGTCTCCTTAGGTAGGTTTATTCCTTGGTATTTTATTCTTTTTTGTTGCAGTGGTAAATGGGAGTGTTTCCTTAATTTCTCTTTCAGATTTTTCATCACATGTATATAGGAATGCAAGAGATTTCTGTACAATAATTTTGTATCCTGCTACTCTACCAGATTCATTGATTAGCTCTAGTAGTTTTCTAGTAGCATCTTTAGGATTCTCTACATAAAGTATCATGTCATCTGCAAACAGTGACAGCTTTACTTCTTCTTTTCCGATTTGGATTCCTTTTATTTCTTTTTTCTCCTCTGATTGCTGTGGCTAAAACTTCCAAAACTATGTTGAATAATAGCGGTGAGAGTGGGCAGCCTTGTCTTGTTCCTGATCTTAGTGGAAATGCTTTCAGTTTTTCACCATTGAGAACAATGTTGGCTGTGGGTTTGTCATATGTGACCTTTATTATGTTGAGGTTAAGTTCCCTCTATGCCTCCTTGCTGGAGGGTGTTTATCATAAATCAGTGTTGAATTTTGTCAAAAGCTTTTTCTGCATCTATTGCGATCATCATAAGGTTTTTCTCCTTCTGTTTGTTAATATGGTGTATCACATTGATTGATTTGCATATAATGAAGAATCTTTGCATTCCTGGATAAACCCCACTTGATCATGGTGTATGATCCTTTTAATGTGCTGTTGGATTCTGTTTGCTAGTATTTTGTTGAGGATTTTTGCATCTGTGTTCATCTGTGATATTGGCCTGTAGTTTTCTTTTATAGAATCTTTGTCTGGTTTTGGTATCAGGGTGTTAGTGGCCTCATAGAATGAGTTTGGGAATGTTCCTCCCTCTGCTATATTTTGGAAGAGTTTGAGAAGGATAGGTGTTAGCTCTTCTCTAAATGTTTGATAGAATTCGCCTATGAAGCCATCTGGTCCTGGGCTTTTGTTTGTTGGAAGAATTTTAATCACAGTTTCAATTTCAGTGCTTGTGATTGGTCTGTTTGTATTTTCTATTTCTTCCTGATTCAATCTCGGAAGGTTGTGCTTTTATAAAAATGTGTCCATTTCTTCCAGGTTGTCCATTTTATTGGCATATAGTTGCTTGTAGTAATCTCTCATGATCTTTTGTATTTCTGCAGTGTCAGTTGTTACTTCTCCTTTTTCATTTCTAATTCTATTGATTTGAGTCTTCTCCCTTTTTTTATTGATGAATCTGGCTAATGGTTTATCAATTTTGTTTATCCTGTCAAAAACCAGCTTTTAGCTTTATTGATCTTTGTTATTGTTTCCTTCATTTCTTTTTCATTTATTTCTGATCTAATCTTTATGATTTCTTTCCTTCTGCTAACTTTGGGGGTTTTTTGCTCTTCTTTTTCTCATTGCTTTAGGTGTAAGTTTAGGTTATTTAATAGAGGTTTTTCTTGTTCTTGAGGCAGGATTATATTGCTATAAACTTCCCTTTAGAACTGCTTTTGCTGCATCCCATAGGTTTTGTGTCGTGTTTTTTTTTTTCTTGCGGTACACGGGCCTCTCAATGTTGTGGCCTCTCCCGTTGTGGAGCACAGGCTCCGGACGTGCAGGCCCAGCGGCCATGGCTCACAGGCCCAGCCGCTCCACGGCATGTGGGATCTTCCCAGACAGGGGCACGAACCTGTGTCCCCTGCATCAGCAGGTGGACTCTCAACCACTGCCCCACCAGGGATGCCCCCATGTCGTCTTTTTTTCATTGTCATTTGTTTCTGGGTATTTTTTTATTTCTTCTTTAATTTCTTCAGTGATCTTTTCGTTATTTAGTAACGTACTGTTTGGGCTCCATGTGTTTATATTTTTTACAGATATTATCCTGTAATTTATATCTAGTCTCATAGCGTTGTGGTCAGAAAAGATACTTGATATGATTTCAGTTTTCTTAAATTTACCAACGGTTGATTTGTGACCCAAGATATGGTCTTTCCTGGAGAATATTCTGTCAGCACTTGAGAAGAAAGTGTATTTTGCCACTTTCGTGAGGAATGTCCTATAAATATCGATTAAGTCTATTTGGTCTATTGTACCACTTAAAGCTTGAGTTTCCTTATTTATTTTCATTTGGATGATCTGTCCATTGATGAAAGTGGGGTGTTAAAGTCCCCTACTATGAATGTGTTACTGTTGATTTCCCCTTCTATGGCTGTTAGTAATTGCCTTATGTATTGAGGTGCTCCTATGTTGGGTGCATAAATATTTACAATTGTTATATCTTCTTCTTGGATTGACCCCTTAATCATTATGTAGTGTCCTTCTTTGTCTCTTATAATAGTCTTTATTTTAAAGTCTATCTTGTTTGAAATGAATATTGCTACTCCAGCTTTCTTTTGATTCCCATTTGTATGGAATATCTTTTTCCATCCCCTCACTTTCAGTCTGTATGTGTCCCTAAGTCTGAAGTGGGCCTCTTGTAGACAGCATATATACAGGTCTTGTTTCTGTATCCATTTAGCTAGTCTGTGTCTTTTGGTTGGAGCATTTAATCCATTTACACTTCAAGTGATTATATATATGTATGTTCCTATTCCCATTTTCTTCATTGTTTTGGGTTTGTTCTTGTAGGTCTTTATTTTTTCTCTTGTGTTTCCCACTTAGAGAAGTTCCTTTAGCGTTTGTTGTAAAGTTGGTTTTGTGTGCCAAATTCCCTTAGCTTTTGCTTGTCTGTAAAGATTTTGATTTCTTGTCAGATGTGAATGAGATCCTTGCTGGGTAGAGTAATCTTGGTTGTAGGTTTTTCCCTTTCATCACAAGTATGTCCTGCCACTCCCATCTGGCCTGCAGAGTTTCTGCTGAAAAATAAGCTGATAACCTTATGGGGATTCCCTTGTCTGTTATTTGTTGATTTTCCCTTGCAGCCTTTAAATTTTTTCTTTGTATTTAATTTTTGTTAGTTTGATTAATAATGTGTCTCGGTGTGTTTTTCCTTGGGTTTATCCTGTATGGGACTCTCTGAGCTTCCTGGACTTGATTGACTATTTCCTTTCCTATGTTAGGGAAGTTTTCGACTGCAGTCTCTTCAAATAATTTTTCAGGCCCTTTCCCTTTCTCTTCTTCTTCTGGGCCACCTATAATTCAAATGTTGGTGCATTTTATGTTGTCCCAGAGGTCTCTGAGACTGTCCTAATTTCTTTCCATTCTTTTTTCTTTATTCTGCTCTTCAGCAGTTATTTCCACCATTCTGTCTTCCACCTCACTTATCCATTCTTCTGCCTCAGTTATTCTGCTATTGATTCCTTCTAGTGTATTTTTCATTTCAGTTATTGTGTTGTTTATCACTGATTGTTCTTTAGTTCTTGTAGGTCCTTGTTAAACATATCTTGTATCTTCTTGACCCATGCCTCCATTCTATTTCCAAGATCTTGGATCATCTTTACTATCATTACTCTGAGTTCTTTTTCACATAGATTGCTTATTTCCTCTTCATTGATTTGGTTTTGTTGGATTGTACCTTGCTCCTTCATCTGCAGCATATTTCTCTGTTGTCTCATTTTGTCTAACCTATTGTCTTTGTGGTCTCCTTTCCACTGGCTGCAGGGTCGTGATTCCTCTTGTTTCTGTTGTCTGCCCCGTGGTGAGTGAGCTTGGTCCAGGGGCTTATGTAGGCTCCCTGGTGAGAGGGACTGATGCCTGAGCTCTGGTGGGTGGAGCTCAGTCTTTTTCCTCTAAAGGGCAGGGCCGCATCAGGTGGTGTGTTTTGGAGTGTCTGTTAGATTAGTACGACTTTAGGCAGCCTGTCTGCTGATGGGTGGGACTGTGTTCCTGTCTTGCTGGTTGTTTGGCGTGAGGTCTCCAGCAGTGGAGCCCGCAGGCAGTTGTGTGGGGCCGGGTCTTGGTGTTGATGTGGATAACCCTGAAAGTGTGTATGCCAATTAATATTCCCTGTGCCCAGGAATTCTCTGGCTGTCCAGTGTCCTGGACTTAGCCTTTCCCCCAGGAGCCCAGGCCTGACCCCTAGCCAGGGAACCAAGAGCACACAAACTGTGCAGTGTGGCCAGAGAAAAAAGAAAAGAAGAGAAGACAAACAGACAAACAAAACCCAAGACAAATAGCAAAAACAACAGCAAACAAATAGCAGCCACCACAACACACACACACACAGAAAAAAAAAAAGAAAGAAAAAACAAAAAGAGAGCAAACAAAAGAATTAAAAAATGAGAAGTCAATGAGGACTAAACTAACAAAAACAAAATGAAAAATAAAAAAGTAAACAACAAAAATACAAACATAAAATATATCCATAAAAACAATCAAAAAATAAAACAATAAAATAAAAAACAAAGAACAAAAATAAGAAAAATACAACAAAACAACAAAAAAGTAAAATAAAAATAGAAAAATAAAAAAATATTTAAAAATAAAAAAAATTAAAAATAAAAGGTAGGTCTTCCCTGGTGGCGCAGTGGTTGAGAGGCCGCCTGCCAATGCAGGGGACATGGGTTCGTGCCCCGGTCCGGGAAGATCCCACATGCCACGGAGCGGCTAGGCCCGTGAGCCATGGCCTCTGAGCCTGTGTGTCTGGAGCCTGTGCTCCACAGTGGGAGAGGCCACAACAGTGAGAGGCCCACGTACTGAAAAAAAAAAAAAAGAATAAAATAAAATAAATAAATAAAAGGTAAAAACTAATAAAAGCAACAAGACCAGCTACTGAACAAAATGGAACAGAAAAAGAATAATAGTAATAAGGTTATTTTCCTGGGACTTCTTCTGTCAGTGTCCTTGCTCCCACAGTGAGCCAGAGCCCATCTCTGCCTCCCCAGAAGGGCTTCCAATACCTCTAGGTACGTCTCTGGACCTGCTGTGGCCACTGTAGGGCCAGCTCAGACTCTGACCTGGCCCAACCCCCACATGTACTTGCCCCCAAAGTCCATTGCTGTGAAGGCTAGGCCTGTCTCAATTGTGGAAACACTCGTTGGCTATTAAGGTATTCCACAGATGCAGGATTTACGAAGCTGATCCTGGGGATTTAATCCGTGGCTTGTGCAACTGCCCAGAGAGATTTCCTTTCCTCTTCCTTAGTCACACTGCCCCCGAGGCTCTGCTTTGGCTTTGACCCCACCTCTGTGTGTGTGCCACCCTCAGGCATCTGTTCCTTGCCCAGGTGAGAGGGAGTGAAAGCAGTGGTTGCTTGGGGCACACTTACTCACTCAAGCCGGGGAGCGGTACTGAGGCCACAGTTTGGGTGTGTGTGAGTTGCCTATAGCGGCAGAACCAGCAGGCAGTTGCAACAGACTGTGGTGTGCTCCCTCTGGCTGGAGTCCCTCCCAGTGCCTGCGGAGGCAGGAGCTGGCACGTGGGGGCAGTGGCAGCCCTGCCCTCCCCCTGCACACCTCTCAACACTGGTGCCTTGATTTTCAGGCAGACCATGATTCTTCCAGGGGCACTCCCGGCCGTGCATCCCTGCATTCCCGTCCCCTCTGCTGTATCCACGCAGCCAACAGCACTCCTCTCCCCAGATCCATTCGCCAAACACCACACTCTAGTACTCAGCCCCTACAGCATTGGCAGACTCTGTCCCAGGCAGGGGTACCCAGGGCTGATTCCCAAGGAGGCTTTGGGATGGGCAGCGCTCAGGCCCCTGGAGCCCATGGGTGGAGGAGACCCCAGCCTGAGGGGCGGATGGGCCCACCCAGATGGGAGCCCCTCCCAGTACCGGTGGCTGGGGAAAGGGGTTGTAATGGCGACTCTGCCACTTGCACACCACTCAACCATGACACCTTGCTTCTATGGTGCCCCAGGCTTTTTCTGCAGACTTCGTGGGGCTCCTCGCTCCTGTCCCTTCAGGCTGTCTTTTCACAGCCAACAGCTGTCCCTTCCCTGTGTCCGTGCTCCAAATCCCATTTTCCAGCACCCGGTCCCCTTCGCAACAGGAGACTTGTGACTCAGGCTGGAATGCGCAGTGCTGTGGTGTAGACTGTGCATGCAGTTCTTACTTTGTCCTGCCTTCCACAGACTATCTGTTGCATTCTCCTTTGATCTCCCAAAGTTCTTTATCTGTCCCAGCTGATTTCCCACCATGAGGAAGTTTTTCTGCATGCGGGGACTTCCCCTCACCTTCAGCTTACCGCCAGGGTTGCTGGTCCCTTTTTTTTTTTTTTCAGTACGCGGGCCTCTCACTGCCGTGGCCTTTCCCGTTGCGGAGCACAGGCTCTGGACGTGCCGGATCAGTGGCCATGGCTCACGGGCCCAGCCACTCTGCGGCATGTGGGATCCTCCCGGACCGGGGCACAAACCCGCATCCCCTGCATCGGCAGGCGGACTCTCAACCACTGCGCCACCAGGGAAGCCCCTGCTGGTCCCTTTTTTGATTCCTCTTTTTTTTTTTCTTCTTTCTCTCATCCTACCTGGTTGTGAGGGGATTTTTTTGTCCTTTTACGTGTCCAAAGTCTTCTGCTAATGTTCAGCAGGTGCTCTATGAGAACTGTTCCATTTGTAGATGTATTCTTTTTTTTAAACATTTAAAAAAATTCTATTAACTCTTCTTCTTTTTTTAATATTTGTTTTATTTATTTGGTTGTGCCAGGTCTTTGTTGCGGCAGGTGTGCTCCTTAGTTGTGGCAGCCATGCTCCTTAGTTGCAACTCGCCAGCTCCTTAGTTGTGGCTCGCCAGCTCCTTAGTTGTTGCATGCAAACTCTTAGTTGCGGCATGCATGTGGGATCTAATTCCCTGACCAGGGATTGAACCCGGGCCCCCTGCATTGGAAGCATGTAGTCTTAACCACTGTGCCACCAGGGAAGTCCCTGTAGATGTATTCTTTTTTTTTTTTTTTTCCTGTAGATGTATTCTTGATGAACTTGTGAGAAGTGACGGATTCTGTGTCCTCCTATTCTGCCATCTTGACTCCTCCTGCCTAAATTGGTGAACTTGAAATAAGCAGATTGCTCTTCACAGTTGGGTGTGCCTCATTCCATTAGTTGAAGATCTGAATAGAACAAAGAGGCTGGCCTGCTCAAGGAAGAAGGATTTCCCCAGCCCACTGATTTGGACTTTATCTGCACTATCAGCTCTCCTGTGTCTCCAACCTGCTGGCCCATCCTGCAGATTCCATATTGTGTGAGCTAATTCCTCATAATAGCTCTCCTACATGTATACACATTCTATTGGTGCTGTGTCTTGGGAGAAACCTGTCTAATACACACGGTAACTGATACACTTGCTGATGTAGCTTATCTTTCCACTGAACCACCTCTTTCTTCATCCTTCTAAAACTGCTACATCTTGGCTAGTACAGAACCTGTCTCCCCGCAGAGCTGCTGAGTCTTCTTACCCTCAGCCCTTTTTCCTGCTGAGACCAAACCATCAGTGCACCTCCATTCCTTCCAGGTCCCTGTTTTTATCACACTAGAGACTCTTGCCACCTGTCTGTGGCTAAAGAAGTGGATGGAGACCTCATGAGGGTCTTCTTGCAGCACCTGAGAATAGAAGAGGACTACAACCTATTCTGAAAAATTTTATGCCAACTTTTGTTTTAATTATTTTCTTCTGTTGGTCCTCATGTTGCAGAATTCCACTCTCCTCAACTCTCCCTGCCTAGGAAGAGTCTGAACCCTCCCCTGCTGAGTGGAGGAGACTATTGCAGAATTGGGCTGTGCTCACATGCCCTGACCCCAGCCTCTCTAGACTCTTCCCTAAGTCTGGAGGTTCTCCCATGCCAATCAATACCCACAAATTCACAATACCTTGTGCTCACTTCCCTTTAGAGCAGGGCTTTGGTCTCAGTTTTTCCAAATTTTAATTGCCTCAAGAACAACAATCCTAGCTTCCTGTAATCTTGACCTTCCCTAGCTGCTGGGCAAGCACATGCAAAGAGCTGAAGCAAGGCAGGCACTTTTCCTATTCCCAAGCTCTTGTTCTCTTGGGGTTAGTAACATTTCCTCTAGTTCTCCCAACCTTTAGTGTCAAGCAGCAGGCAACAGTAGTCTAATAAATTAGCCAACAGAGCAGCAAGTACAGACCAAGGTTCTGGAGCTGTGACTGCCTTTGGACCATCATGGCTTAAAGGAGGGCACAGTAACAAATGGAGGCTCCCTTCTCCATGCTTGGACACCCACATACTGAGCCCGGGGTCCTTGAACCATTGCTTTTCCTAGCAGCCATGCCATACATTGTCAGCTTCCATCTCCAAGATGATGTAGAAAATCATGGGCTATGTCAAATGTAGCCCATAAAATGGTGCAGCAACTGTGGAAGACAGTATGACAGTTCCTCAAAAAATTAAACATAGAATTACCATACAGTTCAGCAATTCCACTTCTAGGTATATGTCAAAAGAATTGAAAGCTGGGACTTGATAGTTGAATACCCGTGTACACAGCAGCATTATTCACAATGCCAAAAGATGGAAACAAAACGAAATGTCCATTGATGAATGAATGGATAAACAAAGTGTGGTATATACATGAAATGCAATATTTTTCAGCCTTAAAAAGGAAGAAAATTCTGATACATGTTACAACGTTCATAAACCTTGAAAACATATTGCTAAGTGAAACAAGCCAGACACTATCTATATATATATATATTATTTTTCAGATTCTTTTCCGTTATAGTATATTACAAAATAATGAAGTTGCCTGTGCTACGCAATGGGACCTTGTTGTTTATTTCATGTATAGTAGTTTGTATCTGCTAATCCCAACTCATTTATCCCCCCTTTTCCCCTTTATTAACTATAAGTTTGTTGTCTATCTGTGAGTCTGTTTCTGTTTTGTAAATAAGTTCATTTGTATCATCTTTTTAGATGCCGCATGTAAGTGATATGATATTTGTCTTTCTCTGTATGACTTACTTCACTTAGTATGATCATCTCTAGGCCCATCTGTATTGCTGCAAATGGCATTTTTTCATTCTTTTTTTATGGCTGAGTAATATTCCACTGTATGTATATGTGTGTGTATATGTATGTAGGTGTGTGTATATGTATGTATCTATGTGTTTGTATATGTATGTATGTATATAACATCTTCTTTATCCATTCATCTGTTGATGGACAATTAAGTTGCTTACATGTCTTGTTTATTGTAAATAGTGCTGCTGTAAACACTGGGGTGCATGTCAGAATGGGGTTTTTATCTCCTTCCTCCCCTCACTGAAGCCTTTGCCAGCTCTTTCAGAGACTAGCTTTGTACCTGTTTGCTCCCTGGAGCAAAAAAACATAACAGGTCTTCTGCCCGTTTTTTGATGGGGTTGTTTGTTTTTTTGATATTGAGCTGTATGAACTGTTAGTATATTTTGTAAATTAAGCCCTTGTTGGTCACATGGTTTACAAATATTTTCTGCCAGTCCATAGGTTGTCTTTTTGTTTTGTTTATGGTTTCCTTTGGTGTGCAAAAGCATTTAAGTTTAATTAGGTCCCATTTGTTTACTATTGCTTTTGTTTCCATTACTCTAGCAGATGGATCCAAAAAAATATTGCTGTGACTTATGTCAAAGTGTGATCTGCCTATGTTTTCTTCTAGGAGTTTTATATTATCCAGTCTTACATTTAAGTCTTTGATCCATTTTGACTTTATTTTTGTGTATGGTAATAGAGAATGTTCTAATTTCATTCTTTTACATGTAGCTGTCCAGGTTTCCCAGCACCACTTATTTATATTTATTTTTATTTTTTTTACTTAACATTTTTTTATTAGTTTCTGCTTTATAACAAAGTGAATTAGTCATACATATACATCTGTTCCCATATCCCTTCCCTCTTGCGTCTCCCTCCCTCCCACCCTCCCTATCCCACCCCTCCAGGTGGTCACAAAGCACCGAGCTGATCTCCCTGTGCTATGTGGCTGCTTCCCACTAGCTATCTGCCTTACGTTTGGTAGTGTATATATGTCCATGCCTCTCTCTCTCTTTGTCACAGCTTACCCTTCCCCCTCCCCATATCCTCAAGTCCATTCTCAAGTAGGTCTGTGTCTTTATTCCTGTTTTACCCCTAGGTTCTTCATGACATTTTTTTCCTTAAATTCCATATATATGTGTTAGCATATGGTATTTGTCTTTCTCTTTCTGACTTACTTCACTCCGTATGACAGACTCTAGGTCTACCCACCTCATTACAATAGCTCAATTTCGTTTCTTTTTATGGCTGAGTAATATTCCATTGTATATATGTGCCACATCTTCTTTATCCATTCATCCAAAGATGGACACTTAGGTTGTTTCCATCTCCGGGCTATTGTAAATAGAGCTGCAATGAATATTTTGGTACATGACTCTTTTTGAATTATGGTTTTCTCAGGGTATGTGCCCAGTAGTGGGATTGCTGGGTCATATGGTAGTTCTATTTGTAGTTTTTTAAGGAACCTCCATACTGTTCTCCATAGTGGCTGTACCAATTCACATTCCCACCAGCAGTGCAAGAGTGTTCCTTTTTCTCCACACCCTCTCCAGCATTTATCGTTTCTAGATTTTTTGATGATGGCCATTCTGACTGGTGTGAGATGATATCTCATTGTAGTTTGGATTTGCATTTCTCTAATGATTAATGATGTTGAGCATTCTTTCATGTGTTTGTTGGCAGTCTGTATATCTTCTTTGGAGAAATGTCTATTTAGGTCTTCTGCCCATTTTTGGATTGGGTTGTTTGTATTTTTGCTATTGAGCTGCATGAGCTGCTTCTAAATTTTGGAGATTAATCCTTTGTCAGTTGCTTCATTAGCAAATATTTTCTCCTATTCTGAGGGTTGTCTTTTGGTCTTGTTTATGGTTTCCTTTGCTGTGCAAAAGCTTTGAAGTTCCATTAGGTCCCATTTGTTTATTTTTGTTTTTATTTCGATTTCTCTAGGATGTGGGTCAAAAGGATCTTGCTGTGATTTATATCATAGAGTGTTCTCCCTATGTTTTCGTCTAAGAGTTTGATAGTTTCTGGCCTAACATTTAGGTCTTTAATCCATTTTGAGCTTATTTTTGTGTATGGTGTTAGGAAGTGTTCTAATCTCATACTTTTACATGTCCCTGTCCAGTTTTCTCAGCACCACTTATTGAAGAGGCTGTCCTTTCTCCACTGTACATTCCTGCCTCCTCTATCAAAGATAAGGTGACCGTATGTGTGTGTATTTATCACTGAGCTTTCTATCCTGTTCCATTGATCTATCTTTCTGTTTTTGTGCCAGTACCATACTGTCTTGATTACTGTAGCTTTGTAGTATAGTCTGAAGTCAGGGAGCCTGATTCCTCCAGCTCCGTTTTTCTTTCTCAAGATTGCTTTGGCTATTCGGGGTCTTTTGTGTTTCCATACAAATTGTGACATTTTTTGTTCTAGTTCTGTGAAAAATGCCAGTGGTAGTTTGATAGGGATTGCACTGAATCTGTAGATTGCTTTGGGTAGTAGAGTCATTTTCACAATGTGGATTCTTCCAATCCAAGAACATGGTATATCTCTCCATCTATTTGTATCATCTTTAATTTCTTTCATCAGTGTCTTATAATTTTCGACATACAGGTGTTTTGTCTCCTTAGGTAGGTTTATTCCTAGATATTTTATTCTTTTTGTTGCAATGGTAAATGGGAATGTTTTCTTGATTTCACTTTCAGATTTTTCATCATCAGTGTACAGGAATGCCAGAGATTTCTGTGCATTAATTTTGTATCCTGCTGCTTTACCAAATTCATTGATTAGCTCTAGTAGTTTTCTGGTAGCATCTTTAGGATTCTCTATGTATAGTATCATGTCATCTGCAAACAGTGACAGCTTTACTTCTTCTTTTCCGATTGGGATTCCTTTTATTTCCTTTTCTTCTCTGATTGCTGTGGCTAAAACTTCCAAAACTATGTTGAATAAGAGTGGTGAGAGTGGTCAGCCTTGTCTTGTTCCTGATCTTAGTGGAAATGGTTTCAGTTTTTCACCATTGAGGACAATGTTGACTGTGGGTTTGTCATATATGGGCAGGCAGATTCTTAACCACTGTGCCACCAAGGAACTCCCTAGTTCATTCTTTTGAACGTAATGGTAAATGGGATTGCTTCCTTAATTTGTCTCTGATACTTCATTGTTAGTGTATAAAAATGCAACAGATTTCTGTATGTTAGTTTTGTATCCTGCCACTTACTGAATTCATTGATGAGCTCTAGTAGTTTTCTGGTGGCATTTTTAGGATTTTTTACGTACAGTATCATGTCATGTGCAAACAGTGACAGGTTTACTTCTTCTTTTCCAATTTGGATTCCTTTTATTTGTTTTTCTTCTCTGATTGCCGTGGCTAAGACTTCCAAAATTATGCTGAACAAAACTGGTGAGACTGGGCATTCTTCTCTTGTTCCTTGTCTTAGAGGAAATGCTTTCAGGTTTTCATCATTGAGTACAATGTTAGCTCTGGGTTTGTCATATATGGCCTTTATTATGTTGAGGTATGTTCCCTCTATGCCCACTTTCTGGAGAGTTTTTTTTTAATCATAAATTGTTGTTGAATTCTGTCAGAAGCTTTTTCTGCATCTATTGAGATAATCATATGGTTTTTGTTCAATTTGTTAATGTGATGTGTTACATTGATTTGCAGATACTGAAAAAATCATTGCATCCCTGCGATAAATCCCACTTGATCGTGGTGTATGATCCTGTTAATGTATTGTTGGATTCGGTTTGCTAGTATTTTGTTGAGGATTTTTGAATGAATGTTGATCAGTGATATTGGCCTCTAGTTTTTCTTGTTGAAATCTTTGTCTGGTTTTGGTATCAGGTTGATGGTGGCCTCATAGAATGAGTTTGGGAGTGTTCCTTCCTGTGCAAATTTTTGGAATAGTTTCAGAAGGATAGGTGTTAACTTTGCTCTAAATGTTTGATAGAATTTGCCTGTGAAGCCATCTGGTCCTGGACTTTTGTTTGTTGGGAGTTTTAAAATAACTGATTCAATTTCAGTACTGGTAATTGGCCTGTTCATATTTTCTATTTCTTCTTGGGTCAGTCTTTGGAGATTGCACCTTTCTAAGAATTTGTCCACTTCGTCTCGTTGTCCATTTTATTGTCATAGAGTTGCTCATAGCAGTTTCTTACGATCCTTTGTATATTTGTGGGGTCCGTTGTAACTTCTCCTTTTGCATTTCTGATTTTATTGGTTTGAGTCCTCTCCCTTTGTTTCCTTGATGAGTCTAGCTAAAAGTTTATCAATTTTGTTTATCTTTTCAAAGAACCAGCTTTCAGTGTTATTGATCTTTTTTATTGATTTCTTTGCTTCTATTTCATTTATTTCTGCTCTGATCTTTATGATTTCTTTCCTTCTACTAACTTTGGGTGATGTTTGTTCTTTTTCTAGTTGCTTTAGGTATAAAGTTAGGTGTTTTTCTTTTAAGATTAGGTTGTTTCAGATTTTTCTTGTTTCCTTAGGTAAGCTTCTATTGCTAAAAACTTCCCTTTTAGAACTGCTATTCCTTATTTCAGTGCCTCTGAGATAAAAGAATGGGCTAGATGGCAGGGGAAGGCATCAGTGGACACTCTAAAGGGAAAAAAATATTTTTATTCAGACATAAATCAAACTTATATCTCAAAAAAACTGCTTTTCTTGAGACCATAGGTTGTGTATCATTGTGATTTTAATTTCATTTGTCTTAGGTATTTTTTGATTTCCTCTTTGATTTCTTCAGTGATCCATTGGTTGTTTAGTAGCATATTGTTTAACCTCCACATGTTTGTGGTTTTTGCAGTGTTTTCCACGTAGTTTATTTCTAGTCCCATAGCATTGTTGTTGGACAAGTTGCTTGATATGATTTCAGTTCTGTTAAATTTACTGAGGCCTGTTTTGTGGCCTAGCATGTGATCTATCCTGGAGAATGCTCCATGTGCTCTTGAAAATAATGTGTATTCTGCTGCTATCAGATGGAATGCTCTTTAAATATCAATGGTCCATTTGGTCCAATGTGTTATTTAAGACCTGTGTTTCCTATTTGATTTTCTGTCTGGATGATCTGTCCTCTGATAAAAGTGGGGTGTTAAAGTGTTATTGTTTATTTCTCCTTTTACATCTGTTAATATTGCCTTATATATTGAGGTGCTCCTATGTTGGGTGCATATATATTTACAATTGTTATATCTTCTTCTTGGGTTGATCCCTTGATCATTATGTAGTGTACCTCTTTGTCTCTTGTAACAGTCTTTGTTTTAAAGTCTATTTTGTCTGATATGAGAATTGCTACTCCAGCTTTCTTTTGATTTCCATTTGCATGGAATATCTTTTCCATCCCCTCACTTTCAGTCTGTATGTGTCCCTAGGTTTGAAGTGGGTCTCTTGTAGACAGCATATATATGGGTCTTGTTTTTGAATCCATTCAGCCAGTCTATGTCTTTTGGTTGGAACATTTAATCTATTTACATTTAAGGTAATTATCGATATGTATGTTCCCATTACCGTTTTCTTAATTGTTTTGGGTTTGTTATTGTAGGTCTTTCCCTTCTCTTGTGTTTCCTGCTTAGAGAAGTTCCTTTAGCATTTGTTGTAAAGCTGGGTGGGTGGTGCTGAATTCTCTTAGTTTTTTGCTTGTCTGTAAAGGTTTTAATTTCTCCATCAAATCTGAATGAGATCCTTGCTGGGAGAGTAATCTTGGTTGTAGGTTTTTCCCTTTCATCACTTAAATATGTCCTGCTACTCCCTCTGGCTTGCAGAGTTTCTGCTGAAAAATCAGCTGTTAACCTTATAGGGATTCCCTTGTATGTTATTTATTGTTTTTCCCTTGCTGCTTTTAATATTTTTTTGTATTTAATTTTTGATAGTTTGATTAATATGTGTCTTGGCATGTTTCTCTTTGGATTTATCCTGTATGGGACTCTCTGTGCTTCGTGGACTTGATTAACTATTTCCTTTCCCATATTAGGGAAGTTTTCAAGTATGATCTCTTCAAATATTTTCTCAGTCCCTTTCTTTTTCTCTTCTTCTTCCATAATTCGAATGTTGGTGCGTTTACTATTGTCCCAGGGTTCTCTGAGGATGTCCTCCATTCTTTTCATTCTATTTTTTTTACTCTGCTCTGCAGTAGTTATTTCCATTATGTTATCTTCCAGGTTACTTATCCATTCTTCTGCCTCAGTTATTCTGCTATCGATCCCTTCTAGAGAATTTTAAATTTCATTTATTATGTTGTTCATGATTGTTTGTTTGCTCTCTAGTTCTTCTAGGTCCTTGTTAAAAGTTTCTTGTGTTTTCTCCATTCTATGTCCAAGATTTTGGATCATCTTTACTATCATTATTCTGAATTCTTTTTCAGGTAGACTGTCTATTTCCTCTACATTTGTTAGGTCGGGTGGGTTTTTACCTTGCTCCTTCATCTGCTGTGTGTTTCTTTGTCTTCTCATTTTGTTTAACTTACTGTGTTTGGGGTCTCCTTTTCGCAGGCTGCAGGTTCGTAGTTCCCGTTGTTTTTGGTGTCTGCCCCCAGTGACTAAGGTTGGTTCAGTGGGTTGTGTAGGCTTCCTGGTGGAGGGGACGAGTGCCTGTGTTCTGGTGGATGCAGCTGGATCTTGTGTTTCTGGTGGGCAGGTCCACATCTGGTGGTGTGTTTTGGGGTGTCTGTGACCTTATTATGATTTTAGGCAGCCTCTCTGCTAATGCGTGGGGTTGTGTTCCTGTCTCGCTAGTTGTTTGGCATAGGGTGTCGATCACTGTAACTTTGGTTGGTGAGTGGAACTGGGTCTTGGCGTTGAGATGGAGATCTCTGGACGATTTTCGCCATTTGATATTACGTGGAGCTGGGAGGTCTCTTGTGGACCAATGTCCTAAACTTGTCTCTCCCACCTCAGAGGCACAGCCCTGACGCCTGGCTGGAGCACCAAAGCCTGTCCTCCACAAGGCTCAGAATAAAAGGGAGAAAAAAAGAAAGAAAGGAAAAAAAAAAGATAAAATAAAATAAAAAGTATTAAAAATAAAAACCAAAATATAATTATTAAAGTTTTTCTAAGTAATTAAAAAAAAAGTAAGAAAGACAATAAGAATCAGACCAAGAAACTAATCCACCAATGATAACATGCACTGAAAACTATAGTAAAAATCCCCCCAAAATCAAAGAAAACCAGACAGAGAGAACCCTAGGACAAATGGTAAAAGCAAAGCTATACAGACAAAATCACACACAGAAGCATATGCATACACACTCACAAAAAGAGAAAAAGGGAAAAAAATATATATATATATATCATTGTTCTCAAAGTCTACCTCCTGAATTTGGGATGATTTGTTGTGTATTCAGGTATTCCACAGATGCAGGGTACATCACGTTGACTGTGGAGATTTAATCCGCTGCTCCTGAGTCTGCTGGGACAGATTTCCCTTTGTCTTCTTTGTTTGCACAGCTCCTGGGATTCAGCTTTGGATTTGGCCCTGCCTCTGCATTAGGTTGCTTGAGGACGTCTGTTCTTCGCTCAGACAGGGCAGGGTTAAAGGAGCAGCTGCTTCAGGGGCTCTGGCTCACTCAGGCCACGGGGGAGGGAGGGGTACGGAACGCGGGGTGGTCCTGTGGCGGTAGAGGCTGGTGTGATATTGCAACACCCCGAGGCATGCCGTGTGTCCTCCCGGTGAAGTTGTCTGTGGATCATGGGACCCTGACAGTGGCGGGCTGCACAGGCTCCCGGGAGGAGAGGTATGGATAGTGACCTGTACTTGCACACAGGCTTCTTGGTGGCGGCAGCAGCAGCCTTAGCGTCTCACGCCCGTCTCTGGGGTCCGTGCTGGTAGCCGTGGCTCGCCTCAGTCTCTGGAGCTCCTTTAAGTGGTGCTCTTAATCCCCTCTCCTTGTGCACCCCAAAACAAAGAGGGAAGGAAAAGTCTCTTGCCTCTTCAGCAGGTCCAGACTTTTTCCCGGACTCCCTCCTGGGTAGCAGTGGCGCGGTAGCCCCCTTCAGGCTGTGTTCACACAGCCAACACCAGTCCTCTCCTTGGGCTCCGATGGAAGCCCGTGCCTCAGCTCCCAGCTCCAGCCGCCACGGCGGGTGAGCAGACAATCCTCTCGGGCTGGTGAGTGCCAGTCGGCACCGATCCTCTGTGCAAGAATCTCCCCGCTATGCCCTCCACACCCCTGTTGCTGTGCTCTCTTCCGTGGCTTTGAAGCTTCCCTTCTCTGCCACCCACAATCTGTGCCTGCGAAGGGGCTTCCTAGTGTGTGGAAACCTTTCCTCCTTCACGGCTCCCTCCCACTGGTGCAGGTCCCATCCCTATTCTTTTATCTCTGTTTTTTCTTTTTTCTTTTGCCCTATCCAGGCAGTGGGGAGTTTCTTGCATTTTGGGAGGTCTGAGGTCTTCTGCCAGCGTTCAGTAGGTGTTCTGTAGCAGTTGTTCCAAATGTAGATGTATTTCAGATGTATTTGTGGGGAGGAAGGTGATCTCCTCGTCTTACTCTTCTGCCATCTTGAAGCTCCCTCAAATGCACTTTATTTTTATTTTTAATTTTTTGTGGTACGCGGGCCTCTCACTGTTGTGGCCTCTCCCGCTGTGGAGCACAGGCTCCGGACGCGCAGGCTCAGCGGCCATGGCTCACGGGCCCAGCTACTCCACGGCATGTGGGATCTTCCCAGACCGGGGCACGAACCCGTGTCCCCTGCATTGGCAGGCGGACTACCAACCACTGAGCCACAAGGGAAGCCCTCAAATGCACTTTAAATAACCTGCATGTTTAGTCTGCTCCACTCATGATTACTGTTTTTGGTATCATTTTACATCAAATTGTTTTGTGTATGCCTTAACTTCTTATTGTGGATACAGGTAATTTTACTACTTTTGTCTTTTTACCTCCCTGCTAGTTTTGCATATGGACGATTTCCTACATTTACTGTGTGTTTGCCTTTACTGGTGAGTTTTTCATTTTGTAATTTTCTTGTTTCTAGTTGTGGCCTTTTGTTTTTTGCCTAGAGAAGTTCCTTTAACATTTGTTGTAAAGCTGGTTTGGTGGTGCTGAATTCTTTTAGCTTTTGCTTGTCTGTAAAGCTTTTGATTTCTTAATCAAATCTTAATGAGAGCCTTGCTGGGTAGACTATTCTTGGTTGTCGGGTTTTTCCCTTTCATCAGTTTAAATATATCATGCCACTCCCTTCTGGCCTGCAGAGTTTCTCCTGAGAAGTCAGCTGGTTTAGATTTTTGGAGTCCCTTGTATGTTATATGTTGCTTTTCCCTTACTGCTTTTGATATTTTCTCTTTATGTTTAATTTTTGTCATTTTGATTACACACACAATTTTTGTCTTGGTGTGTTTCTCTTTGAGTTAATCTTATATGGGACTCTGCACTTCCTGGACTTTGGTGCCTATTTTCTTTCCCAGGTTAAGGATGTTTTCAGCTATTATCTCCAAATAGGTTCTCAGCCCTGGTCTGTCTCTCTTTTCCTTCTGGAACCTCTATAATGCAAATATTAGTGTGCTTCTTGTTGTCCCTGAGGTGTCTCAAACTGTCCTCATTTCTTTTCATTTTTTCATTTTTCTATTCAGTGTCAGATATTTCCACTACTGTATTCCAGCTCACTCATCTGTTATTCTGTATCATCCAGTGCACTATTGATTCCTTCTACTGTATTTTTTATTTCAGTTATTGTATTTTTCATGTCTGTCTAGTTATTCTTTATATTTTCTAACTCTTGGTTTAAAACTTCTAACTTCTGGGCTTCCCTGGTGGCGCTAGTGGTTGAGAGTCCACCTGCCGATGCAGGGGACGTGGGTTCGTGCCCCAGTCTGGGAAGATCCCACATGCTGTGGAGCGGCTGGGCCCGTGAGCCATGGCCGCTGAGCCTGCGTGTCCGGAGCCTGTGCTCCGTAACGGGAGAGGCCACAACAGTGAGAGGCCTGTGTACCGAAAAAAAAAAAAAAAAAAAACCAACTTCTAACTTCTCTCACTGTGCGTCCATTCTCCTCCCAATTTCTTTCATCATCTTTACAATGATTACTCTGAGCTCTTTCTCAGGTAGATTGCCTATCTCCACTTCACTTAGTTCTTCTTCTGGGGTTTTTTTTTTTTTTTTTTTTTTTTGTGGTACGCGGGCCTCTCACTGTTGTGGCCTCTCCCGTTGCGGAGCACAGGCTCCGGATGCGCAGGCTCAGCAGCCATGGCTCACGGGCCCAGCCGCTCCGCGGCATATGGGATCCTCCCAGACCGGGGCACGAACCCGTATCCCCTGCATCGGCAGGCGGACTCTCAACCACTGCGCCACCAGGGAGGCCCCTTCTTCTGGGGTTTTATCTTGTTCCTTCGTCTGGAACATATTTCTCTGTTACCTCATTTTGTCTAAATTGCTATTGTATTTTTACATCTGTGGTAGGTTAGTTAAGTTTATTGAGTTGGAGAAGTGGCCATCTGTAGATGTCCTATGTGTCCTAGCAGTGCACTCCCCTCTCATCACTCAAGCTGTATTCTCTAGGGATTCCCCCTAAGATGACTGCGTGGGTCCTCCTGTTGTGGTGTGCTGATTATGTGTGCAGTCTGGTAGGCTTTGTTGGCTCCTAGTCTGGTTGGTATCCAGCCCTGTCTTGAGTGGATCCTGCTGGTTGCTGTTTAGTGGGGACTTGTCATGAGGTGGCTGCATGCTGAACCCTAGGGGGCCCTGGGCCTAGTGCTCATTCACCAGTGGCTGGAATCAGGGTCCCGAAGACACTGAGGCTGTTGCCCACCCACAAGCAGGTGAAGCCAGATCCTGGGGTTGGTGCCAGACTGCTGGCAGGCAGAGCTGGTACCTGGAGTTTGGCTACAGGGCCCAGGGATCCCAATGTTTGTTTCAGATCATTGGTGGTGGTGGGGCATCCAATTCCTGACACAGTTGGGTATGACGTCTGGGGTGTTCCGAAGGTTGTGTTGGCCTGCTAGTGGTCAGGGCCAGGGCCTACCTGGTCCCAGGGTAAGGTCTGACATGCATTGCAGGACCATAGTTTTCTTGCTTTTGGTGTCTGCCCCCTGGTGTAGAGGCTTGTGCAGAATTCCTCGCTGCTGGGGGTGGGTGGCGGTGCAAGCCCACTGGTGGGTGGAACTGGGACTTGGCCCTTAGGTGGGCAGGACCATGTCTAGGGACATGCTGAGAGGTGGCTGTGGGCTCAACAACTCTTTAGGCAGCCTGTCTGCTGATAGGTGAGGCTCTGTTCCCACCTAGTTAGTTGTTTGGCCTGAGGCGTCCCAGCACTGGAGCCTACAGGCTGTTGGGTGGAGCAAGCTTCTGGTGCCAATGATCCAATGTATCAGTCACCAGAAGTGTTCAGGAGGCCAAATGCTCCTCACTATGTCTGCCACCAGTGCCCATGTCCCCTGGGTAAGCCACATCTGCCCACCCCCACTGCCTCCACAGGAGAGTCCCCAAGACCAGCAGATACGTCTGGCCCTGGTTTCTATCAAATTACTGCTTTTCCCTGGGTCCCAATGAACATGAGTTTTTGTGTCTGTGCTTTTAGAGTGAACTCTATTTCCTCGAGTCTTGTGGGGCTCCTTCAATAAAGCCCCACTGACCTTCAAAGCCAAATACTCTGGGGGTGTGTCTTCCCGGTGCTGGACTCCTGGTCTGGGGAGCCTGTTGTGGGGCTCAAAACTCTCACTCCTGTGGGGGAATATCTGCAATATAATTATTCTCCAGTTTGTGGGTCCCCTTCCTGGGGGGTGTGGGATTTGATTATATCACAAGTTCACCCCTCCTACCTGTCTCATGTGGTTCCTTATGTCTTTAGTTATAGAAAATCTTTTACGGTAGGTTCCAGGCTTTTTCATCAGTGGTTGTTCTGAAGATAGTTATGACTTTGGTGTACTCCTGGGAGGAATTGAGCTCAGGGTCTTTCCACTCTACCATCTTGGCTGCTCTTCCCCTGGTTTTCTTTTGTATTATGCTTGAGTTCTCTTCTTTTTTGTTTTGTGAAGGAATTGTATATTTTTGATTTGTTGTTACTGTGGTTTTCAAGTATGTTTACCCCTCACTATATCTACTTCTTTAGACTGCTAGTCATGTACGCTCAAACACATTCTAAAAAAAATCTACATTTTCTTACTCACTTCCCCTCCCACACATTGTAGGATTTTGATGTCCTCTTTTATTTTTTTTACATATACGTGTACCTATATGTATAGTTTATATATGTATAATAATATGTATTATTCTTTTCCCATTTATATTATTACAGAGTATTGAGCAGAGTTCCCTGTGCTATATAGTAGGTCCTTGTTGGTTATCTATTTTAAATATAGTAGTGTGTACATGTCAATCCCAAACTTCCAGTCTATCCCCCGACCCTTCCCCTTGGTAACCATAAGTTTGTTCTCTAAGTCTGTGAGTCTGTTTCTGTTTTGTAAATAAGTTCATTTGTATCATTTTCTTTAGATTCCATGTATAACAATATCATATGATATTTGTGTTTCTTTGTCTGACTGACTTCATTTAGTATGATAATCTCCAGGTCCATCCATGTTGCTTCAAATGGTGTTATTTCATTCCTTTTAATGGCTGAGTAATATTTCATTGTAAAAATGTACCACATTTTCTTTATCCATTCATCTGTTGATGGACATTATGTTGCTTCCATGTCTTGGCTATTGTAAACAGCACTGCAATGAACACTGGGGTGCATGTATCCCTTTGAACCATGGTTTTCTCCAGATATATGCCCAGGAGTGAGATTGCTGCGTCTTATGGTAGCTCTATTTTTAGTTTTTTAAGGAACCTCAATACTGTTCTCCATAGTGGCTGTACCAATTTACATTCCCACCAACAGTGCAAGAGGGTTCCCTTTTCTCCACACCATCTCCAGCATCTATTGTTTGTAGATTTTTGGATTATGGCCATTCTGACTGGTGTGAGGTAATATCTCATTGTAGTTTTGATTTGCATTTCTCTAATGCTTAACGATGTTGAACATCTTTTCATGTGCCTCTTGGACATCTGTATGTATTCTTGGGAGAAATGTCTATTTAGGTCTTCTGCCCATTTTTTTGTTGTGTTTTTTGATTTTTTGATATTGAGCTGCATGAGCTGTTTGTATATTTTGGAAATTAAGCCCTTGTCATTTGCACTGTTTGCAAATATTTTCTTCCATTCTGTGGGTTGTCTTTTCATTTTGTTTATGGTTTCCTTTGCTGTGCAAAAGCTTTTGACTTTAATTAGGTCCCATTTGTTTATTTTTGTTTTTATTTT
Source organism: Hyperoodon ampullatus (assembly GCF_949752795.1). Taxonomy (NCBI): domain Eukaryota; kingdom Metazoa; phylum Chordata; class Mammalia; order Artiodactyla; family Ziphiidae; genus Hyperoodon; species Hyperoodon ampullatus. Next base: position 87,876,676 of record NC_136921.1, on the reverse strand, counting down.
CATTACTGTAGGAGACGGGTCAAAAAAAATATAGCTGTGATTTATGTCAAAGAGTGTCCTGCTTATGTTTTCCTCTAAGAGTTTTATAGTATCCAGTCCTACACTTAGATCTTTAATCCATTTTGAGTTTATTTTTGTGTATGGTGTTAAAGAATGTTCTAATTTAATTTTTTTTACATGTGGCTGTCCAGTTTTCCCAGCATCATTTGTTGAAGAGACCGTCTCTTCTCCATTGTATAGTCTTGCCTCCTTTGTTGTAGATTAATTGACCATAGGTGTGTGGGTTTATATCTGGGCTTTCTATCCTGTTGCATTGATCTATATGTCTGTTTTTGTGCCAGTATCATGCTGTTTTGAAGACTGTAACTTTGTAGTGTTGTCTTCAGGGAGGCTGATTCCTCTAGCTCCATTTTTCTTTCTCAAGAATGCTTTGGCTATTTGGGGTCTTTTGTGTCTCTATACAAATTTTAAGATTTTTTTGTCCTAGTTCTGTGAAAAATGCATTGGTAATTTGATAGGGTTTGCATGAAATCTGTAGATTGCCTTGGGTAGTATAGTCATTTTGACAATATTGATCCATGTAATCTAAGAACATGGTATATCTTTCCATGTGTTTGTGTCATCTTCGATTTCTTTCATCAGCATCTTACAGTTTTTGGAGTACAGGTCTTTTGCCTCCTTAGGTACTTTTATTCCTAGGTATTCTTTTTTTAAAAAATATTTATTTATTCATTCATTCATTCATTTATTTATTTAGGTGTGCTGGGTCTTAGTTGTGGCACACGGGATCTTCGCTGCTGCATGTGGGATCTTTTAGTTGCAGCATGTGGAATCTTTAGTTGTGGCATGCAAACTCTTAGTTGCAGCATGTGGGATCTATTTCCCTGATCAGGGATCAAACGTGGGCCCCCTGCATTGGGAGTGTGGAGTCTTTGCCACTGGACCACCAGGGAAGTGCCCCCTCAGTATTCTTTTTGATGCTATGGTAAATGGAATTGCGTCTGTAATATCTCTTTCTGATCTTTTGCTGTTTGTGTATAGAAATGCAACAGATTTCTGTGTATGAATTTTGTATCCTGCAACTTTACCAAATTAATTGATGAGCTCTATTAGTTTTCTGGTAGCATATTTAGGATCTTCTACGTATAGTATCATGTCATCTGCAAACAGTAACAGTTTTACTTCTTCTTTTCTAATTTGGATTCCTTTTGTTTTTCTACTCTGATTGCCGTGGCTAGGACTTCCAAAACTATGTTGAGTAAAAGTGGCAAGGGTGGGGCTTCCCTGGTGGAGCAGTGGTTAAGAATCCACTTGCTGATGCAGCGGACACAGGTTCGAGCCCTGGTCTGGGAAGATCCCACATGCCGTGGAGCAACTAAGCCCATGCACCACAACTACTGAGCCTGAGCTCTAGAACCAGCTAGTCAGAACTACTGAGCCTATGTGCCACAACTCCTGAAGCCCGCGTGCCTAGAGACCGTGCTCCCCAATGAGAGAAGCCACTGCAATGACAAGCCTGTGCACTGAAACAAAGAGTAGTCCCTGCTCACCACAACTAGAGAAAGCCTGTGTGCAGCAACAAAGACCCAATGCAGCCAAAATTTTAAAATAATAATAAGAAATAAAAGTGGTGAGGAGGGACAGCCTTGTCTTGTTCCTGATCTTAGAGGGAATGCTTTCAGATTTTCATCATTGAGTATGATGTTAGCTCTGGGTTTGTCATATATGGCCTTTATTATGTTAAGGTATGTTCCCTCTATGCCTACTTTCTGGAGAGTTTTTATCATAAATTGATGTTGAGTTCTGTCAAAAGCTTTTGGTGCATCTATTGAGATGGATCATGTAGTTTTTATTTTTCAATTTGTTGATGTGATGTATCACACGGGTTGATTTGTGGCTATTGAAAAATCCTTCCATCCCTGGGGTAAATTGCACTTGATCTCGGTGTATGATCCTTTTAATGTGTTGTTGGATTTGGTTTGCTAGTGTTTTGTTGAGGATTTTTGCACCTATGTTCATCAGTGGTGTTAGCCTATAATTTTCTTATTTTGTGACATCTTTGTCTGGTTTTGGTGTCAGGTTGATGGTGGCCTCATAGAATGAGTTTGGGAGTGTTCCTTCCTGTGCAATTTTTTGGAATAGTTTCAGAAGGATAGGTGTAACTTTTTTCTAAATGTTTGATAGAATTCGCCTGTGAAGCCATCTGGTCCTGGACTTTTGTTTGTTGGGAGTTTTAAAATAACTGATTCAATTTCAGTACTGGTAATTGGTCTGTTCATATTTTCTATTTCTTCTTGGTTTAGTCTTGGGAGATTGTACCTTTCTGAGAATTTGTCCACTTCCTCTCGTTGTCCATTTTATTGTCATAGAGTTGCTCATAGCAGTTTCTTACGATCCTTTGTATATTTGTGGGGTCCGTTGTAACTTCTCCTTTTGCATTTCTGATTTTATTGGTTTGGGTCCTCTCCCTTTGTTTCCTTGATGAGTCTGGCTAAAAGTTTATGAATTTTGTTTATCTTTTCAAAGAACCAGCTTTCAGTGTTATTGATCTTTTCTATTGTTTTCTTTGTTTCTATTTCATTTATTTCTGCTCTGATCTTTATGATTTCTTTCCTTCTACTAACTTTGAGTATTGTATGTTCTTTTTCTAGTTGCTTTAGGTATAAAGTTAGGTGTTTTATAAAGTTAGGTGTTTTTTTTAAGATTAGGTTATTTATTTCAGATTTTTCTTGTTTCCTTAGGTAAGCTTGTATTGCTAAAAACTTCCCTTTCAGAACTGCTATTCCTTATTTCAGTGCTTCTGAGATAAAAGAATGGGCTAGATGGCAGGGGATAGCATCAGTGGACACTCTAAAGAGAAAAAATATATTTTTATTCAGACATAAATCAAACTTATATTTCAAAAAAACCCCTGCTTTTCTTGAGACCATAGGTTGTGTATCATTGTGTTTTTATTTTCATTTGTCTGTAGGTATTTTTCGATTTCCTCTTTGATTTCTTCAGTGATCCATTGGTTGTTTAGTAGCATATTGTTTAACCTCCACATGTTTGTGGTTTTTGCAGTGTTTTCCACGTAGTTTATTTCTAGTCCCATAGCATTGTTGTTGGACAAGTTGCTTGATATGATTTCAGTTCTGTTAAATTTACTGAGGCCTGTTTTATGGCCTAGCATGTGATCTATCCTGGAGAATGTTCCATGTGCACTTGAAAAGAATGTGTATTCTGTTGCTTTCAGATGGAATGCTCTTTAAATATCAATGGTCCATTTGGTCCAATGTGTTATTTAAGACCTGTGTTTCCTATTTGATTTTCTGTCTGGATGATCTGTCCATTGATAAAAGTGGGGTGTTAAAGTCCCTACTGTTAATTGTGTTATTGTTTATTTCTCCTTTTACATCTGTTAATATTGCCTTATATATTGAGGTGCTCCTATGTTGTGTATATATATATTTACAATTGTTATATCTTCTTCTTGGTTTAATCCCTTGAGCATTATGTAGTGTCCATTGTCTCTTACAACAGTCTTTTTTCTTCTGTGGGGCAGTGGGGAACAGTCTTTATTTTAAAATCTATTTTGTCTGATATAAGTATTGCTACTCCAGCTTTCTTTGATTTTCATTTGTGTGGAATACCTTTTTCCATTCAATCACTTATTCTGTTTTTGGCTGTGCCATGCTGCTTGCAGGATCTTAGTTCCCTGACCAGAGATTGAACCTGTGCCCCAGCAGTGAAAGTGCTGAGTCCTAACCACTGGACTGCCAGAGAATTCCATCCTCCCCTCACTTTCAGTCTGCATGTGTCTCTAGATCTGAAGTGCATCTCTTGTAGGCAGGATGTATTTGGGTCTTGTTTTTGTATCCATTCAGCCAACCTATGACTTTTGGTTGGAGCATTTAGTCCCTTTAAATTTAAGGTAATTACTGATATGTATGTTATTGTTGCCATTTTGTTAAGTGCTTTAGATTTGTTTTCGTAGGTCTTTTCCCCCCGTCTTATTTTGTTCTCCTGTTGTGTGATTTGATGACTGTCATTAGTGTTATGTTTGGATTCCTTTTTCTTTTTTGTGTATGTCTATTACAGATTTTAGGTTTGTGGTTACCATGAGCTTTTTGTATAGCAGTCAATATATAAACATGATTTTTTAAAGTTGCTGATATCTTAATTTCAAATGCACTTTATTTTTTTAACATTTTTATTGGAGTATAATTTATTTACAATGGTGTGTTAGTTTCTGCTTTATAACAAAGTGAATCAGTTATTCATATACATATATCCCCATATGTCTTCCCTCCTGTGTCTCCCTCCCTTCCATCCTCCCTATGCCACCCTTCTAGCTAGCCACAAAGCACCAAGCTGATCTCCCTGTGCTATGCGACTGCTTCCCACTAGCTACCTATTTTACATTTGGTAGTGTATATATGTCCATATATACACTACCAGTCTCTCACTTTGTCCCAACTTACCCTTCCCCCTCCCCATGTTCTGAAGTCCATTCTCTAGTAGGTCTGCATCTTTATTTCCATCTTGCACCTAGGTTCTTCATGACTTTTTTCTTTTTTTTTAGATTCCATATATATGTGTTAACATACAGTATTTTTTTTCTCTTTCTGACATACTTCACTCTGTATGAACGACTCCAGGTCCATCCACCTCATCACAAATAACTCAATTTCCTTTCTTTTTATGGCTGAGTAATATTCCATTGTGTATATGTGCCATATCTTCTTTATCCATTCATGTTTCTGTGGACACTTAGCTTGCTTCCATGTCCTGGCTATTGTAAATAGAGCTGCAATGAACATTGTGGTACATGACTCTTTTTGAATTATGGTTTTCTCAGGGTATATGCCCAGTAGTGAGATTTCTGGGTCATATGGTGGTTCTATTTTTAGTTTTTAAAAGAACCTCCATACTGTTCTCCATAGTGGCTGTATCAATTTACATTCCCACCAACAGGGCAAGAGGGATCCCTTTTCTCCACACCCTCTCCAGCATTTATTGTTTGTAGATTTTTTGATGATGGCCATTCTGACTGGTGTGAGAAGATATCTCATTGTAGTTTTGATTTGCATTCCTCTAATGATTAATGATGTTGAGCATTCTTTCATATGTTTGTTGGCAATCTGTATGTCTTCTTTGGAGAAATGTCTATTTATGTCTTCTGCCCAGTTTTGTATTGGGTTTTTTGTTCTTTTGATATTGAGCTGCATGAGCTGCTTCTAAATTTTGCAGATTAATCCTTTGTCAGTTGCTTCATTTGCAAATATTTTCTCCCATTCTTAGAGTTGTCTTTTCATCTTATTCATGGTTTCCTTTTCTTTGCAAAAGCTTTTAAGTTTCATTAGGTCCCATTTGTTTATTTTTGTTTTATTTCCATTTCTCTAGGAGCTGGATCAAAAAGGATCCTGCTGTGATTTATGTCACAGACTGTTTTGCCTGTTTTCCTCTAAGAGTTTGATAGTGTCTGGCCTTACATTTAGGTCTTTAATCCATTTTGAGTTTATTTTTGTGTATGGTGTTAGGGAGTGTTCTAATTTCATTCTTTTACATGTAGCTGTCCAGTTTTTCTACACCACTTATTGAAGAGGCTGTCTTTTCTCCATTATATTCTTGCCTCCTTTATCAAAAGTAAAGTAACCATATGTGCATGGGTTTTTCTCTGGGCTTTCTATCCTGTTTATTGATCTATATTTTTGATTTTTGTGCCAGTAGCATACTGTCTTGATTTGTGTAGCTTTGTAGTATAGTCTGAAATCCGGGAGCCTGATACCTCCAGCTCCGTATTTCGTTCTCAAGATTGCTTTGGCTATTCGGGGTCTTTCGTGTTTCCATACAAATTGTGCAATTTTTTGTTCTAGTTCTGTGAAAAATGCCAGTGGTAGTTTGATAGGAATTGCATTGAATCTGTAGATTGCTTTGGGTAGTATAGTCATTTTCACAATGTTGATTCTTCCAATCCAAGAAGATGGTATATCTCTCCATCTATTTGTATCATCTTTAATTTCTTTCATCAGTATCTTATAATTTTCTGCATACAGGTCTTTTGTCTCCTTAGGTAGGTTTATTCCTAGGTATTTTATTCTTTTTGTTGCAGTGGTAAATGGGAGTGATTTCTTAATTTCACTTCCAGAATTTTCATCATTAGTGTGTATAGGAATGCAAGAGATTTCTGTGCATTAACTTTGTATCCTGCTACTTTACCAAATTCATTGATTAGCTCTAGTAGTTTTCTGTTCGCATCTTTAGGATTCTCTGTGTATGGTGTCATGTCATCTGCAAACACTGACAGCTTTACTTCTTCTTTTCCAGTTTGGATTCCTTTTATTTCTTTTTCTCCTCTTATTGCTGTGGCTAAAACTTCCAAAGCTATGTTGAATGATAGTGGTGAGAGTGGGCAACCTTGTTTTCTTCCTGATCTTAGTGGAAATGGTTTCAGTTTTTCACCATTGAGGACGATGTTGGCTGTGTGTTTGGCATATATGGCCTTTATTATGTTGAGGTATGTTCCCTCTATGCCCCCTTTCTGGAGGGTTTTTATCATTAATGGGTGATGAATTTTGTTTAAAGCTTTCTTTGCATCTATTGAGATGATCATATGGTTTTTCTTCTTCAATTTATTAATATGGTGTATCACATTGATTGATTTGCATATATTGAACAATCCTTGCATTCCTGGGATAAACTCCACTTGATCATGGTGTATGATCCTTTTAATGTGCTATTGGATTCTGTTTGCTAGTATTTTTTTGAGGATTTTTGCATCTATGTTCTTCAGTGATATTGGTCTGTAGTTTTCTTTTTTTGTGACATATTTGTCTGGTTTTGGTATCAGAGTGATGGTGGCCTCCTAGAATGAGATTGGGAGTGTTCCTCCCTCTGCTATATTTTGGAAGAGTTTGAGAAGGATACGTCTTAGCTCTTCCCTAAATGTTTGATAGAATTTGCTTGTGAAGCCATCTGGTCCTGGGCTTTTGTTTGTTGGAAGATTTTTAATCACAGTCTGAATTTCAGTGCTTGTGATTGGTCTGTTCATATTTTCTATTTCTTCCTGGTTCAGTCTTGGAAGGTTGTGCATTTCAAAGAATTTGTCCGTTTCTTCCATGTTATCCATTTTATTGGCATATAGTTGCTTGTAGTAATCTCTCATGATCCTTTGTATTTCTGCAGTGTCAGTTGTTTCTTCTCCTTTTTCATTTCTAATTCTGTTGATTTGAGTCTTCTTCCATTTTTTCTTGATGAGTCTCGCTAATGGTTTATCCATTTTGTTATCCTCTCAAAAACCAGCTTTTAGCTTTATTGATCTTTGCTATCGTTTCCTTCATTTCTTTTTCATTTATTTCTGATCTGATCTTTATGATTTCTTTCCTTCTGCTAACTTTGGGGTTTTCTTGTTCTTCTTTCTCTAATTCCTTTAGGTGTAAGGGTAGGTTGTGTATTTGAGATGTTTGTTGTTTCTTAAGGTGGGATTGTATTGCTATAATCTTCCCTCTTAGAACTGCTTTTGCTGCATCCCATAGGTTTTGGGTCATCGTGTTTCATTGTCATTTGTTTCTAGGTATCTTTTGATTTCCTCTTTGATTTCTTCAGTGATCTCTTGGTTGTTAAGTAGTGTACTGTTCATCTTCCCTGTCTTCTTGTTTTTTTAGTTTTTTTTTTTGCGGTATGCGGGCCTCTCAGTGTTGTGGCCTCTCTCGTTGCGTAGCACAGGCTCCGGACGTGCAGGCTCAGCGGCCATGGCTCACGGGCCCAGCCGCTCCGCGGCATGTGGGATCTTCCCAGACAGGAGCACGAACCCATGTCCACTGCATCAGCAGGTGGACTCTCAACCACTGTGCCACCAGGGAAGCCCGTGTTTGTATTTGTTACAGATTTTTTCCTGTAATTGATATCTAGTCTCATAGCATTGTGGTCAGAAAAGATACTTGATATGATTTCAATTTTCTTAAATTTACCAGGGCTTCATATGTGACCCATGATATGATCTATCCTGGAGAATGTTTCATAAGCACTTGAGAAGAAAGTGTATTCTGTTGTTTTTGGATGGAATGTCCTATAAATATCAATTAAGTCCATCTTGTTTAATGTATCATTTAAAGCTTGTGTTTCCTTATTTTCATTTTGGATGATCTATCCATTAGTGAAATTGGGGTATTAAAGTCCCCTACTATGACTGTGTTACTGTTGATTTCCCCTTTTATGGCTGTTAGTAATTGCCTTATGTTTTGAGGTGCTCCTATGTTGGGTGCATAAATATTTACAATTGTTATATCTTCTTCATGGGTTGATCCCTTGATCATTATGTAGTGTCCTTCTTTGTCTCTTGTAACAGTCTTTGTTTTAAAGTCTATTTTGTCTGATATGAGAATTGCTACTCCAGCTCTCTTTTGATTTCTATTTGCATGGAACATCTTTTTCCATCCCCTCAGTTTCAGTCTGTATGTGTCCCTAGGTCTGAAGTGGGTCTCTTGTAGACAGCATATATATGGGTCTTGTTTTTGTATCCATTCAGCCAGTCTATGTCTTTTGGTTGGAGCATTTAATCTATATACATTTAAGGTAATTATCGATATGTATGTTCCCATTACCCTTTTCTTAATTGTTTTGGGTTTGTTATTGTAGGTATTTTCCTTCTCTTGTGTTTCCTGCCTAGAGAAGTTCCTTTAACATTTGTTGTAAGGCTGGTTGGGTGGTGCTGAATTCTCTTAGTTTTTGCTTGTCTGTAAAGGTTTTAATTTCTCCATCAAATCTGAATGAGATCCTTGCTGGTAGAGTAAACTTGGTTGTAGGTTTTTCCCTTTCATCACTTTAAATATGTCCTGCCACTCCCTCTGGCTTGCAGAGTTTCTGCTGAAAAATCAGCTGTGAACCTTATAGGGATTCCCTTGTATGTTATTTCTTGTTTTTCCCTTGCTGCTTTTAATATATTTTTTTGTATTTAATTTTTGATAGTTTGATTAATATGTGTCTTGGCATGTTTCTCTTTGGATTTATTCTGTATGGGACTCTCTGTGCTTCCTGGACTTGATTAACTATTTCCTTTCCCATATTAGAGAAGTTTTCAAGTATGATCTCTTCAAATATTTTTTCAGTCCCTTTCTTTTTCTCTTCTTCCATAATTCGAATGTTGGTGCGTTTACTATCGTCCCAGAGTTCTCTGAGGATGTCCTCCATTCTTTTCTTTCTGTTTTCTTTACTCTGCTCTGCAGAGTTATTTCCATTATGTTATCTTCCAGGTCACTTATCCGTTCTTCTGCCTCAGTTATTCTGCTATCGATCCCTTTGAGAGAAATTTAAATTTCATTTATTGTGTTGTTCATGATTGTTCATTTGCTCTCTAGGTCTTCTGGGTCCTTGTTAAAAGTTTCTTGTATTTTCTCCATTCTATGTCCAAGATTTTGGATCATCTTTACTATCATTATTCTGAATTCTTTTTCAGGTAGACTGCCTATTTCCTCTTCATTTGTTAGGTCGGGTGGGTTTTTACCTTGGTCCTTCATCTGCTGTGTGTTTCTTTGTCTTCTCATTTTGCTTAACTTACTGTGTTTGGGGTCTCCTTTTCGCAGGCTGCAGGTTCATAGTTCCCATTGTTTTTGGTGTCTGCCCCCAGTGGCTAAGGTTGGTTCAGTGGGTTGTGTAGGCTTCCTGGTGGAGGGGACTAGTGCCTGTGTTCTGGTGGATGCGGCTGGATCTTGTGTTTCTGGTGGGCAGGTCCACGTCTGGTGGTGTGTTTTGGGGTGTCTGTGACCTTATTATGATTTTAGGCAGCCTCTCTGCTAATGCGTGGGGTTGTGTTCCTGTCTTGCTAGTTGTTTGGCATAGGGTGTCCACCACTTTAACTTGCTGGTTGGTGAGTGGAGCTGGATCTTGGCGTTGAGATGGAGATCTCTTTGCGATTTTCACTGTTTGATATTACATGGAGCTCGGAGGTCTCTGTTTGACCAATGTCCTGAACTTGGCTCTCCCACCTCAGAGGCACAGCCCTGACGCCTGGCTGGAGCACCAAAGCCTGTCCTCCACATGGCTCAGAATAAAAGGGAGAAAAAAAGAAAGAAAAGACAAGATAAAATAAAAAGTTTTAAAAATAAAAACCAAAAAATAATTATTAAAGTTTTTTAAAGTAATTTTTTAAAAAAGTAAGTAAGAAAGACGAGAAGAATCAGACCAAAACACTAATCTACCAATGATAACATGTGCTGAAAACTATACTAAAGTGCTTCCCTGGTGGCGCAGTGCTTGAGATTCCGCCTGCCAATGCAGGGGACACGGGTTCGTGCCCCGGTCTGGGAGGATCCCACATGCCGCGGAGCAGCTGGACCCGTGGGCCATGGCCGCTGAGCCTGCACATCCGGAGCCTGTTTTCCGCAATGGGAGAGGCCACAGCAGTGAGAGACCCGTGTGTACCGCAAGAAAAGAAAAAAAACTATACTAAAAAAACCCTCCATAAACCAAAAAAAAAAAAACCAGACAGACAGAACCCTAGGACAAATGGTAAAAGCAAAGGTATATACACAAAATCACACACAGAAGCATATGCATACACACTCACAAAAAGAGAAAAAGGGAAAAATATATATATATCATTGCTCCCAAAGTCTACCTCCTGAATTTGGGATGATTTATTGTCTATTCAGGTATTCCACAGATGCGGGGTACATCACGTTGACTGTGGAGATTTAATCCACTGCTCCTGAGTCTGCTGGGACAGATTTCCCTTTGTGTTCTTTGTTTGCACAGCTCCTGGGATTCAGCTTTGGATTTGGCCCTGCCTCTGCATTAGGTTGCTTGAGGACATCTATTCTTCCTTCAGACAGGATTGGGTTAAAGGAGCAGCTGTTTCGGGGGCTCTAGCTCACTCAGGCTGGGGGGAGGGAGGGGTACGGAATGCGGGGCAGTCCTCTGGCGGTAGAGGCCTGTGTAATGTTGCAACAGCCTGAGGCATGCCGTGTGTCCTCCCAGTGAAGTTGTCTGTGGATCACGGGAGCCTGACAGTGGCGAGCTGCACAGGCTCCCGGGAGGAGAGGTGTGGATAGTGACCTGTGCTTGCACACAGGCTTCTTGGTGGCGGCAGCAGCAGTCTTAGCGTCTCATGCCCGTCTCTGGGGTCCGCGCTGGTAACCGCGGCTCGCACCCGTCTTTGGAGCTCCTTTAAGCGGCGCTCTTAATCCCCTCTCCTCGTGCACCCCAAAACAAAGAGGCAAGGAAAAGGCTCTTGCCTCTTCGGCAGTTCCAGACTTTTTCCCGGACTCCCTCCTGGCTGGCTGTGGCGCACTAGCCCCTTTCAGGCTGTGTTCACACAGCCAACCCCAGTCCTCTCCCTGGGATGTGACCTCTGAAGCGCGAGCCTCAGCTCCCAGCCCCGCCTGCCCCGGCGGGCGAGCAGACAAGCCTCTCAGGCTGGTGAGTGCTGGTCGGCACCGATCTCTGTGCGGGAATCTCTCAGCTTTGCCCTCCGCACCCCTGTTGCTGCGCTCTACGCCGTGGCTCCGAAGCTTCCCCGCTCCGCCACCCGCAGTCTCCGCCCGCAAAGGGCTTCCTAGTGTGTGGAAGCCTTTCCTCCTTCACAGCTCCCTCCCACTGGTGCAGGTCCCATCCCTATTCTTTTGTCTCTGTTTTTTCGTTTTTCTTTTGCCCTATCCAGGTATGTAGGGGAGTTTCTTGCCTTTGGGGAGGTCTGAGGTCTTCCGCCAGTGTTCAGTAGGTGTTCTGTAGGAGTTGTTCCACATGTAGATGTATTTCTGATGTATTTGTGGGGAGGAAGCTGATCTCCACATCTTACTCTTCCATCATCTTGAAGCTCCCTCAAATGCACTTTAAATAACCTGCATGTTTACTCTCCTGCCCTCATGATTACTGTTTTTGATATCATATTTTACATCTAATTGTTTTGTGTATCCCTTAACTTCTTATTGTGGATACAGGTAATTTTACTACTTTTGTCTTTTTACCTCCCTGCTAGTTTTGCATATGGACGATTTCCTACCTTTACTGTGTGTTTGCCTTTACTGGTGAGCTTTTCATTTTGTAATTTTCTTGTTTCTAGTTGTGGCCGTTTGTTTTTTGCCTAGAGAAGTTCCTTTAACATTTGTTGTAAAGCTGGTTTGGTGGTGCTGAATTCTTTTAGCTTTTGCTTGTCTGTAAAGCTTTTGATTTCTTAATCAAATCTTAATGAGAGCCTTGCTGGGTAGAGTATTCTTGGTTGTAGGGTTTTTCCCTTTCATCAGTTTAAATATATCATGCCACTCCCTTCTGGCCTGCAGAGTTTCTCCTGAGAAGTCAGCTGGTTTAGATTTTTGGAGTCCCTTGTATGTTATATGTTGCTTTTCCCTTACTGCTTTTGATATTTTCTCTTTATGTTTAATTTTTGTCATTTTGATTACACACACAATTTTTGTCTTGGTGTGTTTCTCTTTGAGTTAATCTTATATGGGACTCTCTGCACTTCCTGGACTTTGGTGCCTATTTTCTTTCCCAGATTAAGGATGTTTTCAGCTATTATCTCCAAATATGTTCTCAGCCCTGGTCTGTCTCTCTTTTCCTTCTGGAACCTCTATAATGCAAATATTAGTGTGCTTCTTGTTGTCCCTGAGGTGTCTCAAACTGTCCTCATTTCTTTTCATTTTTCTATTCAGTGTCAGATATTTCCACTACTGTATTCCAGCTCACTCATCTGTTATTCTGTATCATCCAGTGCACTATTGATTCCTTCTACTGTATTTTTTATTTCAGTTATTGTATTCTTCATGTCTGTCTGGTTGTTGTTTATATTTTCTAACTCTTGGTTTAAAACTTCTACTTCTCACACTGTGTGTCCATTCTCCTCCCGAGTTCTTTGATCATCTTTACGATGATCACTCTGAGCTCTTTCTCAGGTAGATTGCCTGTCTCCACTTCACTTAGTTCTTCTTCTGGGGTTTTATCTTGTTCCTTCGTCTGGAACATATTTCTCTGCTACCTCATTTTGTCTAAGTTGCTATTTGTATTTTTACATCTGTGGTAGGTTAGTTAAGTTTCTTGAATTGGAGAAGTGGCCCTCTGTATTTGTCCTATGTGTCCTAGCAGTGCACTCCCCTCTCATCACTCAAGCTGTATTCTCTAGGGATTCCCCCTAAGATGACTGCGTGGGTCCTTCTGTTGTGGTGAGCTGATTATGTGTGCAGTCTGGTAGGCTTTGTTGGCTCCTAGTCTGGTTGGTATCCAGCCCTGTCTTGAGTGGATCCTGCTGGTTGCTGTTTAGTGGGGCCTTGTCATGAGGTGGCTGGATGCCAAACTCTAGGAGGCCCTGGGCCTATTGCTCCTTCACCAGTGGCTGGAATCAGGGTCCCGAAGACACTGAGGCTGTTGCCCACCCACAAGCAGGTGAAGCCAGATCCTGGGGTTGGTGCCAGACTGCTGGCAGGCCTAGCTGGTACCTGGAGTTTGGCTACAGGGCCCAGGGATCCCAATGTTTGTTTCAGATCATTGGTGGTGGTGGGGCATCCAATTCCTGACACAGTTGGGTATGACGTCTGGGGTGTTCCGAAGGTTGTGTTGGCCTGCTAGTGGTCAGGGCCAGGGCCCACCTGGTCCCAGGGTAAGGTCTGACATGCATTGCAGGACCATAGTTTTCTTGCTTTTGGTGTCTGCCCCCTGGTGTAGAGGCTTGTGCAGAATTCCTGGCTGCTGGGGGTGGGTGGCGGTGCATGCCCACTGGTGGGTGGAACCGGGACTTGGCCCTTAGGTGGGCAGGACCATGTCTAGGGACATGCTGAGAGGTGGCTGTGGGCTCAACAACTCTTTAGGCAGCCTGTCTGCTGATAGGTGAGGCTCTGTTCCCACCTAGTTAGTTGTTTGGCCTGAGGCGTCCCAGCACTGGAGCCTACAGGCTGTTGGGTGGAGCCAGCTCCTGGTGCCAATGATCCAATGTGTCAGTGTTCAAGAAGCCAAATGCTCCTCACTATGTCTGCCACCAGTGCCCATGTCCCTTGGGTAAGCCACATCTGCCCACCCCCACTGCCTCCACTGGAGAGTCCCCAAGACCAGCAGATAGGTCTGGCCCTGGTTTCTATCAAATTACTGCTTTTCCCTGGGTCCCAATGAACATGAGTTTTTGTGTGTGCACTTTTAGAGTGAACTCTATTTCCCCGAGTCCTGTGGGGCTCCTTCAATAAAGCCCCTTGGCCTTCAAAGCCAAATACTCTGGGGGTGTGTCTTCCTGGTGCTGGACCCTGGGCTGAGGATCCTGACATGGGGCTCAGAACTCTCACTCCTGTGGGTGAATATCTGCAATATAATTATTCTCCAGTTTGTGGGTCTCCTGCCTGGGGGGGTATGGGATTTGATTATATCACAAGTTCACCCCTGCTACCCATCTCATTGTGGTTCCTTCTTTATGTCTTTAGTTATAGAAAATCTTTTATAGTAGGTTCCCGCCTTTTTCATCAGTGGTTGTAATGAAGATAGTTATGACTTTGGTGTACTCCTGGGAAGAGTTGAGCTCAGGGTCTTTCTACTCTACCATCTTGGCTGCTCTTCCCCTGGTTTGTATTATGCTTGAGTTCTCTTCTTTTTTGTTTTGTGAATGAATTGTATATTTTTGATTTGTTGTTACTGTGGTTTTCAAGTATGTTAACCCCTCACTATATTACTTCTTTAGACTGCTAGTCATGTACGCTCAAACACATTCTAAAAAAATCTACATTTTCTTACTCACTTCCCCTCCCACACATTGTAGGATTTTGATGTCCTCTTTTATTTTTTTTACATATACGTGTACCTATATGTATAGTTTATATATGTATAATAATATGTATTATTCTTTTCCCATTTATATTATTACAGAGTATTGAGCAGAGTTCCCTGTGCTATATAGTAGGTCCTTGTTGGTTATCTATTTTAAATATAGTAGTGTGTACATGTCAATCCCAAACTTCCAGTCTATCCCCCGACCCTTCCCCTTGGTAACCATAAGTTTGTTCTCTAAGTCTGTGAGTCTGTTTCTGTTTTGTAAATAAGTTCATTTGTATCATTTTCTTTAGATTCCATGTATAACAATATCATATGATATTTGTGTTTCTTTGTCTGACTGACTTCATTTAGTATGATAATCTCCAGGTCCATCCATGTTGCTTCAAATGGTGTTATTTCATTCCTTTTAATGGCTGAGTAATATTTCATTGTAAAAATGTACCACATTTTCTTTATCCATTCATCTGTTGATGGACATTATGTTGCTTCCATGTCTTGGCTATTGTAAACAGCACTGCAATGAACACTGGGGTGCATGTATCCCTTTGAACCATGGTTTTCTCCAGATATATGCCCAGGAGTGAGATTGCTGCATCTTATGGTAGCTCTATTTTTAGTTTTTTAAGGAACCTCAATACTGTTCTCCATAGTGGCTGTACCAATTTACATTCCCACCAACAGTGCAAGAGGGTTCCCTTTTCTCCACACCATCTCCAGCATCTATTGTTTGTAGATTTTTGGATTATGGCCATTCTGACTGGTGTGAAGTAATATCTCATTGTAATTTTGATTTGCATTTCTCTAATGCTTAGCGATGTTGAACGTCTTTTCATGTGCCTCTTGGACATCTGTATGTCTTCTTTGGAGAAATGTCTATTTAGGTCTTCTGCCCATGTTTTGATTGGGTTTTTTGATTTTTGATATTGAGCTGCATGAGCTGTTTGTATATTTTGGAAATTAAGCCCTTGTCATTTGCACTGTTTGCAAATATTTTCTCCCATTCTGTGGGTTGTCTTTTCGTTTTGTTTATGGTTTCCTTTGCTGTGCAAAAACTTTTGACTTTAATTAGGTCCCATTTGTTTATTTTTATTTTCATTAGTGTTGGAGATGGATCAAAAAAATATTTCTGTGATTTATGTCAAAGAGTGTGCTGCTTATGTTTTCCTCTAAGAGTTTTATAGTATCCAGTCCTACACTTAGATCTTTAATCCATTTTGAGTTTATTTTTGTGTATGGTGTTAAAGAATGTTGTAATTTCATTTTTTTTACATGTGGCTGTCCAGTTTTCCCAGCATCATTTATTGAAGAGCCCATCTCTTCTCCATTGTATAGTCTTGCCTCCTTTGTTGTAGATTAATTGACCATAGGTGTGTGGGTTTTTATCTGGGCTTTCTATCCTGTTGCATTGATCTATATGTCTGTTTTTGTGCCAGTACCATGCTGTTTTGAAGACTATAACTTTGTAGTATTGTCTTTAGAGAGCCTGATTCCTCTAGCTCCATTTTTCTTTCTCAAGAATGCTTTGGCTATTTGGGGTCTTTTGTGTCTCCATACATATTTAAGATTTTTTTGTCCTAGTTCTGTGAAAAATGCATTGGTAATTTGATAGGGTTTGCATGAAATCTGTAGATTGCCTTGGGTAGTATAGTCATTTTGACAATATTGATCCATGTAATCTAAGAACATGGTATATCTTTCCATGTGTTTGTGTCATCTTCGATTTCTTTCATCAGCATCTTATAGTTTTTGGAGTACAGGTCTTTTGCCTCCTTAGGTAGGTTTATTCCTAGGTATTCTTTTTTAAATTATTTATTTATTTATGTATTTATGTATTTATTTATTTATTCATTCATTTATTTATTTAGATGTGCTGAGTCTTAGTTGTGGCACACGGGATCTTTGCTGCTGCATCTGGGATCTTTTAGTTGCAGCATGTGGAATATTTAGTTGTGGCATGCGAACTCTTAGTTGCAGCATGTGGGATCTATTTCCCTGATCAGGGATCAAACGTGGGCCCCCTGCATTGGGAGTGTGGAGTCTTTGCCACTGGACCACCAGGGAAGGTCCCCCTGAGTATTCTTTTTGATGCTATGGTAAATGGGATTGTGTCTGTAATATCTCTTTCTGATCTTTTGCTGTTTGTGTATAGAATTGCAACAGATTTCTGTGTATGAATTTTGTATCCTGCACCTTTACCAAATTCATTGATGAGCTCTATTAGTTTCCTGGTAGCATATTTAGGATCTTCTACATATAGTATCATGTCATCTGCAAACAGTAACAGTTTTACTTCTTCTTTTCTAATTTGCATTCCTTTTATTTGTTTTTCTTCTCTGATTGCCGTGGCTAGGACTTCCAAAACTATGTTGAATAAAAGTGACGAGGGTGGGGCTTCCCTGGTGGAGCAGTGGTTAAGAATCCTCCTGCTGATGCAGCAGACACAGGTTCGAGCCCTGGTCTGGGAAGATCCCACATGCCGTGGAGCAACTAAGCCCTTGCACCACAACTACTGAGCCTTAGCTGTAGAACCCGTGAGTCACAACTACTGAGCCCATGTGCCACAACTCCTGAACCCCGCGTGCCTAGAGACCATGCTCCTCAATGAGAGAAGCCACTTCAATGAGAAGCCTGTGCACTGAAACTAAGAGTAGTCCCTGCTCACCGCAACTAGAGAAAGCCTGTGTGCAGCAACAAAGACCCAACGCGGCCAAAAATAAAACATAGTAATAATAAATAGAAGTGGTGAGGGGGGACAGCCTTGTCTTGTTCCTGATCTTAGAGGACTGCTTTCAGGTTTTCATCATTGAGTATGATGTTAGCTCTGGGTTTGTCATATATGGCCTTTTTTATGTTAAGGTATGTTCCCTCTATGCCTACTTTCTGGAGAGTTTTTATCATAAATTGATGTTGAATTCTGTCAAAAGCTTTTTCTGCATCTATTGAGATGGATCATGTAGTTTTTATTCTTCAATTTGTTTATGTGGTGTATCACACGGGTTGATTTGTGGCTATTGAAAAACCCTTCCATCCCTGGGGTAAATTCCACTTGATCTCGGTGTATGATCCTTTTAATGTGTTGTTGGATTTGGTTTGCTAGTATTTTGTTCAGGATTTTTGCACCTATGTTCATCAGTGATGTTGGCCTATAATTTTCTTTTTGTGTGACATCTTTGTCTGGTTTTGGTGTCAGGTTGATGGTGGCCTCATAGAATGAGTTTGGGAGTGTTCCTTCCTCTGCAGTTTTTTGGAATACTTTCAGACAGATAGCTGTTAACTTTTCTCTAAATGTTTGATAGAATTAGCTTGTGAAGCCACCTGGTCCTGGACTTTTGTTTGTTGGGAGTTTTTAAATCTCAGTTTAAATTTTATTACTTTTGATTGGTCTGTTCATATTTTCTATTTCTTCTTGGCTCAGTCTTGGGATATTGTACCTTTCTAAGAATTTGCCCATTTCTTCCAGGATGTCCATTTTATTGGCATATAGTTGCTTACAGTAGTTTCTTATGATCCTTTGTATTTCTGTGGAGTCCAGTGTAACTGCCTTTTCATTTCTGATTTTATTGATTTGAGCCCTCTGTCTTCTTTTCTTGGTGAGTCTGGCTAAATGTCAATTTTGTTTGTCTTTTCAGGGAACCAGTTTACAGTTTCACTGATCTTTTCTATTAAGTCTCTATTTCATTTAATTCTGCTCTGATCTTTACGATTTCTTTCTTTTAACTTTCAGTTTTGTTTGTTCTTATTTCTCTAGTTGCTGTAGGTGTAATGTTAGGTTGTTTCTTTGAGATTTTTCTTGTTTCCTGAGTTAAGATTGTATTGCTATAATCTTCCCTCTTAGAACTGCTTTTGCTGGGTCCCATAGGTTTTGGATTGTCATGCTTTCATTTTCATTTGTCTCTGGGTAATTTTTGATTTCGTCTTTGATTTCTTCAGTGATCCGTTGGTTGTTTAGTCACATATTGTTTAGCCTCCACGTGTTTGTGTGGTTTTTTTTTTTTTTTTTTTACATTTTTTTCGTGTAGTTGATTTCTAATCTCATAGCATTGTGGTCAGAAAAGATGATTGATATGATTTCAATTTTCTTAAATTTACTGAGGCTTGTTTTGTAGCCCAGCATGTGATCAATCCTGGAGAATGTTCCATGTGTACTTGAGAAGAATGTGTATTCTGCTGCTTTCAAATGGAATGTTCTATAAATATCAATTAAGTTCTTCTGGTCTAATGTGCCATTTAAGGCCTGTGTTTCCTTATTTGCTTTCTGCCTGGCTGTCTGTTCTTTGATGAAAGTGCAGTTTTAAAGTCCCCCACTATTATTGTGTTACTGTCAATTTCTCCTTTTATGGCTGTTAGCATTTTCCTTATAATTTAGGTGCTCCTATGTTGGGTGCATACATATTTACAATTGTTATATCTTCTTCTTGAATTGGTCCCTTGATCATTATCTTGTGTCCTTCTTTGTCTCTTGTACCAGTCTTTATTTTAAAGTCTATTTTGTCTGATGCGAGTATTGCTACTCCAGCTTTCTTTTGATTTCCAGTTGCATGGAATACCTTTTTCCATTCTCTCACTTTCAGTTTGTATGTGTCCCTAGATCTGAAGTGGGTCTCTTGTAGACAACATATAAAGACAAGACAAAGGGTTTTGTTTTGTATCCATTCAGCCAGTCAGTGTCTTTTCGTTGGAGCATTTAATCTGTTTATGTTTAAAGTCATTATTGATATGTATGTTCTAATTATTGCCCTTTTGTTAATTGTTTTGCATTTGTTTTTGTAGGTGCTTTTTTCTTCCTTTCCTCTTTTCTTTTGTGATTTGTTGGCTAAATTTAGTGTTGTGTTTGGATTCCTTTTTCTTTTTTTGTGTGTATCTGTTGTATTTTTTTGGTTTGTGGTTACCATCAGGTTTTGGTATAGCAGTCTATATGTAAACAAGGTTGTTTTAAGTTTCTGGTCTGTTAATTTCCAATATCCTGCACTTGTGCTCTCCTCTTCTCACAGTTGCTGGTTTTGATATATTTGTGTGCAGATGATTTCCTACATTTACTATATGTTTGCCTTTACTGGTGAGCTTTTCCACTCATAATTTTCTTGTTTCTAGTTGTGGCCTTTTCTTTTCTGCCTAGAGAAGTTCCTTTAGCATTTGTTGCAAACTGGCCTGGTGGTGTTTGTCTAGCTTTTGCTTATCTGTAAAGCATTTGATGTCTCCATTAAATTTGAACAAGAGCCTTGCTGGGTGGAGTGTTCTTGGTGGTAGGTTCCCTTTCATCACTTTAAATATGTCCTGCCACTGCCATCTGTCCTGCAGAGTTTCTGCCTAGAAATCAGCTGATAACCTTATGGGAATTCCCTTGTATATTATTTGTTGCTTTTCCTTTGTTGCTTTTAATATTTTTTCTTTGTCTTTAATTTTTGTCAATTTGATTTTTATGTGTCTCCACGTGTTCCTCTTTGGGTATATCCTGCCTCAGACTCTCTGCACTTCCTGGACTTGGGTGACTGTTTCCTTTCCCATATTAAGGAAGTTTTCAGCTAGTTTCCCTTCACATATTTTCTCAGGTCCTCTTTCTCCCTTCTCCTTCTTGGACCCCTATAATGCAAATGTTGGTGCATTTACTGTTGTCCCAGAAGTCTCTTAGACTGTCCTCATTTCTTTTCATTCTTTTTTCTTTATTCTGTTCCATGGAAGTGATTGCCGCCATCTGTCTTCCAGTTTACTAATCCATTCTCTGCCTCAGTTATTCTGCTATTGATTCCTTCTAGTGTATTTTTCATTTCATTTATTGTATTGTTCATCTCTGTTTGTTCTTTAGTTCTTCTAAGTCTTTGTCAAACATTTCTTGTATCTCAGTCTATGCCTCCATCCTTTTTCCAAGGTCTTGGATCATCTTTACTATCATTACTCTGAATTCTTTTTCAGGCAGATTGCCTATCTCTGTCTCCACTTCACTTAGTTGTTCTTTTGGGGTTTTATCTTGTTCCCTCATCTGGGACATATTCCTCCGGTGTCTCATTTCATCCAACTTTCTGAGTTTTCTGTTCTGCAGGCTGCAGGTTGTAATTCTTCTTGCTCCTGCCATCTGCCCCCTGGTGGATGAGACTAAGAGGCTTGTGCAGGCTTTCTGGTGGGAGGGACCAGTTCCTGCCCACTGGTGGGCAGGAGCTGGGTCTTGTCCCTCTGAGCAGGGCCGTGTCAAGGGGTATGTTTAGCAGGCTGCTGTGTCCTCAGGAAGACTTTTAAGCAGCCTATCTGCTGATGGGTGGGGCTGTGTTCCTGACCTGTTGGTTGTTTGACCTGAGGTGTCTCACCACTGGAGCCTATAGGTTGTAGGTGGGGCCAGGTCTTGGTGGCCTCCAGGAGGGCTCACACCAGTGAGTATTCCCCAGAGCTATTGCCGCCAGTGTCTTTGTCCCTGCAGTGAGCCACAGCTGTCCCCCCACCTCTGCAGGTAGACCTGGTTCAGTCTCTTATGAGGTCACTGCTTTTTTCCCTGGGTCCAGATGCGCACGAGACCTTTGTGTGCCCTCCAAGAGTGGAGCTTCTCTTTCCCACAGTCCTGTGGAATTCCTGCGGTCAAACCCTGCTGGCCTTCAAAGGCAGATTCTCCAGGGGGCTTCTCCTCCCACTGACAGACCCCCAGGCTGGGGAGCCTGACGTGGGGCTCAAAACTTTCACTCCTGTGGGAGATCCTCTGTGGTATAATTATTTTCCAGTTTGTGGGTCGCCCACCTAGCAGGTATGCGATTTGATATTATCGTGGTTGCTCCCTTCTTACCATCTTGTTGTGGCTGCTTCTTTGTCTTTGGATGTAGGTTTTCTTTTTTGGTAGGTTCCAGCATTTTTTTTATTAGTTTCTGCTTTATAACAAAGTGAATCAGTTATACATATACATCTGTTCCCATATCCCTTCCCTCTGGCGTCTCCCTCCCTCCCACCCTTCCTATCCCACCCCTCCAGGTGGTCACAAAGCACCGAGCTTATCTCCCTGTGCTATGCGGCTGCTTCCCACTATCTATCTACCTTACGTTTGGTACTGTATATATGTCCATGCCTCTCTCTCGCTTTGTCACAACTTACCCTTCCCCCTCCCCATATCCTCAAGTCCATTCTCAAGTAGGTCTGTGTCTTTATTCCTGTTTTACCCCTAGGTTCTTCATGACATTTTTTCCCTTAAATTCCATATATATGTGTTAGCATATGGTATTTGTCTTTCTCTTTCTGACTTACTTCACTCTGTATGACAGACTCTAGGTCTATCCACCTCATTACAATAGCTCAATTTCGTTTCTTTTTATGGCTGAGTAATATTCCATTGTATATATGTGCCACATCTTCTTTATCCATTCATCCAAAGATGGACACTTAGGTTGTTTCCATCTCCGGGCTATTGTGAATAGAGCTGCAGTGAACATTTTGGTACATGTCCCTTTTTGAATTATGGTTTTCTCAGGGTATATGCCTAGTAGTGGGATTGCTGGGTCATATGGTAGTTCTATTTGTAATTTTTTTTTTTTTTTTTTTTTTTTTTTTTGTATTACGTGGGCCTCTCACTGCTGTGGCCTCTCCCGTTGCGGAGCACAGGCTCCGGACGCGCAGGCCCAGCAGCCATGGCTCACGGGCCCAGCCGCTCCGCGGCACGTGGGATCCTCCCAGACCGGGGCACGAACCCGCGTTCCCTGCATCGGCAGGCGGACTCCCAACCACTGCGCCACCAGGGAAGCCCTATTTGTAATTTTTTAAGGAACCTCCATACTGTTCTCCATAGTGGCGGTACCAATTCACATTCCCACCAGCAGTGCAAGAGTGTTCCCTTTTCTCCACACACTCTCCAGCATTTATTGTTTCTAGATTTTTTGATGATGGCCATTCTGACTGGTGTGAGATGATATCTCATTGTAGTTTGGATTTGCATTTCTCTAATGATTAATGATGTTGAGCATTCTTTCATGTGTTTGTTGGCAGTCTGTATATCTTCTTTGGAGAAATGTCTATTTAGGTCTTCTGCCCATTTTTGGATTGGGTTGTTTGTTTTTTTGCTATTGAGCTACATGAGCTGCTTATAAATTTTGTCAGTTATAAATATATAAATCACTTATAAATCCTTTGTCAGTTGCTTCATTTGCAAATATTTTCTCCCATTCTGAGGGTTGTCTTTTGGTCTTATTTATGGTTTCCTTTGCTGTGCAAAAGCTTTGAAGTTCCATTAGGTCCCATTTGTTTATTTTTGTTTTTATTTCCATTTCTCTAGGAGGTGGGTCCAAAAGGATCTTGTTGTGATTTATGTCATAGGCTGTTCTGCCTATGTTTTCCTCTAAGAGTTTGATAGTTTCTGGCCTTACATTTAGGTCTTTAATCCATTTTGAGCTTATTTTTGTGTATGGTGTTAGGGAGTGATCTAATCTCATACTTTTACATGTCCCTGTCCAGTTTTCCCAGCACCACTTATTGAAGAGGCTGTCCTTTCTCCACTGTACATTCCTGCCTCCTTTATCAAAGATAAGGTGACCATATGTGCGTGGGTTTATCTCTGGGCTTTCTATCCTGTTCCATTGATCTATCTTTCTGTTTTTGTGCCAGTACCACACTGTCTTGATTACTGTAGCTTTGTAGTATAGTCTGAAGTCAGGGAGCCTGATTCCTCCAGCTCCGTTTTTCGTTCTCAAGGTTGCTTTGGCTATTCAGGGTCTTTTGTTTTTCAAAACAAATTTTGAAATTTTTTGTTCCAGTTCTGTGAAAAATGCCAGTGGTAGTTTGATAGGGATTGCATTGAATCTGTAGATTGCTTTGGGTAGTAGAGTCATTTTCACAATATTGATTCTTTCAATCCAGGAACATGGTATATCTCTCCATCTATTTGTATCATCTTTAATTTCTTTCATCAGTGTCTTATAATTTTCTGCATACAGGTCTTTTGTCTCCTTAGGTAGGTTTATTCCTAGATATTTTATTCTTTTTGTTGCAATGGTAAATGGGAGTGTTTTCTTGATTTCACTTTCAGATTTTTCATCATCAGTGTACAGGAATGCCAGAGATTTCTGTGCATTGATTTTGTATCCTGCTACTTTACCAAACTCATTGATTAGCTCTAGTAATTTTCTGGTAGCATCTTTAGGATTCTCTATGTATAGTATCATGTCATCTGCAAACAGTGACAGCTTTACTTCTTCTTTTCTGATTTGGATTCCTTTTATTTCCTTTTCTTCTCTGATTGCTGTGGCTAAAACTTCCAAAACTATGTTGAATAAGAGTGGTGAGAGTGGGCAGCCTTGTCTTGTTCCTGATCTTAGTGGAAATGGTTTCAGTTTTTCACCTTTGAGGACGATGTTGGCTGTGGGTTTGTCATATATGGCCTTAATTATGTTGAGGAAAGTTCCCTCTATGCCTACTTTCTGGAGGGTTTTTATCATAAATGGGTGTCGAATTTTGTCAAAAGCTTTCTCTGCATCTATTGAGATGATCATATGGTTTTTCTCCTTCAATTTGTTAATATGGTGTATGACGTTGATTGATTTGCATGTATTGAAGAATCCTTGCATTCCTGGAATAAACCCCACTTGATCATGGTGTATGATCCTTTTAATGTGCTGTTGGATTCTGTTTGCTAGTATTTTGTTGAGGATTTTTGCATCTATGTTCGTCAGTGATATTGGCCTGTAGTTTTCTTTCTTTGTGAGATCCTTGCCTGGTTTTGGTATCAAGGTGATGGTGGCCTCATAGAATGAGTTTGGGAATGTTCCTCCCTCTGCTGTATTTTGGGAGAGTTTGAGAAGGATAGGTGTTAGCTCTTCTCTAAATATTTGATAGAATTCGCCTGTGAAGCCATCTGGTCCTGGGCTTTTGTTTGTTGGAAGATTTTTTATCACAGTTTCAATTTCAGTGCTTGTGATTGGTCTATTCATATTTTCTATTTCTTCCTGATTCAGTCTTGGCTGGTTGTGCATTTCTAAGAATTTGTCCATTTCTTCCAGGTTGTCTATTTTATTGGCATAGAGTTGCTTATAGTAATCTCTCTTGATATTTTGTATTTCTGCAGTGTCAGTTCTTCTCCTTTTTCATTTCTAATTCTATTGATTTGAGTCTTCTCCCTTTTTTTCTTGATGAGTCTGGCTAATGGTTTATCAATTTTGTTTATCTTCTCAAAGAACAAGCTTTTAGTTTTATTGATCTTTGTTATCATTTCCTTCATTTCTTTTTCATTTATTTCTGATCGGATCTTTATGATTTCTTTCCTTCTGCTAACTTTGGGGGATTTTTGTTCTTCTTTCTCTAATTGCTTTAGGTGCAGGGTCAGGTTGCTTACTCGAGATGTTTCCTGTTTCTTAAGGTGGGATTGTATTGCTATAAACTTCCCCTGTAGAACTGCTTTTGCTGCATCCCATAGGTTTTGGGTCATCGTGTCTCCATTGTCATTTGTTTCTAGATATTGTTTTATTTCCTCTTTGATTTCCTCAGTGATCACTTCGTTATTAAGTAGTGTATTGTTTAGTCTCCATGTGTTTGTATTTTTTACAGATCTTTTCTTGTAATTGATATCTAGTCTCATAGCATTGTGGTCAGAAAAGATACTTGATACAATTTCAATTTTCTTAAATTTACCAAGGCTTGATTTGTGACCCAAGGTATGATCTATCCTGGAGAATGTTCCATGAGCACTTGAGAAAAATGTGTATTCTGTTGTTTTTGGATGGAATGTCCTATAAATATCAATTAAGTCCATCTTGTTTAATATATCATTTAAAGCTTGTGTTTCCTTATTTATTTTCATTTTGGATGATCTGTCCATTGGTGAAAGTGGGGTGTTTAAGTCCCCTACTATGAGTGTGTTACTGTCGATTTCCTCTTTTATGGCTGTTAATATTTGCCTTATGTATTGAGGTGCTCCTATGTTGGGTGCATAAATATTTACAATTGTTATATCTTCTTCTTGGATCAATCCCTTGATCATTATGTAGTGTCCTTCTTTGTCTCTTCTAATAGTCTTTATTTTAAAGTCTATTTTGTCTGATATGAGAATTGCTACTCCAGCTTTCTTTTGATTTCCATTTGCATGGAATATCTTTTTCCATCCCCTTACTTTCAATCTGTATGTGTCTCTAGGTCTGAAGTGGGTCTCTTGTAGACAGCATATATATGGGTCTTATTTTTGATCCATTTAACCAATCTGTGTCTTTTGGTGGGAGCATTTAGTCCATTTACATTTAAGGTAATCATCGATATGTATGTTCCTATTCCCATTTTCTTAATTGTTTTGGGTTCGTTATTGTAGGTCTTTTCCTTCTGTTGTGTTTCTTGCCTAGAGAAGTTCCTTTAGCATTTGTTGTAAAGCTGGTTTGGTGGTGCTGAACTCTGTCAGCTTTTGCTTGTCTGTAAACATTTTAATTTCTCCATCAAATCTGAATGAGATTCTTGCTTGGTAGAATAATCTTGGTTGCAGGTTTTTCTCCTTCATCACTTTCAATATGTCCTGCCAGTCCCTTCTGGCTTGCAGAGTTTCTGCTGAAAGATCAGCTGTTAACCTTATGGGGATTCCTTTGTATGTTATTTGTTGTTTTTCCCTTGCTGCTCTTAATATGTTTTTTTTGTGTTTAATTTTTGACAGTTTGATTAATATGTGTCTCGGCGTATTTCTCCTTGGATTTATTCTGTATGAGACTCTCTTTTCCTCCTAGACTTGATTAACTATTTCCTTTCCCATATTAGGGAAGTTTTCAACTATAATCTCTTCAAATATTTTCTCAGTCCCTTTTTCTCTTCTTCTTCTGGAACCCCTAGAATTCGAATGTTGGTGCGTTTAATGTTGTCCCAGAGGTCTCTGAGACTGTCCTCAGTTCTTTTCATTGTTTTCTTTATTTTGCTCTGAAGCAGTTATTTCCACTATTTTATCTTGCACGTCACTTATCCGTTCTTCTGCCTCAGTTATTCTGCTATTGATCCCATCTAGAGTATTTTTAATTTCATTTATTGTGTTTCTAATTGTTGCTTGATTCATCTTTAGTTCTTCTAGGTCCTTGTTAACTGTTTCTTGCATTTTGTCTATTCTATTTCCAAGATTTTGGATCATCTTTACTATCATTATTCTGAATTCTTTTTCAGGTAGACTGCCTATTTCCTCTTCATTTGTTAGGTCTGGTGGGTTTTTATCTTGCTCCTTCACCTGCTGTGTGTTTTTTTGTCTTCTCATTTTGCTTATCTTACTGTGTTTGTGGTCTCCTTTTTGCAGACTGCAGGTTTGTAGTTCCCGTTGTTTTTGATGTCTGTCCCCAGTGGCTAAGGTTGTTTCAGTGGGTTGTGTAGGCTTCCTGTTGGAGGGGACTGGTGCCTGTGTTCTGGTGGATGAGGCTCGATCTTGTTTTTCTGGTGGACAGGTCCACGTCTGGTGGTGTGTTTTGGGGTGTCTGTGGCCTTATTATGTTTTTAGGCAGCCTCTCTGCTAATGGGTGGGGTTGTGTTCCTGTCTTGCTAGTTGCTTGGCATAGGGTGTCCAGCACAGTAGCTTGCTGGTCGTTTAGTGAAGCTGGGTGGTGGTGTTGAGATGGAGATCTCTGGGAGACTTTCGCCGTTTGATATTATGTGGAGCTGGGAGGTCTCTTGTGGACCAGTGTCCTGAACTTGGCTCTCCCACCTCAGAGGCACAGCACTGACTCCTGGCTGCAGCACCAAGAGCCTTTCATCCACCTGGCTCAGAGTAAAAGAGAGAAATAGTAGAAAGAAAGAATTAGTAGAAGTAGAAAGAAAGGAAGGAAAGGAAGGAAGGAAGAAAGAAAGAAAGGAGGGAGGGAGGAAGGAGGGAGGGTAGGAAAAAGAGAAAGAGAGAAGATTAGTAAAATAGAATAAAGTATGATAAAATATAATAGTGTTATTAAAATAAAAAAATAATTATTAAAAAAATTAAAAAAATAATGGACGGATAGAACCCTGGGACAAATGGTGGAAGCAAAGCTATACAGACAAAATCTCACACAGATGCATACACATACACATTCACAAAAAGAGGAAAAGGGGAAAAAATCGTAAATCTTGCTCTCAAAGTCCACCTCCTCAATTTGGGATAATTCGTTGTAAAAAGAGGAAAAGGGGAAAAAATCATAAATCTTGTTCCCAAAGTCCACCTCCTCAATTTGGGATGATTCGTTGTCTATTCATGTATTCCACAGATGCAGGGTACAAGTTGATTGTGGAGCTTTAATCCACTGCTTCTGAGACTGCTGGGAGAGATTTCCCTTTCTCTTCTTTATTTTCACAGCTCCTGGGTCTCAGATTTGGCTTTGGCCCCACCTCTGCGTGTAGGTCGCCGGAGGGCGTCTGTTCTTAGCTCAGACAGGACGGGGTTAAAAGAGCAGCTGCTTCGGGGTCTCTGGCTCACTCAGGCCAGGGGGAGGGAGGGGTACGGAGTGCGGGGCGAGCCTGCAGCGGCAGAAGTCGGCGTGACGTTGCACCAGCCTGAGGCGCGCCTTGCGCTCTCCTGGGGAAGCCGTCCCTGGATTCCGGGACCCCGGCAGTGGCGGGCTGCACAGGCTCCCCGGAAAGGGGGCGTGGACAGTGACCTGCGCTCACACACAGGTCTCTTGGCGGCGGCAGCAGCAGCCCCAGCGTCCCACGCCCGTCTCTGGGGTCTGCGCTTTTAGCCGCGGTTCGCGCCCGTCTCTGGAGCTCCTTTAGGCGGCGCTCTTAATCCCCTCTCCTCGCGCACCAGGAAACAGAGGGAAGAAAAAGTCTCTTGCCTCTTCGGCAGGTCCAGACTTTTTCCCGGACTCCCTCCCGGCCAGCCGTGGTGCACTAACCCCGTCAGGCTGTGTTCACGCCGCCAACCCCAGTCCTCTCCCTGTGCTCTGACTGAAGCCCCGAGCCTCAGCTCCCAGCCCTGCCCGCCCCGGGGGGTGAGCGGACAAGCCTCTCGGGCTGGTGAGTGCCAGTCGGCACCGATCCTCTGTGCGGGAATCTCTCTGCTTTGCCCTCCACACCCCTGTTGCTGTGCTCTCCTCGGCTACTCCGAAGCTTTCCCCCTCCGCCACCCGCAGTCTCCGCCCGCGAAGGGGCTTCCTAGTATGTGGAAACCTTTCCTCCTTCACGGCTCCCTCCCACTGGTGCAGGTCCCGTCCCTATCCTTTTGTCTCTGTTTATTCTTTTTTCTTTTGCCCTACCCAGGTACATGGGGAGTTTCTTGCCTTTTGGGGGTCTGAGGTCTTCTGTCCGTGTTCAGTAGGTGTTCTGTAGGAGTTGTTCCACGTGTGGATGAATTTCTGGTGTATCTGTGGGGAGGAAGGTGATCTCCGCGTCTTACTCTTCCGCCATCTTCCCCCAGGGCCGGTTCCAGCATTTTTTGTTCGTTGGTTGTTCAGCAGTTAGTTGTGATTTTGGTGTTTTCATAAGAAGAGGTGAGCTTATGTCCTTCTACTCTGCCATCTTGTCTCCATCTTTTGATGTCCTCTTTTACATCATCATGTTTATCATTTTGCTGTTCATTGTAGTTACAATTGCTTTCATAATTAAATTTTTGTTTTTCTTAGAAATCTACTGACTTATTTAAGTGATATACTTTCCTATTTAAGTGTTATACTTTCCTATTGTGATTTTCTCTTTCCTATCGAGTCTTCTTTTCTATTTAGAGAAGAGTTTTCAGTATTTATTTTTTTTTTAAAGATAGGCTTAGTGTTACTGTATTCTTTTAGTTTTTGCTTGTCTGAGAAATTCTTTATCTCTCCCTCTATTCTAAATGACAACCTTGCTGGGTAGAGTATCCTAGGTTGCAGGTTTTTTCCTTTCAGGACTTTGAATATATCTTGTCACTCCCTCTGGCCTGTGAAGTTTCTGTAGAGAATGCAGCTGATGGCCTTATGGGGGTTCTCTTGTGACCCTTTGTTTTCTCTTGCTGCCTTTAGAATCCTCTTTTATCTTTAACTTTTGCCATTTTAATTATGCTATGTCTTGGTGTAGGTCTGTTTGGGTTCATCTTGTTTGGGACACTGTGCTTCCTGTACTTGGATATGTTTCTTTCTTTAGGTTCAGGAAGTTTTCAATCATAATTTCTTCAAATATGCTTTCTTTTTAAATTTTATTTATTTATTTATGGTTGCATTGGGTCTTCGTTGCTGCACGTGGGCTTTCTCTAGTTGCAGTGTGCAGGCTTTTCATTGCGGTGGCTTCTCCTGCTGTGGAGCACGGGCTCTAGGCACGGAGGCTTCAGTAGTTGTGGCACGTGGGCTCAGTAGTTGTGGCTTGGCTTCAGTAGTTGTGGCTTGTGGGCTCAGTAGGTGTGGCTCACGGGCTCAGTAGGTGTGGCTCGTGGGCTCTAGAGCACAGGCTCAGTAGTAGTGGCACACAGGCCCAGTTGCTCTGCGGCATGTGGGATCTTCCCAGACCAGGGCTCAAACCCATGTCTCTTGCATTTGGTAGGTGGATTCTTAACCACTGCACCACCAGGGAAGCCCCAGATATGTTTTCTATCCACTTTACTTTTTCTTCTCCTTCTGGGATCCCTATTATGTGTAGATTGGCTTGCTCTAAATTATCCCATAGGTCTTGCATATTGCTTTTTTTTCCCCACTTGCTTTTATGTCTGTTGTTTTGATTGGGTAATTTCCATTAATCTGTTTTTCAGATCATTTATTCATTCTCCTGTGTTATTTAGTTGCTATTTATTCCCTTTAGCTCAGTTTTTGTCTTGGCAAATGAATTTTCATTGGCTCCTCTTTATAGTCTCTAGTTCCTTGTTACAGTGATTTGCATTTCTTTTTCCTTTCCTTTTTAAAAAATTTTTTTTTGGCCAGAACGTGCAGCTTGTGGGATCTCAGTTCCCTGACCAGGAATTGAACCCAGGCCACAGTAGTGAAAGTGCCGAATCATAATCACTAGACCACCAGGGAACTCCCTGAATTTCTATTGATAGCCTTTTTAATTCCTTTAGTATTTTTATTACTTCCTTTTTAAACCTGGGGCCTAGTAGACTGGAGAGGTCTGTTTCATTGTTTATTCTTTCAAGGGAATTCTTTTGTTCTTTAATAATAGAGTAATTGGGAGTAATTCCTCTGCTTTTTCATTTTACTTAGCTTTCTCTGAATTTAGGAGAAACAGTTATCTACTGTGGTCTTGAAGTGCCATTTTTATGTGGGAGTGTCCCTGTGTAGCCTGTGTAAGTCTAATATTTTTGGTGTGAGGGTTGTTTTTGGTATGGATGTCTGCCATATCTTTCCTCAGTGTGTGCTGGCTGTTATCCCCTTGTTAGGGTGTGTGATTGCTGTTGTGGTGACCAGAGCCTGCTCTGGATGTTGAATGAGGCCTCCTCTTTGCTCTGGGGTTGTCACATCCCCGTGGGCGTCAGGGTCTGCTCCCCAGTTGTTGGAATAGAAGCCCTCAGATCCGTTTCAGAGCTGTGGTGTGAGGTAGGCATTACTGGAGCACTCCTGCTGGGAGAGGAGGCACTGAGTATTCCTCCACAGGAGCTGTCCACGTGGAAGTGCACTCTGTGGTGTCATTTGTCACATGTTGTGTGGGCTCACAAAGTACACTGTTGTTGGCACTGCCCTCAGCATTGCCTCAACCCTGGGAATGCAGGAAATAAGTCTGGGTGTCCCTCAGGTACTGTGCTCACAAAGCCTCCAGCCCAGACCCACTGAAGTCTGGTACC
The DNA here is from genome assembly GCF_949752795.1 of Hyperoodon ampullatus. Classification (NCBI taxonomy): domain Eukaryota; kingdom Metazoa; phylum Chordata; class Mammalia; order Artiodactyla; family Ziphiidae; genus Hyperoodon; species Hyperoodon ampullatus. The sequence goes on along the minus strand of NC_136921.1, from coordinate 87,845,337 downwards.
CAGACCTGCTGTAGTCATGCACCTGGACACACAGTGAGAACTACAGTAATCAGCTCACATGCCAGCCCTGTCTCCTTGTGAGTGAACCCACAAAGCCCGCTGCTATTAATGCTGGACCCACCACCACCATGGGAGCACTGGCAATCTGCTTGGATATCCTGCAAGCGCTGAGCTTACAGAGCTACTGGAGGCGTAAAACCCAGGAATTCGCACAGTTGTGGGGAATTGGCTCAGATTTCAGACCCACCTCCGTGTGTGCGCAATCCACAGGTGCTTGCATGCTCCCAGGGCTCAGAGGCAGAGCCATGCCAGCTGTAAGCATGCTGAGAATGGGGCTGCTGTGGCGGGACCCCACCCCTCCTTTCATATGCAGCTTAACAATGGGGTTTTTATGGCAGACCTGGGCTCCATCCTGTGCAAACCCCTCGTTGTGGCCTGGACCACACTCCAGTCCCTTTGGGCTGTGTCTGTGCAGCCAACCCTAGTCCTCTCCCCAGGTCTGCAAAAGGACAACATTGTATGGTTCCATTTAGATGATGTAACTTCCACATCCATGAGTGAAGCAATAGTTTGCAGGGGCTGGGGGGAGGGGGAAGTGGAGAGTTATTATGTAATAGGTAGTTTCAGTTTAGGTTGATGAAAAGCTTTGGAGATGGATAGCAGTGATGGTTGCACAACAGTGTGAATGTACTTCATACCACTGAACTGTGTACTCAAAAATGGTTAGAATGGTATATTTTATGTTATGTGTATTTTACCACAACAAAAAATTAGAAAGTGGCCCAGTGTAGACCAAGCCAGGAGGAAGAAAGGTGTTTGACTCTGTGTGGGTTCTGGGTCTACCACTGCTCTTTAATATTTGCCATTATGCACAATTCCCTCTGCCCTACCTTTTAAGCCTGCATAATAAGTAATTAAGGAATTAAATTTGACACATGTGGCATCCACAGTGAGGTATCATAAAGCAATGGCCCTGCCCCATAAGGGCTGCCATTAGAAATGCAACCCCCTGCCTTAGGCACTTCAGGCTTCCTACTGCTCTGGGGTAAAAGATGAAGCTCCTTAAAAAGGCCTTGCAAGGCTTTGCACACTCTGAGCCCAACTTAGATCTCCAGCACACCTTGAAGCCTGCTCACCCTTGCTCTCTCTGCTCTTCCACAGTGAGCTTTCCACCTTCAGTTCTTCGTGCCGCCAGGGTTGTTTCCTCCTTAGAACATATTCTCTCCTCTCTCTGCTTAGCTAGCATTTTCATCCTTCAGAGTTCAGGTCAACTGTTCCTGCACAGAAAACATTTCCTCACCTCAGATCAGGTTAAATCCTCTTACTACATGTTCTGGCAACCCCACATCCTTTCTTGGAAGTGATTTTTATATTTGTTTGTTTGTTTATTTGATTACTCTTCTGTCTTTCCCAATAGGTGAGAAGCTCTAGGAGAACAGGGATCCTCTAGCTTTTCTCACATTGAATCCTGAGCTCCTAGAGGGCCTGGCACTCACTCATAAGCCCCTCAATCATTACTGGCTAATGAATGAATGAATAGAAAGATAACTAACAATATCAAACTAAGTCAAAGATTCTTCTCCAGTTTATAAGTCATTGATGCTGTGACCTGCCCATCGAATACAGTCTTCTCCATGTAAGACACATAGAGAAAATTAAGATTATTCCACAGCAAGAAATGTAATACATTTTAGATTGACAGCAAAAGGAAAGCTATTCAAGGTAGGGGTTCATTTTTACAACACTGCATATTCTATGTTGATTTTTCAAAAAAAATTATAAGTACAATTTGAAACCAGAATGACACTTCTTTTAAGTTTCTCACACTGGTAGTTATTGATCCTCATTCATATTTCAGAGGAAATATCATTGAATTCAGGAGAAATCTATCTAACCTGCATGGCATTCAAAAATTGCTGGAAAATCTTAGCTCCTGTACACTGTGCCAGTGACCTTGCTAAGCAGGCATGTGAAACAAATGTATAATTTTCTACAGGTGCTTTTGGTAAAAACATTCTTTCTTATGTCTTCCAGCAAACCTCATTATCCTTCTTGTGACCCTGTAGGCATCTCATTTTCTCTTGGCTTGTTTGCAAGTTTTAAAATATTAACTGCATCTCCTGCTTCAGGAAGAGTTGTTTGGCTACTACTCTCTACTTTTACTGTGTGAATTCTTTTACTTCGCCATCAGTACCTTGAATAATGGAGTTTAATGCATTTTCAAAGAAGCCAGACATAATTAAAAATCTCTTATCTTTATTAAGTAAAGCAATAGTTATTCTCATTTGGAAGACCAAGGGGAATATTCATGGGACAATATGTATTAATTTTGAATAATGTGGAAACTATATTAAAATAAGGTCATAAGGGGTCAGTCACCATGGAGTTGGGGGAAAGAAGCTGTCATGTAGGATACCAGCTTTTAAGTAAGATAGGAGTAAGGAAGAGTAAACAAGAGCAAGGATGCCCAAGGGATAGGCTGTCAGCTTAATTTGTCAGCTTTTAAAATTTTCTAAGGAAAGGAAAACTACATAATGGTGGAAAATCATTATATATTATATAAGGGAAACTTTGCAGCTGATATTGAGGTCTATGAGATAGTAAAATGCTGAAAAATAATGACTTCAATAAAATTTATTCAGTGACTTTTTTTTTATTCTCTAGTAAATCCTAGGCTTTGTGTCCAACTCTGGATAGGAGGCGTAATATTGCATAAGACACCACCCCTGTACCTGGGGACCTTGAATGATTACATAAAAGAACACAGAAAGGCATTTGGCTGCCTTAGTGTTTCTCAAAGAGGCCTTTAACTGTGGATGTTAAAAGGGATTACAGGAGGGGCTTCCCTGGTGGCGCAGTGGTTGAGAGTCCGCCTGCCGATGCAGGGGACACGGGTTCGTGCCCCGGTCCGGGAGGATCCCACATGCCGTGGAGCAGCTGGGCCCATGAGCCATGGCTGCTGAGCCTGCGCATCTGGAACCTGTGCTCCGCAACGGGAGAGGCCGCAACAGTGAGAGGCCCGCATACCGCAAAAAAAAGGGGGGGGGATTACAGGAACTTCTCTGGTGGCGCAGTGGTTAAGAATCCACCTGCCAATGCAGGGGACATGGGTTTGAGCCCTGGTCTGGGAAGATCCCACATGCTGCGGAGCAACTAAGCCCAAGTGCCACAACTACTGAGCCTGCACTCTAGAGCCCACGAGCCACAACTACTGAGCCCGCACTCTAGAGCCCACGAGCCACAACTACTGAGCCCGCACGCCTAGAGCCCACGCTCCGCAGCACGAGAAGCCACCGCAATGAGAAGCCCGTGCACTGCAACGAAGAGTAGCCCCCACTCACCGCAACTAGAGTCAGCCCACGCACAGCAATGAAGACCCAACACAGCCAAAAATAAATAAACAAATAAATTTATAAAAGAGATTACAGCAGGACTTCTCAGAGCCTTGAATATGTTAATGAACACTGGGAATCATTTCTAAGGGGGTATATTATATTATCGTTCCCAAATTTTTTGAAGATGTCATCTTGGTTTTGTGTTTTGCTCTGCAATTGTGCGTGTTTTGGGAGGAACAGCTTGTGAACTTGTGAGATTATTTTTTTTAACATCTTTATTGGTGTATAATTGCTTTGCAATGTTGTGTTAGTTTCTGCTGTACAACAAAGTGAATCAGCTATTTGTATACGTATATCCCCATATCCCCTCCCTCCCACCCTCCCTATCCCACCCCTCTTTGTCGTCACAAAGCACCAAGCTGATCACCCCGTGCGATGCAGCTGCTTCCCGCTAGCTATTTTACGTTTGGTAGTGTACATATATCCATGCCACTCTCTCACTTCGTCCCAGCTTACCCTTCCCCCTCCCCCTGTCCTCAAGTCCATTCTCTACTGAACTTGTGAGATTATAGCCTGGAATACACTCTGGAAAATGCTGACATTAAAAAACAGACATGGGTCCGGAAATTAAATAATTTTGGAAAATTTTTCATCAAGTAATATACCAATTGCTTTAATCACCGAGAAATTGTGTAGGACCCATAACAGGCAGCTCTAAAATCTAGTGCCTCTTCATAGCAGCAGTATTCCTAATAGCTGAAAAGTGGCAACCACCGAAATGTCCATTAATTGATAAATGGGCAAACAACATGTTGTATATCCATATCATGGAATATTATTCAGCCATAAAAAGGAATGGAGTACTGATACCTGCTACAATGTGGATGGACCTTGAAAACATTACGCCAAGTGAAAGAAACCAGACACAAAAGGCTCCATATTATATGATTCCATTTAAACAAAATGTCCGGAATAGGTAAATCCACAGAGACAGAAAGCAGATTAATGGTTTCCAAGGACTGGTGGGAGTTGAAAATGAGGAGTGGCTGCTAATGGGTATGGGTTTTATTTAAGGGATAAGGAGAACATTCTGGAATTATATAGTGATGATGGTTGAACAATCTTATGAATATATTAAAAACCACCAAACTGTACACTTTAAAAAGGTGACTTTTAGAGTATGTGAATTTTATTTCAATTAAAAGAAATCCAGGATCCCATCATACCAAATGGTTATCTCTCCCATATTATAGGAATTGAGAACAACACACCTTTTCTTGTCACAATTATATTTAATGAAGATAGTAGCTGTTATTTACATAAGATATACATACATACAATTCCTACACATTAAATGTAGCCTAATTGTGAAAACAGGAAAAAATGTACTCCAAAATTACATACTAAATAAAATAAATAAAAAGTAATTATTTGGCACAATATCTATCATGTAGCAAATAAATAACTCTATACCATTGATTGAACTATTTACAATCTATTTGAAAGTGCAAAACAATTGCTGAAAATTAAAATATCTGTGATAACATTTAAGTCCAGAAAATATGTGGGTTTTTTAAATCAGTAACAATAATTAGCCAATAGTAAAGGTTTTTATAATGCCCAGGAAAATAATTTTGAAAAATGTTTTCTGAATATTGTGCTCTTTTGAAGTATCTTTTTTTTTTTTTTTAATCTTAACACTAGCAATTTTAAGAACCTTGGAGTTTCTCAGTGGAATTCTTATATATGTACTCCTGATTTGTAAGTTTAAAAAAGTTACATTGTAAACATAAATATTATTCTATATGTCATTCAGAAATTACAGACCAGTCCTCCCTAAATTAATTACATAAGCAGACAGAATGTTTTATAGTAATGTGGTCAGGTACAATTCCTTCAGAGGTAAGACTATGAAGATGGAAGAATATAGTCTCTAATTTGGAGTTACACGGATTCCTCAACACCTTCCAAAAACTCCATGCTCAAATCAAAATGTTGAGTTAGAAATTATGAAACTATACCACCAATGATGCAGCCAAATCAATACCATTTGTAGCACATCTCGTCCTGTAAACACTCCTAGAAAAAAATATCAGGAGCTTGATACTTCTCTTGACAATGATATTTCTACCATGCTCTTCATGTTGGTCTTATTTTATGTTTCAGCAAAGAAGATGGCACAACTGGAAATAAAACACGGTGACTACAAACGGGGGATTCCTAAGCTAGTGTGTGCAAGCTGTATGCAAGTCAAAGAATTTCTTCTTTTGTCATGACGCTGGTAAGCTGAATGCAGCACTGAGATGTCTCAGGATGGGTTTTTGCTTGTTTTATAGAATTCTCTAGTGACAATACAGTCATTACTAGCATACATGGCATTTCTGAAAGATTGTGGACTGGAGGCAAACCGTTGTTCTGAGCACTTTAAATGTCTATGGTCGACGAGGCTCTAATCTGTGTGACATCTGTGATAAAGTTCTCTGGTTGTCAATCACATTTAATTGTCGTACATAACTCCGGACATCCTGATGGTTTTTATTAGCCTGAGCTGCATCAGGATCTGTTGAAAGAGAAAGGAGCAGGATTAGCATTGCATAATATATGCATATAAGATACAGCTTTATTTACTCCAACTTTTTCATTTATCATGAATTCCTGGGTTCCATCAAGACCTTTCAACACGCTATATTCATTGAAATGTTTCTACTTGGATGTTCCATCTCCTCCCTCCCACCCTATTCTTCCCTGGAATCACATATTTTGATCATTTTCCTTTGCATTACATATTGTAAAAAAAAAAAAAAAAAAGGCACCAAATAAAAGTGAAAGCATCGCCTGACAGCCCTGGTTATACATTAAAATTGTTTGCCCTTGCCATCCCACCTGTGTCTCACACTCCCTTTGATCCAGATGAGGACTAATGGCAAAAAGACATAGTTTTCATTAGCTCCTAACAAAAGCACTTAACACCTGGGCTGAACTGAAGCAAGCGAGACTAGTAAGTCCGACTCCCCTAATTACTTGCATACAATATACGGCATTACTGCATAGATTGTGTGTTCTTAGAGACTGTCCATACTCAGAAAAAAAAAAGAAAAATCAACTCGGGCTGAAGGCATGACTTCTGCCAGACCTTCAATTCTCTGACGCTATTTGTTCTGAAATCCCAATTACCATTCTATTCTCATCCACTTCCCAAAGCACTCGAGCAGCAGAGCTATCTGAAGTTAACCAATTTCCCTAAAACTAGGCTGAAAGAAGAATCAAATGCTCAGATCCCTACACAGGGAATAGACATGAATGAGGAAGGCCATTGGACAGTGGTGAACTGGAAACACAGTTCCCTTCAGAAGTGACTACTCAGCTCTTGCATGCTGATGCCATGTGGGAATCTGCACCCTGAGTTGCTGGATCTTCCTATTTTTCTAGAGAAATGAGAAATCTGGATTTCTTCCCTGGGAATCCTTCCATTTGTGAATGGTGACATTATTTCACAATAAAAGGGAAAAAAAGCTCCGTTTAGATCCAACACCTTGGCCATGGTCCATGGGCAGCCTCTGCCCTGTGGATCCCTGGTGTGGGACACTGGGAGTGGCCAAGCCAGCCTGGACTCTGGACCAGTGTTCTTTCCGCCATAGCACACTGCCTTCTGCAGTCCATCTGTTCTCTTTAGATCCACACACCACTCCCAAAGACAATTAGAATGCCATCTGCATGAGGGGCGAAGGGGAGTGCTGCAGGTCTGAACACAGAAAAGCAGAGAAAAGATACAAAGGCCCCCACTCGCTCTAAGAAGAAACTCATCAGTATAATTATCACATATAAATAATACCACAGTGTTTAATTTCCTCACTTGTCACTGGCTGTGTACTCTACATTTACAATATACTGTAATTACATTGTACATATTCCCACAATGTTTATGAATCTATTCTTATAGCTTTATCTATAGATTTTTGACTTCAGAGCTAAGCAGCTGTTGTTTACCAGCAGTTACTGATAACTTCAACAATTGCAGTGGAGATTTGTATAGATAAAATTTCCCCCCATGACTCTAGGAGATATAGGAGAATGTAGGATTTACTTCCAAAGAAGTTTATAGAACAAAATATATTCTATCTTGGTTCTTCTCTGGTTCTTGGACCTCATGGAGAACCTTCTCAAGGCTTTGAACCCTCTTAGGCACACAGCATTTGTGTTCAATTTCAGGAGTTTCCTAGAACCCCCTGAAGGGCCATGGATTCTAGGTTATAAACCTTTGTTGTGTAGACTGGCATCACTTATCTGTTCTCATACTCACTTGTATAACTGCCTTATGATCATGTCTTTATACATATAGTAAATCACTAGACGAAGAGATAGGAGAGACTTTAATTCTGGCAGAATCCACATAAGATCGGTTGATGAGGTGCAAGGCTGCACCTTTTGGAAGGAAGAGGAGGCATAATCATTTGAATCAATTTTTTAAAGATCTTGCTCCCCGAGTCAAGACTATTTTTCTAGATTTCTGCCCCACCCCCGGGCATTAAAAAATGAATGTTTAGCAGTTCTGGTATCCTCTGTTAGCAGACCCTCGCTTTGGGCCAGTCCTGTGCTAGGAAGAGCAAAGATAGCTCTGACGAATAAAACAAGAAGCTTTTAGTCTCTGAGCACTAGGTTTATTGGAGGGGATGGTACTGGTAGCCTTGCAGTCATGTCCATGTCAAATTATCATGTTAACTTAATGAGCCCAATGACTTCAATGACTCATACAATGAAGTTAGTAGCACAAAACTTTACAGGGGCTACCTTCTCACTCCCAGACCAGCTGGAGGGAGCCAAAGCTCCAGCCCCTATCTGAAGTCCCAGTCCAGAGGAGACAGTAGCACTGGCCTGGCAGGGTGATCTGCTGCGACCATGCAACTTAACTCCCAACAGTTTAAACTTGCTATTTATTATCAGTGACGGTTTTATATTAAAGCATTGTATTATACCAGTTTTTGTACAGATTTAAGAAAAGCACCTTAATTCACCTAGAAATACTAGAAATATAATATGAATTCCTGCTATGGGACCTTTCACAAATGTGCTTATAGACATTAATGCCTTCTCGCAACACCCCAAGAGACAATAAATATTATCTTTCCCAGTTTATAAACGACAGAATGAGTCATTACGAGTTGATGTGAGTTTCTCAACATGAAGCAGTGAGTCATAAAGAGAGTTGGTTAGAGTCAGGATTTGTTGGCAATCATGCCTTAGTTGTCTATCCATTCTGGAAAGAGCAGATGAATTCTCTAAATTCATTCATAAAATAATATTCTTATGGTTATTTTAAATGCAAGGCCCCTATCCCATGGGATTCATGGTCCAAAGTGTCTCTGACACCATCAAATATTGTCCAGACTTCTAGAATGTCTCAGTAGCCTCACTGAGAAGGACTTAGCCACCAAGATCCATATTGCAGCAGCATTAACTTACTGAAGGGTTGGCTCCTGCAGTATCTCACCGTTCTGGCAGTATTTGCAATCATGCGCTAAAAAGAAGAAAAAGAAAAACTGAAATGCAGGTAAACTTAGTGTAGAATCCAAAAAAGAAAACAAGCCATTATTTATTTCAGCAATACCTGGGACCACGAGGAACAGCAGGTTCTGAGATGTGCATTATCTGGAGGCAACTGGTTGACGTATAACCTGTTTAATCACTTGAAAGAGGCACCCACCCCCGCATGCCCCCCTCCCACGCATACAAGGTATTTGTCAGGTGAGGAATACTAGTGGCATAACTCTCCTCTAACTGCTTGTTCCTCAAGACGTAAAAAGCAGGCTGTTGTTCCTGAGAAATGGACCTTACTCCTCAGGACTAGTTTTTACCATCCTTTCTTGAGGTCACTGTGGATTTGCAAGAGAATTTGTAACTATTCTAGATCTGGAGAATGGTTAGCTTGTCAAGTTCCTCACAGTAAACAGGACTCAATAATGAGGTGTTTGATGATATTGATGGAACAATCATAGATATTCTATCGCCACATTTTTCCTATACACTATGCATTATTAACCTTTCTCATCTTCCAGCAAAAGTGTGTTTTAATGTTCACCTTAATTATGTGATTCCCTCCCTCCTTCCTTCTTCATCCTTCCTGATTATAACACTAACACATGCATATTTTAGAATAACGTTTCAGACAGTAACTTCAGTTATATTTTGGTACATTTCCTTCTAATACTTTAAAAAATACATAAGCATGTTTTTCAAAAAATGGAAGTCATAACATACATGTTTGTTTTGATCTGAATCTTTTCATATGGCATTATGGCTCTTTTCCATGCCATTTGCATTTTAAAATCCTTTTTAAATAAGCAGGTATTCAGTCATGTGGATGGATCATAATTTATTTAACCTTTGTTAATTTTGTCATTAAGCGATCTCAATTTCTAAGTTTTGGTTGCCATAAAAACTTATAAGGAAACCTTTTGAACTGCGCTCAACTTAGTTAAAAACAAAAAAAGAAAGAAGGAAAGAAATGAAGGACAAGAAACATAAGGAAAAATATCAGTGAGACTGAAGCACTGTTTCTGGGGCACCATGTACATTTCTTGCTCGTCGTATTTTAAGGGTAACTGTGTAACATCTCAGGACACGGGGGCCCCCAGTAACTGTGTAACGTCTCAGGACACGGGGACCCCCAGTCTCTGTGTAACATCTCAGGACACTTTTGCTCTCAAGGTGGTCCGCAGAGATGGTGGATTAATTCTAACACTGGCAGAAAATCTGTTAAGGCTCCAGCCAGGAAAAGAGACTTTCTAATCTCTGAGTGGCTATTTAATTCCAGTCCTTGCTTTTTTCTCTCCTGGAACCTTGGCTTGCCAAAATACAGAAAATGGCTCTGAGAAAACTGATGTACTGTTAAAAGAAAAAAAAAATCAACTTATTTGGCAGGGAAATATTTTCATAGAAGAGTTGGAACTTTACAAATATATGCAGGTGAACATTCATAATACCTCACTAAATACTACTGCTCTGAGGCCTCTGGCATGCGTGAGGTGACATCTGTCTGCACTGGGTAATTTCTCATACACAAAGAGGCACTTGGAAAAGTTAGAACTTCACTTTCATAAAGGTTCCTGCAAACCAGCACGTCCGTTGATCAGCATGAGAAATATATTACAAATACCTCCAAGAAAATGTAACATACAGTGTATAATTAGCCTCTGATATATGGAGCCCTGAAATAAACAGTAACTACGATAATTTTCCTGCTAATTTGCTTTAAGTTGTTTTTTCACTTCTCCAAAGGCTTTGTATCTGAAGGGCACAAGTATATTCCATGTAGAATTATTGTAATTCTTCAGATATTGAATGGAGTGTAATTACTGAAAACCCTGGGAAATGCTGCCAGTATGCCCCTCCAAAGAATAATAAAACAATTAGCAGGGGTCAGAAACCTCTTCCTATACCATTTTGTAGGGAGTAATTGTTCTGCTTTTTAGTTTTGAAAGCTAAAACATTTCATTCTGACTTTCGTTTTGGACTGCTCTTTACAGCTATACTCTGAGGCTTCATAATTTTTAGCTCATTATGTAGTTTAAAACGTGAGAACAATTGTTTAAATCAGTAATTTCCAGCTCTGGAGTTCATTCTACCTTTCTAAATCTTTGATTAATTTTAACAATGGTTTTAATTTTGACGTATCCCTTTTAATTGTACTCAAAGATAACTTCAGTTTAACTTTGCAATCCAAATCTGGCTTTGCAGTGAGGCCCATTCTTTCCCTTTGAGATGGCTGCACAATAATGTAATATGTAAACCCTTAGCAACAGCACCCGGACTCCACTAGCACTGCTGGTCAGTGCAGTTACAGAATGCTTTCACAAGGCCAAAGAAGGGTTAACTTGATATTTCTAACCTCACCCTCTTTTGCACCCACTGACACATGCAATATTTAATATGCTGCTAACAGCTACAAGGTGCTTTCCTGGGGCTGCAGAAGGAGACTTCAGAAGGCCCCTTATTCATTTGTCTCCAGGGGGCCTAAGGCCATCAAAGCCTGCCTACAAATAATGGCTCCCCACTGTTTAAAGGCATCAGCAACGAGGAGCTCATCCCTATCCCCCTTTGCTTTTCACCCCACTAATCCTAGTTCTGAGCTCTGGAGCCACAACACATGTGTTTAGTTCCGCTCTAACGGGACAGTTCTTCAAATACTTGAAGACAGCTATCACGGACATCTCTTCACCCCCAAGTCTTTTTGGTTCAGCCTAAATTTTCCCACTTTCTTCAGCAGTTTCTCACAAGTTTCAAGTATCTTGTAGATAGTGTCTAGCGTGGTGCCCTACCCTAAGCAAATCACAGAGTGCAGAAGAAACACGATTTTCCTTCCTTGATCTAGATGATGCTACACATCGAAGTCCACGATTTTAAAAAAGCCACACTGCTGACATCTGAACTTATAGTGAATTAAACCTCTCAGCCCTCTTCACTGAGCTTCCTTCTCTATAGATGTGCAGATGGTTTCTTGGAGCAAAGTGGAGGATTTTGCATTTATCTCCACTAAGAGCCATCCAGTTAGTCTTTCTATTCTTCTGCAGGCTTAAGCCTCACATGTCATTTCTGACAGCAGATGACTGTTTATTCATTGCTGTTCCCAGTGAGGGTTGGCAGAAACTAAGGTTAAAAGACATAGGCTTTATTATCCAACTGCCACAGCAGGGATGAAGCCAAAAGTTATACCCTAGGCTTCGTGGCGCTGCCAGAGCACGCTGGCCTGCCTGGAGCAGGCCAGGCAACTTTCCTACCATGCCAGGCCAGTGGGAAAATACCTGATCACTCCAAAGCAGAGCTTCTCATCTTTTTTCTTTTCCCATCCCAGCAAACCTGAGGTTATGGCACACTCCTATTAGTAACTGGCTTGTTAAAACAGTGATTTGTAATTCAGGGGCAAGGTGAGGGGACTGTGTTCCTTTAGAAGGCACCTGAATCAGTGCAGGTGGGCAGTGTGAGCCCCTCTTCACACCTGACTTGACTCTGATACAGCCCCACCCCCTGCTGGGAAGCCCCACCTTAGGGTCTGCTCGTCAGCCTGCCCTGGAGGATGCTAGCCAAGAAAGTGGTCCACAGTTAGAATGCCAGGCTTCCCCTTGGGAATCCACATTCCAAATTTCCCACAGCCACCACTTTCCTTGGGACTAATTCAAAGTACAGGTTTTCAGAGCTTATTTGCAAGAATTAATATGTTCATACAGTTTTTCATCTACAGGGCTGAGAGGTGGACCCAACTGAAAGCTGATGAATCTCCCTCTGGACGTGAACTCACACAGGGAAGCTCAGAAAGCAAAAATAAGGTAGCAAGAGAAGGCTTCTGTATAACTACCCTCAGGTATTTATTTCTTCTTCTTCTTCTTTTTTTTTCTTCAGTGTTTATGTATTTATTTGGAAGTAATGTCAAACTTCCAGAAAATTCGCAAGAGGAGTCCAAAGAGCTCGCGTACAACCTGGAGAATGACTCTAAACAAGAACAGCCATTTTAAGGGCACTTCCCAGGCGTTGGGCCTGTCCTATTCGGCAGCTCACCGGGACAGCTGACCAATGTGAGAGTCTGATCTGGATGAAGGCATAGACAGTGCATGCCCAATGACACTGTGTCAGGTATTTCTTTCTTTATCGAGCTGAAAACAGAGCGACTCAGAAGCAGATGTCCTGCCTGGGGCCTGAGTTGCAGAGTGACCAGCACAAAGATGCTGTCCAGAGAGGGAGTGGCCAGCTGTACGCACTTGAGCCCGGCCCAGGAGAGAGGCCCTGAGGCTGTGGTCCCAAACACAAATCTCCCTCAAGCTCGGATGCAAGTAATTCCTTCTCCTTGAATCCAATGAGGGGTCAGAGGGGGCTCTTCTCAGAGGGGGTCCTCGGGGCCCAGGCCTCCCCATTTACCTTCTGTGGCACCCTCCCCTTAGGGGCAGGCTGGCCACCTTACACCTTCATTCACTACTATCCAGATGGTCGATGACCCGCCAGACCTCCCCAGCCGTCTCTGGCTTTTCTGGCCAGCTCTGTACAGACTCTTGTGCCCCGTCTAAGCTCTCCTGTCCCTGAAGAGGAGTGGACTTTTATGTCTGTTTTTCAAGTTCAGGCCAGCAGGCCCTCCAGGCAACACCACCGTGCACTGTTCCTCTCCCAACCTCCTACGCACAGCCAGCTGCCAGACGAGCCTGCCTCTTCTTAGGCCACGCCCTCTCTCTGCTCCAAGTCCCTTGAGAAGGTGCTCCCAGATGTCAGGCGTCTTCCGAACGCCTGCCCTCAGAGGTTTTTGTCTTTCCTTCTGTTGCCCCTTGAGATCTTTGCCCTCCTTGTTCTTAACGTTTGTAAATTGCTTTTTCTTTTCTTCTCTCTGCCCCTGCTCATTGGACTCTGCCCCCGTCCATATACCTATCAAATCTAGGATCTCAGTCAACTACTCCCTGCTTACCATGTGTAAAACCACATTCACACCATTCTGGTTATTTCACTCAGACCCTCATATATTTGGGACAAGAATTTTTTTCCACATGTATATCCAGAAATGTATCTGTCTCTCACCTGCAAAGACTGTGCCCATGACAGCAACCAAGTGGAATTAAAGGCAAGGTGAGGACCAGAGATAAAAGATAAAATGGCCCAGGAGCTGAGACAGTCTTCGCCGTATGTATCCCTGAGGAAGAACCCCAGCCCCTGTTCTGGCATATCGATCTTTAATATCCAAGAGGTGAGTGACATACAGATACAAGCATGTAACAGGCATGATGCTCATGGTATATTGTACATACGATGGCCATGGGGACATGGCAGCTCAGGTGTCTGTGCAGGCGCTTGCAGAATATTGTGCATCTCTGCATGCAGGGAAGGACACTGAAGGACTGACACAATTAGCGCCACAGGGAGGCGGGTGGACAGAACAGTGTCCAGTGAGGAACAGAAAGCTAAGGGAGCCATTTTGCATAAGGTTTCGGTAACATAAAATGCTTGGGACATTCTGCTTAGTCAGATTTTCTAATAAAATAGAAAATGTTTTTGGATTAAATCTTTGTTACACAAATTCCTTTATAAATGCTTTAGTGTACTGTCCTATCTCACTAAGTCCAACACCGGAATATAATTGGGTTATTCTTTTACTCAACAAATACTTTTACTCAAGTATTTCTTGCATACTTATTATATGCCAGACAGCTTTTGGGGTGCTAGAGAAACCAAACGGATAAGATACTTGGTCTAGGACATTTACATTCAGAAGACAGGGAATGAAGAGGCAATAAAGATCATCTTAGAATGTGAAACCAGCTGTCAAAGCAAGGTTATCTGTTGAGATCCAGCTGTCTGGCAAGGTGTGGATGGTAGAAGAATATTTGAAGGATGGTCAGGGAAGACTACTCGGAGGAGGGACACATGAGCTGAGACCTGAATGATGTGAAAGTGTCAGACTGGTGAAGACTGAAGGAAGACAGTTTTGGGCAAAGGTAACAGCTAGTGCAAAGGCCCTGAGGCAGAAAGGAAAAGAAAGAAGGTTGGTCTCACCAACTTGGACTGAATACAGCGTAGATGAAGTGTGAGATGAGGCTGGATGGGGACTCAGGGTAACAAGTCTGGATTTGATTATATTATATTGTATTTAACACGGTTTTATTTTCCTCTGATACAGGAAATTACCTCTCTTTGCGTTTTGCTCTTTCACATCTTTTTTTAAATTGAAGTATAGTTGATTTACAATATTGTTTGTTTCACGTATACATCAAAGTGATTCGGTTATGTATATATATGTAAATACCTATATTCTTTTTTTTCAACTATAGTTTATTACAAGATATTGAATATAGTTCCCTGTGCTATACAGTAAATCTTTGTTGTTTATCTTTTTTAGTGTGCATCTGTTAATCCCAAACTCCCAATTTATTCCTCCCCCAACCCTGCTTCCCCATTGGTAACCATAAGTTTGTTTTCTATGTCTGTGAGTCTGTTTCTGTTTTGTAAGTAAGTTCATTTGTATCATTTTTTTAGATCATTTTTTTAGATTCCACATATAAGTGATATCATATGATATTTGTCTTTGTCTGGCTTACTTCACTTAGTATGATAATCTCTAGGTCCATCCATGGCAAATGGCATTAATTTATTCTTTTTTATGGCTGAGTAATATTCTATTATATATATATATAATATTTTATTTATCTGTATATACCACATCTGCTTTATCCATTTATCTGTCAGTGGATATTTAGGTTGCCTCCATGTTTTCGCTATTGTAAATAGTGCTGTTATGAACACTGGGGTGCGTGTATCTCTTCTAATTAGTGTTCATCTTTTCTGGATATATGCCCAGAAGTGGGATTGCTGGATCATATGGTAGCTCTATTAGTTTTTTAAGGAACTCCATACTGTTCTCCATAGTGGTTGTACAAATTTACATTCCCACCAACAGTGTAGGAGGGTTCCCTCTTTTCCACACCCTCTCCAGCAGTTATTTGTAGACTTTTTGATGAAGGCCATTCTGACCAGTGTGAGGTGGTACCTCATTGTAGTTTTGATTTGCATTTCTCTAATAATTAGCAATGTTGAGCATCTTTTCATGTGCTTGTTAGCCATCTGTATGTCTTTCTTGGAGAAACATCTATTTAGGTCTTCTGCCCATGTTTTGATCAGGTTGTTTTTCGGTTATTGAGTTGTATGAGTGGTTTGTATATTTTGGAAATTAAGCCCTTGTTGTTTGCATCGTTTGCAAGTATTTTCTCCCATTCCATAAGTTGTCTTTTCATTTTGTTTATGGTTTCCTTTGCTGGGCAAAAGGTTATAAGTTTGATTATGTCCCGTTTGTTTATTTTTGCTTTTTCTATTGCCTTGGGAGACTGACCTAAGAAAATATTGCTACGATTTATGTCAGAGAATGTTTTGCCTATGTTCTCTTCTAGGAATTTTATGGTGTCATGCCTTATATTTAAGTCTTTAAGCCATTTTGAATTTACTTTTCTGTATGGTGTGAGGGAGTGTTCTAACTTCATTGATCTATATGTGGCTGCCCCACTTTCCTAACACAACTTGCTGTAGAGGCTGTCTTTTCTCTGTTTTGACATCTCTTTTATTACTGTTTTGAACTAGTTTATACCCTTTATTGATTTTTAATACTTCATGTGTTTATGTTTTATTTTCTTAACTGCATATAATCTCCTAAAAGCCAAGGACTACTTTTTGGATTCCTTTATGTTTCCTAGCAAAATTCTTTGCCTAGACACTCTACACATATTTAATTGCTTTGAAAAAACATACCCTTTGGAAAATCTGCATTTAGCCCAGTTCATGTGTTCTATATAAAGAAGTAAACTTTCGAAGTCCTTTGGTAGATTTCTATTGTGTTGGAAAGGTCTGGGAATTGGGTGGATTTGAACACTTAAAGATTTTTATTTGGAGATTCTTTTTTCCATAGCTTGATATAAGTCCAGGGCTCTAACCGTGAATCTTGTACTGTTATTGATGATAGAAGACAAGTTGTTGCTAATAATGTAACGGCATGATTAGTGATACAGAAATATAAGGGTTCAAAACATTGCTCTTCCTTTATGAATTAGCTTCTATTACTGTTTCCAGAAGTATAGAAGTTTGCCTTAGGCTTCTCTTTCCAAATAAAATGACTATCTTAAAATAATATTCATAAATAAATCCACCTAAATATGGGTGTGTCTGAAATAGAACCAACCTCCTAATACAGCAGTAACTGTGGCTATCAGCATGCTTCGTGCAGCCTGGGGTAGTGGCAGCCGGCCAGCATATTATCCTCTGATCCATTGCTAGTCTACTTCCTAAATGTTATAAATATTCATGTATGCCATAGAAAGCTACAAAGGGCTTTATTCAAACATTTTTTTGAATATTCCTTTATGTTCCCCCCAAAGGAAAGAATGTCTGCTTTTTTTTTTTTTGGCATAAGGATCAGAGTGTGAATTCTCTTTTGTTCATACTCATAAATCCTGAAAACCAATATGCAACAAATTCTCTAATCCTCATTTCATACCTCAAGGGTGAAGAGGTTCAAAATAAAAATACTTAGGGTTGGCATGGTAGTTCACTGTGACTGTGCAATGTTGCCACCAAGAAAAGACATCTGTGTTCCCGACTACCCTGGTGACTTCTGCCCCTGGCAGGGGCTCCCTCAGGGGATACAGCCTACCAGCCCCACAAAGGCTGCCAGCTCTGCTTACCACCTTGGTGAGCATGATGAATGACTGGGAAGCTGCACGGACATGAACCTGAAAAGGGAGACAGACACATCCTTCCCCAGGAATGCAGTAATAACACCAGCCACTAGTGGGAGTTGTAAGTGGTGGTGGTATGGGGGCACGGGTGGGCTAGTTTATGGGGAGAAAAGGTTGGAAAGTTGGCAACAAGTGCCAGGTGGCCTAAGCCCGGTTTAAAGAACATAACCAAATCTTTTTGAAATTCCAGTTCATTTTTCAGTAACACCTAATTCATGGAAGGGTAACTGTAAAATCCAACTTTCTCATGGTGTGATTTATCAAATGAAGTAAAATTGATCACTGCTGGAGCAGAGAACTTAACAGTATTCTTTCAGTATCCTGTCTCTCCTTTTCTTTCATAGTGATAGAACCCCCCTAATTTTGAGTGGGGCACATAGATACCCAAAATAAGGACTACATATTCTAACTTTCTTTTCATGGGACTAAGTTTCTTCTGGCCAATAACATGTGAGCCAAGGGGTGAGTGCGATTCCAGGTCACATCCTTACATGAAAGAAGCAGGTCTTCACGTTTTTCCTTTTCCCTACCCTCTAGCTGAAATGGCGGTGGTCCACCATCTTGGACCATGTGGATGGTGAAATGGCAAGACAGGAGAAGGCTGGACCCCGACTGCTTCCTGGAGCAGAGCTTCCATACTTGGACATTTAAGTGCGAAAGGAATAGACTTATCTTGCTTAAGCCATGGCTACTTAGGTTTCCACTGTTGCAGCTGAACTGCTGTCTGAGCTCTACAGTTGCTTTCAATCGAAAGTGGACTTTCTCAGAGCAGGATGTGAAGGACCTCTCTCCTCACTGACAGGCATGTCAGAATCCACTGCTGTGGGCACGAAGTACAGAAACAGGGAAGGGGAACTCCCTGAACATCCACTGAATACGATCTTGACTCTTCCTTCCCAGGTTACGGATGAGACACACCAAGACCTAAAAACCCAGGTAAATCAGCTTTCATCCTCCTTGACAGATAGTTCTGCTGTTCTTGTTTGTTCTGTTAACTTTAACAATCAAAAGTTCTAAAGCTCGGTCAACTCTTTAGGAAACTCTGACTTCTACGCCTCTGTGCACATGTGTATTTTACAGTCAGATGGTTGGCTTAGCCACCCCTTGGTCTGTATTTCTGCCTAAGTGATCCGGAAGGTTCTTTACCTATTTGCTAAATCTTTCATTTCTGGACAACAAGTTTTCTTTTGAGAAATCAGGGAAATATGTTTAATTCTCCATACTAATAAGTGAGCAAAGAATGTTTTTACTTTGATCATAGAATGATTAAACCAACACAGTAATAGAGATGTTCCTACCCTACCCTTGGTGTGCAGGGTAGAGGAGAAGACTGCTGAAGAAATATTTGCCCTCTAGTACAGGGTGTCTTTGAGGAGTGTGGACTCATGTGGTATTTCCTAAGAAGTTTACGACACGGGACATAGTGCTCAGCACTTGCTGCAGTTCTTTACCAGGCTGGGCTTTGCAATATGCTCACCCCCAAAGTTGAATGGTATGATCCTTACAGGATGACTGGGGGATGTTTCGAATTCTGGAGTCACACATAGTAGCTGGATTTCGGGAAACAATTAGAACAGTTTTCTGATAAGAATGCTTACAACGCTGTATGGCTTACAGGAAGCCTTAAATACTCTGGACCTACCAATAATCCCCAGGGGTAGATGGTGTGACCACAATCCCCATTTTCTGTTGGGGAAATTGACCCATGGAGAACTTAAGGGACAGCTACAAAGTGATGAAGCTGAGAACTGACCCTCGTGTCTCCTGAACTCCGAGCTCTGAGCTTTTCCTTTAGCGCCACGTCCATCACTGCAAAGCGAACCCCCGGCACGTTCTCACCCACACAGAGATAACACCTACCACCCCATCCATGCGGGCTGCAGCCAAAGGATTTAGAAGACAATGGAGCATTCCGTGAACATGCACTGTCGCTAAAGAAAGGCTTTAGCAAGACCTGCCTTATTGCTTCACAGAAGGTAAGAAAAGAAACTGCAAAGTAACTAATGCTTTTTGCGGGGGGGGGTCGGCTGGAAAATAGTGACTATGTGCCAGTTCCACACAACTGTTAACTTAAAAAAATTTGGTTTTGGTTATGAAGATTTTCAAGTTCCCACTCTTGGGTGAACTTCACTGGAATAAGCAATACACACTCAGATGACTACTGTATAATAAAGATCCTCTGTAGAGTTGCCTTTTACCTACATGCACTAAAGTCAGCCTCAGCAGATAAACATTTCAAAGGCATCCTGGGGCAGTCTAGCTCCACAAACCTTACAACAAAACAACAACATGGAAGTCACTCTGGAACATTCGTGCATTTTAGCAACAGGCAGCTAAGGATGAAGCACACGGCATAAAAGCTAGCCGCTGCTGTGAGCCGCGGCACAAATACTATTCAATTTCACAAAAGAGAACTGACAGACTAAAAGAGGTAGCCAATTTGAACTGAATATTTCACAGCTCCTTTATGTGTAACTAGCTTTTTAACATGGCAGCATATATGGAAATTACTTCCTTTATTAGTACAAATGCAAATTTTATTTTTAAAAAACATCATGGTTAAGGTTATAATACCATACGTACCATTTTTTCAAAGTTTACTAGATTGTCAATGAATGTCTTGTTCCCCTCATGAGTAAATGTCATATCTGCAAAGAAATAAAAGTCACATTCGAATCACTAACAGAAATATGTCATACTAAGAAAACAGAATAGTACCATTAGATTATGCTGGAGGATTTGCATGACACTGCAGTTGAAAAAAGCCGATAATAGTTCCTTTTATGTTTGTTAGGTGTTTACGTTTCTAAAGCACTTTCCCTGAGCTTAGTAAAATTTCCAAACTAACCCTCTGTTGCACTATCAAGTCTTTCAAACCATGCACAGATCCCTGCTCCTCCAATAATCTTTCCAACCCTTTCAGAAAAGTCAGGGCTGAGAGGAGATGATGAGGAAGGTGGAAAGATGGGCTCATTCTTCCCAAGGAGGTCAATCTGATTAGGCCCCTGTTCATTTTCTTCCCCGCACACTCACCACTGACTCGGCCTGTGCATTTCCTTGGAATTACCTTTAATGAGCAAAGGCATGAAGGGGATGAGAGGAGGGTCCAGCTTGGCTACCGTCAGCCTGTAGGCCCTGTGGTTTCTTGAAGGATCCTTTAGAGAAACAAAGAGATCCTGGTTAATGACTAGTGACACGTGCACCACCCCCTCTACCTCCCAACACACCCAGCCTTGTCATCTCCCAGTCGGGGGAGTTTTGAATCAAGTGTAGCTACAAAAGAGAGGTGGCTTTAGTACAACAAATTGATTTTTGTTTTAAAACAACTTCCGGTATCACATGAAAATAATTTACTTTTTGTTTCCATTTTTCGTGGAAAGGGAGATATGCCTCTAGGGATCCAGGGGAGAGATTCCCGTTGCGAGCCCATAGGAAAGGTAAAACAATCCCCCAGCTGCGAGATTCCCCTTCTCCTGAAGCACAGCCTCCTGCCTGGGAGCCCAGCTCGCCCTCCTACCTGCCTTGCGTAGCCAGTCCCGACTTGCCTTCTCTGAAACCCTCCATCACTGCTGCCCAGTCCCACTCACTCCTTTTCTGTCCGTTAACACCTCCCAGCCAACGGGGAAAAATAATTTTGGCAAGCTGAGGAAAATGCAGCTTCCAATCCCTAGCCAACCTGTGCTAGATGGAAAGGATCCCATTACACTGCTTTTCTTAGTTACACAAATTGACCTTATGTGGGACATAAGTCCTGTTTAAGTTAGTACCTGAGGGTGCCATTCATTAGTCGGACATGCTTGTTTTAGCAGCACTAAAATGGGATCATAAACTTCTTAAAGTCATACAAGGACAGATAAAATTTCTGAAATGAGAACTTCAATTCAGCTAATCAGAAACTGGATTAATGCAGACAGTGAACAGAATAAAGGAGCCACTGTCACTTACCATTAAACTTTCAAACTCCGCATAGAACTTCTTGAACTTGCTTGGCAGTTTCTGTTAATGAAATGAAAATGCCACACTCATAAGTCAGATTCAATATCTAGATATGTATCATGTATTACCATTTCTAGGGGAAATTATTACTTTTGGCTCTTAATCAAACATCTCTAAGACCGGCCAGACTGTAATCTGTCTTGTCATTTGAGGATAATCTTAGAGAGCTCGTCTTTTAAAAGTCTTAACCTAGTTGAACCAAAACTAACTATGGATGCTTTGGTCTTAACTGCTTTTATAATGTTTTCTGAAATGGGTTATTCATAAAGAGGGCTGCATTCCCAGACTACAAGTGGTTTGGCATTAACCCTGCACTGTTTTAAACTCTCGCATTCCCACAATTAGGAATTTAGCCCAGAGAATATTAGGATTAACTGTTTTAGAAACTACCTAGGTTCAACCCTCCTCCTCCTTTACAACGTAAGCTACAAGAGAACAGGGATTTTTATCAGTTTTGTTTATTGCTATATACTGAGGGCCTAAAAGAGTGTCAGGTACAGAGTAATTGCTCAATACATATTTATTTGACTAGATTAAACCTGTGTTTTATAGACGGAAGAAATTAAACCTCATAGATTAAATGACATGCCGAAGTCACACAGCTGATGATGGTCAGAGCCTCTGTAATTCACATCTCCTGCCTCCTTTTCTACTGCCTCTATCATATGCGCTATGCTTTCCTACACAAGCATTTCTCCCACAGGATTTCTCTGCCTTGCTATAATACAAAAATAGATAGTTCTATCAATTTAGTAATTTCTCATGGTTATATTTTGGCATATGATTCAATACCACACATTTACACCGTAGGTCAATGATGAATCATCTTTCAGTCTATTGGTTCTCACTTTGCTTAGGTCCTGAGCTTATAGTAAAGCTGAACTTTTCTAACAGTGTCACACCAAGACATAGCAGCGTGACGTTCCCCATCCCGAGACCGTGGAAGTGCTGACCAAGTCCTGGGCCTTGAATGCCCCGCTCAGCTCTGCTTCGCGCAGTGAAGTCTACCATCAACAACTGACGCACCCCATCAATCCACCCAAAAGCTCCTCTCTCTTCTTTTTCTCTCTCCTCTGAATGGGTTTGTCATATTCCCATTGAAACACTGTAAACCATCTTATTTTGTTTCTAGGAACTAGTCTCCTTGTAATGTCTAAACTCATTGTCCTAGTGCCTCTTTTCAAGTTGGGTTTCAGGGAAACCTGATATCCTTGTTTAGCGGGAAAAGTTCAAAGGGATGAAGGCTGGGATGGGCATCAAGGGATACAAGGGTCTCATGCTCCATGGAGTGTCCAAATCACCACGCTAGGCGATAACTTTCCGTGAACACAGACAATTTACAAAATTAGGAGTGAGCGACTTTTTTTTTTTTTTTTTTTTTTTTTGCGGTATGCAGGCCTCTCACTGTTGTGGCCTCTCCTGTTGCGGAGCACAGGCTCAGCAGCCATGGCTCACAGGCCCAGCCGCTCCGCGGCATGTGGGATCTTCCCGGACCGGGGCACGAACCCGCGTCCCCTGCATCGGCAGGCGGACCCTCAACCACTGCGCCACCAGGGAAGCCACCCCGAACGACATTTTTGGTTAGATCTGTCACTGTAGTTCTCTTTCTGCACTTAGCTGACTTTTGGGTCAAAAGCCAGAGTGCATACGGTAATAAAACACGTGGGTCTTAATACTTACCTATCCACATCCCATGCTTTCGGAGCAGGGGTTCTCAACTGGGGGCAATTTTGTACCCACACCCAGGGATATTTGGTGATGTCTACAGACCTTTCCTGTTGTCACAACTGGGGTGGATGGAGGGAGAGGCGCTATGGTATACAGTAGATTGAGGCCAGGGGTGCTGCTAAGCCTCCTACATGGCGCAGGACAAATCACCCCCCGCCTCCGCCCCATTCAACAAAGAAGAATGACCCTGCCTGAAGTGTCAACACCACTGAGGCTGAGAAACTCAGCTCTGGGTTCTTACTCCCACTGGCTTTATCTCAGAGGGGTCTTTCCCCTCTATGCTGGAGCATTCCCTTTGCCGCATGGCTTCATTCTGTTTTCTGTCTTGTTCACTGACTCTCTCACGCGTGTTTTATAGTTCCCAGAGGGCAGGCACTATTTCCCACGTTGCTATTGCTGCCATCGTGTTACTCACTGTTGTCGTGTGGGAAGCATGTGGGAGGGTCTTGGCAAGTCCAGGCAGATAAACCCAAATCAAAGACGCTCAAGAATGAAAGCTCTTCCTACAGAATGATCCAATTACATTTCACCTTAAGAGATAAAGGCTTACACATGATGAAAGGTGACTCTCCTCTTTCCAGCAATACGCAAGGATGGAAACACAAGCTCACAGGCTGATGTGCTCCTTCCTCTCCCCGTGGAATGAAGGACTGGCCAATAAACTCTCTCCCTTTGCTGCCCCCACCCCGCCCCCCAAGCAGCCTCCTATTTCTCTCTTTAGACCAGGAAAGGGGATTCTGAGAGGGTTTCCCCCATGCTATGGCCTTAATGTCTAGCTGCTGTTATGTGCACCTATATCTGGCCTTCCTGGACCCCATGAGGCTTTATACCTTCTTTGATTTTCCCAGCCAAATCATCTGGACTCTGTGAGAGAGTGAAAAGCTGGAAACAAGTTGGGGAAAGCAGACTCTCTGAGAGGCAACCCTAGATCTCTAAAGATTCCAAGAGCTGTGGGCTACAAGAAGGGGAGGCTTGCACCCTGGCTTCATTGCTTAGGTTTATTGGCAGCATTAACTTTTACTAGCTGGACGATGACCCAGCCAAATGGCATGCAGGCCTTACCAATTCCCTCATTCCTATATTCAGGGGATGAGCTGCTGAGTGCAGCATCTGCTGGGAATTTTCAGAGAAACCCAAGACAGAAGGACCTGTGAGGACCTGTCCTATAAACAGTGGAAACATTGAGGAGGAACAGAGAAAGAAAACAGTTTCAAGAGGGAAGTAGGGAAGAAAATGTTTCGAGGAAAACATTTAGAGATGCAAACAGCTGCCTTTGGTGCCTTTTTACAGCAGCATTGCAAATTAAGATCTGTGTTACCTACTCCTTGCTCTCTTTTTGTGTCCCATTTACACATACTTTTTTATTTTTAGAAAGAGTCTATTTTCGTGTGTATGTTCTATTAGAGATTAATATTTCTTTGACTACATACCACATGTAAGGGGTCAGGCATATTTTGAGTACTTAGCTAATGAAAAATGAAGCTGTTCTCTAGCACAAATAACCAACTATCAACAAACCATCGTATTTGCTACAGAAATTCACAACACACCTGCATAACTTTTGCACCAAACCGAATTCTAGCCAACTGTTGCTCCTCCATACACAGAGAGGTCTGCTAGGTAGTTAGGAGATACTTGGTACTCAGCTGGGCCAAACAGTTGGCCTTCTGGTTAATTCTCCCAGGAGCAAAATGACTACTGGGATAAAAATGGATCTCTGTCCTCTCTTAATTACAGATAAGGCTTATTTAAAAAGCAAGAAGCAGACATTTCAGAGAACAATAGGATCTATGAGCAAGATGAAATCATCCAAGCAATGCTATACCTAGGAACTAGACTTATTATTATTTACATTGTATAGTCCAGGAAGCTGAGACCCCCCCTCATCCCCTCCCCCCTCTACAACAGGACAATGCCTTTTAAAATTCACACTCTGAGGCAAAAGGAAACAGGTCACCTCCCTCAAAAGTGTCCCACCTTTCCCACTGTTATACAAGCATGAATGATATTTCTATAAAAAAAGGCTCAGGGCCTCCCTGGTGGTGCAGTGGTTGAGAGTCCGCCTGCCGATGCAGGGGACACGGGTTCGTGCCCCGGTCCGGGAAGATCCCACATGCCGCGGAGCGGCTGGGCCCGTGAGCCATGGCCGCTGAGCCTGCGCGTCCGGAGCCTGTGCTCCGCAACGGGAGAGGCCACAACAGTGAGAGGCCTGCGTACCGCAAAAAAAAAAAAAAAAAAAGGCTCACTGGTGAGCCTGTGTTTTGACTCTTAAGGCAAATTCGCAGCTGGATCTCAGCTGAAGCTTACCTCCCACGTTAGTGCCAGGCGGCTCACAGCAACATTGCTTAGTCCCATGACGATGGCGAAAAAGGAATTCAGATTCTTGTACTCCTTACAGCTGAAACACAAGAGGCACATACTGGAGTAAAATGACACTTTTGAGTGAGATTAAAAAAATGAGAGTTCTATTTTCTGATGGTCATTAATATTCCTCAGGACTCCTTTATGAGAGCAGGCGATGACACATTTCATGCTCTGTGTAAGTTCCACTTGGGTGACCGCATTCTGCTGTTTGATTTCTTACTGTAATTTTAGAAGGGTGATGGTTTGGGCCATGTAGGTTCAGGTTTTGAGGAGGAAGTTCAAGACACCTACCCTAGGGATGGCTATTGTAATCCCAAAGCTTGCTAAAAGCCTTGTTGGACCTGGAGGGAAACATCTCACGGGCTAGGAAGAGAGAAAGCAAAATGTCCTTGGAGACTTCCAGACTTTCAGGCTGAAGCTGGACACCTCAGGCTCTGGCAGCATGAGAGGGAACTAAGGCAAATCACACTGCTGCAGCCACCAGGGCTTCTACCTGCCATGCAAATGCTTCTAATTTGTTGAAAAATGTCAACTTACAAATCATGATCCCTATATAGTTAATAACCTAAGCAACTGACCAAAAAATGACCTTACTTTGTCTGTTTTACCAATGTCGATGAAGCTGATCATTCTGAATCTGTACTTATGCCATTATTAGCTTTTATGAATATATATTTGGGAAGAAGAATATTGTGGAACAAGACCAAACGTTCTTATTCGAATGCAATATTTAGCTCAGGTACTTGTTTAACTTAAAAAAAAGAAAAAAAAAAGGAATCTTCGACTTCTTTATACCAGCTCCTTGCAAAGGGAAAGAAGAATTCATTTTGCAAGGAGCACAAATCCTTTACCACAAATCAGTATGGTTATCTAAGTTGACTACATCATAATTAAATCTTCTTTGGATTAGCATTTTTGCAAAAGGCTAATTGTTGCATTTGCTGCCTGTGTACTCCTTGCAGAGTGATTCATAAATGGTCTGTGTGGAAATGGGAAAACAGATTTAGAGAAGATATGGTGTGTCTCATGCACCGCTGAGGAAGCAAGCGGGGCCTTCGATGGGCCGGGGTGGTGGCTCTCAGGTCAGGGGCTGAGAGCAACGTCAGAGTCCCTGGACTGAAGGCAGCGAGGCTGGTCACGGACATGTTTGCCTTTGTCCTATCTGTGCAATCATGAAAGCACACGCAGGACTGCAGGGCTGCCTTTCTGCTCACTGCTCTGGTTACCAGCTAACTTTATCACCTTAGGTAAGTCACGAAATTTCTCTCTGCCTCAGTCTCCTCACCTGTAAAAGGCGAGGATAACATTTGGACCCCCAACTTCACAAAGTTCTGGGCAGGTCAAAGAGCTTCAATAGAATATATCGAAGTTCTCTAAAAATATCATGTAAAACATGCCAACTGCCACTAGGTTTAAGATCTCATTCGTGTAGATCTTGGTTTCTGAGTCTACAATCTTCTCCAGCTGGGTTGTGTGAAGAGTTCTACTGTGTAGGACAGTGCAGGTTAAATGACATAAACCAATTTATTCCGAAGGCCAAATCCACCCATAATCAGAAGGAAGAGAGATAAGAAAGGCAAAGACATTAAAAAAAATTCCTGAGTTTCTGAAAGGCTCTCCTATGCTGCCCTGTAAAATAGCAGGATTAGGCCCCCAAAGGTTTCCTGGTCTCCACGTCTGTGTGCAGACCTCCTCTCTCCTCCCTTGTTGCACTCAGCACTGCCAGGCTAAGGTGAGGAGGGAATGTGCTCCTGCTAGCAGGGAAGCACATGCTGTCACAGTTTCCAGTCATCTCCTTCCAAGTAAACGGAGGCATTTGTTCCCTGCGATAAGCCTATGCAGGCTCCAGGGGAAAGTGGCTACACTCTGAACCAGAAATTCATAAGCAACATTTTACCAAATCTTTCTTTTAAAAGGTAGTTTTTCCAAATTAAGAGATACCAGCATTTGAATCCAAGAGATCTGGATATCCCGTTGAACTCCCAAATTTTGGCAAAATAATTCAAGGCATTTGGCAAGCTGACGTGTGTAAAACGTCAAGCAGCGTTTGCTTCTTTGTTTAGCTCTGGAAATCAGACTCTGTACGGGATCTAAACTATTTGGCTCAAGAAAACTGCCCAGCTGGGGTCACTTGTGCTCCCCACCTTCCCGTGCTAGAGCTCCCTGGGTTGAGAAAAGAAAGAAGTCTCCCAGCCACAGCCGCATTTAGCATTTTATTTTTAGCACTGTGGTGATACCAAAAACAAGGAAGTAAACAGGAGGCTGTCAGGCATATCTAAATAGCAGGAGAAGATTAAATTCATTTCAGGGAGAAATCTAACTGGCCCCTGCAGTAAATAAATTGTTTCCCATGAAGTGCTGTTAAATAGAATATTTATAAGATGCTTGCTTTTTCTGATGTTTATGGAGATGATTTTCATGGACCAGGTTAGCTCGCCTTTATGCATTTTATGGATTTTATCCCGGCTGAGTAGGATGCACGGTTGTACGCGCATGTCCCCACTGCCCTCTACTGGCAAGAACGTGTCGAGTGAGACCTGGACTCGCCCGGCCTTTCAAACAGAATTTTGTGCAGAACTTTGCTGAAGGAGTCGTTTATGCGGAAGGAGGCACGAAGTCTGAGTAGTTCAGAGCAAAAAGAGGTCACGATTTTAACTCGAGCATCAGTGCTGCAGGATGTTAATTTATATATTGGTGTCACGTATTACAAAAGCTAGACAAAACACATCTTTCGCAAGAGTTCAGTGATACTTACGCCCCTCTGGTTGGTCCTGGTACATAAGGAGATTTTATATCTCACTTTTCTTTTTAAGGTGTAATCTAAGGGGACAAAATGAAAACACAGCGCAAACATTTTTCTCTCTCCAAGCGGATGATACTTACTGGGCCGCGATCTTAATGAATTTTTTTAAGAGCTGAACACGTTTGCTAGGCTGGGAGCAAAGGCAAATCTCAGTGACAACCCAAAACTGAATTTCATTAAACCTCCTGAGGAACAAATCCAAGTTTGCTGTGGTCTTTTTAAAATGATGCCTTCCAAATGTGTGATAGATTAGCTCCAGCTAGAAGAAAGGAAAACAATGTCATGTCTTTGTCTTTAAATCAAAACACCAACTTGGCTCCTCCATTTGACGTGACAAATTGATACT
Source organism: Hyperoodon ampullatus (assembly GCF_949752795.1). NCBI lineage: Eukaryota > Metazoa > Chordata > Mammalia > Artiodactyla > Ziphiidae > Hyperoodon > Hyperoodon ampullatus. Next base: position 87,816,516 of record NC_136921.1, on the reverse strand, counting down.
GGTCAGCAAACGTAAATTCAGTCACTGACCAGGATTCAACTTGAACTTCAACTTGAAGATCTTAATGGCTCAGTGAGGCTTGTTGAATCTGTTAACTATAAACTAGGTGCCACTGGCTTAATATACTCAGGAAGACAGAGCTCACTGTAAATCATAAAGATTTTTCTTTAACACTTAAAGGCTTTATAACAGCCTTTATTAATATACTCAGTGATTTCCAAAAACCCTCGCGTGGCTTCCACATTGCAGCACGTATTAACATTTACAGGCTGCATCCAGAATTGCCACGATACCTACGAATGAATGCTCTAAATGGAGCACCTTACCTCATGCACACAGCTGAAGAGGTCCCAATCATAAACTGTCATCTGGTATGCCAAATCTTTGGAGCTCATCAATTCAAAAGTTCCCATTGTTCCAACAGTTGGGCCCTCCTGCTCTGGCAAGGGAGTCTATGAATAATAATGCAAAAATGTATCAGAATCTCAAAACAGACACGCTGAGTGCTGTCAGGACTTTGAGGGAAAAGGATTCTGGAGAGGCTTTCAGGAATATCTTGAAACTGATTTTACCCAGAGGAGAAAAATGCCTTTGCTCTTAATGCTCACTTGCTTCTGTGCCATTTTTATAGTAATCATCATCACTCTAATCAATTCCACTGACTGAAAAAGATGGACCATGGCAAATAAGATTCAGTGAAGACTGACCCATGAAAGTTCTCTTCTGCATGGGCCTGGGAGCTCCCTGGGAATGATTCCTTTTCCCTGACAAACATGTAAGCAGTTCTTAAGGACTTTCTTCTCCTATTTCCCACTGAAGCCATTCCAAAGCAGGTACTGGCAACAGTGGTAAAGTTGCTGCATCTCCATTTCTCATAACACACTGCCTGGGGTACTAGGTGACAGAGGGCTATGTGATTACATGTGATTATATATGATGTCCAATTGCTCCACTTTCTGAGAGATGCTGAGCTAGGAATGATAGTCACATGGTCATGGTGTTTTGGGCTAGGCATCAGAAAACTAAACTCTGCTACTTTCTGGAAGACCATTGGTCAAGACTTTCCATCCAACTTATCTCATTTTTATTTTATGGGAAATGAGTTATAGTGCTTTTCCTTAATAAGATGAATGGTTTGTATATATTAGAAACTTACATATAATATATTAATACCTATTGATCTATAATATGTTTAAAGTTACAAAAGTCACACGAATTAAAAGATAATTTCCCCAATATGATGCTAAACATATTTGGATATTCAATATTTATGTTGGAAGTACTAATATCGTTCACATTCTATCATCATCATCATTATAATCATCACCTATAACCTTGACAGTCTATGAATGGCCACTGCATTCTGGGCATTTGAAAGTTTGCAGTTTCAAAAAGGAGTCAGCCCTGACCAGCAAGTACAGCACTGCACGCCAGTAAAGAGTCAGCTGCTGGCATTCATTTGCACGTATAAAGGGATGGACAGAAGCATCAGAAAACACCTGACTCCCAGATACACGGAGAAACAGGTGAGGAAACCTGAATGGGCTTTTTGAGAGTTAGTAGGCGTTTGGAATGAATGTGTGGCCTGAAGAGGTTCTTGGAGAAAGAGATAGGCTTTAAAAGATGAAACAGACAAAACTGGGTGGGTTTAGAATGGCCAAGTTTTCCCTGAGTATCCAGGATGGTCTGTCATAGGTTGAAGGATGGTGTGAGAGGCATGAAGATGAGGAAGCCGTCATGAAACTTACTTGGCAGGAACAGAGAGCTCAGGGGACCCAAATGGACAGCTTGAACAGCTTTACAAAGTCTTTGAGTACCAGGTGGGAGTTAGGGTTTTGAAACAGACCAGGTTAGTGCCAGTTTTAGAGAGCAACAGATTCTACATGTAAACCCCACTCTAATTACATAGACTTGGATGATTCCCTCATCTCTTGACTGTCTGTTTCTAGCTCTGATGAGTTGGGGCCCCAGTACCTAGGTACCTAGGCTTGTTAAGGGAATTGGATGGGAATCATTTAAGTGTGGCACATGAGCACAGTGCCTAGCACAGCGGAGGTCCCCACCAGCCCCTCCAAATTAGTTCCCTTCCCAGCTGTGCTGCACCAATGCAGAGGTACAGGGAAGTGTGATGAGTACAGGACCCGGATGTATGAGCCACATACTGTTGTTCCTGACTCACTTTATGCAGGGCACAGACAGCATGGAAGAAAAACCATTATTCCAAAGTTTTAAAACCTAGGGAACCGACCTGAAGCTGATGGGCAAGTAGCTTATGGAAGCAGATAAGGAGAATGGTTTCAAGCGGGGTAGGTCTCAGGTAGAAATGTCGGGGAAGCTTTTAAATACTTGGTGCGAGAACTCTGTCTCAGGCTCAGGCTGGCTGTCCACATTCTGCCTTCCCTCTCACCCATGTGCTCTGCTGTGGACCTGCCCTCTGTTCCTTGGGTTTTCTCTCTCCTCAGTCTAACTGACTCCTTATCTCTTTCCCTTGAGGTCTGATGGCTTTTCACAGAGGGAATAAATTAACCCAACAAATACAGGGAAGATGCCATTAAATTCTTTTAGTCATGGAGGCTGGTATATCATCCTGAATCCCTTTTGAGAGAAAAACAGAAACCCCTGTTGAATCTCTACTTTTTTTGAGTGAACAGGGCTCACCAAGCAAAGGGCAGGCCGATCCCTTCCCTCCGTGAACCACCAGAGAGGCAATCTGAGCAGCACAGAGGGCTCCTCTAACTGAAGTGGGGAATTAACATACTGGCCCCATAGGAAGCAATTCCTTGGACCATTTCCTCATAGATATCCCTGTGGAAATTTCCTTGCAGATGAAGTGTAGCAGAGCCTATGTAGGGTCTGCATTACACAGACAGATCTGAAAAGTGCCCACACAGAGGCAAAGAACTCCTATAAACTGATTCTCTCTCTCTGCTTTTTTTTTGAGAGCTGACTTCTCTGGTAAGCCTGGATGGTGGTGATTGGGAGAATAGCACTGTTACCCTCCCATTGTCCAGATGAGGAAACTAAGACATTAAAAGGATGTGCTGATTGTCAGTGACAAAGAGGTGGCTAAAGCAAGCTGCCACCTCAGCATCCTCTTTCCTCGTGCTCCCACACCTCTGTGCCTAGCTCTGCAATGGCATTTGTCACATTGGATACTCATTACACTCTGGTGTCCCACACTATACTGTGAGCTCCCTGAGGCACAAGGACCATGACGGATTCATCTTCAAGACCATCCTAGAGCCAGAATCATCCGCCTGGAATGATATAGTATAGGCCCTAAATAAAAACCTAAGGAGCTGGTGAATGTATAAAAGTATTTAGAATGAAATTACAGTGTCATGGGGTTTTATTGTAAGTTGCTCTATACTGACATTTATGTTTAAAATGTCAAGGAAGTAAAGCTCTAGAATCCAAGCCCTTAAGCAACTACGATAAATTACTGGCACTCTACTAATTCTAGACAACACTTCAGCACTACAATTTGTTCTGTTCCAGGCTGTCTGTGTTAGTTTCATCTCCCAATCTGACCATAATTGTCTTAAGGGCAGAGGCTCTGGGACACTGGCTTAGTGTCACACAGAAGCTAGCACTTCATAAGTATGTGTTGACGGATCAAAGGTTTGGCCAACATTCTGTACTGCAGGGGCATCCTGTATATGACTCTTCCTAGATGGACTGTCCTCAAAGAAATCTTTAGAAAGCCAGAAGAGGAGCTCCGTGCCTACAGTTTTGTGAGGCAGGGACAGCTCGACCACTCCTTAGAAACAACAGCATAGCTGGCAGCCCAGTGAATGGCAGAGGACCGACAGGGAAGAAGTTAGGCAAGCTCACGTCTGGGTACTTGCTGCAAAGTAAACTCCCTGCAATTACTCCAGACTTAAAATGGAAGACGAGCAAGGACTAAGAATTTGTAAGGCTGCAGGGTTGTGTGCAAGTAAACAGAGGCTTAAAAAGTTAGTATCTGCCCCACAGGGAGCTGGAGATGGTCCACACTCTCCATCTCTACACCACATCATCGGACACTGCGGCCAAGACCCAGCTGGCAAGAGAGGCCCGAGCGCTGTGTGGCGAACACATCATGTGGCACCTTTGGCAGGGCTGCGGCTGAACTAGCTTTTGATGGCTTTTGCTTCCAGAAGAGAGCAGTGTAACTCATCCACGCCATTTTCTTCCCCCAATCCCTCAATACTGGGAAATAATTATTTTTCAGGAAGCCATGAATGTAGATGATGAAAAATATACGAAAAGGACCGGGGGCAGACTCAGATCACACAGCGCTGGTGGTTGGTTGAGTGAGGCAAGGGCGCTCACGGGCCAGACGGATGAGGGCGGGGCGGGAGAACTAACGCCCCTTCTGTGAAGCTCCCCTCCAGGTGAATTCAAGATGTTGCAAAATCTGCTCGGCGGTGAGACAGTGCACAAAATAGCTCTCCCCAAACTAGAAGGTCAGATTCATGAAGAGGCTAAACAGGCTCTAAAAAGTCCAAGGAGGGGAATCTTGATTTACCTACAATGTCTGATCTGATTAAACTGAACGTATATCACGCGTCACTTGTGTAGTTAAGTTTTCCCCCTAAAACGCAATGCAGTTTCCCTGTAGTGCCCGTGTTGCACTTTTCTTGGTAAAGAAGCCCGGTGTGTCTAAAGATGGAAAAAACGAGTTCTCTATCCCCTGAACTGGCCCCACAGGCTCTCTCTCTAAGATACTCTAGTAGCTGCTCACTTCTACGCCTGTTACAGGAGAAATAGAAATGAACCCTACCAGCTGCAAAAAGAAGAGAGGGCCAGTCACTTATTAGCAAGGGCCAATTAAGCCTTTACTCACAGAGAGCTGGGTGGGGCCGCGAACACTGTTTTGGAGACTTAGGAAAGGCAGCTGGCCTCTGAGATTTCCTACACAAGATGGAGAGAGCCCTTTCAGGGAACAGCATTTTCCCTGGACCGGAGAGTGGCTCTGCCATAATGCATTTCTACATCCCCCCTAAGGGGTAGGATAAATTGCAACATCTTGTCTTAAAACATTATTTCTATCCTGGTGTCTAAGTATTCAGATTCTTAATAGTAATATTTAAACCGGGGACATTTCAAGGACGTGAATTACTACAAAGAGTTCTGAAAGCTGAATTATGCCCCAGTGGTGGTGTTACTTGGCGAATTTCCACAAAGGAAAATCTAAAGCTCAGAGCATCTCAAATGAACACCTGAGGCTTACCTAATAGACTGCAGAAAAGAAAAAGACAAGTAGCGTTCAAGATTTTTTAGCAACTAGGTTCAACGTGACTGCAAAATTAAGCTCCAGACAAGTTTTTCTGATTGCAGACGCTGCTCTGAGGTGGCCATCCACACCTACCAGTGAATCGAATTTCTCTCGCGGGCAAGCAAACAGGCGTCCATTAATAGTGAGCGTCGTAAATACTGAAACATCATTAGGTTTGAGCACCACCTTTTCTGTGAACATAAAAAGCAAGAGATTGCCTATTAAATGCACCTGAGATTCACTGCACTGCCCTAATCACACCAACAAATTGCCAGCTTGGTGAATTACCGGAACACGCAGAGTGACTGCATAAAATACAGTACTGAAGGAACCCACTGAATAAAAAAGACACAGCATTCATGCAGGCACACGACACTCAGGATGCCGTCAGAAATGACCACAAAACAGGAATGGAAATACCCGAGGGTCAATTCACCCAGTTCTGCATACAGAAACCGCACCTGCTTTTTAAAAAACAAGTTACGCTTCCAGATGGTAATAACGCCCAGCACTCTGGAGATGCCAAGAGAACTTTTAGAAAACTTAGGGGGTTTTTGAGATCCCACATGACTTTAGATGTAAAATTTATTACCGTTTTATCACTCATTCCCTAATTTGGAGGGCAACTGCATTATTAGATTAAGTCTTCTATATTTAAAAGATAATTCATACAATAAATATTTATTTAGCATTTACTGTATGCTGGACACTGCTCTAGGCACTGAGGATACAGAAGGGAACAATACAGGAAAAAAAAAACCAAAACAGGACTTCTCTGGTGGCGCAGTGGTTGAGAGTCCACCTGCCGATGCAGGGGACACGGGTTCGTGCCCCGGTCTGGGAAGATCCCACATGCCACGGAGCAGCTGGGCCCGTGAGCCATGGCCGCTGAGCCTGCGCATCCGGAGCCTGTGCTCCGCAATGGGAGAGGCCGCAACAGTGAGAGGCCTGCGCACCGCAAAAAAAAAAAACAAAAAAAACCCCCGTCCAGAAAGAGCTTATATCATAGTGAGGGATGCAGATAGTGCCAATGTACCAGAGAGTAAGCAGCGAGGAGGAGAAAACAATATAGCAGGGAAGGAGGCTAGGAAGTATGTATAAGGGGGAATTTTAGAAAGGGAACTGGAGAAAGGAAGCAGGGGGCCTCCATGAGACAATGACACTTGGGGGAAAACCTGAAGGAAGTGAAGGAGGCACCTGGGATAGCTATGGCGAGAGTGTGCCAGAGGGATCATCACGGCAGACAGACATCCTGGGTCGTGTGTGCCGGGAACAGAAATGGAAGGGGATATCTTGGGAATCCAAGATGCATTTAAAAATCTTACATCAGTGGAATCATTTGTCTTCAGACATGGCAGGGATGGCTCACCCAATCTTGAAGGATCTTCCAATAACTATCAACTCGTACTGGACAAGTTAGCCTGACGGCTCTGTCCTCCAGGCTCTCACTGCAATGCATGCAGACCCTTCCAAAACTCTGGCTGGCATGGACTATAATTATTTATCTATTGTCTCCCTCACCAGCCTGTGAGCAACCTGGAGGCCCAGGCTGTGTCCAGCACCTCCTCTCCTCTCACAGCCACACTAAGTGGCCAGAAACTATATGAAGAATGAATAAACGACATTTCAGGAAAGCACAGAGCAGTCTAGTAATCCTGCGAGGGAAAAGACTTCTCGTTTTGTTTGATGAGCTGAGTTCCTGCCCTCTTTACTGGGAAAAGAGGAAAACCATCATCAGCTGAAAAGAACCAGCCTGTGGCCACCTCCAACTTCACACTTGTGAAAACCTACAGCCTTTAGCTAGAAAAGCCAGGTGCCCTCTTAGGGCCCACATTTCTCAGAGCTCCAAGGTCTTAAGCTTTTTTTTTTTTTTTTTTTTTAATTGCAGTATGGTTGATTTACAGTGTGGTGTTATTTCAGGTATACAGCAAAGTGATTCAGTAATATATATACATATAGAAACAGATATTTACATATATAGTTTTTCAATTCTTTTCCATTATATGTTATGACAGCCTTAAGCTTTTTTGTTGAGGGTTTATAGGGAAAGAACTCCAGGCTGACATCCACACCAGAGACCTCAGTTCCAACTGCCTTGGATAGATCATTTCACCCTTTTCTGCTTCAGAGTGGGTACCTACAGGATAGGGGATATTAGACACTAGCCCAGCCCGCCTCTAACCACTTTATTTCTGTTATTTTTGGGAGCATACATAGCACCTATTTGTCCCTTTGGATCAGCTTGGAAGGGCCTCGCTAACTTCTGGCAGGGTTCTGTTTGGATGGGATATTCTGCTTTGCAGAAGGCTGTTACCTCCTCCGGAACTCATCTTGATGATGATCAGGCCTTCCCCAGAGCCTAGTTTGTCGGCAACTGCGCTGAGGACTTCCTTCACCGAGGCAGCCACCGGCACCCGGATGGTTGTGTAGGTGTGGTCCATGCAGTAGACTTTAAACAGAACTATTGGGAAGGCAGCAACAATAAGATAAGTTGGTCTTGTGAGTTCTTAAAAAAAAACAAAAGCTATACAAAATGTTTAGACATCCTCCGAAATTTGCACCATCTTGCCGTTCTTAAGATTTGTATTTATTTGAACTCATGTATGCCTATGCCTGCCTCCTTCTAAAACTTCTTACCTTAGCATTGGTCTAAGAGAAGTCCATGACTGCCAGCTCCAGTTACGAAAACCACAACAGATATTTGTGAAAAACCCACACACGGGTCATGCGAAACAATGAGAAGTATGTTTAGGCCAATTTTCTGGGTCTGCCTTTGTCTGTGAGCCTTTCTTTTTCACAATACCGGGAGTGCTGTGTTGTAGGCAGATTACTAGGTTCCTGCTGCCCGGTGCAGTGGTGGGGAGGCAACATGAACACCTCTGCAAACAGGAGTGCTTCCGCCTGGGGCCGTGAACATTTGCGGACATTGCTGCTCACTTGTTCCCTGGTTTGTGTACTCGGAGGCCAGGCCAGGTGGCACGGGTGGTACTCAGCTCAGCAGACTCATATGTGGCACCCAGACGCTCAGCTCTGAACACATAGATCTTGGAGGCAATTCCAGCCCCTGTAATTCTGGAGTTTGGGGCACCGCTAAATTACAAGAGTCATCTGTGGCTTAAGATGAAGATCGTATCGTGATCATTCATCTTATTTTGGTTGTGATTCTTTGGAGAAATCTTAACCAAGCAAACAATAACAGCCAGCATCTCTGCCTCCCTGATGGCTGCTAACGAGGTACTGCTCAGGGCCAGAGTGCTCTCCCTGGGTGGGAGCCTCGCTCTGCAGGTGCCCCTGGCGCTCCACCTCAGCGAGGCACCTGCAAAGCGCCAGCCACCCTCCTGCCACGTTGACAACGGGTGCCTGAGATAATCTTTCTCTCCTTCAAGGAAAGGTAGCAGTGGGGGAGAGGCAGAATCAGGGGAGTGTGAACAAGCACCTCAGCTCCAGGCACAGAGTTCAAGAACATAAATAATTGGAATGCAAACGGGCACCTCCAAGCAAACCATTTGGAGTACACAGGGACAGCCAAGAAAAGCTGTTCTGTGGGCCCAAGGGGTGATTCCCAGGGGGGAAGATTTTATTCTGACTTTAAATAATCTGCCCAAGTTGGAAGACATTCTCACCTTCATCAGAGCCACGGATAGGCTGGCGCTTCTGGGCTCTCTCATCGCCTGTGTTGAACTGCTGCAAAAGAACTTTGTGCTGTAAAAAATAATAACAGCAGCAGCTGTCACAAGGAATGAATGACAAATGAGCATTTGCAACTCAGAGGACACACATCTGAGCAGAGTCGAGAAATAAAGAAAACATATTTTGTATTGACAAAGATATCACTGTCCTATATTGCAATATTATATTTCTGGAGAACTGTCATTCTACAGGGCACGGTTAGAGACTCCTAATCCGTTGCCACTTACCTTCTTTTGTGGAGCCTTTGCATCTTCTGAACTACGAGAAGTAGAGAAAGCACATTATTTAATACTGTTGGTACTATTATTTTAAATTGCTTCATTTGTATATAACTTTAATCTTACATTAGAAAATGAGATCACAGCATCCCTTCAGGAGGCAATACGATCCTCCTTATTTTAATACTGAGAGGCCAAGGCCCAGAGGAGACAGCTAAGAGATCAACTCTTGTCACAGACAGATCCCTGGTCGAACTGATGTTAAAAGCCAGAATTTCTCGATCTCAAAGTCTATTTAGTAGCCAGTATTTAATCAACGGCTCAAAGAACAGCATGTGTAAACCTTCTGTGTTGCCACTGAGAGGACACAAATATTCACCACCAACAGCACTCGCGGCCCAAAGTGAATTTACCATATAAGTAATTCTCCTCAAACTTTCTTTAGATGCCACTGACCACTTTATTACTGGATTCACTGCCTTGAACCAAAGTGACCCGAGTTTATTGAGTTAGACACTCAGAGAGGATCTCTGGCTCCTCAGGCTCTCTCTCGGCAGCCATCCGGCACAGAAGGCAGCTAAGCGGAATCTCTGTCCTTTTGTTCATCTGGCCTGACTGCACCTCCTCACCCGATGCTCAGATGGCTCAAATCAGAATAGCGTGTGGTTGTTGACAAAGCATCTTTCACCTTTTGGGAGGTGGGCAAAGGACCTCCTGGAAGATGATGTGATTCAGAGGCAGCAGGCACTTACTTGATGAAAGCACACCCCAAAGCCAAGCCCTTCCTTACATTTGCTTGACAATCTTCTCCAACTCGGGCAGTTGCTCCTTGAGGGCAGCAATCATCCGGGCATCATCTGATACAGACACATAAAACTCCTGTAATTGGCAAAGGTCACAGGCTTTTAACAAGAACTGCAAAAGGTACGTAATTCTGTAAAGAGCAACAAAGACGTGTCCCTATGTCATCTGCCTCACTAGCATCTCCAGACCATGGTTTCATGGACTGGGGACAAAAAAGTAAAAGAGAACATTATGGCATGCCTAAATTCAAAATTGCAAGTGAGAAAAAATTTTGGAAACTGATGGTGGTGATGCTTGCGTTACATTGCGAATGTAATTAATGCCACTGAATTGTATGCTTAAGAAAGATTAAAACAGCAAATTTTATGTTTGATATATTCTACCACAATAAAAAAATTAAAAAAATTGAATTGCAAATGAATTGTTTATATGATATTTATACAAAAGGCAACGCGATGCAATGTTCTGGAATGGGTTATTTTATAGTCTATCCTTTAAGAGCACTGTTTTCACCTCAATGTTTTTTCAGGGAAATTTTAATATTTATTTTGAATATTATTTTAGTATTTGTTGTATAATATTTACCACTAGTCGTGGTTAACTGTTGGTGGTAAAAGTACAGTCGTGGTTTTCAGCACTGAACTGAAATTCTGCTGAGTTTATGTCACCAACTCGGGACTCTTCACTGACGTCCTGGGAACGGCCCCGCCCACTGAGCAGCAGCAGCCGTGCCCTGCTTTGTGCAGGAGCAGTGGCCTCCCCAGCAGGAGCTGAGAGCTGTGGCAGTGGCAGCTTCACACCACTTTGGCTCATCTGTAAAGTGGTCCTTTACTCAATGCAATGGGTAGAGGCCATGACCCAATGACCCAAGCTACTATTATTCCTCTACATTTTCAAAATCCTTTATCCCACAGCCGTGAGGGACTCTTATCGTCCACCTTTCCTCCCAGCCTCACTTCTCTGCCTGCCAAATGACATGAGTAAAAAGGAGAGAGTGGGGACGTTTCTTTTGGAGAATTCATTCTTGAACAGACAGACTGATAAGGTTTGAAAGAGAAGCCACGCTGCCTTTTGCCTGCACAGGAGTAAGGTCCCCGTCTCAGATTTGGAGGATAGAATGAGTCATCAAGGATTAAATGCCCAGGTCGATGCTGTAACTCGGGCTGGAGCCACGGGAAGGAAAAGGGAATCTCAGCTGAAAGCAGTGTTTACACGGTAATCATGTCCCTTCAGAACTTCCTCATGGCCCCAGGAATTCCTCAGTAAAGTTACCTGCTTCACTCTCCTCAAAAATATCCACCATTTGATCTAGTAATCCCACTCCTAGGAATATAACCAAGGATAGATCTATTGGCACAAAAGTGTTCACTACGCTGTTATTCTAGGAAGGTAAAAATGGAAATGATGTAAATATTCAATAATATGGGAACAAATAAATATATCTGTGGCAAGGCCATTAGAAATTTTTATTAGAAAGACTCTACTGACATGGAAAAATCCTTACATCAAGTGGAAAAAGCAGCCTGTAAAATGATGGGTACTGTGTGATTACAACTACGGAAAATATAAAAAGAAAATAACCAAATGAAAATACAGTAGAATGCTACTTCCAGTTATTGAATTAGAGTGTCAGGATAATGGATGATGCTTTTCTTTACTTTCCTTATAGCACCTTTCTGATGAATGAACATGTTAACAGAATCTAGAATTTGCAATTACAGTCCCTCCAGGGAAGCTGCCATGCCTATGGGTAGTCCCTGCATTGTAGGACAAAGGTGCATTCTTGGAAGGGATGACCCCCACGTACCTCCAGGAAAGCCATTGCCACATCATCCTCTTGCAGGACGTCTCCATACATGGCGGCCCACTGCAAAACCAGGCGGATGACTCGTCTCTTATTGTTGAGGGCATAATCCATTTTCTCTTGTTCTGTACCTTGTGAAGGCTGTGCATGGTAAGTGCCAAGGAGTCAAGGAAGATATTTAGCCATTCACTGTGCTACTTGCAAAGACAGGGTGACAGATCCCAGCTTCAGGAAGCCTGCCTTCTGGACTACTGGAAAACCTTCCTTAGGCCCTCAAGAAAACCCTCACCTGCACATGGGTTCTGGACCAAATGCATACAAACCCAGCTGACTTTGCCTTGATCGTTGCCCAAAGAATTAGACTTGCATGGCTCCACTTGGACTTGTGTGTTGACAAGGATTCTTGTTGCACCTAGCTCCGGCTCTCATCACATTCCCTGCCTGCCTGCTGCCCTGCCTTCACCTCTAGGGCTGGTAATGCTTCCTGCTGTTGCGCCTTGCCACCTCTTGTTGGCTCCCACAATTCTGGACACATCTCTACAATCCTTCATTATATGCACTTCAGTTAAACACTTACGAGTGGGCATCTAGTCCTGCTGGAACCGTGACTGACACAAAAAGCACATGGGAAGGAGGTGAGGCTGAGGTAGATAAACTCACCGAGGGTTAGGACAAGGAAAGCTTCCTGCTGTATCCGTCTTCCGGTGAGGGATTCAGACAGTTTCTTTTAGATCCAGTTTTTATACCATCCTTTTTTCTCTTGTTCAGAACCATTACTTAACTCTTATTGGCTTTTTGTGCATCAGTGGTTAGTCATCTTAACTATAGATTCCTTGAGGCTGGGGGTAACATTATTTTTCTTGTATTCTGTACCGTGCCTAGCACAGTGACATTTACATAGAAATTTTATCCATTAATACAACAGATACCTGATTGTCTACTGTATGTGTCTGATGAAGGTCCCTGCTCTCAGTTTACATTCTTCTGTGGGTTACAATAGGGAAAATATAGTATGTGATCAAGAAAAATTTTAGATTAGACATACTGTTCCTTTTTCAGTGATTTATAGTACATATTATAGACAATTCATTCATAAAACAATTTCCTTTTTATAGCTTACACTGTAACTTGCACAGAGAGTACCTCAGTTAAGCCCTACTTTATAGTCTTGTGATGAAAACATCATTCTTTCTACAAGTGAGCAAGCTGACAGTAAAGGAGTGTAAATGGCCAAGATTACATAGTGAGATTGTAGAGCTGGTTTTAAATCCAAGACTCCTAATTCCAACTAGTTTATTCTGCATTATACAATATCCCTGTGCCTCATACCTGGCTACAAGACTGGGCATGTCTTAGCTTATGACCATGACTTAAAAGGCACTGTAGAAAACTGTCTTGTGGCAGTGCTATGCTTGGGAGCTAAACCAGTCAAGGGCCTTTTCTAAAGGGACTATAAGTAATCATGATCAAGGTAAATGACAGAACTTTAAAGCAAAGGTTTACTGCATGTAAATGGGTTGCAAAATGGCTTTCATCAATTGAGCACGGGATTCATAAAAAAGAAAATTGCTCAACCTGTATTGCTACAATTCTCTTTGAGCTTACAATAAAAAAGGGAAGAAAGATCACTTTCTGTGAAAATTATTTTTTTTCTGATTAACCCTTTGGTCTCTTTCTGGTATGCACACATAACTCAGTTTTTCTTTCCAAAGAGTTGCAATGCTGGGCGCTACATTTTAAGACTATTTTTTAGGGTACCTAGGAGCATAGTCAGGCACATGGTGGGTACCAAGTGAGTAATTCTTGACTGATTGAAAAATATGTACTGGTTCACTCATAAGTCAGTGAGAGAGAGAGAGAGAGAGAGAGAGAGAGAGAGAGAGAGAGAGAGAGAGGGAGGGAGGGAGGGAGAGAGGGGAGGTTCTTTCCTATTTGTATGAGGCTGAAATGGTTTGAAATATCTAGTTGATAGTAAGTGGATATAATTCTAACTTTCCAGGCTATCCCGACTTGGACTCAAGGAAGCAATACAAATGCTTGTATGTTGCATCCAGAGGCACCAGCTGCACACCTGTGGCTAATCTATAGGGCCCTAGTGTAGGATGACTAAATTGTCATTGTCTCTGTGGGTCAGGACACAGATTTTTCTTGTCTTCTCTTCTGCTGGGGAAATCTGTCTTTTGTGTACAATAAAAGAACACATGATTGCAAGGATTAACATGATTAACACTTCAAATATGGGTCGGGCTCTACAGTTTACAATAAATATACTCAAGTGCTTACATGATCGTGTAATGCTCTCCACAAACCTGAAGGGTAAATATTTACAGATGAGGAGACCGAGGGTCAGAGAGGAGATCTGCCCAAGGTTGTTCAGTGAGTAAATGGCAAGGCTTACAAATCCAGGCAGGGCTCTTATGGCCGCCCCTATGGCCCAACCAGTGGCTATAGTGACTACACACTGGTGCTTGGGTTCATGAAATTATTACCAGTAATTGCATCTGGGAAGCAGAGATCCTAATGGGAAAGAGATTTCTCCTCCTCTCTTTCTCCCTCTCTCTTTCATCCGTCCTTCCTCCCTCCCTCCCTCCCTCCCTCCTTCTCTTCCTTCCTTCCTTTTGGAACTTTTTGCTGAAGTTCCTAGTTTCCTAGAGCTGACTCAGCATGTCCAGTCCCGAAACCAAGGGCTGAGTGCCCCCCACTCTTCATGTATAGCTCCACAGCCTCCTGGGAGCTAGAACTGACTGAATCCAGAGGGAGTAGGAAGAGGCTTTCTCTTTTTTTCTCATGAAAGTTACAAATCTTTACCTCTGGAAAAAACAAAAGGAAGCACTGATTTGTTTCACAAAGTCTTGCCTTTCCCCCTTCCAGGTGTTTATTCACTAAGGTGGAGTTGAGAGTAATAGTATTTTCATAGCTGAATCTAGGCATGTGCTCAAGGATTCGGCCCCTCCACAGGCATCACACCATTCCATTCCTCAACAGGCTGCTGAATCAGATTCTCAGGTGACACAGAAGACTCTACATGTAATTGATCTGCCTGAAATGGTCACAGGGGAGGTGCTGGGGCTTCTATTTATTCCCATAACAATCTCCCCAGGTTTTTAGAATATTTATGTGATTTTTAGATTTTATTTAACTCCTACAAAAAAGAAGGGGAAAGAGAAAAAAACCTATATTCCCTTCAGAAAGCAGCCAAAGAATAAAGACATCCCACCAGGTCCCTTGTCTCAATATGATGTCAAAAATGCAAGCTAACAAGAGTAACATTTCAAATATAGTATTTGTAAATTTACACACATCAGAAAGGTTGCAGAAACCATTACTTTCCGTGGCTAAAGCTGGAATAATAATGCATGAACCATTTGATGGAGAAAAGTCCTATGTGGAATAAAAATCTAACTCTTCTCCAGCACAAATAACAGTTTAGAAAGGATTATTAATGCATACCACACACATTTTTAACATACGAAGAACACTATCTGAAATACATACTTAGCTAATGTCTGTTTCAAGAGTAGGTTAGTACAGAATATCAAACACATAATAATCTAATGATTTTGTCATACGATCAGGAAATACTTGTATAGAATAAGGTCATGACTCATGATATGACGATAGCTGGGTTCCGGTAAGAAGCAATATGGCTGCTTGAATTCATGGGAAAAAGTCACAGAAAGATAACATGGTTCTGGTATCTGATTCTGGTAGCTCATAAAGTGCTAGTGTAAAGTTTGTAAGAGAATCTGGAATTATTCCCTTAATTGTTATTTTTAACACAATTAAGTAAAGGCCATAGTAGTCCAAGTGGCCAAACTCATCAGTCATATACTGAGTTGATTTCAGATGACTCACAGAATCATAGAATCTGAGCTTTGATTTTATCTCCTTCAACTCCACCATTTTTAGAGGTAAGGGAACAGGTAGAATGAGGTGAAGTGATTTTTCTGAATTTATCAATGGAATTCTTCCAACTAGAACTCAGTTCTCTTACCTCCCGCCCCAGGACTCTGTTGACTTGTTCATGTTATTGTGTTTGTCTAATATTATTATTTCTTTATCCAAACATGTATTATGCAGCAGAATTAGGTGACCTAGAAGTTTGTTGGATAACAGGGAAATCCATGTGATATGTAGAACTGATCCCCAAAAGCCCTCAAAGAAGACAAAGCACATACAGAAAACCAAGAGTTAATTGTTGCAGCCTTGACCATCTGAGAGTCAGCGAAGCAGGATCCCTAATGTCTGAACTAGACCCTCTCTGCTCTATATATTCAACCAGTTCTCTTGGCCAATGTCTGTTGATTTAGAAAGCAGTGGCTCTCCACTCCTAACCAGACCAGACATTCTTAAACTACTGATGATTCAAATCCTAATTTGAGGTTTCTCATTATGGTAGTACGACTTTTCACCATCCAAGAGCATTAAATAAGAATCCTTCAGCAACGTAGATGGACCTAGAGATTATCATATTAAAATGAAGTCAGACAGAGAAAGACAAATATCATGTGACATCACTTGTATGTGTAATCTAAAAAATAGATACAAATGGACTTCTATACAAAACAGCTCATATTTTATGAGCCACAGACAGAAAACAAACTTATGGCTACCACAGGGGATGGTGGGGAGCAGGGGGAGAGATAAATTAGGAGTTTTGGATTAACATATACACACTACAATGTATAAAACAGATAATCAACAAGGACCTACTGTATAGCACAGGGAACTATACTCAGTATCTTGTAATAACCTATAAAGGAAAAGGATCTGAAAAAGAACATATATATCTATAACTGAATCACTTTGCTGTACACTTGAAACTAACACAACATTGTAAATTAACTATACTTCAATAAAAAAAGAAAACAAATTAAAAAAAAAAGAATCCTTAACTGCAGGAACCATGTCTTATATTCAATGTGAATCTCTACATTTCCTAATCAAAGACTGGGCACATGAAACATAAAAAGCCTCAAATGTTCACCTTAAACTATTCAATGACACTGTTTGGAGTGCTACATATAACAGAATATTCTTAAAACTGTTTTTCCCCAAAAATATCACAGCTCTTTAAAACTCTTTACCTAAATTACCTGAAATTCCATTTTGTCGAGATATCAAATGCAGATCATAGATGCATTCTAAATAAGTTCATATTCAATGTTACCAGGTTGACTAAGTCTACAACAGATACCAAACTCTGGTACATCTTTTAAACAGAACCTTTTAGTTATTGGGTATTTAGTTTATAGGACCATAGGCTTTCAGAATGACTAAATCTTTATTGAACTGGACCAGCCCCTTTGACATCATATAAACATGGATGAGGACAAATTGGATCTGTTTTCAGTGAGGTATTAGGGCTAAGAATCAGAAGAGGTGAAGGCCACAGAGTCTTTTTACCCTGCCAACAGCAGGTTTAATATTCCACTGAGGCATTTTCCTCATGCCGGCTCTGCCGTTCGAACACTGTAATTATTTCATATATTTTTACCTAGTTATTATCTTACTCACCACAGGCACCTGTAATTTTTCTGTATTTTTTTTTTTTTTTACTGCTCATTTACTTATTCTTAATTCAGCTAATAATGGTTCCATGTATTAAAATTATCATGGGGAAAGTAAGTGAAAACCTCCTAGGATGTAGAGGCAGCAGATTCATTACAGCCTACAACAGGGAATAAAATATTATGTATACTTTTTGCAGTAAGTACATGCTAATTATGCAGCTATTTATAAAACACTTATCAACATTCAAACTGATACTCTTCAATGTTGTTGTTTTTTAAAACCCTGCTTTGCATACAAGATCTCTGCTTGAAGCTGAAAACAAACTTTGGGGGTCATCTGCCCACTGACTCGACAAAGCTTTTGCGCATTCTTTATCTTATGCCATATTCCTCTCATGATGGTACAATCATTTATTTATAGGGGGCAATATTTACACAGGGCTTTAAGGTTTATAATGTATTTCCCACACATAGCCTTATTTGATCTTCGCAAAAACCTGGTGAGGTGGGTAGGGCAGGTATAATTACCCCTATTATATAGATGGGGTACAGAGAGGTTAAGGATAATTGCCAAGTAATATAGGTTTCAAGATGCAGGTCTTAAACACGGGTCTTCTGACTTCAGAGCTCTTGCTTTTCCTACTGTATTATGGGCCTCTTTACTACCCTGCTTGACTTTGTGGAGCATCCCCACATCCTGAGCACCAAGTCTACTCCTTCCTTGATGCAGCATGTGCTTGGGAATGCAAGTCCTGGAATTAGACCATCTGGGTTCATCTCTTGGCTTCCCCACTTATCAACTGTGAGACCCTTGGTCAGTTAACTGACCATTTAGAGCCTCAGTCTCTCCATCATCAGTAAACTTCATAGGATTGCTGTTAAGAAGGAGACGAGGCAATACTGGTAAACCATGTAGAATGGTATCTGAGACATAATAGGTACTCAGTTAAAGGTTATCAATCATCATTATCACTGATCCACTTCTGGAAATAATACAAAATCTTTAAATGGATGGCTTTTGAATTTTTCATAAGCCCAGGCATTTCTGAGTTTAACACTGTGATGCTATTCCTACCAACACAGCTGCTCCTGTGTTTGTGTGCACCTATTAACTTGGAGCTCACATGAGCTCTTTCTGCCTCCCATTTTCTTGCTCAGAATATTTTTTTTCCTCACTGATTTTCAGACTTCTCTGCATTTTTAGAGGCCTTTAGTTCTTGGCTATTCTTTTTAGTTTTAGTCAGGGGTTTGTACTCATAGCAGAGCAGTTAGGACTTGGCCTAATGCAGCAATTGCTTGGGTTCAAATATTGTTCCAACCCTTACTAGCTATGTAACTTGGGGCAAATTATTTATCTGCTCAGTCTCACTTCCTTAATGCAAAAAGAGTACACATCTCACAGTGTTGATATGAGGCTGAGAAAATGTATATAAAATACTTTGTAGAATATCTGATAATACAGTCATTTTCTGTGAAAGAGAATACCATGTTCATATCATCATCAAACCAAGCCTTCCTTATTGGAAATAAACTCTGAAATTGCATATCTGCAGAGATAAATTGTTCTTATAGTGCCACATGGATCAAACACTTTTTGGAACCAAGTAAAGGACTAAAATGGTAAAATTTGGCTTCAACAAAATTTAAGTTGACAATCTTCCTTAGAAATGCCAAGAATATTCCTAAAAACATGGCTTTAAGAATCTGATGCTCTTTTGTAAATCTTGATTTACAAATTTTGGTTATTGTTCCTCTTAGAGAACCCAAGTCAACTTATAAAGAGAATACCCCCAGGTCATTTTCACAGAGAAATAAAGGATGGAGACTCTGCCTTTTCAGTAAGGAAAGCTATTGTGTTTACTTTGTTTCTGTATAAGGGACGTAATACATACAAAGGCAGTTTTAGCTAAAACTTAGTGGCAAATCTGTATTCCATAGTTTCTTTTTAATTCAAGAAACTAAATTATTTCCACGCCAGAAGCATAAAATTCATGTTCAATACTAAGCCAAAAGAAATTAGGATACTAAGAGAAAATATTTGACCAAAATTATTGCTGTATTTAACTTTTTATACATTTAAATATAAACCATTTATCACTTTAGATTCTTTCAGCTGAAGTAACAATCTGTTCTAAACAACAGATTGTTGTTTAGAACAGATAGTATTGCTGTATTTGTTGACATAACAGAGACTCTATCGGTAGGGTAAGCTTCAGAATTGGTCCAAGTGCAATGATGTCATCATAGACTTCATTTTTTCCCTGACGCTCAACTCATCTCAGCTTTGTCATAGGGCTCATTCCCCTAATGGTTGTAGGATGGCTGCCACAGGCAGTTGGGGCAACAGGCTGCCTGTTCTTTCTTTTTTATTAAAGTATAGTCGATTTACTATATTGTGTTTGTTTCAGGTATACAGCATAGTGATTCAGTTATTTTTTTCTGATTATATTCTATTATATGTTATTACAAGATACTGACTATAATTCCCTGTGCTATATAGTAAATCCTTATTGCTTATCTGTTTTATGTATAGTAAGTTTATATCTGCTGATCCCATACTCCTAATTTGTCACCGCCCCCTTTGGTAACCATGAGTTTGTTCTCAAAGTCTGCAAGTCCATTTCTGTTTTGTTCCTGTTCTCTTAACTGCTTTTTACTCAGAAGTCCCAGGAAACTTCTCTTTGAATCTCATTGGCCCTGTCTACATTGGGCCTGCAATGTGAGAGCCAATCACGGTCAAAGGCAGCCAATTACCATGACCAGCTAGACTGACCACCTGACATGGCACTGATGGTGGGGACTCAAATACAATGTCCATTGCAACTGCAATTACATTAATGCTACACGGAGTTTCTCCAAACATCTGTTAGTATATGTGGAATCTTAGGTGGTTATTTGGCTTCCGAGTGCCTTGTAAAATGTAAATAAATATCATACCAGTGTCTTTTTTGCCTCACATGTGGGGGCTGGTGTTGGAAAGATAAAGATGTGAAAATGCTCTGAATCAAAGATAGATTTATTAAAATTCAAAATAATATTAACTTAGTTGTGATCACTTAACTGAAGGCCTGCCTGCATTTGTACAGACAAAAAGAAGGCAGAGTTTAACCATAAAACAAAATTAAAACAATAGGACAGCAATTCAGTAATAAACATCAAAAGCATTAAAATATTCCGTATTCTTTGCTTATATTTAGAAACTTAAAAGTAAGGAATATATGTGGGCAAAGGTTTAGCTGGAAGGATGCTGATTCATCCCACTGTGTTTGTTATAGGAAAAAATGTGGAGATAATCTAAATATTCAATAGGAAGAGGCTAAGAAAATTAATTATGACATATCTACCATATAATATTGTGAATCAATAAAAATGATAACATGTTATTCTCATGCATCCTCGTCACCTTGTTGCCCAGCACAGTATAACACTGTAAGTGTTCAGTGTTTGTGGAATTATCTGGAAAAAGTGATGTAGTTTTATTTATATATACTGATTTGAAAAGATATCCACAACATACTGTTAAGTGAAAAAAACCATATTTTTAAAAAGCATATACAACATGATAAAATTATATAATTTATATAAAATTATATAAAATTATACATGTATATAATTTCTGAAAGCTTTTTCATAATACAATTCACCTGAGATACCAGGTGAATTTTGTTCTCTTTTTCTGTAAATTGAATTTTTTACAATGAGTATGTTCTATTTTTAAGGATGACAAAGCTATCTATATTTAGAAAAATGGTGTGAAAAAAATTAGTGGGAGAGAAATGGCTCTGTTTGTTTAGTAACAAAGCATACACAATTATTTAGTGTATGACCCCATTCTTATATTTCAAAGCATATATCTATATGTATAGAAAAAAGACTGGAAGGCTACATACCAAAATGTTAACCATAGTAATACCTGGTAGGTTCATAGGGGGTTTTAATTTTCTTTTTAAAGACTAATGGAAAATTGAACTGAATTCTAAGTACAGATTTTAAAAAGATTAAAGAAACTAGAGATGAAAAGTACAGAAATTGAACAAATATCATTTAAAAAACTCATTATAAAGCACTTGTATTCATCAGGCCAAATCATGTCCCAAGCATATCTAATGAATAGAGAGTCTCTCTCATTAGCACATAAAAGGCCTGAAATATTAATGTTAAACAGAGTTTTACCATCTTCTTCTGTGCTAAAAGCAAAATTGGAGGAGACATACAATGTGGGTTAAGGACAGAAATAGCCGCCAGTGGCTCAGGGCTCAAATCTTTTCTGTACTAGTAATTATCTTTCTCTGAGCAAATCATAATTTTTCATTATCCTAATTTATTGATTTGGAAAAAGAGCAGTGAAAACACTGACTTCTTCATAGGGCTGCTATGAAAAGTCACACATATTAAGTACTTAAAAACACTCAGCCAAATCAACTCACTCAGTATAAGTGCTTTAATGGAACGTGGTTAAGTATTATATTTTACTATCCTTAAATCCCATAACAACATGGGTATTAGCCCACTTGTTCCATTTTACATTCTATCTCCCTGTCACATGAGGACATGGTGCTAAGCAGTTTATATGTGTGTTCTTTTTTTTTTGACTGTTCATTGTCTATTTCTCCACTTTCTCTATTTTTCTTTACAGGCAGTCTCTATAAAACTGTCCAGTAAAGTGCTTTGCCTTTCTTTGACCAATATATCAGCAGTGACTCAAGCTACTCCCAGGGATGTGGGAATGAGGTGAGGGCCCAGGATGTTTGGAGTAGATTTACTCTAAAAGCTGTTCCTTAGTTGCTACCCCCGAGGTTCCCTTCTAAGGTCTGGACTCTTTAAGGATTCCTTCAGTTCTCTGAGTTACCCCATCCTTCTGATGAATTCCTTTATTCCTTAAGTCACTTACAGTTGGTTTATGTTACTTATGACCAAAAAAAGGAGCTTATATAAGAAGCCTATATAACATCTCCCTGGAGGCAAAGGGACTAAAACTTGAGTCTTTAGCATGATATAAACACACTTACACATATGTGACTTTCAAGGATAGAGCCCTTTCCATTCGCTTGCCTGCAGCAGGATAAGTTCCTGGCCTCCCTGGCATGCTTTCTCAAGGCATTAGAGGACAGTAATTCTTGTTTTACTCCCAGTATCTAAGGACTGGACTTAAGCTGTCCAATATGGCATCCACTAGCCACATCTGGCTATTTACATTTAAATTAATAGAAATTAAATAAAATTAACTATTCAGTTCCTCAGTCATAGTAGCCAATTTCAAGGCTAGTGGCTACTGGACTAGCACAGATATACAATATTTCCATCACTTCAAAAAGTTCTATTGGACACTATTTATTTGGTTTCAACAAATTAGGCCCACTTTGGTTTTTAGCCAACTGAAGCACAGATAAACATGTATCATGCATGCAATACATTACCAAGAAATGTTCTTAAACTCTAATTAAAAGATAAGCTTTTAAAGAAATAAGTTGCGAAGAAAAAAAAAGTGACACACCCCATGCTTGGAATCCTAAGACCTGGATAAATCCTAATTCTTCCACTTGCCTTGGGTATGTTTGTTTTTGCCTCAGAATCCTCGTTTGTAAAATAAAGCTGATACTAACCCAATAGAGTCCTGTAAGGATAAAGTAGTATAATATGGGTCAGTGGTGCCTGACACGTAAAAAGTTGATTCAAAATAGAACAATTGGGCTTCCCTGGTGGCGCAGTGGTTGAGAGTCCGCCTGCCGATGCAGGGGACACGGGTTCATGCCCCGGTCCGGGAAGATCCCACATGCCGCGGAGCGGCTGGGCCCGTGAGCCATGGCCGCTGAGCCTGCGCATCCGGAGCCTGTGCTCCGCAATGGGAGAGGCCACAGCAGTGAGAGGCCCGCATACCGCAAAACAAAAACAAAAACAAAAACAAAATAGAACAATTAAGAGAATCTAAGTTCTCAAAGGGCAGGGTGTGAAGGAGGTGGTCTGAGGGCACTAGGTAGTGTAGATGATACCCAACCATCCTGATTCCTTCCATCTCTGAGAAAAGAATTAGGATTGGATATCACAGGCCTCCCTTGATTCTACTGTCCACTTTCCTGCCTTCTCCTCCTCCCTGCAACATTATCCCCACCACATCCCTACTGGGGCATGGCATAGACTTTCCCTCTAGGATCTTCTGTTTTAAGAACAGAGGTCAGTGCTATGAATGTTCTCAATCAATTCTGAAGGAGAATAAGCTAATAAGAAATCAGCATTTGCCAGAAGAATATAAGCTTAAAGTTTGGGGCTTTGAGTTGTAAAGATATGACTTGGCCCACTACGTTCTCTCACCCTTCTTTTGGTTTTGTTTGCCTTAAGCTTATCAACATGCTAACTGTTGGGGGAAAAAAAAATCTAAACTCAATGGTGGCTTTTATTTTTCCTTCCAACAAATCTCAAAGGTCTAATAATGATTACTAAGTATGGAGTTAAAGAGCACAGAGAGATCCTGAATGTGTCAATTTTACTTGAGAAAAACTAAATATGAGCCAGAAAGAATATGTAATATATTTAAGTCTCATTAAACTGTCATTACTTGGAAAGATATTTTCCAGGCAAATAAACACCCAAATCTCACTCTTGCAGCATCCTCTGAATAGCACATTCAACTCCAATCTCCTATCCTCACACATTCTGTTGACTTCAAAGAGAATTATGGGTGAACAAGAAAATGAGAATCAGGTAGGGCAATTATAATTCTGAAAAAGGAAAACATGCCACATTGATTGGATTGCTCAGAGAAAAGAGAGCCATTCTCCTTCAATATATTTTGCTGCTCAAGAAGGCCAAAGTATTTGGGGGCCTAATTTTTGGCTGCTTTAAAAATAAAGCAGAATTGGAAAATACACTTTCACATTCTGCCAAAGTTGAGGGTATATCTCATTCATAATATTCACTCCTTTTTTTTTTTTTTTTTTTTTTTTGCAGTACGCGGGCCTCTCACTGTTGGGGCCCCTCCCGTTGCGGAGCACAGGTTCCGGACGTGCAGGCTCAGTGGCCATGGCTCACGGGCCCAGCCGCTCCGCGGCATGTGGGATCTTCCCAGACCGGGGCACGAACCCACATCCCCTGCATCGGCAGGCGGACTCTCAACCACTACGCCACCAGGGAAGCCCCAATATTCACTCCTTTTATTCAGCTTCTATCTTCTGAATGTTCCCTCTGTGCCAGACACTGTACACCCACTGGTCAACTCAATAGACTATTGAAAAGCTGCCCCCAAACAAGCTCACTATGAAGCTACCTAGAGGAACTGCCATTAGAATTTCAAGTTTTATATCTTTGACGTAAGTCCATGGGATAATAATAAAAATAGCCACAAAGGAATAAATTTCGGTATCTAGAGGATAGGGTGGACTAGGATGAATGTGAAAGAAAAGTGACCCCCCAATGACAACTTGTATATATCTCATCAGGTTAGTGTTCTGATTAATACTACAGCTTAGAGGGACACAAACAGATCACCGTCCATCCTACCAGGTATCCTGACAGAGGTACCAAGTCTGTCTCCAAGCTTAGGAAACTATCCCTAACAATATTCCCCAATAATATTGTTCATCATAGCCTTCTCTGGCCTACCTCCCAGGTGTGTATATTTCTCATCAGCATTACCTTCCTTATAAGGGTAAACTGGCTCACTTTTCTCTGCACAGGGAATAAGGAGGAAATCCTTAAACACGGCACAGCAAAACCATGCCAGGGAGAGCTGGAAACCTGTGCGAGGGGAAAACTGCTGATGTTTCAGAGTTCGACAAGGGCAGAAAGCACAATTCTGCCCGAACCATGACTTACCTTGAGAGCATGCAATGAGATAATGGCCATATACATGTGGGGTGTTGTCAAGGGAACAGACTTCTCACAACAAAAGGATATTGGGCCACCAGAGCTGGGCAAAGCTGGGTATTTGGCATAAAAACACAGTGCATCATAACAAAGTCATTTAAAACAGAATCTGCAGGGGGGCAAAACAAAGCAGAAAAGGAAATTAGATGCCTGTAGAAATGTTTAGGAAAGCAGGAGTATCTACTCATTTGTTCTTGGCCAGTGGTTCTTACACATCGGCTTGGGGTATTGTGGTTTTACTGTACAAAGAAGCACTGTGTATAAAAATAATACGATTGACAGAGCTTGAGATCAAAACTCAATTTCTTAGGACAATGGACAAAACGTATGGTAGTTTTGAAAGAGACAGAGTTGTAATAATGACACTGGTCACCTGAGCCACAATTAATTAAAAAATATATATATAAAATAAAAGAGCCACACGTGGGCAGAACCATGTATGCAGGATTAGGACATGGTCATTTCTTTGTCTATTTTACACCACCTGTCTTTTGTCAATATCTCTTTTCCTTTATTTATTTTTCACCTTCTATTTCCAGAAAGAGCAATAAAAGATGAAAGGGTGAGAGAATTACAGAAAAAGGAGGTGGTAAGAGCAGAGAACTGGTGAGGGAAACAAAAGCAGAAAAAAAAAAAAAAAAAGACAAGATAAAGGCTGTGAGCAGCAACTGAAGCAAAACAAAAGCTCTCCAGTAGATTAAAATGGTGTATGTCCTATATTTGAAGCTATTTTTAGATAGGTAAGTGGGGAGATGGCAAAAGAAATAAGGCAAGTCCCCCCAAATAAGCTTCATTTTGAATTTGATGCTGGTTCTTCATTGCAAAGACTAGGCAGCCTTAATGGGAAAGCACATAAAGACAGATCTGAAAGCCTTAGGAGTACACAAGTTAAAGCTTTGGAATCCAAGATGCTTATGGGGGTTTTCAATTTAAAATGAACTACCATGGCTGAGATTTGTGAAACTCACATAACTTTTCAAATAGAAAAGGGTGAGAAATATGAAAACCGTCTAACTATATATATTGAATTTTCAATGTCTATGTTTTAAATTAACAAATACTATCAAAGTTGGAATCAGTGACTAAAGATTTAACTGTTATACGTATTTTTTAAAAATTGATATAATTGTCATAAATTATGTAAGTTTAAGATACACAAAGTGTTGATTTGATACATGTACATATTGCAATATGATTACCACCTTAGCTTTAGTTAACATATCTATCACGTCACATAATACCATTATACTCATTTAAATATAGGTGATGAGTGTAATCCAAAGTTGTCATAACTAGGTGTTACTAGTGGTTTCAGTCCCATTATACTGAGCCAGAGAAGATGCTGAGGTGTCAGACAGAAGCTGTATAGAACTTTTTTTCTTAGGTATGAAAGGACGTTCATTGGCATGTCTGAGTTTAACATATAGTGTCATCTTTATATGTTTTAGATATAAAGGATTTCTCTGAGGATAGGAGAGAAAATGCTTGCTTATAAGGCTCCCCGAGGCCTGTGCTATAAAGTAATTTAAATTTTGCTAAAGCAGAGATTTGAGTAGCGTGCTCCAAGGCTGGCGAGACTGTCAATCAGCATGGTAATCACCCAGCACCCACATCTCAATGTGGCTTTCTTATTCTCTGCTCATAAGCAGTAACTCTTGAGAACCGATTAAAAAAATCACTTCCTACTAGAAAATGATTTTCCAAGTCACTCAAGGACTAATTCTGGTCATAGAAGTAGAAAGTCTAGAAAACCAAAAGGTCTCAGGCAGAAAATACATGTTTTGGGGTAAACTAAGAGAATGTACTATCAAACCCAGGGGTGTTCATTTCTACGATGTAAACCAGTTTCACTGGCAACTCTGACATCTCTTTCTTATTGTAAATCCAAAAATGCCAAGGGTCTCCCACCCCACTGCATCCATGAGTTTCATGGGGCTGAACTAAGATTATTTTTAGTGTCTTAGGATGATGATATAGTAATTCATATTTTTGATTATAAGAAAGACAGATTTATTCTTTCATCCAATCCATGAACATTACTTGCAAGAATAACAAAATCAGAAAAAAACTGCAGGGAATAAAGTTCAGTATTAAATTATGATGTGAACTTAGTTCTAATATAAAAAATGGAAGGGTCAGGAGTCATATCCTAAGTGGCAGCTACGCTATATACACTGATTTCTGGCCTTCAACTTTTTAAGAAGCAATAATTCAGTCCCCTCCTCTTTCAGAAGTGACTTTAAAAGGAAGAATATATTTGTTCTTCATGGGTAGTAAAGATCTTACAGATCTTTTCTTAGATTCCATAGTCTCTAATGCACTAGAATGTTCCTTTTTGGACAATATTCACTTTAGAGAAGATGTTGTTTCTTGTATTATGCAATCACACATTCTGGGCAACAGTTAATCAGAGGGGAAAAATCTGTATTTTTCCTGACCTTGGGTCCTAGAAATTTGGTTTGAGGTTATGTTTGCCTCTTGGAAGCAAGCAATCCTCTCATAACTGGTCCCTCAAGGATTTCCTTTTTCAAGAAAAGATCTTATCACATTCTCCTTGCTCAGACATCTTCAACTACTTCTCAAGGCTTAGCTTCACATTTAAGATGCTCTGAGATCTGGACCCTAATTCTTAGGCCCTACCTTCTTTCTGACACTTATGTATACAACAGTCTAGCAAAGCCAGACCACCTGGTCCTCCTTGTCTCTTTCTAGGTCAGCACTCATGTTGTCCCTCAGGATGGAAGGCTTTGTCCTTAGTCTCTAGTTACTTACTGGTTACCTGCCTTCCTTCAGGGCCACTTCAAAGGCTGTATCCTCTGTGACACTCTGCCTGGTCCCCTCAGCCTTATGATCAAGTTGTTTGCACATTCCTTTAGGTCCTGTAGCAGGTTATAAGCTTCCTGAGGACAGGAGGGTGGTTTCTTGTTCACACTGCCTTGTCCTAAGCATCCAGCTTAGCACAAGCCCAACAAGATCCTCAACAAATATTGAACTGAAAATAGCTGCACTGGAGCCAGAGATCCTGGCTTTTAAATCTACTACTCCCCAATTAATTCACTACATAAAAAACCTTAGATAATGTATATAAAGAATAAGAAACTGGAATGAGAAGATAAAATAAGAAGTAAATCAGTGGTAAAATACTTTTAGGAGGCACAATAATGTTAACTTTACCTTGAGTATATTGCAAAGATGACAGAACTGGACGTTGAACTACTACTAAGTTTTTAGATAAGTCTTCGAACTTCTTTCAGTGAGAAATCTTCTTCTATGGAGTTCAGTGTGCTTAAAATATTAACCCATTATTCTGAGGGGCCAGTAGCAAATGAATGTGGGCTGTTCCAAAGTCACACATAAGATGGTAACCAAAGTGGAGAATGATACCAAACTCTGAACACTTAATTCATTGGTAAGATTCATCTCATTTACCCTCAGATCTCTGTGTCTTAGTTAACAAGACTGGTTCACTGGAAGGTGGTATTATGAGTTGATTTTTTCCCCAAAAAAAGATACGTTGAAGTCCAAATTCGCAGTACCTCAGAATGTGACCTTGTTTGAAATAAGGTCTTTACAGATATAGTCAACTTAAGATAATTCATGTGGGACCTAATCCAATATGATTGATGTCCTTATAAAAAGGGGAAATTTGGACAGAGACACATGCACAGAGAGAAAACAATGTGAAGTGACACAGGGAGAATACTGTGTGAAGATGAACATTGGAGTGACACATCTACAAGCCAAGGGATGCCAAAGATGGCCAGCAAACCCCCAGAAGCTAGGCAAGAGGCATGGAACAGATTCTCCCTCACAGCCCTCAGAAGGAACCGACCCTGCCGTCACATGGATCTCAGACTTCTAGCCTCCTGATCTAAGAAGCAATACATTCTGTTGTTCAAGCCACCCAGTTTGTGGCACTTTGTACTAGCAGCCCTAGGAATCTAATACAGGTGGTGTTTCGTTACACTCTGGGGCAGCCCAAGAATCTCAGAAAGAACCACTTTACTCCCAGTTGGAGCACAGTTGTGCTTTTTACAGAGGCAGCTTCAAATCCTTTACGGGAATAGGTACTATTTAAATTATAGCCTAAGAGATGCCTACAGAAGGTGGGATCTAAATGATAACTTAACAAATGCCTTTGGAAGGCTACTCTTAATATCTATGAACGAGACTGAGCCATCTACAAAGCACAACCAGGACGAGGAGGCAGAGGAGGGTCAGGAGGATGCTCTTCTAATGGTCATACACATGACCCATTTCTTTTTTTTTTTTTTTTTTTGTGGTACGCGGGCCTCTCACTGTTGCGGCCTCTCCCGCTGCGGAGCACAGGCTCCGGACGCGCAGGCTCAGCAGCCATGGCTCACGGGCCCAGCCACTCCGCGGCATATGGGATCCTCCCAGACCGGGGCACGAACCCGTATCCCCTGCATCAGCAGGCGGACTCCCAACCACTGCGCCACCAGGGAGGCCCACCCATTTCTAAAACTGCTGTGGCTACACACACTGAGAATGAACTCAGAATTTTTTTTACAATGCTCTGCATGGATTTAATAGACACACAACTGTCCCAGGTGTTTACCTGTTGCTTCATTTAAAGCTGGCTCAAGGCGTATCGTTTCTAGAAAATGCTCTAAAATTTTTTCAGGTGTTCCTGACATCACAGTATACCTGGATAAGAAATAAAACCATCATTAGTTTTTCAAAAGTGGGCAAATCATTAATATATAACATTTTACATATCTACGTTTTTTGGTTTTTTTTGAGATCCCAGGGAACCATATGGACTCAACTTGTGACCCATATTCTCCATAAGGTAAGAAGGATCATGTACCTTGTCAAAGTCACATAGGAAGGCAACAGAAACATCACAAACTGAAGTAGTTACTAAAACATTATTCTTTTTTCCCTACATGGGACTAAAGTAAACTTCTTAAGAGAGTGGCTCTAGCAGGCTGGCGACTGAGGCATTTCAGCCTTGTTCCAAGGGGGAGTGAAAAGGAACATGTAAATCCTGGGGCAGCTCAGGGCAAGGGCAAGTGACAGAAACTAGGTTATCCCTATATGGGTTACTTGTTGCAAAATTTCGACCACACACTGGATTCCCCTGCCTATTTCTGGAATGCTCTGTCTTTCCCAACTGTACACTGGTATGTGCTTTGGAAATGCAGCTAAGAATAAGAGAAAACAACCCCCCAAAACACCAATGAGCAAACAAACCCCAGTAGCATCTGAATAGGAAATAAATCAGTAGTGGAACATCCATGTAACTTATATCAAGGTCAAATATCAATTAGTTGGCAGGGTGGGGGACGTTAGGCATCATGTCAGAAGATCCAGCCATGAAGCTCTTCAATCAACATGGGAGGATGTATTTTTTAAAATTGAAGGTGGGTTATTTCAAAGTCATGTTCAAGACGGTCAAAAACAGTGGGTGAAAGCTATAGGCAAAATACATTAATGGGATCTGGGTACTCCTATTCCAAAACGTAGACTTTGCTCTTCTGCTTGGCATTTCACTTAGGGCAAAATGACAGGGAAGAAAAACAACAATGAAAATAAAATTCTCTTGTGTTTAGAAAGCAGTGGTAGACTTCAGCTCCAGAACTCAGGGTTTTTTTGCCTCCTTACCAATACCCTTTCCCTGCCTGTTTGAGACCTTAGAGGAAGTGTGTTGAGATCCCAAGAATATCTCTAATGTAGTCAATCTCAGGGTCTTAACCTCCTGCCTGAGGGAGTGAAGAAGAGGCAATGCAACATATGACCCTGTGCCCGGGAACACAGAGTGAGTGAAGCAACCCCGGTTTTGAACAAGGTAGCAAATGCAGTCTATTTGGAAGGTAACTGTTACTTAAACCTATTGTGTTTGTGCATGTGTGTGTGTGCCCTCAGGACCAAAAGGAAGCTGAAGAGTTTAATCTCTGAAAGAATCTGGCTTTGGAGCCTAGAGGAAGAGCCAGGTAATTAAAAAAAAAAAAAAAAAAAAAACCTACTTTAATCAGAAAAGTATGACCCTTTTCTCAAAGTAAACAGCATAGAAGACGAGGGTTTTTCCTCTTATAGGCAATGACTATTTGAGGGAAGGAGAGGGCGAATCTATAAATGACTTTCAATACTTAAATGGAGAAAATTGCTGAGTTCATTCAATAATTCCTAAAATATATGATTCTTTGATGACCCTTCCAAGATGACCTGGAAGAGGAGCAGCATCTGGCCACACGAATAAGGAACTGGAGTTGGAGAGGGCAGCCAGAAGGCTGGCTTCCCATTCTGGTGTTCTTGGTTAGGACAATTCTTAGCTAGGGTTTTTGTCCAGCCAAAAAGAATAAAGGCTTACCTGGGTGGCAAGCCTTGAATGCTCTCGGCTCACTAGTAAGAGAAAATGGCGTCTCTACTCTCTGCCCACCTGGTCAATTGCAGACATCAGGGCACCTGTCTTTTGCTGCCAAAGTCTTCCTCTAGTGGTACAACTGCCTTACCCTACCCTATGTCTCTTCTCAGTTCCACAGAAGGCTATTCAGGGGTTGGTAATCTCTCAGGACCAGGAACTCTGAAGAGGGAGGGACAGGGAGCTTCTGGCCTGAGATCTTGCAGCTCTGGGCTTGGCTGAAACATGTTATTACTTTCTTTCAGGCTGGACACTGCCAGGTGCCTACTGCTTGACCTCTGTTTAAATGGAGAAGACTTGAAAACCAGACAGTATGGCTCTCTTCAGTTTATTGCATGAAGAAGTTACTGTAGTCCAAGTTAAAGAGAACCCTGATTGGTTATATTACCTAAGCTGTGAGGTTCTAAACTTGAGAGAGAAAAATCTTTTTCTAACACCAAGTCTGGAAATGAGGACACGTCTATCTGCATCCAGAACAAAAAAAGAGGTGGGGAATGGTGCCTAAAAGAGACTGTCTTTCTGCAAACAGGATGGAGTTGAACGATTGGGTGGTTGATAGTCTAAGGAAAAAGCAACACAGTCACTAAAACAGGAATAGTCATTTCAAATTCTCTCTTATTAAAACCACATAACCACAGAGCAGGAGATATCCAAAATGGTAAATATTTGAGGGCTTCATATAGTTTATCCAGCATGAGAAATACTGTCTTGCTATTGACATTTTAATATCACACTCAGAGTTAAGTGGCTTGAGGAGAGTCAGGCAGTTTAGACCAATTTAGATTGGTCTACAGGACACAAATAAGGAGCTATAACAGAAATCAGATCCAGGCGTAAAATACATTTAATGCATGTGGGCTCTCCTTTTCCCTTTAGTTTGATTTCATAAAAAAATCTATATTTGGAGGGCACTCTGAATGGAAGCTGTTGTAACATGCAAACACTTTTGATCATCTTCCCATGCCATAAAGAGGTGAAGGAAGGGGGCCTCCGGGGCCCTGTTGGTCAAATGTTTTAAGGTTATGAAGCATTTAAGGCTTACTTTTTCAGGTAGCAAAATTTTCCTGAGACATCTGCGGCATTATTAAAGAATGTAGATGACCACTATAACATGGTCTAGCTATACTTCAGAGCACTAAAGAAAATCACTGGGGGTAGTCCCAGACTTCACATAAAAAATATTTTTATCCTCATCCTCCTTTGTGGGCTGGAAGGACAACTGCTGAAAAACATTTGAGCAAGAATATTTTTCAAGAATGCATAGTAGTGAAAAATAGAAAAATAATAAAGAATTCTGGATGGTAATTTTATAGGTTTGTAAGTGAAGGGATAGTTTTTTATATAGTCTATTTTATGTCAGCCCTTTTGAAATATATTGCTTTGCAACGTTTACTAGATAGTGTTAAGGAGAGAGTATCTATATACCATATTTTGCTAGAGTAAGTTGTGAGGCTAAAGGAGCATAGACTCAGAAGTTGGTCAAGCTGGACTTGAACGCAAGCTCTATCATTAAAAGTGTTGTCATCCTGGGCAAGGAACTCACTTCTCTGAGCCTAAATTTTTCCATCATCTGTTAAAAGGGGTTGTAATAAGGATTAGATAAAATATGCAAGATATACTATGGCTCTTCAATAACATTATATTTCTTCCTGCCTTCTTTGCAGATATGTTGACTCATCCAGATGAAATGTCTGAGCCTTGGGCTTTCAGTCTAAACAATTAAAACTCATCATTTATGGTGAGTGGGTTGATTAATGGGAACATCCCATTTACTTGTTGGCAAAAAAAGAAAAATACTTGGGATGCACTCCATTTCAACATAGTCTGTGGCCACATTTCTTTACCTACAGAATTGGTGTTTTTATTACTCTAGGATTAAAAATTAACGTTTACTTAAAAAATGAGATTCTGTAATTTTTTATAATTTCTTAGAGCTACATTTCCTAATTTCCCTAACTATTCAAATGTTCATACATTTGATTAAAAGAAGTCTCGGGCTTCCCTGGTGGCGCAGTGGTTGAGAGTCCGCCTGCCGATGCAGGGGACACGGGTTCGTTCCCCGGTCCGGGAAGATCCCACATGCCACGGAGCGGCTGGGCCTGTGAGCCATGGCCGCTGAGCCTGCGCGTCCGGAGCCTGTGCTCCGCAGCGGGAGAGGCCACAACAGTGAGAGGCCCGCATACCGCAAAAAAAAAAAAAAAAAAAAGAAGTCTCATGTAAGAAGTTGCAGCAAAAGATAGAACCGAACACAGACATACAGAAAAAGAGTCAAGTTAAATGGGTGACCTGATGTTCAATGTGAAACAAATACCCTTCAGACGTTAGCAGGAATAAGTATGGATGAGGCCAAATGGATGTTTCCAGGCCGCAGTCAATAGACCGTGTTGGGACTTCCCTGGTGGTCCAGTGGGTAAGACTCTGTGCTCCCAATGCAGGGGGCCTGGGTTCGATCCCTGGTCTGGGAACTAGATCCCACATGCATGCCGCAACTAAGAAGCCCACATGCCGCAACTAAGACCCGTTGCAGCCTAAATAAATAAATATTTAAAAAAAAATAGACTGTGTTATATATGAAGTGTGGGTTTCCATCAAAGATGCTTATTCTGACAGCATGATGAAAGCACTTCTTGAGAAATCCTACATATGAAATTCAAATACCAAAGGTTCTCCACACCCAGGGGCCTACGTATCCCTTGAGCTGCCTGACACTCCTATTCCCATTGTTCTCTCCGAAGCTATTGCCTTCTGCTCCAAGCTATTACAGTTGCACACATACAGAGGGGGTGTTTTTACAGTGGGGGAATATTCACCCCCGAATTACTCTAGGCAGCACCGAGCTCGATGCAGTGCCAGAAACAGATACATTATACTCCACACGATGTGTGATTAGTCAATAGAGAGAAAAAAAGTCACACATACTGCCGTCTTCCACAAAAAAGGAGAACGTGCTATTGTAGAGATGATGATACCATGTGAAAAGGTTAATCATAGTCTGGCAATTGCAGTGTTGGATGCAAACCTACTTTTGCTGAGGCTGTGAGTTTCCTTGATTAGAAGCCCTGTTCCCTGCTGGGACCTTCTCCAGCACCAAGACATCTTGGTCATGTTCTTTAAGTCTGACTGTATTCGCCTCAACGTCCTGCAAATACAAATTACACCACATACAGATGCTGCCGTTTTCTCAGACAATGAAAAAAATTTCAAATGCTTCAGAAACTCATTTGGTGCTTGTGATGCTAATTGTTGCATCTACAAATTAAGTCATTTTCAAAGTCAAGGGCTGGAACGGTCAGAGAAAGGACCAGATGAGGTTGGAGGCACGTGGTTTTAAAAGTCTGCTGTTACCCGAGATGCAGAAAATCAGCTGAGGAGAGAGGAGTGTGCTCAGAGAAACCTTTGGGAGAGGGTGGTACAGCAGAAAGAGAGAGGAGAGCCAGTGCACTTATTCTTGATAAATATATGTGGCAAATAGCACTCAGCTTCAGCAGAGTTCTTTCATTCTGATTATCTTCTGAGGGTACTTAGTTTTCTTAGGAGTGGCATGTTTTCCCTCTAATCAAGACTTGTAAAAACTATCAGTTTGAAATGTGTTAAAAACACTTTTCAGTTATTTTGAATAATTTTATAAATTATATCCACGATAATGGTCCTAATCTGATTCTTTCAAAGAATAATTGTGGCTGAGTGCAAATTTCATGTGTGTAAACTTCCAAAAGAGTAAAGTTCAAATTTCAATGTCATTAAAAAATAATTTATTAAAAAAACTTAGTGCACGTTTCCTCCTCATTTGGTTCCTATTTTAAGAGACTGGATAAAAACCAAATCAAATTCCATGTGGAGTTTTTCTATATTAGTCAATACTTTAATCTTTAACAACTTTTTTTGCATCAAGAGAATGCATTCCCAAGACAAACTTTGTTGTCAGAAATTTTGCTGCCAAAGGCAAAAGCTTAAGGTTGTGTAGGAATAGGTGTCCACACATAAGGAAAGGGAACGAGACTGTAAATCTTCATTAAATAATGCCAAATGTACCAGAAAGCACAGAAGGTGCATTTAGGATTTTAGGGTAGGAGAGAGAAAGATGCTCAGGCTGGGAAAGGCATAGAAGGGAGTCTGCTCTGTGAGCCAGCAGGGAAGGGAAAAGAGCAAAGTGATCCTGGAGGGAACAGTGTCTCTGGGTGAGGTGGGATAGACCATGGGCCACCTGAAAGGCCAGGGGTGCTGGGACAATATCACCATGCCCAGTGGTCCACAATCAGGCTTCCACCAGCTAAAGCTGGGTTGTCCCTCCCAAGGGACCAGGAGCTGGATGGTGGGGAGAACCTAGGGACCATCTATTCTAACCATCACCCACGCTCACAAATACTTTAACAAGCTTCCATTAGGCCCATCTGCAGAGCCATCTCTAAGTGCAATCTCATGGCTCCTCCTACAACCCCAACTATTCTTCACCTACTTGCCAGAGTCTGAAATTCCTTTAGTGTGAATCAATTTGACAAAAAGCACTTGAAATGAAAATGCTTGGTTAGAGTAACCATGGCGGACATTAATTGCCACTAAAATGTAGTCACTTAATAAATCTAGAGGGAGTGTGAGGATATGAGAAAGATTCAGATTTGGGAAGAGACAGGAGGTTTAGGATGGAGAAACACATGGAGAGGGATGTGGGGAAGGACACAAAAGGGGAAACCTAGGATTGCAAAGAGAAATGTCTCAGACTTTGACATTTTGCCAAGGCATCCCTATTTGTCTTCAGTGCCCATGGACCAGTTCAGGTGTGTGCAGGGTTATTTGGTCCAGCACAGCACGGCGCATTTGCAGCTTTACTGGAATATCACCTCTGGACCCCAGAACCCACCCCAGCACATTGAACATGCCAGGTTTGTAAGCAAGGCCCTTTGGCCCTAGAGCATTCATTAATCACTGTGCTGCTCAATTAACACTACACTCATTCTTCTTACCTGGCAAAAGTGAAAATGGAACACCCCTCAGCCACACTTCACCTTGGACTCACCCTCAGGATCCGGTTAAAATCCTCCTTGTCTACTCTTAAGAAATGGCAGTTATCTTCTCGCAAGACGATGGAGGCAGCTCTCGGGGCATCATTCACTAGCGCTAACTTGCCAAAGTCATCGCCTTCGTGCAGCGTGCAGACCACGCCCTGGAGAGAGCAACACATCCAGAGGAAGGTGATCCCTGAAAGGGAGCAAACACCCACCTGCCCCCCACCCCTAAAACACTGTATATATCAACAGGCTGTACCCAGGGATGCCAAGTGCGGGGGGAATCACGTAATTACATTATAATGTTTCATTTCTCTTTCATTGAGTAATCTGGGCTAGGGCCTAACTTAAATGTATACATTATAATCCAGGAGCCCCAGAAAGTTCAGTACTACTCTGAGTATAATAACTTAGATAATTTATGATTAGAGATGCTATAATGTCTTTTCTGCATAGAGGAACAATGTTGTAGCAAGTTTACTTGTAGCATTAAGTTGTTAATACTTAGAACCACTAGTATATGGAGCATAATAAAGTTTCAGAAAGAAAAAAAGATATATATACCTTGCCATAAATGACTACATTCACTGATCCTTTTAGAATAATGTACCAGGAGGTGCCTTCTTC
Organism: Hyperoodon ampullatus; assembly: GCF_949752795.1. Classification (NCBI taxonomy): domain Eukaryota; kingdom Metazoa; phylum Chordata; class Mammalia; order Artiodactyla; family Ziphiidae; genus Hyperoodon; species Hyperoodon ampullatus. The sequence goes on along the minus strand of NC_136921.1, from coordinate 87,779,352 downwards.
CCCCTGGTTAAACACTAGATACAAAAAGATGAAAAGACTTATGACAAGAGTAGAAGCACATCAGTATAAATTACAGCTTATCACATCATCATTTTTAAGTCCCCAGAATTATGCATTTAATTCCAGAAGGGAAAAAAAATTACTGGCAAATACGAATTTATTCAGGTGGAATATTACTTCCTTTTCTTTAGAATGTGAAAGGAACAGAAATACTGCACTCCTTGCTGTGCCCTAAAGATACTAGATACAAATTCACCAGCTATCCATTCCTTAAAGCAATACATTTCCCCCACAATTCATCAAAACTTACTAAACTATAGAACACAGTTTTTAAAAGTATTCTGAATGGTAAAGTGAAGTTTGAAAACATGCAAATCAGCACTACATAGTGTTGATGGATGCATATCTACATATTTTTAAAAAAATGGGTTGGAATGATAACCACGTCATATAGGGTAGGAGTTACCCTGGGGAGGGGAAGAGAAGAATGAGATAAAGGAGGGAACAAGGAGCCTTCAAATGTAGAATTTCATTTTTTAGAAAATATAAAAAATGAAAATATGAAAAAATATGGCATAAGGTTACTATTTGATAAAAAATGTTTTTTAAAAAGGTGTTTGTGGGCTGCCCTGGTGGCGCAGTGGTTGAGAGTCCGCCTGCCGATGCAGGGGACACAGGTTCGTGCCCCAGTCGGGGAATATCCCACATGCCGCGGAGCGGCTGGGCCCGTGAGCCATGGCCGCTGAGCCTGCGCGTCCGGAGCCTGTGCTCCGCAACGGGAGAGGCCACAACAGTGAGAGGCCAGCGTACCGCAAAAAAAAAAAAAAAAAAAAAAAAAAAAGGTGTTTGTAACAACCTCTAGGCTAGTTTCTTGTTTGAAATATTTAAGTATTTCATGATAAAATGAAAACCATCAGTAAGAGTGAGTGAAAAGAATAAGAAAAGTTGTAAGTCATCAGTGATCATAAAAATTAAAAAAATATTAAAAGTGAACCTTTAAAATGTAAAGAAAAGACATTCTTACTAAAGTAAATATCAATGTTAGAAATACCACTTTTGATGACTAAAAGTAAAATATTTGAAACTCATTTTTAATTCTTTTTGCTTTTACAATTCATGGTCTCTGCTTATTTGACTAACACAACTCAGTGTGAAGAAAGAGCAAGATTTTCCAAAGAATGTCTCTTGAAAAGTTAACAGGTGTCCATTATAAATGTTTTCTATGTTTCACTGGGTTTAGGAAGTGTCAGTTTAAATGGTGTGAAATTTATCTTTACTGTAGAACTCCTGAGAAAGGTAGCATGCTGGTATGTGTTACTATTCTCCAAGAGAGATTAGAGAAAGAGGCATTTCCTGATCTGAATACACCACTTACCATGTTTTTCAAGAAAGGTTTTGTAGGACGAGTGGGAAGTGCCAGCCGAAATAATTTTGCTCACTTTTTTTTTTTTTTTTTTTTTTTTGCAGTATGCAGGCCTCTCACTGTTGTGGCCTCTCCCGTTGTGAAGCACAGGCTCCAGACACGCAGGCTCAGTGGCCATGGCTCACGGGCCCAGCCGCTCCGCGGCATGTGGGATCTTCCCGGACCGGGGCACGAACCCGTGTCCCCTGCATCGGCAGGCGGACTCTCAATCACTGAGCCACCAGGGAAGCCCTTGTGCACTTTTATTAATATGACATTTCAATTTCTTGCTCCCAAATATGATCACAGAACTAAACTACAACGTGCATGCTGGAGAGATACTACACATTAGTATTGCATAAATATTTGGGGCAAAGAAATTCTCTCAGGCTTGGAGCTGATAGTGAAAATGAGAGAAGAACAAGAAGGCAGGAGAGTGTGCCATTCTAACTAGCCTCTCAAGAGATAGATTAGTTCTTCTCAAGCCACAAACTGAAGTGAGGTCACTGTGAAAAGGTTTTGCCTGGGGTCCCCCCTGAAGAGCACTGACTTCATCTCACCCTCTTTAAACACTGCCTTGAGCCAGCAGGGGAGGGAGCAAGTGGAGACACAGGCTGGCAACTGCTCCCAGGCTGGCACCCAAAACCCAGCGGGCTGCAGAGTAAGGGATACGTGCTAGGAATAATCACAGGTCCAGAAAAACAAATGGTGCCACATGACATCCTGGCAAGTCAGACCCAGGCCCAAGAAAGGGGAGCATTTGCAGTCAGGCTCCCATGGCACATCCTCGGGAGGGGGCCAGTCAGGCACCATGCATGATTACAGTCTTCACTTACACACGGTTCCTCCTTTGGCGTGAGACTCGAAAATGAGAACACCTGCTAACTCCCGTTTCACCTAGAAGGAAAAGAGAAAGAATGTGGGGAAAGGCCAGATTTGGGGGGGTTGGGGAGGGACTTTTTCTCTTTCTGAACAGTGCTGACTTCCACGTGGCCACCTCCCACTCTGCTTTGCTGTTCCTCCTGTCTAGAGCCACTCCCACTAGATGCGACACTAGATTCTTTTTTTAGTTTTTTAAAAAATTGAAGTATAGTTGATTTACAATGTATAGCAAAGTGATTCAGTTATGCATATATATATATATTCAGATTCTTTTCCATTTTAGTTTATTACAAGATATTGAATATAGTTCCCTGTGCTATACATTAGGACCTTGTTGTTTATCTATTTTATACATAGTAGTGTGTATCTGTTAATATCAAATTTCTAATATATCCCTCCCTTCCTTCTCCTTCGGTAGCCCTAAGTTTGTTTTCTATGTCTGTGAGTCTACTTCTGTCTTGTAAATAAGTTCCTTTGTATAATTTTTTTAGGTTCCACATATAGGAGATATCATATGATATTTGTCTTTGTCTGACTTACTTCACTTAGTATGATAATCTCTAGGTCCATCCATGTTGCTAAAAATGGCATTATTTCATTCCTTTTTATGGCTGAGTAGTATTCCATTGTATATATATACCACATCTTCTTTATCCATTTATCTGTTGATGGACATTTACGTTGCATCCATGTCTTGTGTCACCAGACTCTTAAAGCTTTTACAAAAAGCTGTTTTATAAGCTAATTCATACAGAACAATCTCCCTAGAGACTGTTTAAACTTGGTTTCACATGTATGAACTAGGCAATTTCTTTGCCTATCTTTCATCTTGGTGAGAGGGTGAGAGCAACCACGATATCATGACTCTTGCTCCTGGAGGCTCTTCTTTGCATCACACATCATGCACCACTGCAAACATGTTAGAAAACTCAATGTCTTGAAGTTGAATAACTAAGCTTAAATGTGTGAGCTATTTTTTTTTTAAATTCCAAACTATGGTCCCAAATTATGTTCTCTCCCCCTAAGAACCAAATAACCTGAGATCTTCCACAGTGCCTGGGTATCTGGGATTTGAGGTAGAAGACTCCTCCTTTCCACTACCCACAATCCTCCCAATTCCACCAAGGCTGGGGAAGTCAGAACATGCACATGCTGGGGACCCAGTCAACAGGTAGGGAAAAGGGGTCTTCCCTCACTTCCCTCCCCAGCGTGAGCTCGTGGAGCCTCGGCTGCTGCCCCTACAGATGCAGGAGCTCCCCGGGTGAGGCCCTGGGGCACTAGACCTATCCCACCATGGAGAGAGTGAAGATGACAGCAGGGTGGTGGGAGGGAGGGGAGCCTGGGCTGGACCAGACCCCTAGATACTCCATGTAGGTGAGCAAGCTTCCGGATCCCCAGTAGTGCAGGGAGTGGGAGGGATGCGAAGGCAGTCCTATCTGGGTTGAAGGGGGAAGGATCTGGAACCCTTCTGCTTGGGGTTGTGGTGAATGCCTCACTGCTCTTAGTGGAGACCTGAACTCCACCCGCCCCCCCCCAGAGCAGGGACTACAGGCACTGCCACCATGTGACAGTGACAGCATAATATCACCTATTGAGCTGGGAATGAAAGACAGATTAAGCAGATAGACATTGCTGAGGAGTCCAGCATAAAACCTGTGATCCGTGGATGCTGAAACAGCTTCTTTTATTATCATTATTATTATTATTGAATTATTAGCATATAGGAGACTTGTGTTGCCTGGAAACTGTGTTTCTCTGTCCCTCCTATGGCAGGAGACATTTCTGTCCACTGTTCTTCTAAATACCCTAGTCACGTAAAAGTTCAGAGTCAGATACCGCCGTTGGGCCATTTTTCACTAGCAGGTACCGCTCTTGTGCCCTAAGATATCTGAACTAATGCTCTCTTGCACCTTCTGCTTCCTTTCTCAATTTGGCAGCAAACCTGGGTGGAACTGGCCCCTTGGGCCAGGGCTGGTCATCTTGATTTCTTGCCCCCCCAGCCCCGCTCCCACACACGGCTCTATATGTAATGGAAGGGACACCCCTCTTAAGGCCTGGCTCTCTTGTCTAGGTATGCGGGTTCCAAGACTCAGGAAGTTTGAAGCATATGTTCCAATTCTACTCACATCATGCTGCCTTGGCATTTAGGGCAGCTACTAATAACGTAGTGATACTTGATCCTTTTTTGGTGATTGCACATGGGTGTAGCTTCCTTAGGATCTCGTGAGAAACAAGAGGGGCCGTTTGTGAGGGAGAATTCAGGCGTTCCTGTCCCATGCCCACACTCTCCAATACTCTCCTTCAGGCCTAACAGTGCATTTAACTCAAACCGTGTGCTCCTCCCCGCCGCCTCAGCTAAGAGACAACTTACTGTGGTAGAAAGATGGGATAAGGCTTTAATGTGAAGGAGTTCTTCATAGATAATTTCTAGGTCATCCACGGTCCTCTGGCCAGGTCTACAAAGAAAAAAAAGTAACAAGGAAATAATGAGATAAAAGTCATTGCTAAGGGCTTGAAATATAGGGGTGAGGGTCAGTAACATGTTCAGGGAATTCTTAGGAGAAATCCCAATTAAAAAAACATCGGCAGAGGGAGAGATTATGATCATTCCTAAAGGGATTTTTGACATGAACGTGTTCCTTGATGGAAGGACATGGAAGAAATCAGAAGGGCACATAATCCCCTTCCTTTCCATCTCAGAGGGAAGAACATCTCTGTTCACACTGTAGTTGGCTAACTGACCTCTTACTTCATAGATGATCGTTCTACAAAATTGCTTTTCATCACTGCCTTAATCAATAACAACAAACTTATCGTTTAGCATCACTAGGAACTATTGGTTCAACCAACTTGACGATCAATCCAAATTTCTTGGGATCCTGATATCTTAGCTTAAACGAATAATAATGCTGTTGTCACTGTTGTTTTGGGCTATGTAATATGCTTCCACCACAGGACTCAGATAAAGGATGCATACAGACAACATTTTCTCACCTATCCCTGAGGAAGTGAGGGCATGAGATGGGCAGAAGGCAAACAGTAGTGTGTGGAATTAGTAAAAGAGGGAAAGAAGGGAAGAATACACCTGCATTTCCCCAACTCTGTTCCATGGAGGACTACTGTTCCATGAGATGTTAATCAGTATACCATGTACAGTTTTTTCCCTATAATTTATTATAAAACTAGTATCTAATAGTCTGCCTTTAAGGATGGGGCTTGTGGGTATTATGGACATTTTGGCATGGGAAGACTGACTGGATTGCTGATCATCTTTCATGTCTATAATAATTCTGGAATCACTAATAGAGTTTAGTTATACATCAATGGTAAAAGGCATGACTGGTCAGGAATTTGGATTTTCTATTGCTCTCTCCAGTATAAGAAACCCTGACTAATATGTTTTTGAAACTAAAAAACAAACAAATGTGTTATTAATTCTGAGAGTGCTAGGAAGTCCATCTCCACATTGATGGACAGGTGACATTCACTCTCAGCTAACTGCTATAGTCATGAGTGTTACCTATTACATAATCATCATCTGTCTTATGCATTTTGTCCTAGAATTTCAATAACTTGTGGTGGTATTTAATGTTCCTGTATATTAAACATTTAAACCTCAAGGAGCTGCCGATGGTGTTCCATCATTACACTGTATGTTAAAGAGTGTTCCTTGATCAAATAAGTTCAGGGAGTGTTGGTGTACTGAGCAGACCACTGGGTTTAGAGTCTGAAGGTCAGGTTTCAACCTTGGTGCAACCATTCACCAGCTGTGTGACATCAGAGGCTCAGTTTCCTCTGTAAACTGGGGACAATATCTTTCTGAGAGTGATGTGAGAGCTAAAGGAAGTAGCGAATGGGAAGGTATCTGCATATTTATTTGAGTGAGCGGAAAAAAAAATCCAGCAAAGTGATATTCGAAACTTAAACCCTTGCACGAGAAAAACAAACTTACAAATGAAGTATGACACTTGGTTCGGCAAATTACATCTAGAACTTAGTCAATTATTAGATAAGTACTTGGAGCTATCGAAACTGAATTGTAAATATTCTAAGAGTTGAGTTAGATAATTTTCAACTATATTCCAGATCAAATGGGAGCTAACTGGAGGAAGAAAACTCTTTGCATCCCTTGGGCATTACCTTCTCAAGGACAGCTTTAACACAAACAAAAGAATATGATATCCTTCTCTTATAGAAACAACAGAGGGTATATTTCCTAATGCCTGCCTGTACTAAATCCATGACCCAGGGAGATGCCAGCCAGGTTCACCTCCTGCCAAGGATCACCACTTAAGGATACACTGTGTCCCAATCTAGTGGAATGCAGGAAGTAGGGGACCCACAGAAGGAAAAGCTATGGCCCCAGGGACTCTGAAGGAGCCAGGCCTTCTTAGCAAGGGGCCTAATCTACTACTTGACTTAGACATGGGGATTTTGAAACTAGGACCCTTGGAGATTTAAAAGTCAATTGAGTCACCTCAGTCCATCTACTACTATAGAGGCAGCGAATGTGAAGTCTCAAGGTGGGCGTAATAAGATTATGGTTCTTTAGCACAAGGGGCAGCCCTGCTGTTCCTGCTACTTGACATCAGCCACAAATAGCATGGACCCTCCTAGAAGCTTGGCTAAAGGAGAAAAGGGTCGCCAAGTCTCATTCTCAACTCCAGGGAGCGGGCTGTTATGGAGGGAGAAGAAAAACTCAGCTGGGAAAAGAAAGGGTTAGAATTTAGCTCTAAAATCTTGACGGATTCAGAGTTGGAATTTGGGGAGCAGATATCTATGAGTTTAGGAAGAGTTTTCACATAATATCAACATGAAATCCACACTGATCAAGTCTTACAGATTAAAACAATAAATGCTGCCTTTAGGATCTATAAATCCCATTATATTAAAGATCACTGAATTTCATCCAAGAGTTAAAACAGATGATGATGAAATCTGTCAGACCCTCAATGCAGCATACTGAAAATTTGACAGAGTGGGTCAAGGCTGCCCTTTGAGCCACTTAGTTAGTCTTAGGACCTGCACCAAAGTGTGGGAGAAGAGAGGTAAAGATGGCAACATTCAGGCTATTTTCGAAACCCACTCAACTTCCCACTGCCCCACACTACTGAGCACTGCCTGAAGCTCTCCTCCCCCAGGCCACTGCCCTCCTCGATCTCTTCCTGGTCTTCCAGACATTTCTTCTCAGTGTCCTTTATGAGCTGTTGTTTTTTTGTTCACCTCTTGAATTGTGCTGTGCTCCCAGGCTCTGCCTTCAGCTCTGTTCTCATTTCGTTCTACCTTCTCTCCGTGGGAAAAGTTCCCAACTTTCATCTAGACGATGCCGAGACCTAAATCTTTATCTCCAAACAGATTTCTCTCTTGAGCTCCAACAGCTTCCTGGCCATCAATTCCCAGACAACCCACAAGTGCCACAAGCTCAATCTGTCCAGAAGTGCTCCCTCATCAACACACAAGGCTCTTTTAAAGCAGGTCTCAACTGACTTTCCTAGACTCATCTCTCTTTCCTCTCTTCACACCTTCCCTCATGGCTATCTGTGTTCTTTGCTCCAGGGATAACCAGACATCTCCCTGGTCCTCAGACACGCGATGCTCTTTCTCGCCTCCAAGACTCTTCACGTGCTCCTCTCTTTGCCTGGGGTTTTTTATTTTTTCCTGCTTCAAGCCCAGCTCAGATGTCCTCTCGCCTAGGTAAAACTGGTTCTCCAAAATTTATTCTTCCATGGCACATGATCCAACTGCTGTGGCAATGACAACATACTGTGAAGGATGTTATTTGCTTAAAAATCCGTGATTTTATACTGCTCTTCTCAAGAGAAGCAGCATCTGGTAGTGCAAAGGGTGCTAAGCTAAAAACAGAAACAGGACTTGAGGTCTAAAAGAGGAACTTCCTAGGGGCCCAATTGGTCTAATGCCTTGTCCCTACATCTGTAAAAATAGGGATAATAAACCGGATTGTTGTAAAGCTTAAACGAGTTAATATACACAAAGCATTCATACATTGGAAATATGGCACACATGCAGGATGGCATTATTAAGGGGGAGGGTGTTCAATCCATCTCATCAGATGAATGCACGCACAGGTTCTCACAATGCATGCACAAGTCAAGGTCTGCCCAGGGGAGATGGCAGCGGTACCAAGGACCAGTTCTTTTTCTGTGGCCTGAAGGAAATAGGGGCTTATGCTCTGTTATCCTTCCCACTGAAGGTCCATTAGGACAAGGCGCCCATGACACAACTCACTTTAGGTACAGCACACATAAGTGTCATGGTAAGTAGTTAATGACTAATGGAGGGAGGAGACAGGATGAAAATGTTGGATCTCACCTGTTACTCCAAATCCCATTCAAAGATAGAAAAGACAGATTTTTCTGTAGGATTATAAATTTATTCATCCAGTTTTAAGAAGTTACCATTTTAGACCAGCTGAAGTTATTCAGTCTAACCAAGTCAAGATCAGTGGGGGCCTGGACGGAGATGACCGTGAAAGACCAAGCAGCACATGTTGGGTACAGCCCCCTTTTTTTTTTTTTTTTTTTTTTTTTGCTGTACGTGGGCCTCTCACTGCTGTGACCTCTCCCGTTGCGGAGCACAGGCTCCGGACGCGCAAGCTCAGCGTCCACGGCTCACGGGCCCAGCCGCTCCGCGGCATGTGGGATCTTCCCGGACCGGGGCACGAACTCGTGTCCCCTGCATCGGCAGGCGGACTCCCAACCACTGCGCCACCAGGGAAGCCCAGGGTAGGACCCTTTTTATGGTCAGAATTTTGTCTGCCATGCTAAAGGTCTGATAGGAAAGATATTTAAAAATCCAAAACAGCACTGACAATAAGTAATGTCACCACAACAAACCATAACAGCACTATCAGTGGACCTGAGAGTTTCAGGAATTCTTGGGTGACAGGAAGCAGATAGGGATAGAATGGCTGAGGTGTGTCTGGAGGCAGACACAGCTCCGGACTCACAGAAGAGACCATCACAGGAGGGAGACAGCACTGCTGATAAGACAAGGGCAGGAGAGGGTCCCAGGGCTCATCAAAACACCCGCTCCACTCAGGACAGGGGGCCGCTGGGCCCCCCTCCCACTCTACGCGCCGAGCAGCAGCCTGCCCCAGGGTTTACTGCCAGGCTCCAGAAGGAGCCTGAGAAGGAAGCAGAGGCCTGGGCCCTCCTGCCAGACAGAGAGGATGGAAAGGAGTGCCAGCTCTCCCAGGAGGGACTTCCCGGGAAGGGCTCTCTTCTGGGAGAGCCTCCTACTCTTGGCAACTAGTGGGAAGACGGTAGTGGCTTCACCCTGCCTGTCCCCCTCATGCCTCTGATAAAGCAAGGCCTGTCCGGAAGCATGGCCCCCACTGCCTTCACAGGGGTGGGAGTGTGGATGGCCAAGCTGCAGAGACCCACGTGGAACTTATTCTACCCCTGGACCTCCATTCATCAATAACCAAAACGAAGAAATATAGACTTCCACGGGGCTTGCTGGATGCCCTGGAGAAACCCATGACAGCCATTTGAAACAGAAAGGAACAAAGCCTAGAAACAGCTTAGTCTGCGAGTCCTAAATAACATCCCAAATAAAAGGGAAAAAAGGAAAAAAAACAAAAAACAAAAACGAGCCTGTGGTCTACAGTGGTCAGTGTCATCACAGGGCAGGCCACTGTCCCTGGACGATCCACCCAGGTAGGAACCAACTTTTTGGTCCTGTTTACAGCACATGTTTTAACAAGGTGAGAGAAGTCAGGACTGCAGGGTGTGAAGAGACTTGCTTTAGAAAATGAGCATATTCACAGTTAACAAAGCAGCAAAAGCGTTTGGAAGAGGGGTTCGGGAGAGGTGTGCCACGAAGTGTTTCCATGGACGAGCTGATAGGGTTGAAAGTTGAGGGAGGTCCCAGAGAGGAGGCCAGATGGAGTGAAAGTCGGTGTGGCCGGCCTGCGTCCACCGAATCAAATGGGAGCCCCTCCCCCATCCCAGTGGACTCTGGCCGCAGTGCCAGAACAAGCCCAGCCAAGCCGGAGCCGCCCGCTCAGAGCCGCTGTGCCATCTAGTGTCTCAGAAGAGACTCACCTCTCTGCTCTGGAAACACACGAAAGCTCTCTCCTCTCGAAGTACCCCACCCCCTGGAAGAGTGCCCGACACCACATCTAACATGGAGCCTTCCCTACCACGAGCACTGAACAAAAGCGGGCTCGTCGTGGCAAACAGTGGCATTAAGTACCTCTCATGCTTTGGTCTTTGTGGGGCGGACAGAGAAAAAACTGGAGAAGAGATCCAGCAGATCAGCCCCCAGCCTGTTCCAACAGTAATGAAAGGGTCCCAAGGACTGAAGGCAATTGGGCTTTCAAGAGTCAAGGGAACACTGTGCCCTGAGCGCAGGAGGAGGGAATTCCCAACGCACCTTCACAGAGGACATGCGAGGCTGGGGAAGTGAATTGACTCTCCCGGCTGCTCTGAGTGGCAGCCGGTGAATGTACCTGGTCTTTACTCGTCCTTCTCCAGATGTCACAGGGAGAGGTATTAGGCATCCCTGCTTCTTTACAAATCTGCGTGGTGCCACATTGATGTGGATTTGTTGGATCCTGCTGTGGAAAGGCCTAGTTTCTGCAGGGGATGCATTCCGGCAGCAATGCCTTAGTTACAGACAAGATAATAAATGGGGATGGAGGGAGAGGCATTTTATACATTAAAGGATGGGAGGACTCAGGTGATATTGGAAGCTGCTGGTAAATACAGTTTTATCAAGGAATTTATCAAGGTCAGAGACAGAGCAACTCAGTTATTGGAACGTGGATAAAATGAGGGATTCGTCCGGGCACTAAGCAGGCACACTGGCACGGCCAGTGGTAACCTAGGCAGGTGAAAGACCCAGTTCTTTGAGAGCTGTCGCCTAGTAGACGTATTCCCTGGTGCATGGGGAAAATACCCAGAAAAGTCAGTTATAAATATCTAAGTAAGACCTGATCAAGCGTCAAAATAAAGGAAACGCTTTATTATTTTTTTCTTGGGGTGGAATGCTTTATTTTGGTGGCAACACTTCACCTCAGCCTACCTGATTCTCCTGCTTTCAAGTCATTTCTCAAGCGTGGATCATTTCCCAACAGTCTTCAGATCTTGAGATCTCACCTCATCCACCTTCCCTTAAAGGAAAGTTTGATGTGGTTTTCCACCCCCTTGTCTAAAAAACCAGCACAACATGTTTGTTTCTTTCTCTTTTTCACCTCCCAGGACCCTTGCTTCCTAAGAGTTAGCAGTTAAGTGTTTGAGTCATTCCAGGAGCTTGGTGACTTGCCATTTAAGGTGCCCTGCCCAGCTCTGTCTGCTCACTTCCCTGCCACACCACCACCCCTCACCTTACCTTTAACCCAGAAAAGGACATCTTAAGCTTATCAGATACAATTAGGCATTTTCTAGTTCTGATAGCAAAGCCTGTGCACACGGGGACTCTTCCCTTCTTCGTGAAGTTAGAAATGAATACAGTTTACAACTGCAGTTAAGGGTAAAAGCTTCATGAATATTTGAGAGAAATGAAGTCATCCCCATCAGGACATGGGGTAAGGGTTCTGTGATTCAGGGCCTCTGAAGGCTAAGTGTTTTGGGGACAGTGTGATTTGAGGTTTTTCATGTTTAGAAACCGAATATGCCAGAAATTCTCCCAGCAAAAGTGTTTACTATAAGGGCACGATAGAAGTGTACCATTAAACCTTTTTAAAGGTACAACTATAAATATTTTCCTTTAAAACACCTAAGCAGCAAGTTGAGAAAAACAAACAAATTTGGATAGAAGCAGATAGTATAGCAACCTGCCTTTGTGTATAAGACATATATGTCAGATAGAAAATGCAAATGTTTTTTGAGCAGATGCTATGTGGATGTATTATTTTTCCTTATAAAAATTAATTCTTCATGAATCAGGGACAGATAGATTATCCATATTTCTTTGGACTCCACTGCTTGTTCAGTAAATCCACCAGAGAGGAAGAAGTTTGGGAAATCTATTAGAGAGAAAAGATTATTATCCATGAAAAAAATGAATGAAATTGGATTTGGAGTAAGCAGACTTGGGCTCAGTTCCTGGTTCAGCCACATATACTACTGTGTGATGTTAAAGAAGACACTTGCCATCTACTAAGCTCAATTTCTCCATCTGTAAATTGTGGATAATAACATTAGTCCTACTCAGTTCATAGAGTTATTCTGAGGTTCAAAGAGGTGATATATGTGAGGTCACTATATAAAATGTATAGTGTGACTCATTTTTAGTTGTTAAGTTTTGTTTGTGATCCTGGCTAGTGTGTTCATATAATTTTTTTCTACAGTACATTTGTACTTCATCCAGGTCTATACAGTAATAACTTAATGAGACTACTCTGCAATAATTATTTTAAAATCAGATTTCCATGACATCTTTCCTCAGTAATGCTCAAAGAACAAAGCCAAGAGACCATTTTGAAGCCTTTTTGGCCTGGGATAGGTGGTAGACCACAGAACAGAACACAGGATCCAGAGTCAGAAAGACCTGGATCAAATCCTGAGTCCACCACTTTCAGGATGAACACAGGCAAGTGACTTAATCTAAGCCTCACTTTCCTAATCCATAAAATAGGGATAATATTAATAACTACCTCATGGTTCTGTTGAAAGAATTGAATTAGACAACTGTTGAACACAGTGCCTAGCACACGTGTGTTCAATAAATGTTGGCTGTGATTAAATACTATTGCATTTGTTTTTCCATTCACAATCCCTTTGTGAAACTGGGAGGAGAGTAAGCAGGTATTAAATTTATAGTTTAAGAGATCTGTAATCTGGAGATGTTGGGGGACTTACTGGTAACTTGGTAAGACTAGAATCCGGGGCTCTTGTGCTTAGTATTACTTTTACTTTATTTAGCAGACTTTTAGGTCAAATGCATGTATCTCAAATGCTGTCATTAAATTCTTAAAATATAATTAATTGTAGTCTCATAAAACTCAATATCTGGCGTTCTATCTTTAGTCTCAGCCCCTCCAATCCATTCTCTACACATAGCAGAGAAACCTACCTACTGCGAAGCTGGCCATGCCACATCTCCCTTTAAACCAGTCAACGGTGCCCCAAATGGCTATAAAATAATATCCAAGGAACACAGAAGCAGACCTTCTTCAATCTGACCTCAGCCTAACTCTCCAGCCACATTTACCAGCACTCCTGGTCTGGGCACTCCTTCGGTTCCCTGCTGGAACTTTCTTGACATCTTTCTAGCCACAACCCCACTCCTGCACCCCTGCCAGGCTAGGAATTCTTTCTTTATTCTGGGAGGAAGAGCACTAGAATATTATTTTCTGCTGCTCTGAAGAAGAAAGGGCTTGAGAATCAACCTAAACATCCAACCATGACAAACTGAATGCACTGAGGAACATTCAGAGGATAGACTACGATGCACCTATTAAAAATCCCACCTTTAAAAAATATTTAAGGTTAGGACTTCCCTGGTGGCGCAGTGGTTGAGAGTCCGCCTGCCGATGCAGGGGACACGGGTTCGTGCCCCAGTCCGGGAAGATCCCACATGCCGCGGAGCGGCTGGGCCCGTGAGCCACGGTCGCTGAGCCTGCGCGTCCGGAGCCTGTGCTCCGCGGTGGGAGAGGCCACAACAGTGAGAGGCCCGCGTACCGCCAAAAAAAAAAAAAAATATATATATATATATATATATATTTAAGGTTAAAAGAGAATGCCATGACATATTATTAAGTGTAAAAAGTTAGGGATTGAAAAATAACCAGAGGGATAGGCACCAAAACGTTAATAATAATTATCTCTGGAAGATGTGATTGGCAGGTGTTACTTATTCTTCTTTGACTCTTTTCAGTAGTTTCCAAATTTTCTATACAAGGAACAGATTGACTTTAACAGTAAAAAGTCTTAAAAATCTTGAGGCAATCCAGTAATGATCCCTAAACTGTAAATGGCAGCTACACCCATCTTTCTCTCTCCCAAATCTGAATCCTAATGGCAGAAATCCAATGGTTGGGTTCCTGGGCATGAAAACATGAGGAATAAGTGGTAAATTGCTGTCATAGGGGAGAGGCAAATCTAAACTCAAGAAACGAACGGCCCACTTACTGCAATCATTTCTTCTGGTAAATTCCACAAGCTTACACTTAGGGCACAGAAATCTTTCCAGGAAAAACAAAGGCAACATTTGTCATGCAGTGAAGAAAAAGAATCACAATAAAATCTTTTTTTTAAATTTCATAAAGACTAGCTCTTTCAGTCATGCTTCTCTTTTCATCTGATTTGCATCTGAGGATGGACTTCATAACTCTGAACATTCTCTTGGCATATCCCAACAGAAATCAAACCCCTAGGCACCACTCATTTTAGGCTTGCTAATCTGGGTTCCCCTGAGGAAACACATTTCCCTATAACTATCAGTATTTCAAATTTCACACCCTCCAAAACAGTTTGGACAGGTAAAGACCCTATTAAAAGCAGGCTCGGGCTTCCCTGGTGGCGCAGTGGTTGAGAGTCCGCCTGCCGATGCAGGGGACACGGGTTCATGCCCCGGTCTGGGAAGATCCCACATGCCGCGGAGCGGCTGGGCCCGTGAGCCATGGCCGCTGAGCCTGTGCGTCCGGAGCCTGTGCTCCACAACGGGAGAAGCCACACAGTGAGAGGCCCGCGTACAGCAAAAAAAAAAAAAAAAAAATAGCAGGCTCTGCTAACGAAAACACACAGTCTCTCAAGTGCCCTCTAGAGCAAGTGTGTGGAACAGAGAGAGGGTGGAGGCTGTCTTAATGTCGCCAACTGACTGATAAACAACACTCCTTCCCCCTTCTGGTATTTTCTCATATCACTTGATTATCTTAAATTGTTTCCTTTCAATCTTATGCCCCATAGGATATGTTAGAAAATATTACTTGATCACATGAAATAAGTGAACTCAAGCTTATGAGCTTCTGACCCATTTGGAAGATTCCAGAACCTACCAACAATTCTCTTATGTGTTTATATATATATTTTTTTAAATTTCATTTTTTCCCCCTTCTGCTCAGGCCCAACTGTCTTAAGCTTCTAGGCTTTTAG
Organism: Hyperoodon ampullatus; assembly: GCF_949752795.1. Classification (NCBI taxonomy): domain Eukaryota; kingdom Metazoa; phylum Chordata; class Mammalia; order Artiodactyla; family Ziphiidae; genus Hyperoodon; species Hyperoodon ampullatus. Next base: position 87,764,007 of record NC_136921.1, on the reverse strand, counting down.
GGAATCTCAAAATTGCAGACAGACCTAGAATTAGGTTTGGGAAATGGCATCTTCTTCATTTCCCTCCCGCCTTTAGGCTGGTTTCTGATAGATCATTCTAAACAGTGGAGCACTAGGTCTCACTTTACTTGGAAGAAGAAGTTGGGATGCTTGTATGGCAAGGGCCTTCTTTGTCTCCTTGAAGTCTCTTTTTATCCATCTGGCCTCAAGTTCGTAACATCCTGCTTACCTGTTCATTCCACATCTCTTTGCCTATGGCCCCTCTCCAAAGTACCTGCTCAAAGGTAGCCAGAATGCATGTTTCTGTTGGTAAGCGTCTCCACTGTATCTATCTGCTGTAGGGTAACCTCTTGTTTTTAGACTTTTAAACAAAGCAAAATCAAAACAATAAGCTCCAAGAGCTCATTTTAGGTTTGATGGCCCTGTCTGGAAGCTGCAACAACAGCACCATCAAACTGTCACTGTTCTATAGCACTTGCCCCCAAATGCCATCCAGGTCTGCACCTGTAAAACCAGGATGGGCATTGTGAGTCACTCTGCCTGCCACCACATAAAAAGCTAATTTCGCATTCAGAATGTATGTTTTTTTTTTCAATGCCAATAGCAACAAGAGTGTGCCAAAAAATTTCCCCTGAAGCTCTATTCTGTTTTTTAAACTACAGAACATTCTTTCATAGTTTGACAGTTAAAATGCCGCAGTTAATGTAATAAACAGAGAATTTTTCTAAGTAGCCTGTCAAAACAAGTGACACGTTTTTTTTTTGCTAGTGAGTCTCAGATTCAGAACAATAGGAAGTACCTTTCAAAGCAACATCTTCATTATACAATCAAATTCTCAAAGTAATCTTCTCATCAAAGAATATTGTGTTATTTCTTTCTCAGTAATTATCAGAGTTCTGCAACCTCTCTGGTGGTGGTGACTATTATAAAATGCAGCTGTGCTGAGTTACTATATTGGGGGGGTCTTGCCCCGGTCAATATGGAAACACTGCATCTCATGCCTCCATATTTCTTAATGACTTGGCAGTTTGGGCAGTAAAAAGTCAACATTTACAGAACCTGTGAACATGCCCTCAAGTTCCCAGGAGCAAAGTGCTCGGCTGGTCTCTTCAAGGACAGCTTGAAGTGATACTGTCAATTCTCGATCAACTCAGCTTATTTTCTTTCCACTTAAGTAAAGTAGAAGCTCCAAAGGTTATTATCAGATCAAAAAAATGGTGTCTGTTTGTTTGTTTTGTGTGTGTGTGTGTGTGTGTGTGTGTGTGTAGAGTTTGAAAGTCTGTCTCATAAAATTAGATTCCTTCTTTTCCATTTCTTAGGGGCTGTCATTCCAATAGAAAGGAAATCTAAGATTACCAAGTCAAAAGAACTACCAGCCCAATTCCAACATTTGAGGTTTCATAAAACCTGAAAAGATGGGAAAATCCCAAGGGCGCCCAAAATGATGTACCTTGGGATACTGGTGAAACCTGTACTTTAGCAGCCAGTGATAGGTTAAAAAAGTCCAAACTTTGGAATGTAATTTTCTCTGAAGAATCTTTGGGCTGCCAAGGATCATGCGATTCAATGCTGTATGGAAGAAAAAAGAAGCACAAGTACAGGCTCCTATTTCTAAGGGTAACTCATGAACCCAGCTCTCAGGCTCTTGTGAGGGTGAATCAAACAATTAGCACAAATATCCCTTGCGTGGTGCTTTGCACACAACCAGCACTCAATATATGTTTGTTGCATCTGAATCTAATTTGGGAGGACCTATCCCATTGGATTATAAACTCTCCAAAGGCAGGAACCATTTTGCTACTTTTTAAAAACATCTTTGGTAGATGCTCAAAAATATTTGTGAATTGAATGGGATTTCTGTCTCCCTTGAAGCAAGGGAGACCTGAGGGAACATCAGAGCTGGGGCTACATGTTCATTTATTCATTCATTCACTAAGCAAAGGTTTACTGATGGTCAACTGGGTGTAATGCACAGAGCTAGGGACACGGCCTTTTCTAACTTCAACAACAAGTTCAATTTCCCTCTCCATATTACATTCTATCAACATACACTACATTTTCCTTTGTAGCATGTAATGCAGTGGTGATTAAATGATTACTTGCATAACTAGTTGTTTATGGTCTGTCTTCTGTCCCAGACAGAAAGCTCCAGGAAGGAGGTGCAACCCTCTAGTTCAATGCTGCAGCCTTTGCAACTAACATAGTATCTAGGACAAAATAGATGTGCAATAAATATTGGTTAAATGACTAAATGAATGAATGAATGAAGTGAAATGAGCTATGTCTTTGTCTTTAAGAAACTCACAGTTTCCAATAATGTTTCTCAACAGGGGCATTCTTTTCAGGGCAGCTTATTTTGGAGGGTTCTAGGTACTGGTGTGTGTTCAGCATCCCTAGGTCCTACAACTACCCAGCAAATGCCAGCAGTGTGGCAACCAAAACCCCCTCCCACATTTCCTGACGCCCCTAGGGGCTGTCCCCATCTGATTCAGAACCACTGTGTGATGTGGGCTTGAATGAAGATGGCAGCATGAAGGGGTGGAGCTGGCAAATGATGAGGAGGTAAACGGAGGACGGTAAGACACGGGGGTGTGGGGAAGAGAGGGGGAAGCAGTCTGACAGGAAGGAGAACACGGTTTAGAGCGGGGGCTTCATCTGAGTTCCCCAAGCCCTGGGGATTCTCCCGTGGCTCCCCAACCCCTGTGGTCCTTCAGGGCAGAGAAAACATAAATTACTGGGCAGTTTTCTTGACTACGACGCATGATTAGGTCAGTGAAGCTCTGGCTTTTCTGTTTGATATTTTGGATTTTCCAGCAACATTTTTGTTTGAAGAAAGCGTTTTGAGGCTAAAGGAGCTAAAAACCATGGCTCTGGAGTTAAGGATGACGATGCTAACTGGGTGGGGGGAAGGCCTCTGAGACACACGGTGCAGGACACTGAGACCCAAGGGGAAGTTGTGACAAAGGGGTCACGGTGTGACAAAAAATGAGCTATGCCAAAGAGCCTTTTTGCAGCACGGAGTAAGGGCAAGGTGAGAATCCTGGGGACAGGGAAGGAGGGTGCAGTGAGAGGCTGCCGTGCGGGGCCCACACCGGGAAGCTGGTCTGAGGGACACCTCACTCTTGGAAAGCACCCAGGGGACACGCGAGACGGCTAAAGTATAACGCTCTTGTCGAGCCCTGCTGATGAATGGAGGTCGGCCAAGCCAGTGACTCAGAGGCGACACCCACAGCTGGCGCACACCGGTTGCCGGGTGGAGAGGGATTTCATTTCCGGCAGAAAAACATAAGCCCTGTGTGCAGTGGTTTCAGACCCAGGGGCCAAGTCACCTCTCATTGAAAAGGTCTCCCTGAGGTTGGGACTGAGGCATACCCTTCTTCATATGCCCTGTGGCAATTAGCTGAGTGCCCTGAACAGATGAGGGGCGCAATACAGTCTTTCTGGATTGATCTGATAAAACTCATCGGAGTCCTCAACTTAAGCTGATGGCCAGGTGGTTTCCACTGAGCTGGGAGGGAGCACCTCACTGGCTGATTGGAGGCCTTAAAGAGTTTAATGGAGCAGTGGTGTTCTCTTAAGAATGTGTCCTTAAGCTAAAAACTCTAATTCGAAAAGATACATCCAGCCCTATGTTCACAGCAGCACTATTCACAATAGCCAAGACATGGAAACAACCTAAATGTCCATCAACAGATAAATGGATAAAGAAGATGTGGTATATATATATATCTATATATATCTATATATATATATCTCTATATATCTATATATATATAGATATATATATAGATATATAGATAGATATATATATAGATATATATATATATAAAAATATATACACACAATGGAATATCACTCAGGTATAAAAAAGAATGAAATAATGCCATTTGCAGCAACATAGATGGACCTAGAGTATATCATACTAAGTGAAGTAACTCAGAGAAAGACAAATATTACATGGTATCATTTATATGTGGAATCTAAAAAGTAATACAAGTGAATCTATATATAAAACAGAAAGACTCACAGACATAGAAAACAAACTTATGGTTGCCAAAGGGGAAAGGGAAGGGGGAGGATAAATTAGGACTGTGGGATTAATAGATACAAACTACTAAACATAAAACAGATAAACAACAAGGATTTACTGTATAGCATAAGGAACTATATTCAATATCTTACAATAACCTATAGTGGAAAAATAATCTGAAAAAAATATAAAACTGAATCACTTCATTGTACACCAGTAACTAAAACAATATTGTAAATCAACTATACTTCAATTAAAAGAAAATAAAAAAAGAATGTGTCTTTAAGCTAAGGAGCAGAAGTCTCCGCATGGGGTGAAAGAATGTGCTGAATGAAAGAAAGCAGGCCTACAAGCACAGGTATGAGGTCTAAGGGTTCTGACGACCTCTGTCCTATTGCATCAGGAAGAAAGGGGCTTCCACAGTCTGGCACAGCAGCAGAGCAGTTTGTCTGTCATGGACCAAAGGTCATTTAATACGCGGACCCAGTTTTGACATCCTGAGCCAACTGCGAAAAACCTCTATAGTTTTAACTCATGCAAAAGGGAAGTGGAACTATCTGGCTCAAACATAGAATAAAACAACAAGAGGCAAACATATCTGTCACTCCCTCAGTATCTCCCCTTTGGCCCTGGGGGAAGGAAGGCCACGTCTTCTGAAGTCAGCCTTGCTTTCCTCCGCCCAGGTGCGCACCTTTGCGCAGGTGACCTGCAGGGGGAGCCGCACGGTCTCACTCACGGTTTGCGGAGGATCATCCTCATGTGGGCGTCGGGGCCCATCTGCGACAGCAGCAGCATGGTGTCTTGCAGCTCCTCATCACACTCCTTTTTCTCCTCCTCTGTAGGCAAAGGGGCATCCTCGTGCTCATCATCCAGAAATCGATAAAATAAATATTTATCCTGGAAATGATGCTCCTGGTCCACTGTGGGAAACATGGAGGCAAGCGTCAGCGGCTGCACCTCTGCCTCACGGTCCCGTTTACCAGAAACGAATGGATGGCGTGTCGGGCAAGAGAGCCAAGTGGCAGCAAAGTGGTGAGACTCCTCACCCTCCTCCCTCGGCCTCACCCAGGGCGGTGCAGCTGTAGGACGAGACCTCCGGGCTGCAGTCATGCACCTCACAGCCCTCTCTGACCCGCCCATCTCCTGAGCTGCCCTGGGACTCTTATGAGAACCTGCCAACTTTCCTGAGATGAGCACTCTGACCAGCAAAAATTGCCTTGGTGACATTTTCTAGCATGTGGGTTATATGTCTTAAACAGGAAAATAACCAACTGCCGGATCATGCTCTATGATGTTTGTGTTTTTTTTTTCAAAGTACAGACTTAGCAAAAAACAGAAAACAAAACAGAAAAACCGACTTCGTCAGGATCAGAATTGATGTTTTTCTTTCTATGTGTACTGCTTATAAACATGTCTGTCTGCAGTTAAAAAATTAAAATAAAAGTGTCTGAACAAAGCTGACAAGACCAAGCATCTAGGTCATATACCAAACATCTAGGTCATATACCCCTAGGATATTGTGGTAATTTCCTTCCAGTTCAAGTTTTAAAGAGTTTTTTTTTTTTCTTATTCCCTTTAAACAAGAAGATTTAGATCTCAGTAGGACAAAGTCATAAACTTGGCTCAGAATCCCTCATCTATGTGTCTTAAAGCTCTTAAGCCCCTTTTCAGGAGGGAACATCAACACTATCCAAAGATGAGGAGGAGTGGTAGGATCCTTGCTACTCAAAATATGATCCCTGGAACTGCAGCATCAGCATCGTCTGGGAGCTTTTGGAAATGCAGACTCTCTGGACCAATCCCAGCCCTGCTGAATCAGAATCCACATTTTAACAAGAGTTCCAGGTGATATGTATACACAGTAAAGTCTGTGAAACACTGGCAAGAGCATCATTAGATTCCCAGGTATTTAAAAATTAAAGGAATGATTTTAATAGTTTGTCAGTTTGGAAGAGTGATCTTTAAGCAAATGGCATGAGGAGTTCAATGACTGTTTAACAGTAGGCATATGAAATATTTGCTTATTTATATTCAGAGATTTACCATGTTAAAGAGGCGTCTTGTACTTTCTTCCCATTTGTAATGTATCTTATTTATATATTAATGCAGTAAGTTCTGAAAACCAATTATGGTATTTTTGTGCACTTGTGAGCCAAAGAGAAAAGATTAAAATTAGTGAGACTTGTATTTATATTAGAGTGCCCTTAAAATAATGATTTAAGCATAAGTTTACTGTCTGTAAGAGAACTCTGATACTATACATAACGTCGTATATATGGGAATCCTGTTACTTACATAGCATCTGCTCTTCTATTACCCTCTCTGTCTGGCTATATGTCTGGTGTTCTCTACCCTTTTCTAGTAACTGTTGCGTGATTACTAGATCCCCTGTAATTTTGTAGTAGCTCATGACCAATCTCTGTGACTTGCTTAGCACAAATCTAAGGCAATGTTTCCGAAGACCTTCTGAAGTCAGATAAACTGACCAGGCTCACAACTGTTTGTTTTTTTTTTTTTTTTTTTTTTTTTTTGCTGTACGCGGGCCTCTCACTGTTGTGGTCTCTCCCGTTGTGGAGCACAGGCTCCGGGCACGCAGGCTCAGCAGCCATGGCTCACAGGCCCAGCCGCTCTATGGCATGTGGGATCTTCCCGGACCGGGGCACGAACCCATGTCCCC